>NC_084789.1:32584213-33230880 GCF_028858725.1 Colius striatus
TCGACACTCTTTATTTATTAAATGGCAGTTGAGCAGTCAAAGTGAGTGGGATTGGAGATAGCTCCCATAGGAAAGGAGCTGCAAATGTGACACAGTACTGGCTGATAGACTACATGAGCACCTACTTAGTACTGTAGGTTGGGTTTGCCTTCCTGCTTTCTTATACCTCCTATACGCAGTGGTATAACTTCCTCCGATAGAATGTATTTTTAAATGGAGATGAAGAGTCTAAGAGCGTGGGATTGGCGATAGCACCCACAGGATAGCAGGTGAAAATGTGACACAGTACTGGCTGATAGACTACACGGGGGTCTACTTACTACTGTAGGTGGAGTCTGCCTTCCAGTTTTTTTTAGCTCCCATAGGAATGTCTTCCTTCCTACTTTCTTATAGCTCTCATACGCAGTAGTATAACTTCTACCGACAAAATGTACTTTTAAAGGGAGCTGACGAGGCCAAGAGTGTGGGATTTGAGATAGCTCCCACAGGAAAGCACGTACAAATGTGACACAGTGCTGGCTGATAGACTACATGGGGAACAACTATGTCCTGTAAGTGGAGTCTGCCTTCCTGCTTTTTTCTAGCTCCCATACAAAGTGGTATAACTTCTACTGACAATCTGTATTTTTTCAGTGGGAGTTGAACAGTCCAAGTGACTGCGTATGGCAGCTACAAGAAAGCAGGAAGACAGACCCAACCTACAGTAGTAAGTAGGTCCCCATGTAGTCTATCTGCCAGCACTGTGTCACATTTGTAGCTGCTTTCTTGTGGGAGTTATCTCCAATAACACTCACTTGAACTGCTCAACTCCCATCGAAAAAATACAGACTGTCGGTAGAAGTTATACCACTGCGTATGGGAGCTACAAGAAAGCAGGAAGGCAGACCCCACCTACAGTGTTAAGTAGGTCCCCATGTACTCAGTGCTGGCTGATAGACTACGTAGGGACCTACCTACTACTGTAGGTGGGATCTACTTTTCTCCTTTCTTTTAGCTCCCATACACACAGCTATAACTTACCGGAAAGCATGTATTTTTTCAATGGGAGTTCAGCAGTACAAGTGATTGGGATTGGAGAGAGCTCCTATAGGAAAACAGGTGCAAATGTGACACAGTGCTGGCTGATAGACTACATGGGGACCTACTTACTACTGTAGGTTAGGTCTGCCTTCCTGCTTTCTTGTAGCTCCCATACGCAGTGGTATAACTTCTACCGTCAGCATGTATTTTTTCAATGGGAGCTGAGCAGTTCAAGTGAGTGGGATTGGAGATAGCTCCCGCAGGAAAGACGCGGCAAATGTGACAGAGTGCTGGCTGATAGACTACATGGGGAGGTACTTACTACTGTAGGTAGTGTCTGCCTTCCTACATTCTTGTAGCTGCTATACTCAGTGGTATAACTTCTACTGACAGCCTGTATTTTTTCAAAGGCAACTGAGCAGGCGAAGTGCGTGGGATTGGAGATAACTCCCACAGGAAAACAGGTGCAAAGATTGCACAGTGTGAGCTGATAGACTATAACGTAACCTATGTACCGCTGTAGTTTGGGTCTGCGTACCTCCTTTCTTGTAGTGCCCAGATGCGTGGCGTAAGTTCTACTGGCAGCATATATTTTTCCAATGCGCGCTGAGCAGTCCAAGTGAGTGGGAATGGAGATAGCTCCCACAAGAAACTAGGTGCAAATGTGACAAAGTGCTGGCTGATAAACTACATGGGGACGTACTTACTACTGTAGGTGGGGTCTGCCTTTCAGGTAGCTCCCATAAGCAGTGGTATAACTTTACCCACAGAATGTATTTTTAAAGGGAGCTGACTAGGCCAAGAGCGTGGGAGTGGAGATAGCTCCGACAGGAAAACAGCTACAATGATTGCACAGTGCTGGCTGATAGACTACAAGAGGAACTACGTATCCCTGTAGATGGGGTCAGCGTACCTGTTTTATTAAAAGTCCCAGAGGCAGTGGCGTAACTTTAAACACCAATCTGTATTATCAATTGGAGCTGAGTTAGCCAAGCTCCCGCGATTGGATGTAGGTGTCACAGTAAAGCAGATGCAAAGGTTGTATAGTTCTGGCTGATAGGTTTCAGGGGGATCTACGTACCACTGTAGTTGGGGTCTGCCTTCATGCCTTCTTGTAGTGCTCAGACGCAGTGGCGTAACTTCTACCGACACCTTTTGTTTTGTCAATGGGACCTGAGCAGTACAAGTGAGTGTTATTGGAGATAGCTCCCACAAGAAAGCAGCTGAAAATGTGACACAGTGCTGGCTGATAGATTACATGGGGACCTACTTACTACTGTAGGTGATGTCTGCCTTCCTGCTTTTTTGTAGCTCCCATACGCAGTGGTATAACTTAACCGACAGGCTGTATTTTTTAAAAGGGAGTCGAGCAGTCCAAGTGAGTGGGATTGGAGATAGCGCCCACAGGAAAGCAGGTCCAAATTTGACACAGTACTTGCTCATAGACTACATGGGGGTCTACTTACTACTGTAGGTTGGGTCTGCGTACTTGCTTTTTTGTAGCTCTCATACGCAGTGGTATAACTTCTACCGCCACCACGTATTTTTTGAATAGGAGTTGAGCAGTCCAAGTGAGTGTTATGAAAGATAGCTGCCACAGAAAAGCAGGTACAAATTTAACACAGTACTGGCTGATAGACTACATGGGGACCAACTTAGTACTGTAGGTGGGGTCTGCCAGCCTGCTTTCTTGTAGCTCCCATACGCAGTGGTATTACTTATACCGACAGTCTGTATTTTTTCAAAGGGGGTTGAACAGTCCAAGTGAGTGTGACTGGAGATAGCATTCACAGGAAAGCAGCTGAAAATGTGACACGGTGCTGGTCTACAAGGGGGCCTACTTACTACTGTAGGTGGAGTCTCCCTTCCTGCTTTCTTTTAGCTCCCATAGCTGTGGGGATTTTTGTGAAGACTTAGCTAGAGGAAAGTGGACAGGAGAGAATACAGCTGGTTAGGCTGTAAGCATTAAGCGATAAGATATTGGACCCTTGCTCAAGGACGTGATAGCAAGAGAGTTGTATGATAAAAGGATTAGAAAGCAGGAGCTTAGTTTGGGTTAAGCAGCCACAAGTATCTCGAGTATGTTGAAACAAGGGCAAGGTTTGCATCTAACTGGGAACCAATGATGAGCTTAGCTTTTGCAGTATGTATGAGCCTGATTATTGTATCTGTAAAAGCGCTGTATCTTTGCAAATAAAGTTGAGACTTTTTGCACTACAGGGTGGGCTTGTCTCCCGTCGTCTTCAGCAAATGGTGACCCCGACGCGATACATGAATGACGTGATATACCGACTGGGCGCCACGGCGGAGCGATGAAGGGGTTCGGGTCTTATGCAGCAAGGACGGCAGTAAGCGTGAAAATTAGGAACACGCCGTGCCCTGGGTGACCGTATAGACGAGCGCGGCCGATACGTGCCGCCGGACCTTGGAGGGCTGCAACAGCGCACTGATGATAATAGGTATGGAAAGGCAAGCGGCATATGATTTATTTACTGCATTCTTGCAGAAGCGGCAGATAAAGGGTATAGATCTGCAAAAGGACCTACCAGGGTTGTTTGCTTATGGGTATGCTAAGGGAGTGTTTCAGAATCCACATACAGTGCATGAATTGAGCGAATGGCGTAAATTTGGGGATTTGCTGTGGGAGGCTACCCTGGAGGACGATGAGATAGCTGAAAACTTAGGGAAGCTTTGGAGGATAGTGCACAATGAGTTGTTGCAACATCAGGCAGAAAAGAAGGCCGCTGAGCATGCATCAGCAGCACAGAGTAAGAATAAAAACGATGAGCGTGGCTGGTTCCAATCCACCCCGCTGACTCCTACCGTCTCAAAATTAATGCTCCCCCCACCATGCGTCTAGAGCGGTCAGTGCCGGGAGAAGCGCCGGGAGAGGCACCGACAGTAGTGCCGAGAGTAGCGCGTGGAGAGGTGCCGGGAGCAGTGCCGGGAGCGGCGCTGAGGGGGATGATATCGAGAAAAGAGAAAAGTCAGCCACCCCACGATCCGCCAAAGTTGGCGTCTGATGGAAATGGAGGCGGGACAAAGGGGAAAAGTCAGCCGCCTCGTTGGCCACCGAAGATGAGCGATCTACGTGGAGGAGTGGCAGAAATGAGAGCTGGAAGACGGAGTCTGGTGAGGAGACGGGGGGTGGTGCGGTAACGCGGTGTGAAGCGAAAAGTTCTCTACACAAGAGTTTTTACAAAGTCAGAGAGGCGAAGGGGCTTCGGAGTAGAGCCCCCGTGGGAGAGCTGCTTCCCATTCAAGCCCAGCGCGCCGAGTTACCCCTGGGACGACTTGCAGGGGAATGGCAAGTGGGCGGAGTCGGGCGGGGGTGCAGGGTAGGATGATCAGAGGAAAGTTGGGGGAGTGCGACCCCATGTTAGACTGGGCACCATCAGGCACTAGAGGGAAGAAAAAGAAAATGTGGGAGAGAGTAATACCGACTGCGCCGCCGGGGCCGGGGACGGCACGGAGTGAGCCAGATCCCCCCCCCGGCCCTACCATCCGCAGCCGCCACCGCGCAGCCGCTCCCCACGCCCGGTCAGTGTCTCCGGAGTGCCCCCCCACACACATACCGCGAGCCGACACCGCCGGCCCCAGCCCTCATGGACCGCTGGCCTCATCCTTTCCATCCTCAGTCCCTTGCCTCAAAGAGTGTAAAAACTGTTGGTCGTTATGTTATGCATTTTGATGTAAATGTGATGATGAATAGTGGTTTTCTTACAGTGGAAAATTTCTAAGGTGGTTTAGGTGTCAGGAATGGAACTTGGAAGAACAGAACATTTTGACATGGAGAAGCTAAAAGGTGGTTTATGTTTTAGTGAAGGATTCTTTTTTTTTTTTGATCAGGAGTAAAAAAAAAAAAAGGATTTTGTCATACTGTTGATGCTTCAAATGATTGTGGTAAATGGTTTTAGGCAATTTCAACAACCCAAGCAAAACATGTGGCTTACACTGGCCAAAGCAATCAATCAGTCTACAATATGTTTATCAATGGCCACTCCAGATAATCCTTTTTCTACCTGTTTGGTGGGAGTTCCATCAGATGTGGCACAATGGCCTGTACCAAATGCATTAAAACCAAATCCCTTAGTTAAGGGTAATGGCAAGTCTAAGGGAGGGGGAGAGCATAGGGCGTAGAAGATATAACGGTCTACTGAGTCTCTCTTGCAGATTGACGTGTTTCTCGGAGTGCTCGCCGTGATGCAGATCAAGATGGAGTCACTCAACTATTGGCAGGATTGAACCGTGAAGTGGAACACGACCAGCACCTGATCATATCTTCCTGCAATTGGCTCAGCTAGCATATGTGCTAGGTAGACACGTTATTTATCAGCCAGTGCCACAGGACACAGCACACAGGATCTCGGGTTGTAACGTGAGAGGTGGAAGGTACAGAAGAGGTGGGCACGGGGTGGAGTGAGAGGAGGTGCTGGTGGTGGCAGATGTGAGCACATGGTGTAAACAAGGGGTTGAAGTTTGGCAGATGAACGTCACTCGTGACAGAGTTTGGAAGACTGAAATATGTGCATGTAACCATAGACACATGGAGCAAATTCGTTTGGGCAACAGCACAGACAGGGGAGAGGACCATACACGTCTCTCTTTATTCCACCCTAACTAAACCACACTAATGCAGCTTGCTGACCATAATAACAGCTGCCGCAAAAAACGTAGTTATGAGTTTGATTGTACTGATATTGGTCCCCCACGATTTTGGAGTGAACTCAAGCAAGTGATAGTTGCCACCCTTTTGCCAGGAGGAGCAGCCAATAAGGCCATGAACTTGGCTAAACAGTTAGGATGTTGGACTAAAGACGAGTTTAATAAAACTTCAGAAATGATTGATATGTTAACAGTTGACGTTCAAAGTGTAAATCATGCGGTGTTACAAAATAGAGCTGCCATAGACTTTTTATTATTAGCCCACGGACATGGATTTGAAGAATTTGAGGGCATATGTTGTATGAACCTGTCAGACCATTCCACCTAAATACATGCCAAACTGAAAGAACTTCAACAGGCATTACATCAGTTGAAACAAGAAGAGGGATTAGGACTTGAAGGATGGCTTAAGGGATGGGGAATAGGCCCTTGGTTGCGAAATGTTATAATGTATGGAATTGGCTTTATGGGTATTGGTTTATTTGTATTGTTAGTGTTTCCTTGTTTTATAAATTGTATTCAGTGGACAATAGAAAGAACATTTGAGAGGATGTGGCAGGCTAATATCATTGCCCAAAAAGAAAACGGGGGAAATGATGGGAATTTTTTGCAGACTTGGCTATTGGAAAGAGGACATGATAGAATACATCTGGTTAGGCAGTAAGCGTTAAGCGATAAGATATTGGACCCTTGCTTAAGGATGTGAGAGCAGAAGAGTTGTATGATAACTGGATGAGAAACCAGGAGCTTAGTTTGGGTTAAGCAGCCACAAGTATCTAGCGTTGAAACAAGGACAAGGTTTGCATCTAACTGGGAACCAACGATGAGCTTAGCTTTTGCAATATTTATGAGCCTGATAACTGTATCTATAAAAGAGCTGTATCTTTGCAAATAAAGTTGAAACTTCTACACGTTGGGCTTCTCTCCCGTCGTCTTCAGCACATAGGCAGTGGTATGACTTCTACCGCCAGCATGTATATTTTCAATGGGAGCTGAGCTGTCCAAGTGAGTGGGATTGGAGTTAGCTCCCACAGGAAAGCAGGTGCAAATGTGACACAGTGCTGGCTGATAGACTACATGGAGATCTACTTAACACTGTAGTTGGGGTCTGCCTTCCTGCTTTCTTGTAGCTCCCATAGGCAGTGGTATAACTTAACCGACAGCATATATTTTTTTAATTGGTGTTGAGCAGTCCAAGGGAGTGAGATTGTAAATAGCTCCCATAGGAAAGAAGCTGCAAATGTGACACAGTGCTGGCTGATAGACTACATGGGTACCTACTTACTACTGTAGGTGGGGTTTGCCTTCCTGCTTTCTTTTACGTCCCATACACAGTGGAATAACTTTTACCGACAGAATGTATTTTTAAAGGGAGCTGACGAGGCCAAGATCGTGGGATTGGAGACAGCTCCCACAGGAAAGCAGCTTCAAAGGTGACACAGTGCTACCTGAGAGACTACATGGGGACCTACTTACAACTGTAGGTGGGGTCTGCCTTCCTGCTTTCTTGTACCTCCCATATGCAGTGGTATAGCTTAAGCGACAACATATATTTTTTCAATGGGACCTGAGCAGTACAAGTGAGTGTTTTTGGAGATAGCTCCCACAGGAAAGCAGCTGCAAATGATACACCGTGCTGGCTGATAGACTACATGGGGGCCTACTTACTACTTTTGGTAGTTTGAGCCTGGCTGGATGCCAGGTGCCCACCATACCGTTCTATCTTCCACCTCCTCAGGAAGCCAGAGAAGGGGAGAAAATAAGATGGGAGTCTCGTGGGTTCAGATAAAAGTTATTTAATAAAGAAGAAGCAAAGCCGCACGAGCGGGAAGCAATGCAAAAGCAGATAAAGCTGTTACTCTCTACTTCCCATCAGCAGCGATGTCCGGCCACCTCCCGAGAAGCAGGGCTTCAGTACGAGTAGCGATTGCTTTTGGAAGGCCAGAAATGAATATCGTCTCCCCTTCCAACTTCTCTCCTCCAGTTTATATTACTGAGCTGACGTCATATGGTATGGAATATCTCCTTGGACAGCCTGGGTCAGCTGTCCTGGCCATGGTCCCTCCCAAGATCATGCCCATCCACAGCTATTGGTGAAGGTGGGGGAAGGAATGCTGGAGGGACAGCCCCAATGTTGTGCAAGCAGTAGTCATAATATTGATATCAACAGTAAGCACAGCACTGCAGGAGCTGCTGTGGAAAATCACTACCATCCCAGACCCAATACACTACTATAGGTTGGGTCTGCCTTCCAGCATTTTTGTAGCTCCCATAAGCAGTGGTATAACGTAACAGACAGCATATATTTTTTCAATGGAAGTTGAGCAGTCCAAGTGACTGGGATTGGAAATAGCGCCCACAGGAAAGCAGCTGCAAATGTGACACAGTGCTGGCTGATAGACTACATGGGGATCTACTTACTGCTCTAGGTGGGGTCTGCCTTTTTGCTTTCTTGTAGCTCCCATACTTGCTGAAGACGATGGGAGACATTCACACCCTGTAGTGCTGAGCAAGTCTCAAATTTATTTGCAAAGATACAACTCTTTTATAGATACAATAATCAGACTCATACATATTGCAAAAGCTAAGCTCATCGTTGTTTCCCAGTTAAATCCTGCCCCTGTTTCAACATACTTTGGATACTTGTGGCTGCTCAACCCAAACTAAGTTCCTGTTTTCTCATCCTGTTATCATACAACTCTCTTGCTCAAGAACACCACGTCCTTGAGCAAGGGTCCAATATCTTATCGCTTAATGCTTACTGCCTAACCAGGTGTATTCTATCATGTCCTCTTTCCTCTAGCCAAGTCTCCACAATACTCTCTACACTTCCCCCGTTTTCTTTTTGGACAATGATATTAGCCTGCCACATCCTCTCAAGTGTTCTTTCTATTGTCCGTTGAATACAATTTATAAAACAGTGAAACACTAACAATACAAATAAAACAATACCCATAAAGCCAATTCCATTCATTATAACATTTCGCAACCAAGGGCCTATTCCCCATCCCTTAAGCCATCCTTCAAGTCCTAATCCCTCTTCTTCTTTCAACCGATGTAATCTCTGTTGAAGTTCTTTCAGTTTGACATGTATCGAGGTGGAATGGTCCGACAGGTTGATACAACACATGCCCTCATATTCTTCCCATCCATGTCCGTGGACTAATAATAAAAAGTCTATGGCAGCTCTATTTTGTAACACCGCATGATTTAGTCCAACATCATAACTGTTTAGCCACGTTCATGGCCTTATTAGCTGCTCCTCCTGGCAAAAGGGTGGCAACTATGACTTGCTTCAGTTCACTCCAAAATCGTGGGGGACCAATATCAGTACAATCAAACTCATAATAACTACTTTTTTTGCAGGAGTTATTATTATGGTCAGCAAGCTGCATTAGCTTGGTTAAGTTAGGGTGGAATAAAGAGAGTTTCCCCAAATAACAGGGTCCACCCGGGGGATTTACTGGTATTCCGATCCAGGCCCTTTCTCCACAGATTAAAAATATACCCGTGGACAATTTCTTCGGTGATGTAATACTAGAGACATTACAGCTGGGATACAATTGCTTAAATACCGTTTCTGGCTTCAAAGAAGAGTCTAAGGTGGCCCAATATTTTGAATTTCTATTAAAGTCATGGATATCCCGTGACATAAACCTTATCCAATTTCCCCCAGTTCCATTAGTACCAAAGCTTGCATTGGCACTTCCAAACAGGTCTATTTCCTCAGGGGGTGAGGCTAATGTGGTATTAAGGGACTTAATTATCTCACATTGACGTTTCTCGTCCGAATGATCGTGATCATCGCTAACTGTGTTCAGCCCCGTCCAAGGTGTTATTGTGTACTAGTCCACAAAATTCCTCCGGATTCCACATGGGCAATCCTATCAAACACATTTTAAAAGCATTAGTAACCCCTCCCAAACTAACACGAAGAGATGATTGACCAGTTTGATTAGCAAAGGTAATCCAAATATTATCTCTAGACTGATTAAAACGCGTCAAGCTGTTAGCTATTATAGTTACACTAAAAGCTATGGTTATAACAAAACACCTCGTTATTATTCATTAAATTCACTGTCTTTTTGTTATATAACCTTCAGTCTTTTGATTGTTAGCCAGTCCTCCAATGACCGCAAGACGAGGGTGTATTTATTCTCCAATCTCTTCCTGTCCTTTTTCGTCAGATGGTTTGATCTCCGCAGCTTCAAGGACAGCTCTTGTCCACCTGGCTGGCACCCAAATGGATCCTGAGGGCGAATCAACACACAAATACCCACGTCCTCAGTATAATACTTTGGCCGGAGGCTGCCATATCCCTGTTTTAGGGTCACGATATCGAACCCATATTTCTTTCTTTCTCTTCTTTTGTGCCTTTGGATTATGATGTATTATTACAGGTTGTAGCTCCTGTTCCCCAAATACACACAGGTGGTTCATAACAAATAAAGCCTTTAACAATTTCATATGTGGGTCTTTCACATCCCCATATTTACGAAGATATCTTTTTAGAGTCCCATTAGCTCTTTCTATTATGGCCTGTCCTGTGGGGGAATGGGGAATCCCTGTTACATCTTCAACTCCCCATTGACTTGTGAACGGTTCTATGCTTCTGCTTATATATGTTGGCCTATTGTCTGTGTTTATTTTCTAAGGAATTCCCATTACCGCAAAACTACTATATAAATGACTCTCTACATGTATGGCCCTCTCCCCTGTCTGTGCTGTTGCCCAAACAAATTTGCTCCATGTGTCTATGGTTACATGCACATATTTTAGTCTTCCAAACTCTGCCACATGAGTGACATCCATCTGACAAATTTCATTTACAGATAATCCTCTAGGGTTCACCCCCAAGTCTAAGTCAACACCTCCATTGCGATGGCTATAAATGGGAAAAGCTCTAACAATAGCCTTTGCATCCTTTAGCGATTATTGAAACTCTCGGTGTAAGCCCCGTGCATTCTGATGAAACAGGGAGTGCGCTTCTCTGGCTAGTATCTGTTTGGACAGAGGAGTGTTATGTGTCACTGTGACCAGCTTACCTGCCCTAGCATTGCCTTCTGCCAGCCCAATGTCCCATTTATGGCTCCTGATATGTATAATGGCATAAACATGCTCCCTAAGCTTTATTGCCTTCTCCAGCTGTATTAATAATTCAAATAGTCTAAGATTCTGCACTTCCTTAATGGAGGCGTCCTCGATTCTCTCTACGATACCCGTGACATAGAACGAGCCTGTAACCACATTCAGGGGCCCTTTCAGGTTCATCATGGCCCATACTACTGCCAACAGTTCCAAGGTTTGTAATGTGTCTTTCTCTTCTGCTTTTATTAGTTGGTGCTTCCACTGCCCTTCCTTTTGCCAGGTTATTGCCGCCGTTCTAGACTTTCTTCCTGCATCCGTGTATGCTGTCAACGCATCCGCGATGGGGGCCGGCTCTCGTTTGGGTCGTACTAGCCAATTCCATTTTCCTAGCCATTGTAATGGTGCTTTTATTATTTTGTCTGTTGCTACTATACTGCCGCCACCTAAGAGTGCCTCCTGAAGATCTTCTGTATTGTCTAAATACCATTGTAAAGAGTCCTTTTTCATTGGTATCCTTATCGTATGCGGCTCAGCACCAGTTACTTGTAATGCTCTTTCACAACCCTTTTTTATTAGTCCCGCCAACATCTCAATTTTTTGAAAAAGGGTTTTTGTTTGTTGTAAGGCTGGGGAACTCCATTCTAGAACCCATACCTCCCCCATTTTCTTTTGAGATTGTGTCAAGGCCCCAAGCAAATACTTTGTGCTATACCAGATGGTTAAGTCAATAGGTAAGTCAACATCGTGACGTCAGACCTGCCCTTGTATGACACAGTCCATAATTTGTTGAAGCGCATCCTGAAGCTCTGGTGTTACCTGTATTTGATGCGTGGGTTTGCTTCCTTTCAAAAGTGGTCGTAGTTTTTCTAACAACTCGTTGGGTATTCCCACTATTGGTTTTAACCATTGCAGATCCCCAAAAAGCTTCTGAGCATCATTCAGGGTCTTTATTTGTAGTTGGAGCTGTAGCTTCTGTGGTACTACTAGCTGTTCTGATAAAGACCATCCAAGATATTTCCATGGAGCTGTACGCTGAACCTTTCCTGGAGCTATCACAAGGTGGCATAGAGCCAGTGCCTGTCGAATCTCCTCCACCTGTTGTTCCGTAAATGGTGCAGGCTGAGAAAAGAGGATATCATCCATGTAATGGTAGATGATAACGTTAGGCCATCGTCATCGAAGGGGTTGTCAAGCTGCGTCAACATACAGCTGACAGATAGTTGGGTTGTTACGCATGCCTTGGGGCAAAACTGTCCATTCAAAAAGATGGTCGGGACCTTCTCTATTTATTGCAGAAAAGGTAAAAGCAAATCGTTGTGTATCCCGCTGATGTAAGGCAATGGTAAAAAAGCAGCCCTTTAGATCTACGATTAACAGTGGCCAATCCTGCGGAATCATAGCCGGACTGGGTAGTCCTGGCTGCAATGCTTCCATAGGTTCCATTTGTTCGTTTACTGCACGTAGGTCATGTAACAAACAATACTTGCCAGATCTCTTTTTAATAACAAATATAGGAGTATTCCACGGGCTTGTGGATAACTTTAAATGTCCTTGGGCAAGTTGCTCTTGCACTAACTCATGAGCATACTCAAGACGTTCCCTTTTTAAAGGCCATTGCTTAACCCATACTGGCTCGGCTGTTTTCCAGGTAATAGGAAGTGGGAAAGTCCATGCAACGGCCATTATGCCAAAGGGTGCTCATTTATTAGGATCATTCCTATCTGGGCTAGTATGTCTTGACCAATAAGACATTGCACGGTTGGAGGCAGCTGCACAACAGAAAAACTAGCAGTTATGGGTTTCTCATCCACATGAACCAAGATGGGTGGAGAGCGACTAGCCAGAGTAAGTCCTCCTACCCCAGTCACAGTAGTTGCTGCCGGTTGCAGGGACCGGTGTTGTGGCCAACATCTTGGGCTGATAATGTTGGAATCTGCCCCCATGTCCAATAATCCCATCAAGGACCTTTTTTGTCTTTGAAATTCAAGGTCTATTTTGCGTCTAGGCCTTTCACTGAGATCCATAGTCAATAGTGTAAGTCCTCCCGTGGAGCCAAATCCCCCTTCTCCTCTTAAGTCCTTTTTTATTGGTCTTCTTCCTTTTGACATGTGTTCCAATGGTATTAATTGCGCAGTTCTCTGATTTTTCATAATTTGTATTGGTGGAAAGGGAGTGTGGGCCATGATCATAATTTCTCCCAAATAATCCGCATCAATAATTACGGGGAGAACAGAGCCCAAGCAGGGTAGTTGACGAGCGTCCTAACAACAATGCGCCCACTGCTCGTCCCCCTATAGTGATTGGACCTTTCACTCTGGTGGGTGTCTTCTGTGGGCTTGTCATAATGGCAACATCTACTGCTGCTGCCAGGTCCATTCTGAGGCTCCCACTTGTGGCTGGCTGGAGGCAGCTGCTGACATCTGTTGAGCTGCAGTGGTGACTTGTGTCTGAGCGCGGCCACTGCGGTTCGACGCGCTCGAATTGGAGTTTCCCGACTTGCGACTACACGCCCCGGTGTTGTCATTGTCCGTTTGGCATTTTTGACACCAGATTCCTGTAGCATTGCATTTACGACAGAAATGTCCCATTCAGCCACACCGGTAACACTTTATTCGTCCACTTGAAGAGCCCCTTTGAGTGGTCACAGTGGATGCTTGAAGGGGTGCAAGGGCGGCCAACAGCTGATTCTGAGTTGCTTTCGCCTGTTCCTTTAATCCTAATCCCAATTCCTTAATAGCTTCCACGAGAAAAGCTTGTTGACCTGTCGGGACCTGGGCCATGCGCTCTAAAGCATCTTCAATTGACCAATTGGCTCCTAACGTACTCAATACTGTCCTGGAAGCTGGATTACAGTTCTGTAGGGTGCACTGTTTTAGCACGGCGCCACGCATATATTCCGGGACTCCAGCCCTCTCTATGGCGGAGGCAACTTTATCAATAAAGGTCCTGAACATTTCATCCCGACCTTGCCCATATATATTGGCACTCCACCTGGGTCCTTTACGTTTTCCATAGCCTCTCTTACTAATCGCATTGCCTCTCTACACTTATCAGGCCCTATCAAAGCCTGAGCCTCCGTACGGAGGAAGGGTCCCAAACCCATCAGCTCTTCCACCGTCACACCATAGAGAGGGTCGCCTTGTTGACGCTGAGTTGCGACACTTTCATTCACTAATGCCTGCCAATGTGCATTAAATAACAGCTGCTGATGTTATGTATAAATAAGTTTTACTATGCTTCGACAGTCAGCGGGCAGTAGCAACTGGGTTCCCCATACATAGTCAATCATTTGTTTCACTGGTTCACTATTTACTCCGAACTGGCTGACCGTGGACCGCAACAGGGATAACAACTTCAAGTCCAGAGCAGAAATTATTGCTTGCATACCTCCCCCCACAATGGGTTGGAATACCAGTGGCAACGTCAAAGTTCTGGCTGCTTCCAGTGCATCGCCATCCCCTTTTCCCAGACAATCCTTTGCGAGTGCAGCCCAAGTCTCCCTCTGCTCCCTTGCGATGGCCTCCGTAAGTTCACTCTCTGCCCCAGGGACAAGCTCACCAAGTAAACGGCGGGCGAGGCGGGGGATCTTTAGGCCGGCACTCCTGTTCCTCAGGAGGGGCTGATGGCTCACATGGTTCTCGTACCCTGTCCGTGCCTCCAGGGCCATTTTCTACACGCGGGGGGGGGGAGTATTACTTTTGAGACGGTAGGAGCCAGTGGGATGGATTGGAACCAGTCACGCTCATAGCTTTTATTCTTACTCTATACTGCTGATGCGTGCTCAGCAGCCGCCTTTTCTGCCTAATGTTGCAGCAACTCATGGTGCACTATCCTCCAAAGGTTCCCTAACTTTTTAGCTGTCTTATAATCCTCCAGGGTTGCTTCCCACGGGAAATCCCCAAATTTACGCCATTCACTCAATTCATGCACTGTATGTGGATTCTGAAACACTCTCTTAGCATACCCACAAGGTAACAACCCTGGTAGGTCCTTTTGCAGATATATACCCTTTATCTGCCACTTCTGCAAGAATGCAGTAAATAAATCATATGCCGCTTGCCTTTCCATACCTATTATCGTCAGCGCGCTGTTGCAGCCCTTCAAGGTCTGTCGGCACATATCGGCTGGGCTCGTCTATACGGTCACCCAGGGCATGACATATTCCCAATTTTCACGCTTATTGCCATCCTTGTTGCGTAGGACCCGAACCCCTTCGTCGCTCCATCGTGGCGCCAAGCCACTATCACGTCGGGGTCACCATTTGCTGAAGATGATGGGAGACAAGCCCACCCTGTAGTGCAACAAATCTCAACTTTATTTGCAAACATACAATAATCAGGCTCATACATATTGCAGAAGCTAAGCTCATCAATGGTTCCCAGTTAGATGCAAACCTCGACCTTGTTTCAAGATTTTCCAGATACTTGTGACTGCTTAACCTAAAATAAGCTCCTGCTTTCTCATCCTATTATCATAAAACTCTCTTGCTCTCACGTCCTTGAGGAGGAGTCCAATATCTTATTGCTTAATGCTCACTGCCTAACCAGCTGTATTCTATCATGTCCTCTTTCATCTAGCCAAGTCTCCACAAAACTCTCCACACATACTCAGTGGTGTAACTTCTACTGACAGCCTGTATTTTTTCAATGGGACCTGAACAGTCCAAGTCAGTGGGATTGGAGACATCTCCCACCGGAAAGCAGCTGCTAATGTGACACAGTGCAAGTTGATAGACTGCAACGTGACCAACGTACCTCTGTAGGTGGGGTCTGCATACCTGCTTTCTTGTACTGCCTAGATGCAGTGGCGTAAGTTCTAATGGCAGTATTCATTTTTTCAAAGGGAGCTGAACACTCCAAGTGAGTGTTATTAGAGAGAACTCCCACAGAAAAGTAGCTGCAAATATGACACAGTGCTGGCTAATAGAGTACTTGAGGACCTACTTACTACTTTTGGATTGGGTATTCCTTCTAGCTTTTTGGAGCTCAAATACGCAGTGGTATAACTTAACCGACAGCATATATTTTTTCAATTGGAGCTGAGCAGTCCAAGTGAGTGGGATTGGAGATAACTCCCTGTAGTGGGTCTGGGATGATAGTGATTTTCCACAGCAGCTCCTGCAATGCTGTGCTTACTGTTGATATCAATATTATGACTACCGCTTGCAAACATTCAGGGCTGTCCCTCCAGCATTCCTTCCCCCACCTTCACCAATAGCTGTGGGTGGACATGATCTTGGGAGGGACTATGGCCAGGACAGCTGACCCAGGCTGAGCAAGGAGATATTCCATACCATATGACGTCAGCTCAGTAATATAAACTGGGGGAGAGGAGCAGTAAGCCCTGCTTCTCGGGAGGTGGCTGGACATCGCTGCTGATGGGAAGTAGAGAGTAACAGCTTATCTGCTTTTGCTTTGCTTCCCACGCGCGCTGCTTTGCTGCTTATTTATGAAACTGCTTTTATCTCAACCCACGAGACTCCCATCTTATTTTCTCCCCTTCCCTGGCTTGCTGAGGAGGTGGGGGATAAAGTGGTGTGGTGGGCACCTGGCATCCAGCCAGGCTCAAACTACCACACTCCCACAGGAAAGCATGTACAAATGTGACACAGTGCTGGCTGATAGACTACATGGGGACCTACTTACTACTGTAGGTGGGGTCTGCCTTCCTGCTTTCTTGTAGCTCCCATACGCAGTGCTATAAGTTAACCTACAGCATATATTTATTCAATGGGAGCTGAGCAATCCAAGTGAGTGTTATTGGAGATAGCTCCCAAAGGAAAGCAGCTGCAAATTTGACACACTGATGGCTGATAGACTACATGGGGACCTACTTACTACTGTAGCTGGGGTCTGCCTTCCTGCTTTCTTGTAGCTCCCATACACAGTAGTTTAACTTCTACCGATAGTCAGTATTTTTTCAGTGGGATTTGAGCAGTCCAAGTGAGTGGGATTGGAGATAGCTCCCACAGGAAAGCAGATGAAAATGTGACACAGTACTGGCTGATAGACTACATGAGGACCTACTTACTACTGTAGGTGGGGTCTGCCTTCCTGGTTTTTGTTGCTCCCATACGCAGTGGTATAACTTAAGCGACAGCATATATATTTTCAATGGGACATGAGCAGTCCAAGTGAGTGGGATTGGCCTCTTCCCGGGCCAGGTCTGCGTGGAGGGTGGTCGGTGTCCCAGGGAGGTGAGGGCGTCACACACACAGGGAGGGGTTGGTCTACCTTGGTCAGGTGGGCCCGAAGCTTGTTCTTGGCATCTCGGCGATGCGGTTGGTGAGGGCCACGTTCACCCTGTTGAACTGGCACCGCATCTCGGTGGCTGTCACCTCCATCAGGTTCTCAATGGAGTCTCGCAGCTGGGCGGAGGCCACCCACTCTCTCTGCGACTGGAGGATGTTGTCGTCGCTGAACTTGGCCCACGACTCGGGCACGGAGATGCTGGTGGGGGGAAAGGAGAGGCCCACGGTCAGCCCCTGCTGGGAGGGCCAGGCCCTGCACAGACACAGCCTTCCCTGGTGGCCTTTCCTGTCGGGGAAAGGGAGCGGCACCGAGCATCCCGGGACAGCCGGGTGCCAGCGCTGCCAGGCGCACACTCACGTGGCATCCACCCGCTGCACCCCGTGGTAGTAGCTGATGCCGTCGGAGCAGTTCCTCAGCTGGTGGCACTTGCCGTTGATGCGGCGCGCTGCCTGCTTGTTGGCCAGGTCCTTCTCCAGCTCGTGCTGGGCCACCCAGTTGGTCCTTAAACGCACAGGGACAGCCGTGGTGGCCACATGTGGGTGGGACGGTCTCCTCCCCTTCCCATGGCCGTGCAGCTCCCTTTCTCCCTTCCTCCCACCCCCCCCCTCCATCCCTCCCGGGCAGCTCTGTGCTCCCACCAACATCCCTGCCCGCTCCCCAGGGAGATACGGGGCTCCTCCTTACATGAGCTGGGCTTTTGCCTTCTCCAGGAATAGCCGTATCCTCTCCTGGCAGGCCCTGATGCCATCCACTTCCTGGGCAGAGAGAGGCAAAGCACAAGCCATCAGAGGCCATGCTCCAGCGTCACGGCTGAAAGCTCTGCTGACCTCAACTGGAAGGTGGGATCTGCGTCCAGACTTACTGTTAAAAGCTCTTTCTCCACCTCGTCATGGACAAGGTCGATGCCCATCCTCTTCTCCCGCTGCAGGAGGCACTCCCGAGCAACCTGTTTGGCCGTTGGTGCCGGCTGCAGGGCTTCCCGCAGGGATGCTACCCGGCTCAGGACAGGGCAGACAAGAAAGGGGAGGTGGACACAGAGACGAGGACAAGGGCAAGCAGCGCCCTGGGCAGCCGGTTTAGGCCACGACTAATGGGCGGCAGAGCTCGTTTCATGCAGCGGCAGCATGAAAGCCCCAGGAGAGAGCACACGTGTCCCTGGTGCAGCGGCAGCAGTGGGCTACAGCTTGCGGCCCACGCACAGGGTGCTCACCTGGAGAGGGGCCTCTGTCTCGGCCAGAGCTCTTTCCAGCCGTGCCTTCATCTCTCTCAGGGCATCGCTCTCCTTGATGATCTCTGCCAGCTCATGGCAGAGCTCCGCCTTCTAAAACTCAATGTCGCTGACTCGCTGCCCCAGCTTCTTTGTGTTGTCTGCCTGGCTCTTGCTGGTCTGTTGGTATTTGTCCTGCACCAGGCGGAAGGTATCAGCCGTCAGCAGCTCTGCCTTGCGCCGGGACGTCTCCGCCTCGTGGTAGTTGCTCTGGTTGGAGCGGTACCAGTCATCGGGGCTGTAGCGGGTGAAAAGCGCCGTTCTGTTTGACACAGAAGGCAGCATCTCGCTGGGGCTCAAGCCCTGGCAGGTGCCAGACAAGGGAGCCAGAGTGGGGTGGGTGGCAGCGGCCTTATAGTAGGCTCTGGGCATCCAGGGGAGGCCGTAGCTCTGCAGCACGGCGTAGCGAGGAGCACGGTTCTTGTAGCTCGAAGCCATGGGGCTGATGGCAGGCAGAAAGCGGGCAGGAGTTGACTTGGGGTGAGCGGATGTGGCAGTTAAGGGAGAGCCAAGCAGGTCCATTCTCTTCCGGGACGTGTCCTGCACAGAGGAGACGGGAGAAGACAACTTCCCTCAGTCAGCTCCTGCACTTGCCTGACAGCAACAGCTGAGAGCACAAACGGCGACGCACACGTGGCCTGTGCTAAAGCCCTTGAAAACAAATCCCTCCCCAAGCGTTTGCCTAAGTCAGGGTTGGACTGTGGGGCTGGGATCCAGCACCAGGTCAGAGGAGCAAACCACGGCTGCTGAGGAGAAGGGCTGACACCGGGCCTTCATCTTCCTTCAATCTGTCAGTCCAGGGCAAGTGCACTTGCCCTTCCTCCACTGCCCATCTCTTTCTTTTGGCTGGCGTATCTGCTGACCTCAGAGGCCTCCAGGGATCATTTTCACTTGAAAAGCTCCATTGCCAGCCCCGAGGGCTGTGAAGACACAGCCGCTCCCAGCTCAGCACCAGCTGTGTGCCAGGGACTCCATCCTCATCCTCTCTGTCTTCACAGCATGAAATGCTGGACTGAGGACTCTGCAGGGGAGCTGAGCTTTGCAGGACGGGGCCCACAGGTGACCAACCCACCCCCTCCTCCCCCAGAACAGCCATCTCTTGATCTCAAAGGAAGAAAACCGGTCTGTGGCTCACCTGACGCCAAGGGAACATGCTTGGAAGGGAGAGATCCCACAGCCTTGTCAGAGCGTCTTGTAAACAGCAGCCTTGCAGTAACCCTGGGAGGAAAGACCACACAGGAAGACTGAGCTCCTGAGAGCTGCCTATGGCACTCTGGGGGCTCTTTCTCTTTCCAGGTGGAGGTTCTCAGCCCCTTCTGAGCAGAGGGCCACCAAATGTACCCAACACACCCCAGCTGAGGGCAAATGGCCAGGAGGGTCAGCTGAGCTGGGCATGAAGCTCTTGTGTGGGTACAGGTGTCAGCCCCTGGCACAGAAAGTCCCTGCGGCAGTTGCAGGCAGCTGTCGTGTTGCAGGGAAGTGTCCTTCCCCGAACCCGTCCCGTCCCTGCTGCTCCCAGCCTGGCTCAGCCCGGGGGGCTGGCGGTGCCCGGGAGCTGCTGCTCACCGTGTGCTGTCGGCTCAGTGGCCCCACGGCCAATGTGGCCCTGTCAGGGACACGGGGACACAGGCCCAGGGAGCGTTGCCAGGGGCGCAGGGGGCTCTGTGACCTCATTCTGCGTGGGCCGGTCCCGGCAGCCGAGAGGGCGGCTGGATGCAGGAATGGGCAACCTGCTCCCGGCCTCTCCTCACCCTCCCCTTCTCAAGGAGATGGAGTTGCTCTCTCTGTGAGGGAGCAATTAGACTGCATTGGGCACTGGAATTTCTCACCACGATGAACAAGGCCATCAAAATAGATTTTTACACTTCCTACAGACAGGTGGAGAATTCTGAGTAGGTTCCAGTCCAGTGGTTTTGTATAATGAATAAAGATAAGTCCCAGCAACTAATTCAGGATATCTCAAAAATCTCACAAATCAAAGTCCGCAAGCGCATCAGGGGCAGAGAAATTTTTGTGAGTTGGTGATTTATGAAAGTTGCTGGTCCTAGAATGGGAGTTACGTGCCCTGTACGTAGATCTCGCAGAGAAGTTGTGCTTCAGTAAATAATTGCTGGAATCGGGTAATTCCATGCCAACTTGGCTTTCTTTTGAACACCTTTCTTTCAAAATCTCAAGATCTTTCTTAGAACTGCTAGTTTAACTCTGGCTGCCCAGGTGATCAGTACCTGGGTGTCCGCAGACAGCGTGAACAGCCTCTGCAGAATTCAGGATGCACTGAAACAGCAGGTGAGAAGCTGAATTCACGGCCAGGTGGGATTTCTGCCCATAGGCTCCCAACAACGCTGTTTCCAATTTCCCTGAAAGTCTAAGTAACAATTAATTCTGCAAAGTACCAACAGCGGTGGCCATTTCCAAATTAACTTACGTGTTCTGGGAGACAGCCCGACTCAGTCATCAAGACAGGAACCTTTCAAAAATTATGACTCCAGGGTGACAAATTCTATGGGCAGTGGTGGAATAAAACCAAGTGCTATAGTCCATAGTTTTTTTCTGTTGTGCCTGGTGACAGGACAAGGGGCAATGGGAACATTGCTGGAACACAAAAGATCCCATTTAAACACAAGAAAAACCTTGTGTTACAGTTGAAGTGAGGGAGCACTGGCACAGGCTGCCCAGGGAGGGTGTGGAGGCTCTTTCCCTGGGAGGACTTCCAAACCCGCCTGGATGCGTTCCTGTGACCTGATCTAGGTGGACGCGTTTTGGCAGGGGGGTTGGACTGGATGGTCTCGAGAGGTCCCTTCCAACCCCTACAGTTCTACGATTCTATGAGCGTACAGGCCCTCCTGCAAGCCCGTGGTGATGCAAAGTGTCCAGAGTGGCTCTCCCAAAACCACTGGGCTTCTTCCTAATAGATACTGGGTGAAACCCACTCCAGCGAATTCTTACTGTGTCCCCATGTCCCTGACAATTCTTCCTCATCTCCGATCTAAACCTCCCCTGCTGCAACTTGATGCAACTTGCCCTGTCATTCCTTACTGGAGAGAAGAGATCGACCCCCACCTGGCTACAACCTCCTTTCGGCTGCTCTCTGTCCCACCGTGAAAAAGCAGCGGCAGAAAGAGAAAAACCAAAGGCAAAAGAAAACCCGGAAAGACCATGTAACACACCAAACGATCATTTAATTCCCACTCAGGCCTTTCAGAAGGAAGCAGAATCTAACTACGCCACAAAAAGGATCAAAGCAAAAGTGGGAGTGCGCTCGGGCCAAATTGGGAACAGCTCCAACAGGAGATGCGGTGAGGGCCGCTGGGCCCAGCCTAAACATAGCCGAGCAGCCGCACGGTGCTGGGGAAGGCCTTGCGCAGCCCGAGGCACTTCTCCTGGTCCAGGAAGAGCGAATTGGCCTTGACAGAGAGGTCGTGCTCCAGCATGGCCTTGGCATGAACCAGCCTCTGCAGGCTCCCAAAAGAAAGCAGGTGCAAATGTGACACAGTGCTGGCTGATAGACTACATGGGGACCTATTTACTACTGTAGATAGGGTCTGCCTTCGTGCTTTCTTGTAGCTCCCATACGCAGTGGTATAACTTAAGCGACAGCATATATTTTTTTAATGGGACCTGACAAGTACAAGTGAGTGTTATTGGAGATAGCTCCCACAGAAAAACAGGTGCAAATGTGACACAGTGCTGGCTGATAGACTACATGAGGATCTACTTACTACTGTAGGTGGGATCTGCCTTCCTGCTTTCTTGCAGCTCCCATAAACAGTGGTATAACTTAAGCAACAGCATATATATTTTCAATGCGACATGAGCAGTCCAAGTGTGTAGGATTGGAGATAGCTCTCAAAAGAAAGCAGGTGCAAATGTGACCAGGGCGGGCTGATAGACTACATGGGAATGTACTTACTACAGTAGGTTCAGTCTGCCTTCCTGCTTTCTTATACTTCCCATACGCAGTGCTATAATTTCTACTGACAGAATGTATTTTTAAAGGGAGCTGACGAGGTCAAGAGCGTGCAATTGGAGATACCTCCCACAGAAAAGCAGTTGAAAATGTGACACAGTGCTGGCTGATAGACTACCTGAGGGCCCACTTAGTACTGTAGATGGGGTCTGCCTTCCTGTTTTCTTGTACCTCCCATACGTAGTAGTATAACTTCTGCAGACAGAATGTATTTTTAAAGAGAGCTGACGACGCCAAGAGCGTGGCATTGGAGATAGCTCTGACAGGAAAGCAGCTTCAAAGGTGTCACAGTGCTGGCTGACAGACTACATGTGGACCTACTTACTACTGTAGCTGGGGTCTGCCTTCCAGCTTTTCTGTAGCTCCCATACATAGTGGTATAACTTAACGGAAATCATGTATTTTTTCAATTGGAGCTGAGCACTCCAAGTGAGTGTTATTGGAAATAGCTCCCACAGGAAAGCAGCTGCAACTGTGACACAGTGCTGGCTGATAGATTACATGGGGATCTACTTACTACTGTAGGTGGGGTCTGCCTTCCTGCTTTCTTCTAGATCCCATATGCAGTGGTATAACTTCTACTGACAGTCTGTATTTTTTCAATGGGAGTTGAGCAGTCCAGGTGAGTAGGATCGGAGATAGCTCTCACAGGAAAGCAGCTGCAAATGTGACACAGTGTTGGCTGATAGACTACATGGGGGTCTACTTACTACTGTATGTGGGGTCTGCCTTCCTGCTTTCTTATAGCTCCCATACACAGTGGTAGAACTTAACCGACAGCCAATATCTTTTTTTAATGGGCTATGAGCAGTCCAAGTGACTGTTATTGGAGATACCGCCCACAGGAAAGCAGCTGCAAATGACAGAATGCTGGCTGATAGACTACATCGGGGTCTACTTACTACTGCATGTGGGGTCTGCCTTACAGCATTTTTGTGACTTCCATACACAGTGGTATAACTTAACCGACAGCATATATTTTTTCAATGGGACCTAACAAGTACAAGTGAGTGTTGTTGGAGATATCTCCTACAGCAAAGCAGATGCAAACGTGACACAGTGCTGGCTGATAGATTACATGGGGACCTACTGACTACTGTAGGTGAGGTCTGCCTTCCTGCTTTCTTGTAGCTCCCATACGCAATGATATTACTTAACCTACAGCATATATTTTTTCAATGTTAGTTGAGCAGTCCAAGTGAGTGGGATTGGAGATAGCTCAAATAGGAAAGAAGCTGCAAAAGTGACACAGTGCTGGCTGATAGACTACATGGGGACCTACTTACTACTTTAGGTGGGGTCTGCCTTCCTGCTTTCTAGTAGTTCCCATCGGCAGTGATATAACTTCTACCGCCAGCATGTATTTTTTCAATGGGAGATGAGCAGCCAAAGCCAGTTGGATTGAAGAAAGCTCCCACAGGAAAGCAGGTGCAAATGTGACACAGTGCTGGCTGATAGACTACATGGGGACTACTTAAAAATGTAATTGGGGTCTGCCTTCCTTCTTTCCTGTAGCTCCCATACGCAGTGATATAACTTAACCGACAGCATATATTTTTTCAATGTTAG
This sequence comes from Colius striatus, assembly GCF_028858725.1. Lineage (NCBI taxonomy): Eukaryota > Metazoa > Chordata > Aves > Coliiformes > Coliidae > Colius > Colius striatus. The sequence continues at coordinate 32,608,041 of NC_084789.1, forward strand.
TTGAGCAGTCCAAGTGAGTGGGATTGGGGATAGATCCCACAGGAAAGCAGCTGCAAATGTGACACATTGCTGGCTGATAGACTACATGGGGACCTACTTACTACTTTAGGTGGGGTCTCCCTTCTTTCTTTTAGCTCCCATCGGCAGTGGTATAACTTCTACCGCCAGCATGTATTTTTTCAATGGGTGCTGAGCAGACACAGTGAGTGGGATTAGAGGTAGCGCCCACAGGAAAGCAGTTGCAAATGTGACACAGTGCTGGCTGATAGACTACATGGGGACCTACCTAATACTGTAGGAGGGGTCTGCCTTCCTGCTTTCTTGTACATCCCATACGCAGTGCTAAAACTTAACCGACAGCATATATTTTTTTTAAATGGGAGATGAGCAGTCCAAGTAAGTGAGATTGGAGACAGCTCCCACAAGAAAGAAGCTGAAAATGTGACACAGTTTCCTGCTGATAGACTACATGGGGGCCTCCTTACTACTGTAGGTGGGGTCTGCCTTACTGCTCTCTTGTAGCTACCATACGCAGTTGTATAACTTCTACCGACAGTCTGTATTTTTTCCATGGGAGTTGAGCAGTCCAAGTCAATGGGATTGGAGGTAGCGCCCACAGGAAAGCAGCTACAAATGTAACACAGAGCTGGCAGATAGATTACATAGGGATCTTCTTACTACTGTAGGTGGGGTCTGCCTTCTTGCTTTCTTGTAGATCCCATACGCAGTGCTATAACTTAACGGAAAGCATGTATTTTTTCAATGCTACCTGAGCAGTCCAAATGAGTGGGAATGGAGATAGCTCCCACAGGAAAGCAGCTGCAAATGTGACACAGTGCTGGCCGATAGACTACATGGGGTCCTACTAATACAGTACTAATACAGTAGGTGGGGTCTGCCTTCCTGCTTTCTTGTAGCTCCCATTCGCAGTGGGACAGACACTCTATTTTTTCAACAGGCATTGAGCAGTCCAAGTGAGTGGGATTGGAGATAGCTCCCATAGGAAAGCAGCTGCAAATGTGAAGCAGTCCTGACTGACAGTCTACATGGGGACTTACTTACTACTGTACGTGGGGTCTGCTTTCCTGCTTTCTTTTTGCTCCCATAGGCAGTGGTAGAACTTCTACCGCCAGCATGTATTTTTTCAATGGGAGTTGAGCAGTCCAAGTGAGTGGGATTGGAGATAGCTCCCAAAGGAAACAGCTGCCAATGTGACACAGTGCTTTCTCATAGACTACATGGGAACCTACTTACTACTGTAGGTCGGGTCTACCTTCCTGCTTTCTTGTAACTTCCCTACGCAGTGGTATAATGCTGAAGACGATGGGAGACAAGCCCACCCTCTAGTGCAACAAGTCTCAACTTTATTTGCAAAGATACAACTCTTTTATAGATACAATAAACAGGCTCATCTTAGCAAAAGCTAAGCTCATCATTGGTTCCCAGTTAGATGCAAACCTCGCCCTTGTTTCAACATACTCCTCATACTTGTGGCTGCTTAACCCAAACTAAGCTCCTGTTTTCTAATACTGTTATCATAAAACTCTCTTGCTCTCATGTCCTTGAGCAGGAGTCCAATATCTTACCGCTTAATGCTCACTGCCTAACCAGCTGTATTCAGTCATGTCCTCTTTCCTCTAGCCAAGTCTCCACAAAACTCCCCACAGTATAACTTAAACGACAGCGTATTTTTTTTCAATGGGAACTGAGCAGTTCAAGAGAGTGGGATTGTAGATAGCTCCCACAGGAAAGCAGCTGCAAATGTGACACATTGTTGCCTGACAGACTACATGGGGACCTACTTACTACTGTAGCTGTGGTCTGACTTCCTGCTTCTTGTAGCTCCCATAAGCAGTGGTGTAACTTCTACCGACAGTCTGTATTTTTAAAGCAAGCTGACAAGACCAAAATCATAAAAAGCAGGAAAATCAGCTGCCACATGAAAACCACAGGAAAGCAGCTGCCAATGTGACACAGTTCTAACTGATAGAGTACATGGGGACCTACTTACAACTCTAGGGTGGGTCTGCCTTCCTGCTTTCTTGTAGCAAATGTGACACAGTGCAGGCTGATAGACTACTTGGGGACCTCCTTACTACTGGAGGTGGGGTCTGCCTTCCTGCTTTCTTGTAGCTCCCATACGCAGTGGTATAACTTAACAGAAAGCATGTATTTTTTTCAAAGGTAGCTGAGCAGTCCAAGTGAGTGGGATTGGCCTCTTTCCTCTAGCCAAGTCTCCATAAAACTCTCTACACTTCCCCCGTTTTCTTTTTGGATAATAATATTAGCCTGTCACATCCTCTCAAATGTTCTTTCTATTGTCCGTTAAATACAATTTATAAAACAGGGAAACACTAACAATACAAATAAAACAATACCCATATTATAATATTTCGCAACCAAGGGCTTATTCCCCATCCCTTAAGCTATCCTTCAAGTCCTAATCCCTCTTCTTGTTTCAACTGATGTCATGCCTGTTGAAGTTCTTTCAGTTTGGCATGTATCGAGGTGGAATGGTCTGACAGGTTCATACAACACATGCCCTCATATTCTTCACATCCATGTCCATGGGCTAATAATAAAAAGTCTATGGCAGCTCTGTTTTGTAACACCGCATGATTTACACTTTGAACGTCAACTGTTAACATATCAATCATTTCTGAAGTTTTATTTAACTCATCTTTAGTCCAACATCCTAACTGTTTAGCCAAGTTCATGGCCTTATTGGCTGCTCCTCCTGGCAAAAGGGTGGAAACTATGACTTGCTTCAGTTCACTCCAAAATCGTGGGGGACCAATATCAGTACAATCAAACTCATAATAACTACGTTTTTTGCGGGAGCTGTTATTATGGTCAGCAAGCTGCATTAGCGTGGTTAAGTTAGGGTGGAATAAAGAGAGTTTCCCCAAATAACAGGGTCCACCTGGGGGATTTACTGGTATTCCGTTCCAGGCCCTTTCTCCACAGATTAAAAATATACCCGTGGGCAATTTCTTCGGTGATGTAATACTAGAGTCATTACAGCTGGAATACAATTGCTTAAATACCGTTTCTGACTTCAAAGAAGAGTCTAAGGTGGCCCAATGTTTTCGATTTCTATTAAAGTCATGGATATCCCGTGACATAAAACTTATCCAATTTTCCCCCAGTTCCATTAGTGCCAAAGCTTGCCTTGGCACTTCCAAACAGGTCTATTTCCTCAGGGGGTGAGGCTAATGTGGTATTAAGGGACTTAATTATCTCACATTGACGTTTCCCATCCGAATGATCGTGATCACCGCTAACTGTGTTCAGCCCCGTCCTATTACACAAGATGTTATTGTCTACTAGTCCACAAAATTCCTCCGGATTCCACACGGGCAATCCTATCAAACACATTTTAAAAGGATTAGTAATCCCTCCCAAACTTAGACAAAGAGATGGTTGACCAGTTTCATTAGCAAAGGTTAACCAAATATTATCTCTAGGCTGATAAAAATGCGTCAAGCTGTTAGTAATTATAGTTATACTAAAAGTTATGGTTATAACAAAACACCTCATTATTATTCATTAAATTCACTGTGTTTTTGTTATATATATTTTGTTTTGTTGTTGTAGATAGACTACATGGGGACCTACTTACTACTGTAGGTTGGGTCTGTCTTCCTGCTTTCTTGTAGCTGCCATATGCAGTCACTTGGACTGCTCAACTCCCACTGAAAAAATACAGATTGTCCGTAGAAGTTATACCACTGCATATGGGAGCTAGAATAAAGCAGGAAGGCAGATCCCACTTACAGTACATAGTTGTTCCCCATGTAGTCTCTCAGACAGCACTGTGTCACATTTTCACCTGCTTTCTTGTGGCCACTATCTCCAATCCCAGTAACTTGTACTGCTCAGGTCCCATTGAAAAAATATATGCTGTCGGTTAAGTTATTCCACTCCGAATAGGAGCTACAAGAAAGCAGGAAGGCAGACGTCTCGTACAGTAGTAAGTAGGTCCCCATGTAGTCTATCAGCCAGCACTGTGTCACATTTTCAGCTGCTTTCTTGTGGGAGCTATGTCCAATAACACTCACTTGTACTGCTCAGGTCCCATTGAAAAAATATATGCTGTCGGTTAAGTTATACCATTACGTATGGGAGCTACAATAAAGCAGGAAGGAAGACCCCACCTACAGTAGTAAGTAGGTCCCCATGTAATCTATCAGCCAGCACTGTGTCACATTTTCAGCTACTTTCTTGTGGGAGCTATGTCCAATAACACTCAGTTGTACTACTCAGGTCCCAATTGAAAAAAATATATGCTCTTGGTTAAGTTATACCACTGCGTATGGGAGCTACAAAGAACCTGGAAGGCAGATCCCACCTACAGTAGTAAGTAGGCCCCCATGCAGGCTATCAACCAGCACTGTGTCACATTTGCAGCTTCTTTCCTGTGAAAGCTATCTCCATTCCCACTCACTTGGACTGCTCAACTCCCATGGAAAAAATACAGACTGTCGGTAGAAGTTATACCACTGCGTATGGGAGCAAAAATATAGGAGGAAGACAGACCCAATTTACAATAGTAAGTAGATTTCCATGTAGTCTATCAGCCAGAACTGTGTCACATTGCACCTGCTTTCCTGTGGGAGCTATCTCCAATCCCACTCACTTGGACTGCTCAGCTCGCATTGGAAAAATACATGTTTTCCGTTAAGTTATAGAACTACGTACAGAATATACAAGACAGCAGGAAGGCAGACCCAATCTACAGTACTAAGTAGGTCCCAATGTAGTCTATCAGCCAGAATTGTGTTACATTTTCAGCTGATTTCCTCTGGGTGCTATCTTCAATAAAACTCACTTGTACTGCTCAGGTCTCAATTGAAAAAACATATGCTGTTGGTTAAGTTATACCACTGCGTATGGGAGCTACAAAAAACCTGGAAGGCAGACCCCATCTACAGTACTAAGTAGACTTCCATGTAGTCTATCAGCCAGCACTGTGTAACATTTGTAGCTGCTTTCCTGTTAAGGCTATCTCCAATACCACTCACTTGGACTGTTCAACTCCCATTGAAAAAATATATGCTGTCGGTTAATTTATCTCACTGTCTATCAGAGCTACAAGAAAGCAGTAACGGAGACCCCAGCTACAGTAGTAAGTAGATCCCCATGTAATCTATCATCGAGCACTGTGTAACATTTGCACCTGCATTCCTGTGAGAGCTATCTCCAATCCCAGTCACTTGGACTGCTACACTCCTTTTGAAAAAATATATGCTGTCGGTTAAGTTATACCACTGAATATGGGAGCAACAAAAAAGCAGGAAGACAGAGCTCACCTACAGTAGTAAGTAGGCCCCTATGTAGTCTATCAGCCAGCACTGTTGTGTGGAGGAATGGTTAAGGGAGCCCAGGCCTTACGGCAGTTAGAAAAATTAGTGTGTTGGTCGGAGCAGTAACCTAATGTTACTACTGATGATATTGAAAAAAACGTTGGCAGACCAGAAAACCCTTAGACATGACTTTTTGCAAGATCGTGCAGCTATTGATTTTTTTCTATTGGCGGAAGGGCACAGATGCCAAGACTTTGAAGGCATGTTTTGTTTTAATCTTTCTGATCATAGTTAATCTATTCACTAAGATTTGGCAAATTTAATGGCTCACGCTAAGAATATTACGGTGGGTTATAACCCTTTTGATAATTGGCTTCAATCAGCTTTTAGGGGGTTGTCACCTTGGTTGACTATGTTAATCAAAGAAGGGTTAAGATGGATTTTGGTTATTTTGCTTTTGCTTGTAATATTTAGAATAATATATAGTTGTATTATGAAAGCAGTGCAACAATTGACTCACTCAGTCTTGATTGTGCACAAACAAAACGGGGGAATTGTGGAGGAATGGTTAAGGGAGAATGGACATGGATCCCATGGTATAATGTTAGGCCTAATGGGACAAGGCAATCTGAACTCTACTTGTATGAATTTAATGCACAATCAAGACCAGAGTCAGAGCCATGGTTAAAGTAGTTGCTGTCACGTAGTCAGCGCAGACAGCAGGCCACTTTCATCTCCTTCAAGGTCGGGCTGTTTTCAGCTAACGAGCTAACAGCTCAAGGTGGAAAACAACTTCGGAGAAAAACAAGATGGGAAAATGTGAGGGAGCTTGCTTATCGCAGAAACCGCAAGTAGGATGAAGATAAGAATGTAATCTATTAGCTGCTGTTGCTGAGCTAGCTTTGAAGCTGTTGGATATATAAGTTAGAGCCTGCTTTTAATAAAATGAAGATTTCTGCTGTCACTCACATTGAGTAGGATTGATTTCTTCCCACCCAGCTGAGAATCGGACCCTGGGTTGATCGCCGCATGAAGTAGGCTTGGAGCTGGTTTTTCAGACTTCGAGCCTGGTTTCAGACCTCGAGACTGGTTTTCAGACTTCGAGTCTGGTTCATTTTTCAGGCTTAGAGCTTGGTTTGCAGACTTCGAGTCTGGTTTGCAGACTTCGAGTCAGGTTCATTTTTCAGGCTTCGAGCCTGGTTTCAGGCTTTGAGCCTGGTTTGCAGACTTTGAGTCTGGTTCATTTTTCAGGCCAAGAGCCGAAAACTTCGAGGCATATGGTGCCCGAACAGGGACCATCACTGGGTGTTACCGGGTAAAGAGCCTGCCTGCGGGGAGCTGAGACTTGAAAATCCGGAGGCAGAGGCAGTCGTCGTCGGAGGAAGTCTGCCGGATCCCAAGCGGAGTTTGCTGTACCCGGGGCAGTGACTACAGGTTGCAGTGAGACGAGGATCCGACAACATGGAAAAGAACTCTCACTTTTACATCGCTTTTTAGAAAAGAGGGGGGTGGACTTAAAACTGACCGATTTATCTGGTCTACTTGTATATGGTAATTGTAAAGGCTTTTTTAAGGACTCTGAGAAATATTTTGATGAGGAGGAGTGGAGAGCATATGGGACTTGTCTTTGGGACTTGGTTATAGACGAAGATAAGACTGCTCGGAAACTGATGAAACAGTGGAGAGAAGTAATTAACTGTTTGAAAAATTATAAGTTGGAAAAGGATTTGGCTGCTGCTGTGACCCAGCAGCTTGATATGCCTGAGACTGCAGTCGAGTCGACAGCTGGACTGCTCGGTATCGGAATGTCTCTCCTCCCTTTTCTGGTGAACCTGTTGCAGTTCATGGGACAGCAACTGCGACTGCGGTTTCGGCAGCCTCGACTTCTGAGTCAGTCCCTGATTCATGTTGTACTCCAAGCACCCCCCCCCGATCTGCCCTCTAGTTCGGCCGCTCCCTTAACAGTTGTGGGAAACGGTGCAAGGGAAAAGACCGAATCTGCTGAGAAAAAGGAATTGCCTGAATCTTCAGCTCCATGTGTTCCTTCAAAGGAGCAGAGTGGGGTCAAAAAGATTATTCAAGTGCGTTATTGTGGTGTTGACTGGCGACGTGTGGCTGAGCAGGCTAGTGGAGAGGGGGATTATGAAGCCGCCGTCACTTTGACTTGTCCGGCATTGTATATGAGAGATGCAGTGGGGAATGTGAATGGTGATTATCACCCCTTAAATTGGAAATTGCTCACCCAATTGCGAGCTACAGTTAACGAAGGAGGTATTCATAGTGAACCTGCCAAACAAATGCTAAACTATATTTGGAGCACCGGGATATTACTCCCGGAGGATATAAAAACTATCATGAGATTAATACTTACTCAGTCTCAACAATTATTATGGCAGGCTTATTGGCAACAGCAATTTGATGCCAACCAGGCTATTCCCAGACAACAAAATGATCCTCTTTTTGGGGTCATCTCAGCACAATTAATGGGAACAGGACCTTTTGCCGCTGTAGAAATGCAACTATATATGGGACCCGAGGTCAGTCGAGAAAGTATGCGAACTGCCCGTCTTGCTTTAGATCATGTACGTGAATCCGCTCCTGTACCTTCTTATATGAGTATACGACAAGGGAGGAGCGAGGCTTTTGGGCCGTTTGTAGACAGAGTGGCTGAGGCTCTAAACAAAGCTGGGGTCCCCGATTACCTTAAAGGACCGCTGTTAAAACAATGCCTCCTTGAAAATAGGAATATACAAACTAGAGGGGTGCTGACTACCTTGCCAATCGGGGCTTCGATAGAGGATATGCTGGAGCGAATGTCACGAGTTCCTGCTAGGGATCAAGCTATGTTGGTAGAGGTGTTGTCTCGCATGGGGGAAAAAATTGAGAATATGGGAAAAGATTTAGCCGCAGCTCAGGAAAGTGCATTCGCAGCAGCATTAGCCCCCTTAAGATCCAATAGTGGGGAAAGTAAAGGGGAGGAAAAACGGGTTAAGTGTTTTTGTTGTGGTAAAGAGGGTCACTACAAAAGGAATTGTAAAGCTAAAATACGGTGTGAGACCTGTCAAAATAATTCTCATATAACTGGTGGGTGTCGGTCGGGAAACGGACGAGTGAGAGCGACAGGCAGCCGTGCAACGACAACAGTAGCGGCTCTGGCACAATATGTTCACCAAACGTTCCAGCCTGCAGCCCAGCAACCAAGGGGAGCCTGGGATTCGACCTGATTACAGCAGTAGATACCACTCTGATTACACGAGAACCTGTCAAGATACCATCTACTCTGACAGGACCATTACAATGTAACGGGAGCTCTTGTGGTGCTTTGCTTTTAGGACGATCATAATCAGCTATTAACAGTCTCTTGATAGTCCCTGGAGTGATAGATGCAGACTATACTGGGGTAATACAGATTGTGGCCTATACATTGTTTCCTCCTGTACACATTCCAAAAGGCAGCCGTATTGCCCAGCTTGTGCCTGTGCCTCACCTTTTAGCAGATGCTGCAGCAGAGGCACCATGGAGAGGAAATCAAGGATTTGGGTCCTCTGGTGGGATTGCACTGTTAGCATTGCCAATGAATCGACGCCCGATGACTATGGTAACTTTTAGCTATCAGACTGATTCAATTGTCTTGTGAGCTTTGTTGGACACTGGCGCAGACATTACTATTGTGTCACGAGACAGATGGCCTCAATCCTGGCCATTACAGCCATCTGTTAGGGGGGTAGAGGGTGTCGGCGGCCTCTCTCCGATTATGCGTAGTATTGACAGAATTTTGATTACCCTCGACCACCAAACAGCAGGACTATTTGTCACAGTAATGCCATTACCACAAGGAGTGGATGCTCTGATCGGTCGAGATTATCTCACCCAAATTCGAGCAGTCCTAACAACAGAACATACACCTTTTTAGCCTTGGGCACTGCTGGACTGTGGTCTTTCCCAATCCGACTGACGTGGCATTCTAACACACCCGTCTGGATTGAGCAGTGGCCCTTGAAAGGAGAAAGACTACACCAGGCCAATCTCCCGGTACAGGAACAACTTCAATTGGGTCATATTAAGCCATCTACGAGCCCTTGGAATACTCCTATTTTTGTTATACCTAAGAAATCAGGGAAATTTCGCTTGTTGCATGATTTGCGAGCCATCAATGATCAGATGCAGGACATGGGGGCCCTACAACCTGGCATGCCGAATCCGGCAATGTTGCCTGAAAATTGGGCTATCTTAATAATAGATTTGAAGGACTGTTTTTTCTCGATTGCATTACATCCAGATGATCATCAGCGGTTTGCATTTACGATACCAGCAGTGAATAGAGAGAGTCCAGCACAGAGATATGAGTGGACTGTGCTGCCACAAGGGATGAAAAATAGTCCGACAATTTGTCAGCTGTATGTAGATAATGCACTGAGACCCATTCGGCATAAGTCGCCCCATGCACTTGTGTATCATTATATGGATGATATCCTCATTGCTCAGGAGGAGGCATTTACTGCAGATCAAGAGAGAGATCTAGAAACCATATTACAAGCACAGGGACTGACTCTTGCTCCTGAAAAGGTACAAAGACGTCCAGCATGGCAGTATTTGGGCTGGAGTATTACGAAGGCTCATATTAGGCCGCAAAAGCTCCATATTCATACCAAGATAAAAACTGTAAATGATGGACAAAAATTAATGGGGGATTTGCAATGGTTGCGCCCTATTGTTGGAATCACTAATGACATGCTAGAACCGCTGCGCCCCCTATTGAAGGGAACAGACCCATCGGCAAAAGTACAGCCGACAGCAGAACAACTGCAAACCATTGATGAAATTTCTGACCTCATTACCACTCGGCAAGTCGATCGTCGTGATCCAGATTGCCCCATTGATTTGACCATTTTGCAGGGCAAAGAACAGTTTCTTGGTGCATTAACACAGTGCAAAAAACAAAAAGAGAGGCTAATCGTCCTGGAATGGCTATTCACCACGTTACAGCCTAAATGGACAATTGAACAAAAAACTGTGGGCTTAGCAACGCTTATTAGAAAGGGACGCACTCAAATCTTACAGGTGAGCGGCCAAGAGCCAGGAACGATATATGTGCCTATAGCGAAAAGAGATCTGGAATGGATCATAGCAACATTGGAGCCTCTACAGCTTAGTTTATTGTTATCTGCCCAAAAAATAAACATGCAGTCCCTAAAATCTAAGGTGTTGGCGTGGATGACACAACAACAGTGGATTATTCGTCCTAAGCTAAGTGAGCAACCTTTGTCAAATGCCGTTACAGCATATACAGATGCAGGAAAGAAATCTCAACGGGCTGTAATAGTCTGGGAAGAGGCAGGACAATGGAAACATCAGCTATTACATGCCACGGAAATGGACTCTTTATAGACTTTAGAACTTTTTGCGGTTGTTCGGGCCCTTGAAATGTGGTAGTGTAAACCGTTGAATATTGTAACTGACTCTTTTTATGTTGCAGGAATTGCTCAGCGAATAGAAGATGCTCACATTAAAGATGTGCGCAATCAACGCCTTTTTGACCTACTTAGAGCCATGCAGGCCGCTATCCGGCAGCGCACATCTCCATATTGTGTAATATATATCAGAAGTCATAAGTATAACATTGGTTTAGGAGCAGGAAATGCTAGAGCGGACAAGTTGGTAGCTTTGGGAGTGCCTGTAAATAAATTCAATCAGGCAAGAGAAGCCCATGCCACCTTTCATCAAAATGCCAGAGGTCTAAAGAGAAGTTTTGACCTTTCAATAGAGGATGCTCGAGCAATACTGAGGGCTTGCCCGCAGTGTAGCCACTACGGCCCAGGGTTAGGTCTGGGAGTCAACCCCAGGGGACTGGGACCATTAGAATTGTGGCAGATGGACGTCACTCACATTTCTGAATTTGGAAGGCTTAAATATGTTCATGTAACTGTAGATACATTCAGTAAGTATATATGGGCAATAGCTCAAGCAGGAGAAATAGTAACGCATGTAATCCGACATGTCACTGCATGTTTTGCTCTTATGGGGGTGCCAGGAACCATTAAGACTGATAACGGCCCTGCATATGTTAGTCATCGGGTGAAACAGTTTTGCCAAACCTGGCGAGTGAAACACATTACAGGGGTATCACACTCACTGACAGGATGGACTATAGTGGAACGAACTCATTAAGTGTTAAAATCATATTTAAGTAAGATGTCTGACATACAGGACCCTCAGGAACTGTTGTCTAAGGTATTGTTTACTATAAATCATTTATGTATCTTTGGGGAGGAGAAAGAACCTCCAGCTCGACTACATCAAGGAATGGTGGAAACATCAAAAAGACCGCCGGCAATGTTTGTAACTTACAGAGATCCATGAACAGGTATATGGCAGGGCCCAGCTAAAGTGCAGTATTTAGGCAGGGGTTACATGTCTGTGCTTACATCTACAGGTCCAATATGGGTTCCTGCGAAATGGACTAGAGTGGCTGGTACTCCTAATAATCCTGATGGTGACAGTTCACACATCGCCATTGAATCAAGTGAATCCACGTCAGAACATGTGGGTCACCTGGGCGAATCAGACAGGCCAAGTTGACTTTTATCTGAGTCTTCAATCGGTGAGTGATACATTCTGCACCTGCCTGGTTGGGATACCAGATTTTGATCCTAGTGATTTCCAGAAATATGTCAACGGGAGCGCCTCCTGTTCCAGCAAAGTGACATCAGACTGTGCAGTGGCACTCGTTAAGTCGGCTCAAAGTCCCTCTTCCCTGGGACCCACAAAAGTTGGAGTTGCTGGGAAGTCAAGCAATCGTAAACATAACGAATGGGAGTTGGACTCGTATTTGTTTTAGCTTTGGGACTAAATATCAAGGACTAAGAGGAATGGAACAATATAAAAATATGGTTAAGCAGTGGACTGATGTTTCCCCCGAAGGTGCATATAGTCGATTTGTAGATCCAAAAGGAAGATATTTTGGATTGGCCATAGGACAATTTGGTGGAACTTGGATGGCCAATTTATCTGGGTTGATATATGGGGGGAGTAACACCGGTTGGGAACGCGGAAACCCTCAGGGGCCTACTCTGTGGAGAAATGGGTCTGCTAAAGCTCTACCCAGTAACATCTTAATATGTGGGGATCGAGCATGGCAGGGAATCCCAGCTAATCCAATTAAAGGGCCATGTTATTTAGGGAAACTAAGTTTGTTTGCTCCTCGACAGCAGGACTGGTTAAAAAGTACCATGTTACAGAAAACAAGAGATATCCACAACTTAAAAGGAGATTGTGATGGTAAAGTACAATTGTGGTCCATTACGGCGAATGCATTTGCTTCAGCATTTGTACCTGGGTTATTGAAAATATGTTATTGAAAAAATTGTTGGCAGACCAGAAAAGCCTTAGACATGCCTTATTGCAAGATCGTGCAGCTATTGATTTTTTGCTATTGGCAGAAGGGCACAGATGCCAAGACTTTGAAGGCATGTGTAGTTTTAATCTTTCTGATCATAGTGAATCTATTCACAAATATTTGGCATATTTAAAGGTTCACGCTAAGAATATTACGGTGGGTTATCAGCCTTTTGATAATTGGCTTCAATCAGCTTTTGGGGGGTTGTCACCCTTGTTGACAAAGTTAATCAAAGAAGGGTTAAGATGGATATTGATTATTTTGCTTTTGCTTATAATGTTTGAGATAGTATATAGTTGTATTACGAAGGCTATGCATAAATTGACTGACTCAGTCTTGATTGTGCAAAAACAAAACGGGGAATTGTGGAGAAAAAATGAAGGAGCATGGACATGGATCCCGGGGTATAATGTTAGGCCTGTTGGGACAAGGCAGCCTGAGCTCTAGTTATATGAATTTAATGCACAATCAAGACCAGAGTCAGAGCCACGGTTAAAGCAGTTGCTGTCATGTAGACAACAGGCCGCTTTCTGTTCCCTCAAGGTCGGACTGTTTTCGGCTAAAACTGGTAAACAACTTTGGGGAAAAAAAAGATGGGAAAATGTGAGGGAGCTTAATTATCGCAGAAACCGCAAGTAGGATGAACAAGAAAGTGAAATTTATTAGCTGCTGTTGCTGAGCTAGCTTTGAAGCTGCTGTGTATATAAGTTTGATCTTGCTCTCAATAAAGAAGAAGATTTCTGCTATCACTCACATTGAGTAGGACTGATTTCTTCCCATCCAGCTAAGAATCGGACCCTGGGTTGATCGCCGCATGAAGTAGACTTGGAGCTGGTTTTTCAGGCTTCGAGCCTGCTTTCAGGCTTCGAGCCTGGTTTGCAGACTTCGAGTCTGGTTCATTTTTCAGGCTTCGAGCCTGGTTTCAGGCTTCAAGATTGGTTTTTACGCCAAGAGAGGAAAATTTCGCGTCATATGGGAGCTATCTCCAATCCCACTCACTTGGACTGCTCAGTTAACATTGAAAAAATACAGACTGTCGGTTAAGTTATACGGGAGGTACAAAAAAGCTGGAAGGCAAACCCCACCTACAATAGTAAGTAGGTCCCCAAGTAGTCTATCAGCCAGCACTGTGTCACATTTGCCGCTGCTTTCCTGTGGGAGCTACCTCCAATCGCATCCTCTTGGCCTCGTCATCTCCCTTGAAAAATACATTCTGTAGATATCACTGAGCATAAGAGCTACATAAAAGAAGGTACGCAGACCGACCTACAGTAGTAAGTAGGTCCCCATGTAATCTCTCAGCCAACACCGTGTCACATTTGCAGCTTCTTTCCTGTGGGAGCTATCTCCAATCCCACTCACTTGGACTGCTCAGCTCCCATTGAAAAAATACAGGCTGGTAATAGAAGTCTTACCACTGCGCATGGGAGCTACAAGAAAGCAGGAAAAGAGATCCACCTTTAGTAGTAAGTATGTCCCCATGTACTCTAATAGCCAGCACAGTGTCACCTTTGAAGCTGCTTTCCTGTGGGAGCTATCTCCAATCCCACGCTCTTGGCCTCGTCAGCTCCATTTAAAAATAGATTCTGTCAGTATAAATTATATGACTGCATATGGGAACTAAAAGAAAGCAGGAAGAGAGATCCCACCTGCAGTGTTAGTAGTAAGTAGGTCCCAATGTAGTCTCTCAGCAAGCACTGACACCTTTAAAGCTGCTTTCCTGTGGGAGCTATCTCCAATCCCACTCACTTGGACTGCTCATCTCCCATTGAAAAAATACAGACTGTCAGTGCAAATAATACCACTGTGTATGGGAGCTACAAGAAAGCAGGAAAGCAGACCCCACCTACGGTAGTAAGTAGGTCCCCATGTAGTCTATCAGCCAGCACTGTGCCATCTTTGAAGCTGCTTTCCTGTGGGAGCTATCTCCAATAACACTCACTTGTACTGCTCAGGTCCCATTGAAAAAATATATGCTGTCGGTTATGTTATACCACTGCGTATGGGAGCTACAAAAAAGCTGGAAGGCAAACCGCAACTACAGTGTTAAGTAGGTCCCCATGTAGTCTATCAGCCAGCACTGTGTCACATTTGCAGCTGCTTTCCTATGAGCGCTATCTCCCGTCTGTAATGGAATAGGTCATGTTCGTTAATCAAATCATGAACAAATAGTTGTGCAAGGAACCATTTAAAGTCATTGTAAAAGTCTTGTAAAACTTTAACCGTAAAGTCTCTACAATGTGCACAGGTGCAGTTGGCCAAGGTGCTTGTAGCCGGTACCACAGCTTGTGCATGAGTTGCACATGAGCTTATAAGAGCCAAGAGATGAGTTCATGAGCGGGCCACTAGAGGAAGATTACTGACTTCATCCCAGTCACCACCCTACGACCACCAGGAGGCAGAAGAAGACCCCCTAGTAACAAGACAGGCACATGCGCAGAGTATACCATGGAGCGATTCACTCGACCGATAAGGACTGCATAAAAGGACTCTGATACGCGGTGGGGGGGAGTCGCAAACCGTTGGTGGAGCAGGGTCTCCTGGTCACCCAGCGCTGCTTTGCTTATTTGCCGCTTGCTTAATAAATTTGATCTGTGACTCATTTAAATTGGCCTGTGAACTTTTTCACAGCAACTTATAACAATTTGGTGTCGTGACTCGGATACAGGTAAATTTGGTATTGGATTCCCAGACTAGGGGGGCGACCCATGTGCAGACGACCCTGGTGTGGGAAATTCCTTTGCCAAACTCTGTATTCCGAACCCCTTCTAAATTTGGCAAATAAGCAAATAAACCTGCAGTACCCCATAATTTTTGTGCACGAAGATCCGAACGAAGACTCTGGATTGAGTAAGTATTTGCGTGGTTCTGTTCGGTCGGGGTGGTAATCCTAGAGTGCGAGTGACTGAGAGGTCTCAAGGAGACCAAGTGAGTGCGGACCCTCCAGTAGTGCAGTTCCCATTGCCCGCGAGGGCGTGGGTCACGACCGAGGGGAATGATTGTGAAAACGAGTCAAGGGCACTCTAGAAGTTGGGACAGAGGAAGAGCAATCCCTCTGATCCCATGGGTGGCATAAGGATAGGCTGCCAGATATTCCCCCAGAAAGTTGCTTTCCTGTGGGAACTATCTCCAATCCCACTCACTTCTGCTGTTGAACTTCCATTGAAAAAATACAGACTGTCTGTAGAAGTTATACCCATGCGTATGTGAGCTATAAGAGAGCAGGAAGGCAGATGCCATCTACAATATTTAGTTGGTCCCCATGTAGTCTATCAACAAGCACTGTGTCACATTTGCACCTGTTTTTCTGTGGGAGCTATTTCCAATCCCACTCACATGGACTGCTAAACTCCCATTGAAAAAAAATATGCTGTCACTTAAGTTATACCACTGTGTATGGGAGCTACAAAAAAGCTGGAAGGCAGACCCCATCTACAGTAGTAAGTAGGCCCCCATGTAGTCTATCAGCCAGCAGTGTCACATTTGCAACTGCTTTCCTGTGGCAGCTATCTCCAATCCCACTGACTTGGACTGCTCAGCTCCAATTGAAAAACTACATGCTGGCAGTAGAAGTTATACCACCGCGTATGGGAGCTACAAGAAAGCAGGAAGGGAGACCATGCTGAAGATGACGGGAGACAAGCCCACCCTGTAGTGCAACAAGTCTCAACTTTATTTGCAAAGATACAGCTCTTTTAAAGATACAATTATCAGGCTCATAAATATTGCAAAAGCTAAGCTCATCATTGGTTCCCAGTTAGATGCAAACCTCACCCTTGTTTCAATATACACCAGATAATTGTGGCTCCTTAACCCAAACTAAGCTCTTGTTTTCTCATCCTGTTATCATACAACTCTCTTGCTCTAATGTCCTTGAGCAGGAGTCCAATATCTTATCGCTTAATGCTCACTGCCTAACCAGCTGTATTCTATCATGTCCTCTTTCCTCTAGCCAAGTCTCCACAAAACTCATCACATTTCCCCCGTTTTCTCTTTGGAGAAAACATGCGAGGACATGACAGAATACAGCTGGTTAGGCAGAAAGCATTAAGCGATGATATTGGACTCCTGCTCAAGGACGTGGTGTCCTTCAGCAAGAGAGTTGTATGATAACAGAATGAGAAAACAGGAACTTAGTTTGGGTTGAGCAGCCACGAGCGTCCGAATTATGTTGAAACAGGGGCAGGATTGACATTTAACTGGGAACCAATGATGAGCTTAGCTTTTGCAATATGTGTGACCCTGATTATTGTATCTATAAAAGAGTTTTATCTTTGCAAATAAAGTTGAGACTTGCTCAGCACTACAGGCTGTGACTGTCTCCTGTCGTCTTCAGCAAATGGTGACCCCGACGCGATAGCGACTTGACGCCACGGCGGAGCGATGAAGGGGTTCGGGTCCTAGGCAACAAGGATGGCAATAAGCGTGAAAATTGGGAACATGCCGTGCCCTGGGTGACTGTATAGACGAGCCCGGCCAATATGTGCCGCCAGACCTTGAAGGACTGCAACAGCGCGCTGACGATAATAGGTATGGAAAGGCAAGCGGCATATGATTTATTTACTGCATTCTTGCAGAAGCGGCAGATAAAGGGTATAGATCTGCAAAAGGACCTACCAGGGTTGTTAGCTTATGGATATGCTAAGGGAGTGTTTCAGAATCCACATACAGTGCATGAATTGAGCGAATGGCGTAAATTTGGGGATTTTCTGTGGGAAGCTACCCTGGAGGACGATAAGACAGCTTATCGTAAGTTAGGGAAGCTTTGGAGGATAGTGCACAATGAGTTGCTGCAACATTAGGCAGAAAAGGCGGCTGCTGAGCACGCATCAGCAGCATAGAGTAAGAATAAAAACTATGAGCGTGACTGGTTCCAATCCATCCCGCTGGCTCCTACCGTCTCAAAAGTAATGCTCCCACGCCCGCGTGTAGAAAATGGCCCTAGAGGCACGGACGGGGTACGAGAACCATGTGAGCCATCAGCCCCTCCTGAGGAACAAGAGTGCCGGCCTAAAGAGCTCCCGCCTCCCCCCCCCCCCACATGGTGAGCCTGTCCCTTGGGCAGAGAGTAAACTGGCGGAGGCCATTGCAAGGGAGCGGAGGGAGACTTGGGCTGCACTCGCAAAGGATTGTCTGGGAAAAGGGGATGGCGATGCACTGGAAGCAGCCAGAACTTTGGCGTTGTCACTGGTATTCCAACCTGTCCTGGTTTGAGCCAGGATACAGTTAATTCCCGTGAGGAACCAGGAAAGGGCACAGCCTGAACAGCTGACCCAGGCTGGCCCGCAGGTATTCGATACCATCCTAACCGTCATGCCCAGGGTACAGGTGGCGGCTGGCCGGAATAAGCTCTTCCGGGGGGGCGCAGACTCTCGGTCGCCGGTCCGGAGCGGTCGCTCACATCAGGTCCCGGGTGGTGAGCAACTGTATCACTCACCAGTTTTCTTTGTAATATCCCCTTGTCTTTGTTATAGTTGTTACTCTTCAATTTCCCCAGTAAACTCTTCTTATTTCAACTTACGCCGGCTCTTTTACTTTTTTTTCTCCCTCTCCAATCCCCTCCGCATTCCGTCGAGAGGGGGAGGGGGAGGAGTAGCGGTTTTCTTCCCCTTTGCTCCGGCTGGGCAAAACCACGACACAACCCATTGTGGGGGGAGGTATGCAAGCAACAATTTTGACTGCTCAACTCCCATTGAAAAAATAAACGGTGTCGGTAGAAGTTTCGCCACTGCGTCTGGGCACTACAAGAATGCATGAAGGCAGACCCCAACTACAGTGGTATGTAGGTCCCCGTGAAACCTATCAGCCAGCACTGTGCCACCTTTGCAGCTGCTTTCCTGTGGCACCTTTCTCCAATCCCGGGAGCTTGACTTGCTCAGCTCCCATTGAAAATACAGGTTGGTGTTTAAAGTTACGCCTCTGCCTCTGGGACCTTTAATAAAAGAGGTACGCAGACCCCATCTACAGGAATACGTAGATCCCTGTGTAGTCTATCAGCCAGCACTGTGTCATATTTGCAGCTACTTTTCTGTGGGAGTTATCTCCATTAACACTCACTTGGCGTGCTCAGATCTTTTTGAAAAGATGAATACTGCCATTAGAACTTACGCCACTGCATCTGGACAGTACAAGAAAACAGCAGTAGATGTTACCATTAAGACAACAAGTCCACAGAAGAAACCCACCGGAGTGAAAGGTCCTATCACTATAGGGGGACGAACAGTGGGCGCATTGTTGTTAGGATGCTCGTCAACTACCATGCTTGGACTCTTTGTTCTCCCCGGAGTTATTGATGCAGATTATTTGGGAGAAATTATGATCATGGCCAACATCCCCTTTCCACCCATACAAATTATGAAAAATCAGAGAACTGCACAATTAATACCATTGGAACAAATGTCAAAAGGAATAAGACCAATAAAAGAGGACTTAAGAGGAGAACGGGGATTTGGCTCCATGGGAGGACTTACACTGTTGACTATGGATCCAAGTGAAAGGCCTAGACGCAAAATAGACCTTGAATTTCAAGGACAAAAAAGGTCCTTGATGGAATTATTGGACACGGGGGCAGATTCCAGTATTATCAGCCAAAGATGTTGGCCACAACACAGGCCCCTGCAACCGGCAGCAACTACTGTGACTGGGGTAGGAGGACTTACTCTGGCTAGTCGCTCTCCACCCATCTTGGTTCATGTGGATGAGAAACCCATAACTGCTAGTTTTCCTGTTGTGCAGCTGCCTCCAACCGTGCAATGTCTTATTGGTCGAGACATACTAGCCCAGATAGGAATGGTCCTAACAAATGATCACCCTTTGGCATAATGACCGTTGCATGGACTTTCCCACTTCCTATTACCTGGAAAACAGCCGAGCCAGTATGGGTTAAGCAATGGCCTTTAAAAAGGGAAAGTCTTGAGCATGCTCATGAGTTAGTGCAAGAGCAACTTGCCCAAGGACATTTAAAGTTATCTACAAGCCCGTGGAACACTCCTATATTTGTTATTAAAAAGAGATCTGGCAAGTATCGTTTGTTACATGACCTACGTGCAGTAAATGAACAAATGGAACCTATGGGAGCATTGGAGCCAGGACTACCCAGTCCGGCTATGATTCCACAGGGTTGGCCACTGTTAATCGTAGATCTAAAGGACTGCTTTTTTACCATTGCCTTACATCAGCAGGATACACAACGGTTTGCTTTTACCATGCCTGCAATAAATAGAGAAGGTCCCGACTATTGTTTTATTGGACAATTTTGCCCCAAGGCATGCGTAACAGCCCAACTATCTGTCAGCTGTATGTTGACGCAGCTTGACAACCCCTTCGATGACGATGGCCTAAAGTTATTATCTACCATTACATGGATGATATCCTCTTTTCTCAGCCTGCACCATTTACGGAACAACAGGTGGAGGAGATTCGACAGGCACTGGCTCTATGCCACCTTGTGATAGCTCCAGGAAAGGTTCAGCGTACAGCTCCATGGAAATATCTTGGATGGTCTTTATCAAAACAGCTCGTAGTACCACAGAAGCTACAGCTCCAACTACAAATAAAGACCCTGAATGATGCTCAGAAGCTTTTAGGGGATCTGCAATGGTTAAAACCAATAGTGGGAATACCCAACGAATTGTTAGAAAAACTACGACCACTTTTGAAAGGAATCAACCCCACGCGTCAAATACAGGTAACACCAGAGCTTCAGGATGCGCTTCAACAAATTATGGACCGTGTCATACAAGGGCAGGTCCGACGTCACGATGTTGACTTACCTATTGACTTAACCATCTGGTATAGCACAAAGTATTTACTTGGGGCCTTGACACAATCTCAAAAGAAAACGGGGGAAGTATGGGTTCTAGAATGGATTTCCCCAGCCTTACAACAAACAAAAACCCTTTTTCAAAAAATTGAGATGTTGGCGGGACTAATAAAAAAGGGTCGTGAAAGAGCATTACAAGTAACTGGTGCTGAGCCGCATACGATAAGGATACCAATGAAAAAGGACTCTTTATCATGGTATTTAGAATATACAGAAGATCTTCAGGAGGCGCTCTTAGGTGGCGGCAGTATAGTAGCAACAGACAAAATAATAAAAGCACAATTACAATGGCTAGGAAAATGGAATTGACTAGTATGACCCAAACGAGAGCCGACCCCCATCGCAGATGCGTTGACAGCATACACGGATGCAGGAAGAAAGTCTAGAACGGCGGCAATAACCTGGCAAGAGGAAGGGGAGTGGAAGCACCAACTAATAAAAGCAGAAGAGAAAGACACATTACAAACCTTGGAACTGTTGGCAGTAGTATGGGCCATGATGAACCTGAAAGGGCCCCTGAATGTGGTTACAGACTCGTTATATGCCGTGGGTATCGTAGAGAGAATCGAGGACACCTCCATTAAGGAAGTGCAGAATCCCAGACTATTTGAATAATTAATACAGCTGGAGAAGGCAATAAAGCTTAGGGAGCATGTTTATGCCATTATACATATCAGGAGCCATAAATGGGACATTGGGCTGGCAGAAGGTAATGCTAGGGCAGGTAAGCTGGTCACAATGACGCATAACACGCCTCTGTCCAAACAGATACTAGACAGAGAAGCGCACTCCCTGTTTCATCAGAATGCACGGGGCTTACACCGAGAGTTTCAATTATCTCTAAAGGATGCAAAGGCTATTGTTAGAGCTTGTCCCATTTGTAGCCATCAAAATGGAGGTGTTGGCTTAGGCTTGGGGGTGAACCCTAGAGGATTATCTGCAAATGAAGTTTGACAGATGGATGTCACTCATGTGGCAGAGTTTGGAAGACTAAAATATGTGCATGTAACCATAGACACATGGAGCAAATTCGTTTGGGCAACAGCACAGACAGGGGAGAGGGCCATACATGTGGACCGTCATTTATATAGTTGTTTTGCAACAATGGGAATTCCTAAGAAAATAAAGACAGACAATGGACCGGCCTATATAAGTAGAAGCATAGAACAGTTTATGAGGCAATGGGGAGGTAAACATGTAGCAGGGATTCCCCATTCCCCCACAGGACAAGCCATAATAGAAAGAGCTAATGGGACTCTCAAAAGATATCTTGGTAAATATGGGGATGTTAAATACCCACATATGAAATTGTTAAAGGCCTTATTTGTTATGAACCACCTGTGTGTGTTTGGGGAACAGAAGCTACCACCTGTAATAATGCATCATAGTCCAAAGGCACAAAAGAAGAGAAAGAAAGAAATATGGGTTAAATATCGTGACCCTAAAACAGGGATATGGCAGCCTCCGGCCAAAGTATTATACTGGGGACTTGGGTATTTGTGTGTTGATTCTCCCACAGGATCCATTTGGGTGCCAGCCAGGTGGACAAGAGCTGTCCTTGAAGCTGCGGAGATCAAATCATCTGACGAAAAAGGACAGGAAGAGATTGCAGAATAAATACACCCTCGTCTTGCGGTCATTGGAGGACTGGCTAACAATCAAAAGACTGAAGGTTATAAAACAAAAAGACAGTGAATTTAATGAATAATAATGAGGTGTTTTGTTATAACCATAGCTTTTAATGTAACTATAAAAGCTAACAACTTGACGCATTTTAATCAGCCTAGAGATAATATTTGGATAACCTTTGCTAATCAAACTGGTCAATCATCTCTTTGTCTTAGTTTGGGAGGGGTTACTAATCCTTTTAAAATGTGTTTGATAGGATTGCCCGTATGGAATCTGGAGGAATTTTCTGGACTAGTACACAATAACACCTTGTGTAACAGGACGGGGCTGAACACAATTAGCGGTGATCGCGATCATTCAGATGGGTAACGTAAGTGTGAGATAATCAAGTCTGTGAGCCAGCACTGTGTCACATTTGTACCTGCTTTCCTGTGGCAGCTATCTCCAATCCCACTCACTTGCACTGCTCAACTCCCAGTGAAAAAGTACAGATTGTCGGTAGAAGTAACACCATTGTGTATGGGAGCTACAAGAAAGCAGGAAGGCTGACCCAATTTACAGTAGTAAATACATCCCCATGTAGTCTATCAGCCAGCACTGTGCTATATTTGCACCTGCTTTCCTGTGGGAGAAATCTAAAATCCCACACACATGGACTGCTCAACTCCCACTGAAAAAATACAGGCTGTCGGTAGAAGTTATATCACTGCGTATGGGAGCTACAATAAGGAAAGAAGGCAGATCCCATCTACAGTAGTAAGTAGGTCCCCACGTAGTCTATCAGCCAGCACTGTGTCACATTTTCAGTTGCTTTCTTGTGAAAGCTATCTCCAATACCACTCACTTTGACTGCTCAACGTCCATTAAACATACAGGCTGTCGGTAGAAATTATACCACTGCGTATGGTAGCTACAAGAAAGCAGGAAGGCAGACTCCACCTACAGTAGCAAGAAGGTCCCCACGTAGTCTATCAGTCAGCACTGTGTCAAGAGTACAGCTGCTTTCCTGTAGGACCTATCTCCAATAACATTCACTTGTACTGTTCAGGACCCATTGAAAAAATATATGCTGTAGGTTAAGTTATACCACTGCGTATGGGAGCTACAAGAAAGCTGGAAGGCAGACCCCACCTACAGTAGTAAGTAGGCCCCCATGTAGTCTATCAGCCAGCACTGTGTCTCCTTTGCAGCTCCTTTCCTGTGGGAGCTATCTCCAATCCTACTCACTTGGACTGCTCATCTCACAATGAATATATATAGACTGCAGGTAGAAGTAATACCACTTTCTATGGGATGTACAAGAAAACAGAAAGGCAGATCCAACCTACAGTAGTAAGTAGGGTTCCATGTAGTCTGACAACCAGCACCGTGTCACATTTTCATCTGCTTTCCTGTGGGAGCTATCTCCAATAACACTCATGTGTACTACTCAAGTGCCATTGAAAAAATATATGCTGTCTGTTAAGTTATAACACTGAGTATGGGAGCTACAAGAAAGCAGGAAGGCAGACCCCATCTACAGAACTAAGTTGGTCCCCATGTAGTCAATCAGCCAGCACTGTGTCACATTTCAGCTGCTTTCCTGTGGGCGCTACCTCCAATTCTATTCGCTTGGACTGTTCAACTCCAATTGAAAAAATATATGCTGTTGGTATAAGTTATACCACAGCGTATGGGAGCTAAAAAAAACCTGGAAGACAGACCCCACCTACAGTAGTAAGTAGGCCCCAATGTAGTCTATCAGTCAGCACTGTGTCACATTTGCAGCTGCTTTCCTGTGGGAGCTGTGTGCAATCCCACTCACCTGGACTGCTCAGCTCCCATTGAAAAAATTGAAAAAACGGTGTCGGTAGAAGTTACTCTGCCACGAAGTTTTCGGCTCTTGGCCTGAAAAACCCAGACCCAAAGTCTGAAAACCAGTCTCAAAGCCTGAAACCAGGCTCGAAGCTTGAAAAATGAACCAGACTCAAAGTCTGCAAACCAGGCTCGAAGCCTGAAACCAGACTCAAAGCCTGAAAAATGAACCAGACTCTAAGTCTGAAAAACCCAGGCTCTAAGCCTGAAACCAGGCTTGAAGCCTGAAAAATCCAGGCTCGAAGTCTGAAAAACCAGCTCCAAGCCTACTGCATGCGGCGATCAACCCAGGGTCCGATTCTCAGCTGGGTGGGAAGAAATCAGTCCTACTCAATGTGAGTGATAGCAGAAATCTTATCCTTTATTGAGAGCAGGCTCTTATATACACAGCAGCTTCATGGCTAGCTCAGTAACAGCAGCTAATAGATTACATTCTTTTGTTCATCCTACTTGCGGTTTCTGCGATAAGCAAGCTCCCTCACATTTTCCCATCTTGTTTTTCTCCAAAGTTGTTTTCCACCTTGAGCTGTTAGCTCGGTAGCTGAAAACAGCCTGACCTTGAGGGAACAGAAAGCGGCCTGCTGTCTACATGACTACGTGACAGCAACTATTTTAACCATGGCTCTGACTCTCACAGGAAAGCAGCTGCAAAAGTGACACAGTTCTGGCTGATAGACTACATGGGGGCCTACTTACTACTGTAGGTGGGGTCTGCCTTCCAGCTTTTTTGTAGCTCCCATAGGTAGTGGTATAACTTAACCGACAGCATATCTTTTTTCAAAGGGAGCTGAGCAGTACAAGTGAGTGGGATTGGAGACAAAGTTCACAAGAAAGCAGCAGCAAATGTGACACAGTGCTGGCTGATAGACTACATTGGGACCTACTTACTACTGTCGGAGGTGTCTGCCTTCCTGCTTTCTTGTTACTCCCATACGCAGTGGTATAACTGAACGGAAAATGTAGTTTTTAAAGGGAGCTGAGTAGTCCATGTGAGTGGAATTGGAAATAGCTTTCACAGGAAAGCAGGTGCAAATGTGACATGGTGCTGGCTGATAGACTACATGGGGACCTACTTACTACTGTAGGTGGGTTCTGCCTTCCAGTTTTTTTTTAGCTCCCATACGCAGTGGTATAACTTAAACGACAACATATATTTTTTCAATGGGATTTGAGCAGTCCAAATGATTGGGATTGGAGATAGAGCCCACAGGAAAGCAGTTGCAAATGTGACACAGGGCTGGCTGATAGACTACATGGGGACCAACTTAGTACTGTATATGGGGTCTGCCTTCCTTCTTTCTTGTATCTCCCATACGCAGTAGTATAACTTAAGCGACAGTGTCGTGGTTTGGGCTAGGATAGAGTTAACTTTGATGAGGAAGTAGGAAGGGGCACAACATGGGCAGCTGACCTGGGCTGGCCAACAGGTATTCGATACCATACTGACATCATGCCTAGTACCTAGAGGCAGGGAGCTAGTCGGGGGCGGGGCTTCGGTAGCGAGGCGGGACTGCTGGTTGGAGGAGGGGTCGCGCCGGGTCCCGAGTTGTTAGCAGCCGCGGCACACGCCATTCCTTTTGTATATTCCCCTCGTTTACTGTTAAAACTGTTCCTTTTTCCCCCTGAACCTGTTTCTTCTTATTGTTGTTCTATTAAACCGCTCTTATTTCAACCTATGTGGATTTTCCCCCTTTTTCTCTGATTCCCCTTCCCGCTCCACCGGGAGGGGAGGAGTTAGCGAGCACCCTCGTGGCTCTTTGTTCCCGGCTGGGCAAAACCACAACATTTTTGGCGCCCATCGTGGGGCCTCGAGCTGCTGGAGATTGGGATTTGTGATAAGGATGGTGAATTGGGAGTGGTAAAGGACAAAACAGGTGACTGGGTGAGGCTACCTTGTGTCTAGGGGTGGATTTTTATTTATGTGTATTTATTGTGTTATGTGTATATCATTTATTTTCACGGGGAAGTGTTTGATTCTGTTTGATCTTAGTTACTGTGTGTTGATTTGTGAAGGTGGTTCAGATTCCCTTATGTTTTCTTGAATAAGTGATTCGCAGAGGCGAGAGGTGGAATGTTGTGGTTTAGCAAGGAGCAGCTTTTGGCTTAGTAACAGGGGGAGCGGGTTGCAGTGAAGACCCGGTAAAGAGTTTGCGGACTCTCCCCCGGCTCCTGGGTTCTGACTGGGCCAATCTGGTGCCTCTGCGATCACTATTTAGGGGACGGGAATTCGGAATGCAAGTCGGGAGGTGTATGATTGATACAAGATGGAGGCGACCACGCGGACCCTTCAGCCAGAGAAGGAGGAAGGAAGGAGAAGCAGTAGACCCGAGGCCCTTCTGCAAGCCGTGGCGAGAATGGAAGCTGTGCCCCTGAAACCTATGGAGATCCATGGCAGGACCGAGAGTTACCAGCAGCTCCATGTGAGTGAGTCCGGACGGGCGAGGGACTGTGTGGGGAGATGGCCATGGCCCAGGCCGTGTTGGAGAGCCTGCACGTCGCAGAGCAGCCCCACACAAGAGGCAAAGAGGAGCTGCAGCCTTTGGAGTAAGTGGGCGTCGGAGCAGCCCATGCAGGTCTGCCATGCGTGTGAGTTACCACACGGACTTGCAGGGAGGACTGGTGTGGAGTTCACCCATCCTGAGGAGGGACAAACGGCTGAAGCTATCGGGAACAGACTAACTGAAACCCCCCACTGCCTGCCCCCCCCGAATCGTTCAGGGGGGACAGGGTAAAAACACCGGGATCAGGGCTCTGAGCCAAGGAAGAGAAGAGGTGTGGCAAGAAGGTTTTCTAAAAAAGGCTGGTTGGACTCTTCGTTGATGTATTACTCTGTGTTGTTTCATTTTGGTTATGTTTTGAGTTTTTGGGGGTATGTTTTAGTTGATGTTGCATTAAATTGGTTTTTTTTGTTTTCTTCCCCAAACCGAGTGGCCTGGTCTGTTTTGTCCTGATCCTTAAGCGGCAATTAAGCTCTCCCTGCCCTTGAGCAATTCTCAGCCTCTTCGGTACTTGAGGCTAATCCTTGTCTTTGTTCCCAGATGGGCCTAAACCATGACAGACAGCATATATTTTTTCGATGGGAGTGAGCAGTCCAGGTGAGTGGGATTGGAGATAGCTCCTACATAAAAGTAGATGCAAACGTTACACAGTGCTGGCTGACAGACTACATGGGGACCTACTTACTACTGTAGGTGGGGTCTGCCTACCTGCATTCTTGTAGCTCCCATACGCAGTTGTATAACTTACACTGACAGAATGTATTTTTAACGGGAGCTGACGATGCCAACAGCGTGGGATTGGATATAACTCCCACAAGAAAGAAGCTGCAAATGTGACACAGTGCTGGCTGATTGGCTACATGGGGACCTACTTACCAGTGTAGGTGGGGTCTGTCTTCCTGCTTTCTTGTAGCTCCTATACTCAGTGGTATAACATAACAGACAGCATTTGTTTTTTCAATGGCACTTGAGTAGTACACGTGAGTGTTATTGGAGATAGCTCCCACAGGAAAGCAGCTGAAAAGGTGACACAGTGCTGACTGATAGACTACAAGGGGAAGTACGTATCCCTGTAGATGGGATCTGCGTACCTGCTTTATTAGAGATTCCAGAGGCAGTGGCGTAACTTTAAACACCAATCTCTTTTTTCAATGGGAACTGAGTAAGCCAACCTCCCGGAATTGGACGTACGTGCCACAGGAAAGCAGATGCAAAGATTGCACAGTGCTGGCTGATAGGTTTCAGGGGGATCTACGTAACACTGTAGTTGGGATCTGCCTTCATGCTTTCTTGTAGTGCCCAGACGCAGTGGAGTAATGTGGAGGAAAAATGAGGGAGCATGGACATGGATCCCAGGGTATAATGTTAGGCCTGTTGGGGCAAGGCAGTCTGAGCTCTAGTTATATGAATTTAATGCACAATCAAGACCAGAGTCAGAGCCATGGTTAAAGCAGTTGCTGTCGTGTAGACAGCAGGCCGCTTTCTGTTCCCTCAAGGTCGGACTGTTTTCGGCTAAAAATGGTAAACAACTTTGGAGAAAAACAAGATGGGAAAATGTGAGGGAGTTTTCTTATCGCAGAAACCGCAAGTAGGATGAACAAGAAAGTGAAATTTATTAGCTGCTGTTGCTGAGCTAGCTTTGAAGCTGATGTGTATATAAGTTAGAACTTGCTCTCAATAAAGAAGATTTCTGCTACCTCTCACATTGAGTAGGACTGATTTCTTCCCACCCAGCTGAGAATCGGACCCTGGGTTGATCACCGCATGACGTCAGCTTACAGCTGGATTTTCAGGCTTTGAGTCTGGATTTTAAAGACTTCGAGTCTGGTTCATTTTTCACGCTTCAAGCCTGCTTTCAGGCTTCGAGCCTGGTTTTCAGACCTCGAGTCTGGTTCATTTTTCAGGCTTCAAGCCTGCTTTCAGGCTTCGAGCCTGGTTTCAGGCTTCGAGATTGGTTTTTAGGCCAAGAGCCGAAAACTTCGCGTCATATGGGAGCTATCTCCACTCCCACTCACTTGGACTGCTCAGTTACCATTGAAAAAACTACAGACTGTCGGTTAAGTTATACGGGAGGTACAAAAAAGCAGGAAGGCAGACCCCATCTACAATAGTAAGTAGGACCCCAAGTAGTCTATCAGCCAGCACTGTGTCACATTTGCAGCTGCTTTCCTGTGAGAGCTATATCCAGTCCCAGTCACTTGAACTACTCAACTCCCATTGAAAAAACACAAGCTGTCGTTAGAAATTATACTACTGCGTATGGGAGCTACAAGAAAGCAGGAAGGCAGATCCCACCTAAAGTGTTAAGTAGATCCCCATGTAGTCTATCAGTCAGCACTGTGTCACATTTGTAGCTTCTTTCCTCTGGGAGCTATATCCATTCCCACTCACTTAGACTGCTCAAATCCCATTGAAAAAATAAAGACTGTCCGTAGAAGTGATACCACTGCGTATTGGAGCTACAAGAAAGCAGGAAGGCAGACCCCACCTACAGTAGTAAGTAGGTCCCCATGTAGTCTATCAGCCAGCGCTGTGTCACATTTGCACCTTCTTTCCTGTGGGAGCTATCTTCAATCCCAGTCACTTGGACTGCTCAACTCCCATAGAAAAAATATATGCTTTTCGTTAAATTATAGTGTTATGCATGGGATCTACAAGAAAGCAGGAAGGCAGACCCCATCTACAGTAGTAAGTAGGTCTCCATGTAGTCTATCAGCCAGCACTGTGTCATATTTGCACCTGCTTTCCTATGGGTTTGGAGAAAAAATGAGGGACATGGACATGGATCCCTTTCGGAGCTATCTCCAATCCCACTCACATGGCCTGCTCAGCTCCCATGAAAAACTGCATGTTTTCCGTTACGTTTTACCACTCCTTATAGGAGCTACAAGAAAGCAGGAAGGCAGACCCCTCCTACAGTTGTAAGTAGGTCCCCATTTAGCCTATCAGTCAGCACTCTGTCACATTTGCAGCTGCTTTCTTGTGAAATTTGTCTCCAATCCCACTCACTTGTACTGCTCAGCTCCCCTTGAAAAAAGATATGCTGTCGGTTAAGTTATACCACTACCTATGGGAGCTACAAAAAAGCTGGAAGGCAGACCCCACCTTCAGTAGTAAGTAGGCCCCCATGTGGTCTATCAGCCAGAACTGTGTCACGTTTGCAGCTGCTTTCCTGTCAGAGTCAGAGCCATGATTTGTGGAGGAGTGGTTAAGGGAGAATGGACATGGATCCCAGAGTATAATGTTAGGCCTGATGGGGCAAGGCAATCTGAGTTCTAGTTATATGAATTTAATGCACAATCAAGACCCGAGTCAGAGCCATGGTTAAAGTAGTTGCTGTCACGTAGTCAGCACAGACAGCAGGCCACTTTCTGCTCCTTCAAGGTCGGGCTGTTTTCAGCTAACGAGCTAACAGCTCAAGGTGGAAAACAACTTTGGAGAAAAACAAGATGGGAAAATGTGAGGGAGCTTGCTTATCACAGAAACCACAAATAGTATGAACAAAAGAAGTAGGCTTGGAGCTGGTTTTTCAGGCTTCGAGCCTGGTTTATGACTTCGAGTCCGGGTTTTTCAGACTTAGAGTCTGGTTCATTTTTCAGGCTTTGAGCCTGGTTTCAGGCTTCGAGCCTGGTTTGCAGACTTTGAGTCTGGTTCATTTTTCAGGCTTTGAGCCTGGTTTCAGGCTTCAGGCCTGGTTTGCAGACTTTGAGTCTGGTTCATTTTTCAAGCTTCGAGCCTGATTTCAGGCTTTGAGACTGGTTTTCAGACTTTGGGTCTGGGTTTTTCAGGCCAAGAGCCGAAAATTTCGTGGCAGAGTAACTTCTACCGACACCGTTTTTTCAATTTTTTCAATGGGAGCTGAGCAGTCCAGGTGAGTGGGATTGCACACAGCTCCCACAGGAAAGTAGCTGCAAATGAGACACAGTGCTGACTGATAGACTACATTGGGGCCTACTTACTACTGTAGGTGGGGTCTGTCTTCCAGGTTTTTTTTAGTTCCCATACGCTGTGGTATAACTTATACCGACAGCATATATTTTTTCAATTGGAGTTGAGCAGTCCAAGCGAATAGAATTGGAGGTAGCGCCCACAGGAAAGCAGCTGAAATGTGACACAGTGCTGGTTGTCAGACTACATGGGGATCTACTTACTACTGTAGATGGGGTCTGCCTTCATGTTTTCTTTGAGCTCCCATACGAAGTGGTATAACTTAACCGACACTCTGGTTTTATTTAATGGGATTTGAGCAATCCAAGTGTGATTGCAGATAGTGCCCACAGGAAAACAGCTCCAAAGGTGAAACAGTGCTGGCTGATAGACTACGTGGGGACCTTCTTACTGCTGTAGGTGGGGTCTGTCTGCCTGCTTTCTTGTAGCTCCCATATGCAGTGGTATAACTTCTACTGACAGTCTGTATTTTTTCAATGAGAGTTGAGCAGTCCAAATGAGTGTTATTGGAAATAGCTCCCACAAAAAAGCAGGTGCAAAGGTGAGACAGTGCTGGCTGATAGACTACATGGGGACCTACTTACTACTGTAGGTGAGGTCTGCCTTCCTTCTTCCTTGTAGCTCCCATATGCAGTGGTATAACTTAACCTACAGCATATATTTTTTCAATGGGACCTGAACAGTACAAGTGAATGTTATTAAAGATAGGTCCCTCAGGAAAGCAGCTGTAATCTTGATAAAGTGTTGGCTGATAGACTACGTGGGGACCTTCTTACTGCTGTAGGTGGAGTCTGCCTTCCTGCTTTCTTGTAGCTACCATACGCAGTGGTATAATTTCTACCGACAGCCTGTATGTTTAATGGACGTTGAGCAGTCAAAGTGAGTGGTATTGGAGATAGCTTTCACAAGAAAGCAACTGAAAATGTGACACAGTGCTGGCTGATAGACTACGTGGGGACCTACTTACTACTGTAGATGGGATCTGCCTTCCTGCTTTCTTGTAGCTACCATACGCAGTGGTATAATTTCTACTGACAGCCTGTATTTTTTAAATGGGAGTTGAGCAGTCCATGTGTGTGGGATTGGAGATTGCTCCCACAGGAAGCAGGTGCAAATATTGCACAGTGCTGGCTGATAGATTACATGGGGATGAACTTACTACTGTAAATTGGGTCAGCCTTCCTGCTTTCTTGTAGCTCCCATACACAATGGTGTTACTTCTACCGACAATCTGTACTTTTTCACTGGGAGTTGAGCAGTGCAAGTGAGTGGGATTGGAGATAGCTGCCACAGGAAAGCAGGTACAAATGTGACACAGTGCTGGCTCATAGACTTGATTATCTCACATTTACTTTACCCTTCGGAATGATTGTGATCACCGCTAATTGTGTTCAGCCCCGTCCTGTTACACAAGGTGTTATTGTGTACTAGTCCACAAAATTCCTCCAGATTCCATACGGGCAATCCTATCAAACACATTTTAAAAGGATTAGTAACCCCTCCCAAACTAAGACAAAGAGATGATTGACCAGTTTGATTAGCAAAGGTTATCCAAATATTATCTCTAGGCTGATTAAAATGCGTCAAGTTGTTAGCTTTTATAGTTACATTAAAAGCTATGGTTATAACAAAACACCTCATTATTATTCATTAAATTCACTGTCTTTTTGTTTTATAACCTTCAGTCTTTTGATTGTTAGCCAGTCCTCCAATGACCGCAAGACGAGGATGTATTTATTCTGCAATCTCTTCCTGTCCTTTTTCGTCAGATGATTTGATCTCCGCAGCTTCAAGGACAGCTCTTGTCCACCTGGCTGGCACCCAAATGGATCCTGTGGGAGAATCAACACACAAATACCCACGTCCCCAGTATAATACTTTGGCCGGAGGCTGCCATATCCCTGTTTTAGGGTCACGATATTTAACCCATATTTCTTTCTTTCTCTTCCTTTGTGCCTTTGGATTATGATGTATTATTACAGGCGGTAGCTTCTGTTCCCCAAACACACACAGGTGGTTCATAACAAATAAGGCCTTTAACAATTTCATATGTGGGTCTTTAACATCCCCATATTTACCAAGATATCTTTTGAGAGTCCCATTAGCTCTTTCTATTATGGCTTGTCCTGTGGGGGAATGGGGAATCCCTGCTACATGTTTACCTCCCCATTGCCTCATAAACTGTTCTATGCTTCTACTTATATAGGCCGGTCCATTGTCTGTCTTTATTTTCTTAGGAATTCCCATTGTTGCAAAACAACTATATAAATGACGTTCCACATGTATAGCCCTCTCCCCTGTCTGTGCTGTTGCCCAAACGAATTTGCTCCATGTGTCTATGGTTACATGCACATATTTTAGTCTTCCAAACTCTGCCACATGAGTGACATCCATCTGCCAAACTTCATTTGCAGATAATCCTCTAGGGTTCACCCCCAAGCCTAAGCCAACACCTCCATTTTGATGGCTACAAATGGGACAAGCTCTAACAATAGCCTTTGCATCCTTTAGCGATTACTGAAACTCTCGGTGTAAGCCCCGTGCATTCTGATGAAACAGGGAGTGCGTTTCTCTGGTTAGTATCTGTTTGGACAGAGGCGTGTTATGTGTCACTGTGACCAGCTTACCTGCCCTAGCATTACCTTCTGCCAGCCCAATGTCCCATTTATGGCTCCTGATATGTATAATGGCATAAACATGCTCCCTAAGCTTTATTGCCTTCTCCAGCTGTATTAATTATTCAAATAGTCTGGGATTCTGCACTTCCTTAATGGAGGCGTCCTCGATTCTCTCTACGATACCTACGACATATAACGAGTCTGTAACCACATTCAGGGGCCCTTTCAGGTTCATCATGGCCCATACTACTGCCAACAGTTCCAAGGTTTGTAATGTGTCTTTCTCTTCTGCTTTTATTAGTTGGTGCTTCCACTCCCCTTCCTCTTGCCAGGTTATTGCCGCCGTTCTAGACTTTCTTCCTGCATCCGTGTATGCTGTCAACGCATCTGCGATGGGGGCTGGCTCTCGTTTGGGTCGTACTAGGCAATTCCATTTTCCTAGCCATTGTAATGGTGCTTTTATTATTTTGTCTGTTGCTACTATACTGCCGCCACCTAAGAGCGCCTCCTGAAGATCTTCTGTATATTCTAAATACCATGATAAAGAGTCCTTTTTCATTGGTATCCTTATCGTATGCGGCTCAGCACCAGTTACTTGTAATGCTCTTTCACGACCCTTTTTTATTAGTCCCGCCAACATCTCAATTTTTTGAAAAAGGGTTTTTGTTTGTTGTAAGGCTGGGGAAATCCATTCTAGAACCCATACCTCCCCCGTTTTGTTTTGAGATTGTGTCAAGCCCGCAAGCAAATACTTTGTGCTATACCAGATGGTTAAGTCAATAGGTAAGTCATCATCGTGACGTCGGACCTGCCCTTGTATGACACGGTCCATAATTTGTTGAAGCGCATCCTGAAGCTCTGGTGTTACCTGTATTTGACGCGTGGGGTTGCTTCCTTTCAAAAGTGGTCGTAGTTTTCCTAACAACTCGTTGGGTATTCCCACTATTGGTTTTAACCATTGCAGATCCCCTAAAAACTTCTGAGCATCATTTGGGGTCTTTATTTGTATTTGGAGCTGTAGCTTCTGTGGTACTACGAGCTGTTCTGATAAAGACCATCCAAGATATTTCCATGGAGCTGTACGCTGAACCTTTCCTGGAGCTATCACAAGGTGGCATAGAGCCAGTGCCTGTCGAATCTCCTCCACCTGTTGTTCCGTAAATGGTGCAGGCTGAGAAAAGAGGATATCATCCATATAACGGTAGATGATAACGTTAGGCCATCGTCATCGAAGGGGTTATCAAGCTGCGTCAACATACAGCTGACAGATAGTTGGGCTGTTACGCATGCCTTGGGGTAAAACTGTCCATTCAAAACGATGGTCGGGACCTTCTCTATTTATTGCAGGCAAGGTAAAAGCAAAATGTTGTGTATCCCGCTGATGTAAGGCAATGGTAAAAAAGCAGTCCTTTAGATCAACGATTAACGGTGGCCAACCCTGTGGAATCAGAGTCGGACTGGGTAGTCCTGGCTGCAATGCTCCCATAGGTTCCATTTGTTCATTTACTGCACGTAGGTCATGTAACAAACGATACTTGCCAGATCTCTTTTTAATAACAAATATAGGAGTGTTCCACGGGCTTGTAGATAACTTTAAATGTCCTTGGACAAGTTGCTCTTGCACTAACTCATGAGCATGCTCAAGACTTTCCCTTTTTAAAGGCCATTGCTTAACCCATACTGGCTCGGCTGTTTTCCAGGTAATAGGAAGTGGGAAAGTCCATGCAACGACCATTATGCCAAAGGGTGCTCATTTGTTAGGACCATTCCTATCTGGGCTAGTATGTCTCGACCAATAAGACATTGCATGGTTGGAGGCAGCTGCACAACAGAAAAACTAGCAGTTATGGGTTTCTCATCCACATGAACCAAGATGGGTGGAGAGCGACTAGCCAGAGTAAGTCCTCCTACCCCAGTCACAGTAGTTGCTGCGGGTTGCAGGTGCCGGTGTTGTGGCCAACATCTTGGGCTGATAATGCTGGAATCTGCCCCCGTGTCCAATAATCCCATCAAGGACCTTTTTTGTCCTTGAAATTCAAGGTCTATTTTGCGTCTAGGCCTTTCACTGAGATCCATTGTCAACAGTGTAAGTCCTCCCGTGGAGCCAAATCCCCCTTCTCCTCTTAAGTCCTCTTTTATTGGTCTTATTCCTTTTGACATTTGTTCCAATGGTATAAATTGCGCAGTTCTCTGATTTTTCATAATTTGTATGGTTGGAAAGGAGGTGTTGGCCATGATCATAATTTCTCCCAAATAATCTGCATCAATAACTCCGGGGAGAACAAAGAGTCCAAGCATGGTAGTTGACGAGCGTCCTAACAACAATGCGCCCACTGTTCGTCCCCCTATAGTGATTGGACCTTTCACTCCGGTGGGTATCTTCTGTGGACTTGTTGTCATAATGGTAACATCTACTGCTGCTGCCAGGTCCATTCTGAGGCTCCCACTTGTGGCTGACTGTAGGCAGCTACTGACATCTATTGAGCTGCAGCGGCGACTTGTGTCTGAGCGCGGCCACTGCAGTTCGAATTCGAGTTTCCCGACCTGCGACGACATGCCCCGGTGTTGTGATTGTCCGTTTGGCATTTTTGACACCAGATTGCTGTAGCATTGCGTTCACGACGGAAATGTCCCATTCCGCCACACCGGTAACACTTTATTCGTCCACTGGAAGAGCCCCTTTGAGTGGTCACAGTGGATGCTCGAAGGGGTGCAAGGGCGGCTAACACATGAGTTGCTTTTTCCTGTTCCTTTAATCCCAATCCCAATTCCTTAATAGCTTCCACGAGAAAAGCTTGTTGACCTGTCGGGACCTGGGCCATACGCTACCAATTGGCTCCTAACGTACTCAATACTGTCCTGGTAGTTGGTTTACAATTCTGTTTATGGAAGGCGCCACGCATATATTCCGGAACTCCAGTCCTCTCTATGGCGGAGGCAACTTTATCAATAAAGGTCCCGAACATTTCATACCGACCTTGCCCATATATATTGGCACTCCACCTGGGTCCTTTACCTTTTCCATAGCCTCCCTTACTAATCGCATTGCCTCTCTACACTTATCAGGCCCTATCAAAGCCTGAGTCTCCGTACGGAGGAAGGGTCCCAAACCCATCAGCTCTTCCACCATCACACCATAGAGAGGGTCGCCTTGCTGATGCTGAGTTGCAACACTTTCATTCACTAATGTCTGCCAATGTGCATTAAATAACAGCTGCTGATGTTGTGTATAAATAAGTTTTACTATGACTCGACAGTCAGCGGGCAGTAGCAACTGGGTTCCCCATACATAGTCAATCATTTGTTTCACCGGTTCACTATTTACCCCGAACTGGCTGACTGTGGACCGCAACTGGGATAACAACTTCCAATCCAGAGCAGAAATTGTTGCTTGCATACCTCCCCTCACAATGGGTTGGAATACCAGTGGCAACGCCAAAGTTCTGGCTGCTTCCAGTGCATCGCCATCCCCTTTTCCCAGACAATCCTTTGCGAGTGCAGCCCAAGCCTCCCTCCGCTCCCTTGCGATGGCCTCCGCCAGTTCACTCTCTGCCCCAGAGACAGGCTCACCAAGTGGGGGGGGCAGAGGCGGGGGTCTTTAGGCCTGCACTCTCGTTCCCTAGGAGGGGTTGAATGGTCATATGGTTCCCGTACTCCGTCCGTGCCTCCAAGGTCATTTTCTACATACGAGGGGGGAGCATTACTTTTGAGACGGTAGGAGCCAGCGGGGTGGTTTGGAACCAGTCATGCTCATAGTTTTTATTCTTACTCTATGCTGCCGATGCGTGCTCAGTAGCCTTCTTTTCTGCCTAATGTTGCAGCAACTCATTGTGCACTATCCTCCAAAGCTTCCCTAACTTTTTAGCTGTCTTTTCGTCCTCCAGGGTAGCTTCCCACAGAAAATCCCCAAATTTACTCCATTCGCTCAATTCATGCACTGTATGTGGATTCTGAAACACTCCCTTAGCATACCCATAAGCTAACAACCCTGGTAGGTCCTTCTGCAGATCTATACCCTTTATCTGCCGCTTCTGCAAGAATGCAGTAAATAAATCATATGCCGCTTGCCTTTCCATATCTATTATCATCAGCGCGCTGTTGCAGCCCTTCAAGGTCTGTCGGCACATATCGGCCGGGCTCGTCTATACGGTCACCCAGGTCACGGCATGTTGCCAATTTTCACGCTTATTGCCATCCTTGTTGCGTAAGACCCGAACCCCTTTGTCGCTCCGCCATGGCGCCAAGTCTCTATCACATCGGGGTCACCATTTGCTGAAGACGACGGGAGACAGTCACACCCTGTAGTGCTGAGCAAGTCTGAACTTTACAATAATCAGGCTCACACATATTGCAAAAGCTAAACTCATCATTGGTTCCCAGTTAAATGTCAATCCTGCCCCTGTTTCAACATTCTTCGGATGCTTGTGGCTGCTCAACCAAAACTAAGTTCCTGTTTTCTCATCCTGTTATCATACAACTCGCTTGCTCAAGGACACCACGTCCAATATCTTATCGCTTAATGCTTACGGTCTAACTAGCTTTATTCTATCATGTCCTCTTTCCTCTAGCCAAGTCTCCAAAAAACTCTCTACACATACTCAGTGGTATAACTTCTACTGACAGCCTGTATTTTTTCAAAGACAACTCAGCAGGCCAAGTGCGTGGGATTGGAGATAGCGCCCACAGGAAAACAGCTGCAAAGGTTGCACAGTGCAAGCTGATGGACTCCAATGTGACCTACATACCACTGTAGGTGGGGTCTGCGTACCTGCTTTCTTGTACTGCCCAGATGCAGTTGTGTAAGTTCTAACATCAGCATTCATTTTTTAAAAGGGAGCTGAGCAGGCCAAGTGCTTGGGATTGCAGATAGCTCCCACAGAAAAGTTGGGGTCTGCCTTCCTGCTTTCTTGTAGCTCCCATACGCAGTGGTATAACTTAACCGACAGCATATATTTTTTTCCAATGGGAGTTTAGCAGTCCAAGTGAGTGTTTTTTAAGATAGCTCCCACAGGAAAGCAGCTGCAAATGTGACACCGTGCTCGCTGATAGACTACATGGGGGCCTACTTACTACTGTAGGTGGGGTCTGCCTTCCTTCTTTTTTGTAGCTCCCATACGCAGTGTTATAACTTAAAAGAAAGCATATATTTTTTCAATGGGACCTGAACAGTCCGAGTGAGTGTTCTTGGAGATAGGTCCCACAGGAAAGCAGGTTCAAATGTGATACAGTGCTGGCTGATAGACTACATGGGGACCTACTTAATACTGTAGCTTCGGTCTGCCTTCCTGCTTTCTTGTAGCTCCCATACGCAGTGCTATAACTTAACGGAAACCAGGTATTTTTTTCAATGGGAGCTGATCAGTCCAAGTGAGTGGGATTGTAGATAGCTCCCAAAGGAAAGCAGCTGCAAATGTGAAACAGTGCTGGCTGATAGACTACATGGGGGCCTACTTACTACTGTAGGTGGGGTCTGCCTTCCTTCTTTTTTGTAGCTCCCATATGCAGTGTTATAACTTAAAAGACAGCATATATTTTTTCAGTGGGACCTGAACAGTCCAAGTGAGTGTTCTTGGAGATAGGTCCCACAGGAAAGCAACTGCAAATGTAACACAGTGCTGGCTGATAGACTACATGGGGACCTACTTACTACTGTAGGTGGGAATCTGCCTTCCTCCTTTCTTGTAGCTCCCGTACGCAGTGCTATAACTTAACGGAAACCAGGTATTTTTTCATTGGACACTGAGCAGTCCAAGTGAGTGGGATTGGAGAAAGCTCCCACAGGAAAGCAACGGCAAATGTGACACAGTGCTGACTGATAGACTACATGGAGACCTATTTACTACTGTAGATGGGGTCTGCCTTCCTGCTTTCTTGCAGCTCGCATACACAGTGGTTTAACTTCTACCGACAGCATGTATTTTTTCAATGAGAGCTGAGTAGTCCAAGTGAGTGGGATAGGAGATAGCTTTCACAGGAAAGCAGCTGCAAAGGTGAGACAGTGTTGGCTGATAGACTACATGGGAACCTACTTACTACTATAGGTGGGGTCTGCCTTCTAGCTTTTTTGCAGCTTCCATATGCAGTGGTATAACTTAACAGAAAGCATGTATGTTTTAATGGGAGCTGAGCAGTCCATGTAAGTGGGATAGGAGATAGCTTTCACAGGAAAGCAGCTGCAAATGTGACACAGTGCTGGCTGACAGACTACATGGGGGCCTACTTACAACTGTAGCTGAGGTCTGCCTTCCTGCTTTCTTGTAGCTTCCACACGTAGTGGTATACCTTCTACCGATAGTCTGTGTTTTTTCAATGGGACCTGAGCAGTCCAAGTGAGTGGGATTGGAGATAGTTCCCACAGGAAAGCAGATGCAAATCTTAAACAGTGCTGGCTGATAGACTACATGGGGACCAACTCGGTAATGTAGATGGGGTCTGCCTTCCTGCTTTCTTGTAGTTCCCGTACGCAGTGCAATAACTTCTACTGCCAGCATGTATTTTTTCAATGGGATCTGAGCAGTACAAGTGAGTGTTTTTTAAGATAGCTCCCACAGGAAAGCAGCTGCAAATGTGACACCGTGCTCGCTGATAGACTACATGGGGGCCTACTTACTACTGTAGGTGGGGTCTGCCTTCCTGCTTTTTTGTAGGTCCTATATGTAGTGGTATAACTAAAGCGACAGCATGTATTTTTTCAATGGGAGTTGACCAGTAAAAGTGACTGGGATTGGAGATAGCTCCCACAGGAAAGAAGTTGCAAATGTGACACAGTGCTTGCTGAAAAACTAAATGGCGGCCGACTTACTACCGTAGGTAGGGTCTGTCTTCCTACTTTTTTGTACCTCCCGTACGCAGTAGTATAACTTAACGGATAGCATATATTTTTTCAATGGGACCTGAGCAGTCCAAGTGAGTGGGATTGGAGATAGTGCCCACAAGAAAGCAGCTGCAAATGTGAAACAGTGCTCGTTGATAGATTACATGGGGACCTACTTACTACTGTAGGTGTGGTCTGCCTTCCTGCTTTTTTGTAGCTCCCATACGCAGTGGTATAACTTCTACCGACAGTCTATATTTTTTCAATGGAATTTGAGCAGTCCAAGTGAGTGGAATTGGAGATAGCACTCACAGGAAAGCAGCTGCAAATGTGACACAGTGCTAGCTGACAGACTTCATGGGGATCTTCTTACTACTGTAGGTGGGATCTGCCTTCCTGCGTTTTTTTAGCTCCCATACCCAGTGGTATGACTTAACCGACAGGATATATTTTTTCAATTGGAGCTGAGCGGTCCAAGTGAGTGGGATTGGAGATAGCGCCCACAGGAAAGCAGATGCAAATGTGACATAGTGCTGACTGAGAGACTACATGGGGTCCTACTTACTACTGTAGTAGGAGTCTGCCTTCCTGCTTTCTTTTAGATCCCATATGAATTGGTATAACTT
This sequence comes from Colius striatus, assembly GCF_028858725.1. Taxonomy (NCBI): domain Eukaryota; kingdom Metazoa; phylum Chordata; class Aves; order Coliiformes; family Coliidae; genus Colius; species Colius striatus. The sequence goes on from NC_084789.1 coordinate 32,648,552, forward strand.
CTACCAACAGTATGTATTTTTTCAATGGGAGATGAGCAGTCCAGGTGAGTGGGATTGGAGACAGCGCCAAAAGGAAAGCAGGTGCAAATGTGACACAGTGCTGGCTTATAGTCTGCATGGGGGCCTACTTACTAAAGTAAATTGGGTCTGCCTTCCACCTTTTTTTGTAGCTCCCATACGCAGTGGTATAACTTAACTGACAGCATATTTTTTCAATAGGACCTGAGTAGTACAAGTGAGTGTTATTGGAGACAGCTTTCAAAAGAAAGCAGCTGCAAATGTGACACAGTGCTGGCTAATAGACTACATGGGGTTTTAGTTACTACTGTAGGAGGGGCCTGCCTTCCTTCTTTATTGTAGCTTCTATACCCAGTGGTATAACTTAATGGAAAACATGTAGTTTTTAATGGGAACTGAGTAGTCCATGTGAGTGGGATTGGAGATAGCTCCCAAAGGAAAGCAGGTGCTAGTGACACAGTGCTGGCTGATAGACTACATAGGGACCTACTTACCACTGTAGGTTGGGGTCTTTCTTTCAGCTTTTTTATAGATCCTATACCGAGTGCTATAACTTAAACGACACCATATATTTTCTCAAAGGGAGTTGAACAGTCCAAGTGAGTGGGATTGGAGATAGCTCACACAGGAAAGTAGCTGCAAATGTTACACAGTGCTGGCTTATAGACTAAATGGGGACCTACTTACTACTATAGGTGATGTCTGCCTTCCTGCTTTCTTGTAGCTCCCCTACGCAGTGGAATAACTTCTACCGACAGTCTGTATTTTTTCAAATGGGAGTTGAGCAGTTCAAGTGACTGGGATTAGAGATAGCTTTCACTGCAAGGAATGTGAAAATGTGACACAGTGCTGACTGATAGACTACATGGGGGTGTACTTACTACTGTAGGTATGGTCTGCCTTCCTGCTTTCTTGTAGCTCCCATACAAAGTGGTATAACTTCACGGAAACCATGTAGTTTTTTCAATGGGAGCTGAGCAGTCCAAGTGAGTGGGATTGGAGATAGCTCCCAAAGGAAAGCAGCTGCAAATGTGATACAGTGCTGCCTGATAGACTACATGGTTACCAAATTAGTACTGTAGATGGGGTGTGCCCTTCTGCTTTCTTGTAGCTCCCATACTCAGTGGTATAAATTAACAGACAGCAAATATTTTTTCAATGGGCGTTGAGCAGTCCAAGTGACTGGGATTGGATATAGTTCCCACAGGAAAGCAGCTGCAAATGTGACACAATACTGGCTGATAGACTACATGGGGATCTACTGAACACTGTAGTTGAGGTCTGCCTTCCTGCTTTCTTGTAGCTCCCAAGCCAGTACTAAAACTTAACTGACAGTTTTTATTTTTTCATTGCTAGTTGAGCGGTACAAGTGAGTGTTATTGAAGATAGCTCCCACATGAAAGCAGCTGCAATTGTGACACGGTGCTGGCTGATAGACTACAATGGGACCCACTTACTACTGTAGGTTTGGTCTGCCTTCCTGCTTTGTTGTAGCTCCCATATGCAGTGGTAAAACTTAGACCGACAGAATGTATTTTTAAAGGGAGGTGACGAGGCCAAGAGCATGGTATAGGAGATAACTCCCAGCGGAAAGCAACTGCACATGTGACACAGTGCTGGTATTCCAATGATTATAGACAAACTCTTCAGGGTGATTATAAAATGCATGGAACAACGGTTACCTGAATACAATATTCACTGCTGGCATTAAATAGCTTTAAAGAGGCATGGGGTTACACTGGTTTTCGAACAAACCCACTTTGAGCTGTTCACAGGTCTGATTGGTTCAGTCCGATTGCCTCATAAAATGGGGGGTTCATGCTATAACATAGCCAGCAGCAGGATAGTTAACCACTCCATCAGCCAGATAACAACATAACATCCCCGGATAATGGATGGGGCCTTTATCAAATAAAATGGTACTTTCCTTTTTAGTTTTTCACCCCACATTCTTTTAGGTGCAACGCTTTTGCCCTTCTTAGAGGTAGGCTTGGGATCTTAGGATTCCCAGTTTGAGGCTTTGAGAGCCTCTGTACCCCACTCCCAGTACGCCTCTGCCTCCTTCACCTACTCTGTTGCTTAGAGCAGTGAGTGTTATGATCTTCTCGGCAGCAGTCGTAATCTTCAGGGGTATTCTCTGTCTCCTTTTAGGCCTCTTTCTTCTTGCCTTTTCCTCCAGCACCTACGGGATGCCTGAAACACTGGCTTTCACATCCAGGTCTCGGTTCTCTAGGCCTTCTTCGTATAAAGCACCCTTTTATAATCTTAAAGTACAGTCCCCACTAGACCCAGATTGTTCTATACTTCTAAGGTATTTCTATTCCACATTCTGTTACTTTAAAATAGGTATTACAGCCCCACCGATTATCTCACACCTTTCTGACGATCACAATTTAAACATTAAACTCTAATATTTTACAAAAAGGAAATCACTACACTCCACTCCTTAGTTAACATGTCACTTTTTATGCAGCTGAAGTTTCAGTTCTCCTGGGACCTCTGCAGCTTCCCACTGATCCTGGGAAATTGGTCCTTAAATAAGACAAGAAAAGGAACCTCCCATCGGGGAGTTTAAAGATGATTCTTTCCAGGTTTTTATCAAGACTTTGTCCCCAGGATTAACCGTGTGGATAGCAATATCTAAGGGTGGTCTCCGTACCACCATTCCCTTTTTACAACATTTCAAACAGAGAAGTCCCCGTGTCTGTAACAAAGCTAAGGGTAAACATTTAATCCAGGACATTTCTGTTTCTAACATTAATTTCATTAGCTGTTTCTTAATTTCTCCATTCATTCTGTCCACTCTTCCGGAACTTTGGGGATACCATGGGGTATTGGCTCCTAATACTGGTGGTTTCTTTTTCTAATTTCGGAGAGTGGATTAATATACCTTCATATTTTAAGAGCCTAGCATCAGTTATCCGTTTTTCCGCCTTTTGTTGTAATACCTCCCCCGAATGTTGTGGGGAGAAAACACCTTCAACTCCCCTCCAAAGGTAACAAATAAAAGGTTTTCTAACATCAGGCAGGCTAGGCAGAGGAGCATTAATCAAATCCACTTTTAAATTCTCAAAGTCTCTGTCATCTTCTTTGGGCCATTTAACTAATCCATCTCGAGTTAATTTCTGGTACAAAAATTTTACCTTCTTAATAAAATTTTCAGTCCATTGTCTGCAATATCCAACAGACTTAAAAGCTGTCTAACTTGTCTCTTACTCTTTGGAGCTTGTAGGGACAGTATCCCATTTACTTGATCTGGATCAAGTTTCTTACTTCCCTTTATAAAGTAGTGCCCCAAATATTTTATCTTTTCTTCAGGAAACGTTAATTTAGATTTAGACAATTTCAACCCTTGTAAACTCAGGAAATTAAGCAATGTAATACTTTCCTGTCTAACAGCTTCTTCATCTCTCCCTGCTAATAATAAATCGTCCACATATTGAACTAAAATAGCTTCTTTGCCTAACTCATAATTTCTCAAGATCTATTCTAGTGCTTGTCAAAAAAGATTGGGGGACTCTGTAAATCCCTGTGGTAATACAGTCCATCTCAACTGTTGTTTTTTATGTGTGTCAGGATCTTCACATTCAAAAGCAGAATAATCCCTGCACTCCTCTTTCAGGGAACATGCCCAAAAAGGCATCCTTAAGATCTAGCACACTATACCACTGGTACTCTGGACTCAACTGACTCAACAAGGTGTGAGGGTTAGATACCACAGGGAACCTAATAATAGTTCTCTTGTTTATCTCCTGGAGGTTATGTACTAATCTATAAGTCCCATCAGATTTCTTTACTGGCAATATGGGAGTATTGTAAGTGGACATACAGGGCTCAAGTAGTCCCTTAGATATTAGTCTTTCTATTTCTGGTTAATCCTCGTCTACCTTCTTGTGACAAGGGGCACTGCTTTACCCTTACCGTCAGCCCAGGGTTTTTCCTAAGTCTATAATTACATCTCTCCCTAATAAATTATGATCAGCCTCCGGAACTAACAAAAACGATCCTATAGCATATTTTTGCTGCTTCAGATTCTATCAGTACCTCCTTCACAAGAGGTACTTTAAATGTTTCCCCTTTTGCCCCTACTACTTGTTTTACACCCCTGGGGTAATCACTGGATCGTAGATCTCTCAGCCCGAGTCCACTAAAAATTCTGCTGCCTGACGCTGAGGACTTAACTTCAGTTTTATCAAGGGCTCGATTACTCTTGTGGTCCTCAGCAAATAGAGCCCCTGACTCCCCCTATTCTTCCTTAAAAACATTCCATCGTCCTTTGATTCCTTTTTTTTCCCCCTGTTGAATGCACCTGTCTCCCAGGCTTTTGTTTCCCTTTCTAGCCCTTTTTCTTGCCAGTCTTCTAATTTTTCTAGTTTCTTTCAGATATCTACTGATGATTTTGCCACAAACTGGGTCTTTAATAATGCCTGTCCCACTGGAGCTGCTGGATCTATTCCAGAGTACAGTTGCAGGCTTTTACATAATCTCTCAAGCCAATCAGTCGGGGTTTTGTCTTTTCTCTGTCTCTCATTGAATGCTTTGTTAATATTCTGTCCTCGGGGAACAGACTCTCTGATTCCCTGGACAATGATGGCTCGTAGGTCTGCCATATGGGCTCTGTGCTCCGCCATCTGATTATTCCAATTGGGCCTTTGCAAGGGCCATTTCACATGTGCGTCTGGTCCTGCCTGGTGCTATTGATCCCAGATTCTCATTCCTGCTCTTCGAATCATTTCCCTTTCCTCCTTTGTGAATAATATAGTTCATCCCAGGTATAGAGATTCAGCCCTAAGAACTGATTGAATCTCTCAGACATACCCAGAGGATCCTCTACCAAATCTCCTCTTCGGGTGGGCTCTTAGCTTTCTTTTCCTTAAGAGCAAACATGGACACCTTATCAGAAAGTTGGGGTATCCAGAGACTCGCATATTCAGTTTCCTTTTGGGTAACGGTGGTCTTATCATTTACCCACAAATTGAGGTCTGCTCATAACCAGTCCTCAAAAGACCCAAATATGGGCCAAATAATATGGGGATTTCCTAATGACTCTCCCCAGCACCCCAAACTTCCATACAGTAATGTACCATCTTTTCCTTACTCGTTTGTCTTCTACAGGGGGGAATCGTTCCAAAATTTTATCATCATCCCCAGAGGACTTTCTGGCAGCCTATCCTTATGCCACCCATGGGATCAGAGGGATTGCTCTTCCTCTGTCCCAACTTCTAGAGTGCCCTTGACTCGTTTTCACAATCATTCCCCTCGGTCGTGACCCACGCCCTCGCGGGCAATGGGAACTGCACTACTGGAGGGTCCGCACTCACTTGGTCTCCTTGAGACCTCTCAGTCACTCACACTCTAGGATAACCACCCCGACCGAACGGAATCACGCAAATACTTACCCAATCCAGGGTCTTCGTTCGGATCTTCGTGGACAAAAATTATGGGGTATTGCAGGTTTATTTGCTTATTTGCCAAATTTAGAAGGGGTTCGGAATACAGAGTTTGGCAAAGGAATATCCCACACCAGGGCCATCCGCAGATGGGACGCCCCCCTAGTCTGGGAATCCAATACCAAATTTACCTGTATCCGAGTTACGGCACCAAATTGTTATAAGTTGCTGTGAAAAAGTTCACAGGCCAATTTAAATGAGTCACAGATCAAATTTATTACGCAAGCGGCAAATAAGCAAAGCAGCGCTGGGCAACCAGGAGACCCTGCTCCACCAACGGCTCGCAATCCTGCCCCCCTCCCATGTCAGAGTTCTTTTATACAGTCCTTATCAGTCAAGTGCATCGCTCCCTGGTGTACTCTGCGCATGTGTCCGTCTTGTTACTACGGGGTCTTCTTCTGCCTCCTGGTGGTCGTAGGGTGGTGACTGGGATGAAGTCAATAGTCATATAACTTCTACTGACAGAATCTATTTTTAAAGAGAGCTGATGAGGCCAAGAGCGTGGGATTGGAGATAGCTCCCATAGGAAAGCAGTTTCAAAGGTGACACAGTGCTGATTTATAGACAACATGGGGACCTACTTACTACTGTTGGTGGGGTCTCCCTTCCTGCTTTTATTGCACCTCCCATAGGCAGTAGTATAACTTCTACCGACAGCATGTATTATTTCCATGGGACCTTAGCAGTCCTAGTGAGTGTTATTGGAGATAGCTCCTACAGAAAAGCAGCTTCAAAGGTGACACAGTGCTGGCTGAGAGACTACATGGGGAGCTACGTACTACTGTAGGTTGGGTCTCCCTTCCTGCTTTCTTGTAGCTCCCATGCACAGTGGTATAACTTAACGGAAAGCATGTATTTTTTCAATGGGAGTTGAGCAGTCCAAGTGAGTGTTATTGGAGATAACTCCCACAGGAAAGAAGCTGCAAATGTGACACAGTTCTGGGTAATCGACTACATGGGAACCTACTTACTACTGTAGATGGGGTCAGCGTACCTTCTCTTTTGTAGCTCCCATACGCAGTGGTGTAATTTAACCGACATTCTGTATTTTTTCAATGGGAGTTGAGCAGTCCAAGTGAGTGGGATTGGAGATAGCTTTCACAGGAAAGAAGCTACAAATGTGACACAATGCTGACTGATAGACTACATGGGGACCTACTTACTACTGTAGGTGGGGTCTGCCTTCCTGCTTTCATGTAGTTTCCCTACGCAGTGGTATAATGCTCAAGACGACGGGAGACAAGGTCACCCTGGAGTGCAACAAGTCTCAACTTTATTTGCAAAGATACAACTCTTTTATAGATACAATAATCAGGCTCATAAATATTGCAAAAGCTAAGCTCATCATTGGTTCCCAGTTAGATGCAAACCTCGCCGTTGTTTCAACATACTCCAGATACTTGTGACTGCTTAACCCAAACTAAGCTCTTATTTTCTCATCCCGTTATCATACCACTCTCTTTCTCTCATGTCCTTGAGCAGGAGTCCAATATCTTACCTCTTAATGCTCACTGCCTAACGAGGTGGATTCTATCATGTCCTCTTTCCTCTAGCCAAGTCTCCACAAAACTCACCACATTTCCGCCGTTTTCTTTTTGGATAATAATATTAGCCTGCCACATCCTCTCAAGTGTTCTTTCTATTGTCCATTGAATACAATTTATAAAACAGGGAAACACTAACTATACAAATAAAACAATACCCATAAAACATATTCCATACATTATAACATTTCACAACCAAGAGCGTATTCCCCATTCCTTAAGCCAACCTTCAAGTCCTAATCCCTCTTCTTGTTTCAACTGATGGAATCCCTGTTGAAGTTCTTTCAGTTTGGCATGTATCGAGGTGGAATGGTCCGACAGGTTCATACAACACGTGCCCTCATATTCTTCACATCCATGTCCGTGGGCTAATAATAAAAAGTCTATGGCAGCTCTATTTTGTAACAACGCATAATTTACACTTTGAACGTCAGCTATTAACATGTCAGTCATTTCTGAAGTTTTATTTAACTCGTCTTTAGTCCAACATCCTAACTGTTTAGCCAAGTTCATGGCCTTATTGGCTGCTCCTCCTGGGAAAAGGGTGGCAACTATCACTTGCTTGAGTTCACTCCAAAATCGTGGGGGACCAATATCAGTACAATCAAACTCATAATAACTACTTTTTTTGCGGGAGCTGTTATTATGGTCAGCAAGCTCCATTAGCGTGGTTAACTTAGGGTGGAATAAAGAGAGTTTCCCCAAATAACAGGGTCCACCCGGGGGATTTACTGGTATTCTGTTCCAGGCCCTTTCTCCACAGATTAAAAATATACCCATGGGCAATTTCTTCAGTGATATAATACTAGAGACATTACACCTGGAATACAATTGCTTAAATACCGTTTCTGACTTCAAAGAAGAGTCTAAGGTGGCCCAATATTTTCAATTTCTATTAAAGTCATGGATATCCCGTGACATAAAACTTATACAATTTCCCCCACTTCCAATAGTAACGAAGCTTGCATTGGCACTTCCAAACAAGTCTATTTCCTCAGGGAGTGAGGCTAATGTGGTATTAAGGGACTTAATTATCTCACATTGACGTTTCCCGTCCAAATGATCGTGATCATCACTAACTGTTTTCAGCTCGGTCCTGTTACACAAGGTGTTATTGTCTACTAGTCCACAAAATTCCTCCGGATTCCACACGGGCAATCCTATCAAACACGTTTTAAAAGGATTAGTAACCCCTCCCAAACTAAGACAAAGAGATAATTGACCAGTTTGATTAGCAAAGGTTATCCAAATATTATCTCTAGGCTGATTAAAATGCATCAAGCTGTTAGCTATTATAGTTACATTAAAAGCTATGGTTATAACAAAACACCTCATTATTATTCATTAAATTCACTGTCTCTTTGTTATATAATCTTCAGTCTTTTGATTGTTAGCCAGTCCTCCAATGACCACAAGACGAGTGCGTATTTATTCTGCAATCTCTTTCTGTCCTTTTTCGTCAGATGGTTTGATCTCCGCAGCTTCAAGGACAGCTCTTGTCCACCTGGCTAGCACCCAAATGGATCCTGTGGGAGAATGAACACACAAATACCCACGTCCCCAGTATAATACTTTGGCCGGAGGCTGCCATATCCCTATCTTAGTGTCACGATATTTAACCCATATTTCTTTCTTCCCCTCCTTTTGTGCCTTTGGATTATGACGCATTATTAGAGGTGGTAGCTCCTTTTCCCCAAATACACACAGGTGGTTCATAACAAATAAGGCCTTTAACAATTTCATATGTGGGTCTTTCACATCCCCATATTTACCAAGATATCTTTTTACAGTCCCATTAGCTCTTTCTATTATGGCCTGTCCTGTGGGGGAATGGGGATTCCCTGCTACATATTCAACTCCCCATTGACTCGTGAACTGTTCTATGCTTCTACTTATATAGGCCAGCCCATTGTCTGTCTTATTGTCTGAGGATTTCCCATTACCGCAAAACTACTATATAAATGACACTCCACATGTATGGCCCTCTCCCCTGTCTGTACTGTTGCCCAAACGATTTTGCTCCATGTGTCTATGGTTACATGTACATATTTTCGTCTTCCAAACTCTGCCACACAAGTGACATCCCTCTGCCAAATTTCATTTGCAGATAATCCTCTAGTGTTCACCCCCAAGCCTAAGCCAACAGCTCTATTGTGATGGCTACAAATGGGACAAGCTCTAACAATAGCCTTTGCATCCTTTAGCGATAATTGAAACTCTCGGTGTAAGCCCCGTGCATTCTGATGAAACAGGGAGTGCGTTTCTCTGGTTAGTATCTGTTTGGACAGAGGCGTGTTATGTGTCACTGTGACCAGCTTATCTGCCCTAGCATTACCTTCTGCCAGCCCAATGTCCCATTTATGGCTCCTGATATGTATAATGGCATAAACATGCTCCCTAAGCTTTATTGCCTTCTCCAGCTGTATTAATTATTCAAATAGTCTGGGATTCTGCACTTCCTTAATGGAGGCGTCCTCGATTCTCTCTATGATACCCGCGGCATATAACGAGTCTGTAACCACATTCAGGGGCCCTTTCAGGTTCATCATGGCCCATACTACTGCCAACAGTTCCAAGGTTTGTAATGTGTCTTTCTCTTCTGCTTTTATTAGTTGGTGCTTCCACTCCCCTTCCTCTTGCCAGGTTATTGCCGCCGTTCTAGACTTTCTTCCAGCATCCGTGTATGCTGTCAACGCATCCGCGATGGGGGCCGGCTCTCGTTTGGGTCGTACTAGCCAATTCCATTTTCCTAGCCATTGTAATGGTGCTTTTATTATTTTGTCTGTTGCTACTATACTGCCGCCACCTAAGAGCGCCTCCTTAAGATCTTCTGTATTGTCTAAATACCATTGTAAAGAGTCCTTTTTCATTGGTATCCTTATCGTATGCGGCTCAGCGCCAGTTACTTGTAATGCTCTTTCATGACCCTTTTTTATTAGTCCCGCCAACATCTCAATTTTTTGAAAAAGGGTTTTTGTTTGTTGTAAGGCTGGGGAAATCCATTCTAGAACCCATACTTCCCCCGTTTTCTTTTGAGATTGTGTCAAGGCCCCAAGTAAATACTTTGTGCTATACCAGATGGTTAAGTCAATAGGTAAGTCAACACCGTGACGTCGGACCTGCCCTTGTACGACACAGTCCATAATTTGTTGAAGCGCATCCTGAAGCTTGGTGTTACCTGTATTTGACGCGTGGGGTTGGTTCCTTTCAAAAGTGGTCGTAGTTTTTCTAACAACTTGTTGGGTATTCCCACTATTGGTTTTAGCCATTGCAGATCCCCTAATAGCTTCTGAGCATCATTTGGGGTCTTTATTTGTATTTGGAGCTGTAGCTTCTGTGGTACTACAATCTGTTCTGATAAAGACCATCCAAGATATTTCCATGGAGCTGTACGCTGAACCTTTCCTGGAGCTATCACAAGGTGGCATAGAGCCAGTGCCTGTCGAATCTCCTCCACCTTGTGGTCCATATAGAAATATAATTTAGCTAAGACTATAGAATATTAGTTAGCTTTGATCTTTAGGCCTTGTTGTGCTAGCATGGAAAAATGCTGAGGGTAGTGAAAAGCACAGTATGTAGAAGTACGTGCAAAAGAACAGGAATTTGGCGGGGAGACAGAAAACTTGAGATAGGGACATGGTGCTTAGTAACAGACTGCTATGAGACTGCTAAGAAAACCTTGAAACTTATCTAATCTTGGGAAACAATAAGCCCTTTGGAGAAATCGTTTGCCTTTTTGTCAGCCTATTAGGAGCTTAGCTTTTGCAATATGTATGAGCTAATTAAGTGAATGGTTCAATCAGCATGTAACGCGTTGACTCCAAAAAGATATAAAAATGTTGCTTGTATTCAATAAAGCGGACACTTTGCTTGTATCAAGTTGCGTCTCCGTCTCTCAATCGCGGCAAATGGTGACCCCGACGTGATCTTTTGTGAAGAGTCCGTCGGAGACAGATAATCACCTATCTGGTGGCATGCTGCGAGTCCCGCAGAACTGAAAGGAGCTGCTGAAACGAAGCAGGAAAAGGCCGGCCAATCACCCCCGTCCGGAACGAGAGGTGAGCTGCGGGAAACTGAAAAATGGGAAATCAGACTAGTTCTTCTGAGAGAGACGTTTATGAATTAATGGAAGCTTTGCTTGAAAAGCATGGAAAAAAGACCCTCTCGGGTCAGGATCTTAAGTTGATCCTTAAATGGGTCCAGGTTAAAATCCCCACAGTCACTGCCTCTTCAATTTTCACTCGCGAAGTTTGGGATGATGTGGGGGTAAAATTATGGGATGCAGCTACTTCTGGAAATGAGGAGGCACAACGAATGCTCCCACGGTGGAGATCGATTTATGAAACGATAAAAGCGCAGGAGCAAAGCCAGCGAGACTCAGAGGGGGAAGTGCAGCCCTCAGCACCACCATTTCCCGCTGTTTCGTCACCCCCCCCATTAGCTTGTGCTGCAGGTTACCCACCAGAGGATGATCCTTTTGATCCGGGACCCATTGATCCTGAAAAGGAGCCTGATCTTTTCCCTCCTGACCCCCATGATGTTTGGGGAGAGATTAAGCGCCAAGCGCTGAAGGAAGGGGAACTAGAAATAGCAAAAACCATAGTGGCTCCTGTGATCTATAAAGGGAAGCGGGGGGCGGCTCAATGGGAATCGCTATCTTTCTCAGTGATTAAGGAATTGCGTCGTACGGTTACTGAGCACGGACTGTCCTCTCCTTATTTTGCGAGTCTTTTGTCTTCTGTATTCGATACATATGTCATGACGCCGCATGATTTAAAATCTCTTGTGCGATTGTTGTTAACCCCGACTCAATATACAATGTGGGAATCTCAATGGAGGTCGGGATTACAGAAAGTTTTATTGGGGTATGCGGGGCACGCTAATGCCGCTTTAGCAGCCTTAACTATAGAACATCTTTCTGGGACAGGGCAATACGCAGACCCAGCCGCTCAGGCTAGAGATATCCCCCGAGACGCTTTAGAAGCGGTCCGGGAGGAAGCGAGAAGAGCCTTAATGAAAGTTCCTGATTCCCAAAAGCCTCAAAAAGTCTTCACTAATATCACTCAAGAGCCTCGGGAACCATATATGCAATTTATAGATAGGCTGAAACAGGCTCTAGATCGGCAAATAGATAATGCCGAAGCTCGGGAGATCCTATTGCTGAAATTAGCGGTAGAAAATGCTAACGCCGATTGTAAAAAACTTTTAAAATCGCTCCCGAATCAAAACCCTACGATAGTTGAGATGATTGAGGCTTGTAACAGGATTGGCACGATGGATCATAAATATGAAGCAATGGCCGCCGCTTTTGCAGCTATGCAGGGGCCCGTGGGAGGTGATGAAAGGCAGAAATGCTTTGGTTGTGGGAAACCAGGGCATATTAAAAGAGATTGTCGTAACATTGGACTTGGAAGGAGACCCTTAGTACCTAACGTTTGCCCTAAATGTCAAAAGGGACGGCATTTTGCGAACCAATGCAAATCTAGATTTGATGTGAATGGGCGTCCCATACCGGGAAACCGGCAGCTGAACGCGAATCCGCGGCGCGTGCAGACACAAATTCCGCGACCGGCCCCGGTGCCTCTGCGTACGCGGGGGGGGGGGCAGGAAACCGGAGGGTTTCTGACCTCTGCCCAGCAACCACAGGAAGCGCCGGCTTGGACCTGGCAACCTCCCACACAGTAACTTTACTTGATTCCTCTGTCCACCTGTTGTCTACTGAAGTTACTGGCCCTTTACCACCACAGACTCAAGCATTATTGATAGGGAGGTCGTCTGCTACCCTGTCGGGTCTTTTTGTATTGCCAGGAGTAATTGATTCTGATAGTGAACTGGAAATTAAAATCATGGCTTGGACTCCGTTTCCGCCTTGTACCGTACCAAGGGATAGTAAAATAGCGCAATTGATTTTAATCCCTAAGGCAACTAGCCTCCAGTCTGGTGGCCAGCCGAAACAAAGACAGGGAGCTTTTGGCTCTACAGGAGTGCCTGAGATTTTATGGGTTCAATCTATCACCCAGAAGCGCCCCGTGTGCCGCTGTACTTTAGTTCGCGGGGATCAACGAGTGGTTTTGAGTGGAATCATTGATACAGGGGCAGATGTTACAGTTATTTCCCAAGCTAAGTGGCCCCCACAATGGCCACTGGCAAATGTTTCTCAGGCGCTGGCTGGAATAGGGGGCTATGGAACTAGCCGACAAAGCTCTGATTTGATTCAGATTCAGGATTCGAATGGTCAAACAGCTTCTGTTAAACCGTTTGTTTTACCTGTCCCTATGGTTTTATGGGGACGCGACGTGTTATCTCAATGGGGAATGTTTATTCAAACTACCCAAAAGCCTTTTTAGGTGGGGCCATTGTAGGGCGTGAAACCCTAAAATTAACTTGGAAAACCGATTCTCCTGTTTGGGTCGATCAATGGCCCCTGCCTATAGAAAAACTTCACGCCCTCCAGGAGTTAGTTGCAGAACAGCTCTCTGAGGGACATATTGTTCCCTCTACAAGTCCCTGGAATTCGCCAATTTTTGTTATCCGAAAACAGACTGGCAAGTGGCGCTTGCTCCATGACTTGAGAAAAATTAATGATGCTATGGAGGACATGGGAGCCCTACAGCCCGGGCTACCATCACCAACCATGATTCCTCGTGATTGGCACTTAACTGTTATTGATCTTAAAGATTGTTTTTTTAATATCCCATTGCATCCAGACGATGCCCCTAAATTTGCCTTTTCAGTCCCTAGCATCAATATGCAAGCTCCTTTGCAGAGATACCACTGGGTTGTGCTGCCACAAGGAATGAAAAATAGCCCCACAATATGTCAATGGTTTGTAGCGAAAATACTTAGCCCTGTTAGGGTTGCAGCACCTAGAGTACTGATATATCATTACATGGATGACATTCTAGTGGCAGCTCAGCGCCAAGAAGTCATGGAGGAAGCCGTAGCCCTTGTTATGGCTGCTGTAAAATCAGCAGACCTCTGTATCGCACCAGAAAAAGTACAGAGATTACCGCCTTGGAAATATCTAGGATGGCGTATTAGAGCTCAGACTGTTGTTCCCCAACCTTTACAGATTCATGCTAATGTAAGAAATTTACATGACATACAAAAGCTGTTGGGAACAATTAACTGGGTGCAGCCTTTACTTGGTATTACAAATACAGACTTAAGTCCCTTATTTCAAATGCTTAAAGGGGATACAGACCTATGCGCCCCACGGAGCCTTGACAATGCGGCTATGAGTGCGTTACAGAAGGTTGCTACAGCGATTACCCGCAGACAAGCGCAACGGTGTGCACCTGAGTTGCCTTTTCAACTCATCATCTTAAACCCTGTGCGGCAACCTCATGCGTTGATCTTTCAGTGGGACAACCAGAAATCGGACCCTTTGTTAATTATTGAGTGGATTTTTCTACCCAACCAAGCTACAAAAACTATTTCGACACAGCATGAAATGTTTGCATCCCTTGTCATCAAGGCTCGACAGAGACTGTTGACTTTAGCAGGAACAGATTTTGCTCTTATTTGTTTACCAGTAACAGCAGTTTATTTGCAATGGTTGTTGCAACAATCGGATGCTTTGGGGACAGCTTTAGTCAACTATGCAGGTCAACTTACCTCGCATCCACCTTCTCATAAACTGTTACACGCTGATTTTCATTTATTGCTGATGCCAAAAAGAAGTGATCAGCCTCTGCAGGCCTTTACTGTTTTTACAGATGGATCGGGAAAAACCCACAAGTCTGTCATTCTTTGGTGGGATGATAAGTCTGGACGTTGGGACTCTGATGTAGAAACTGTACAAGGTTCTCCTCAAATAACAGAATTGTCGGCCGTGGTTCGTGCCTTTCGAAAATGGTCTATTCCTCTTAATGTAATTACTGATTCTGCTTATGTTGCAGGAATTGTTCAACGAGCAGAAGCCTCGGTACTCCGTGATGTCTCTCATGTCGCCTTATTCACTCTGTTACAAGAACTTATCTTTCTTTTAAACTCTCGCCATCACCCCTATTTTATTATGCATGTTAGATCCCATACTTCGTTGCCTGGGTTTATTGCTGAAGGAAACCGACAGGCGGATATGCTTACGTTACCTGTACAGGTGTTACCTGACCGTTTAGCGCAAGCTCGACTTAGCCATTCTTTTTTTCACCAAAATGCCGGAGGCTTGAAACGACAGTTTAATCTTACGCCTCAGCAGGCTAATAGTATCATTGCTACTTGTCCCGACTGTCAAAGACATTCTTTTCCTTCGATAGCAGGAGGGGTTAATCCCAGAGGTTTGCAAAGCCTTCAATTATGGCAAACAGATGTTACCCATTTTGCTGAATTTGGGCGTTTGAAGTATATTCACTGTTCTATCGATACATTTTCTGGAATGTTATTTGCTTCTTGCCATGCCGGAGAAAAGGCACGAGATGTACGTAAACATCTAATGTGTGCTTTTGCCACTCTGGGAGTGCCCTCCCAGATAAAAACAGACAATGGTCCTGCATATATCTCTAAATCTTTAACTGACTTTTTTGTATCCTGGGGAATTTTACATACCACTGGCATTCCTCACTCCCCCACGGGTCAAGCTCTGATAGAGCGTTCTCATCAAACCCTCAAGCGGCTATTACAGAAACAAAAAGGAGGAGTAGGAACTGACACACCAGGAGAGAGATTACAGAAAGCCTTATATGTTTTTAATTTTTTGAATTGTTCTTTGTTAGATAACAATCCCCCGGTAGTTCGACATTTTAGCTCAAACAATCTTTTTGAGCCCAGGGTGAAACCTCCAGTTTTGGTTCGAGATCCAGAATCAGGTAAGATAATGGGACCCTATCCCCTTATTACGTGGGGCAGAGGTTATGCTTGTGTCTCCACAGAAAGAGGTCCTCGTTGGATTCCAGCAAAGAGTGTGAGACCCTTTAGAGAAACATTACAGCAGCGGTCAGCCGACGACACCTCGGAATCGGTGAACGAAGATGAGAATACTGCTCCTGAATGACATCAATTTCAGAAATTAATAAGTGGGTACTTTAGTGTCCCCATTGTGGACTGTAACTTTTGGCACAGTGTACAAGAGGGAGTGGATGGATTTGATGGATGGTTAGCATCTTGGGGAATTACGGGATGGTTAAGACTTGTTTAAGCAAGGAGTTTTGATCCTTTTAGTAGTTTGTGTATTATTAGTGATTGTTCCATTTATTTTGTAGTGCTTGCAAAAATCTATATCAGCTTCTATCAATAAGATTCTTGTTGTGCAACAACCGGACCTGTTGAAAATTCCCAGTACTGAAGAGCTAGTAGAGCGAAATGTCCTTGAG
Source organism: Colius striatus (assembly GCF_028858725.1). Classification (NCBI taxonomy): domain Eukaryota; kingdom Metazoa; phylum Chordata; class Aves; order Coliiformes; family Coliidae; genus Colius; species Colius striatus. The sequence continues at coordinate 32,664,875 of NC_084789.1, forward strand.
TTAGTTGGACGCAAACCTTGGGAAGCGGATGTTGCTTAAAAACAAAAAGGGGGAAATGTGGTCCATATAGAAATATAATTTAGCTAAGACTATAGAATATTAGTTAGCTTTGATCTTTAGGCCTTGTTGTGCTAGCATGGAAAAATGCTGAGGGTAGTGAAAAGCACAGTATGTAGAAGTACGTGCAAAAGAACAGGAATTTGGCGGGGAGACAGAAAACTTGAGATAGGGACATGGTGCTTAGTAACAGACTGCTATGAGACTGCTAAGAAAACCTTGAAACTTATCTAATCTTGGGAAACAATAAGCCCTTTGGAGAAATCGTGTGCCTTTTTGTCAGCCTATTAGGAGCTTAGCTTTTGCAATATGTATGAGCTAATTAAGTGAATGGTTCAATCAGCATGTAACGCGTTGACTCCAAAAAGATATAAAAATGTTGCTTGTATTCAATAAAGCGGACACTTTGCTTGTATCAAGTTGCGTCTCCGTCTCTCAATCGCGGCACCACCTGTTGTTCCGTAAATGGTACAAGCTGAGAAAAGAGGATATCATCCATGTAGCTGATAGACTACATGTGGACCTTCTTACTTCTGTAGTTAGGGTCTGCGTTTCTGCTTTCCTGTAGCTCCCATAAGCAGTGGTATAACTTCTACCGACAGTCTGTATTTTTCCAATGGGAGTTAAGCAATCCAAGTGAGTGGGATTGGAGATAGCGCCCACAGGAAAGAAGCTTCAAAGGTGACACATTGCTGGCTGATAGACTGCACGGGGGACCTGAGACTACATGGGGATCTACTTACCACTGTAGGTGGGGTCTGCCTTCCTGCTTTCTTGTAGCTTCCATACGCAGTGGTATATCTTCTACCAACAGAATGTGTTTTTAAAGGGAGATGATGAATCGAAGAGCGTGGGATTGCAGATAGATCCCACAGGAAAACAGCTTCAAAGGTGACACAGTGCTCGCTGTCAGAGAATACATGGGGACCTACTTAGTACTGTAGGTGGGGTCTGCCTTCGTGCTTTCTTGTAGCTCCTATAGGCAGTGATATAACTTCTACCGACTGCATGTATTTTTTGAATGTGAGCTGTGCAGTCCACGTGAGTGGCATAGGGGATAGCTCCCACAGGAAAGAAGCTGCAAATGTGACACAGTGCTGGCTGATAGACTACATGGGGTCCTACTTACTACTGTAGGTGTGTGGAGAAAAAATGAGGGAGCATGGACATGGATCCCAAAATATAATGTTAGACCTGTTGGGACAAGGCAGCCTGAGCTCTAGTTATATGAATTTAATGCACAATCAAGACCAGAGTCAGAGCCATGGTTAAAGCAGTTTCTGTCACGCAGACAGCAGGCCGCTTTCTGTTCTCTCAAGGTCAGACAGTTTTCGACTAAAAGTGGTAAACAACTGTGGGGAAAAACAAGATGGGAAAATGTGAGGGAGCTTGCTTATGGCAGAAACCGCAAGTAGGATGAACAAGAAAATGTAATCTATTAGCTGCTATTGCTGAGCTAGCTTTGAAGCTGCTGTATATATAAGTTAGAGCCTGCTATCACTCACATTGAGTAGGACTGATTTCTTCCCACCCAGCTGAGAATTGGACCCTGGGTTGATCGCCACATGAAGTAGGCTTAGCGTTGGTTTTTCAGGCTTCGAGCCTGGTTTCAGGCTTCGAGCCTGGTTTGCAGACTTCGAGTCTGGTTTTTAGGCCAAGAGTAGAAAACTTCGCCACATATGGCACCCAAACAGGAACCCTCACTGTGTGTTACTGGGTAAACAGCCTGCCTGCGGGGAGCTGAGACTTGAAAATCCGGAGGCAGAGGCAGTCGTCGGAGGTGGAAGCCTGCCGGATCCCAAGCAGAGGTTGCTGTACTGGGGGAGTGACTACAGTTTGCAATGATATGATGGGCCGGCAACATGGATAACGAGGTAGCACTCTCACTTTTACATCGCTTTTTAGAAAAGCGGGCGGTGGACTTTAAATTGACCGATTTGTCTGGTCTACTTGTATATGTGCCGCGAAGTTTTCGGCTCTTGCCTGAAAAACCAGACACGAAGTCTGCAACCCAGATTCTAAGTCTGAAAAACCCAGGCTCGAAGCCTGAAACCCAGGCTCAAAGCCTGAAACCAGGCTCGAAGCCTGAAACCAGACTCTAAGTCTTAAAAACCCAGGCTCAAAGCCTGAACAACCAGCTCCAAGTCTACTTCATGCGGCGATCAACCCAGGGTCCGATTCTCACCTGGGTGGGCAGAAATCAGTCCTACTCAATGTGAGTGATAGCAGAAATCTTCGCTTTATTGAGAGCAGGCTCTAACTTATATCCAGCAGCTTCAAAGCTAGCTCAGCAACAGCAGCTAATAGATTACATTCTTATGTTCATCCTACTTGCGGTTTCTGCGATAAGCAAGCTCCCTCACATTTCCCCATCTTCTTTTTCTCCGAAGTTGTTTTCCACCTTGAGCTGTTAGCTCGTTAGCTGAAAACAGCCCGACCTTGAAGGAGCAGAAAGCGGCCTGCTGTCTGCGCTGACTACGTGACAGCAACTACTTTAACCATGTCTCTGACTCGGGTCTTGATTGTGCATTAAATTCATATAACTAGAACTCAGATTGCCTTGCCCCATCAGGCCTAACATTATACTCTGGGATCCATGTCAATTATCCCTTAACCACTCCTCCACAAATCACCCGTTTTGTTTTTGCACAGTCAAGACTGAGTCAGTCAATTTATGCACTGCCTTCGTAATACAACTATACACTATTCTAAACATTTCAAGTAAAAGCAAAATAACCAAAATCCATCTTAACCCTTCTTTGATTAACATAGTCAACCAAGGTGACAACCCGCCAAAAGCTGATTGAAGCCAATTATCAAAAGGCTGATAAGCCAGGGTAATATTCTTAGCGTGAGCCTTTAAATATGCCAAATCTTTGTGAATAGATTCACTATGATCAGAAAGATTAAAACAACACATACCTTCAAAGTCTTGACATCCATGCCCTTGTGCCAATAGCAAAAAATCAATAGCTGCACGATCTTGCAATAAGACATGTATAAGGCTTTTCTGGTCTGCTAGCAATTTTTCAATAACATCAGTAGTAACATTAGCTTGCTGCTCCGACCAACACACTAATTTTTCTAACTGTTGTAAGGCCTGGGTTGCAGCCAACTCAGGTACAAATGCTGAAGCAAATACATTCGCCGTATTGGACCACAATTGTACTTTACCATCACAATCTCCTTTTAAGTTGTGGGTGTTTCTTGTTTTCTGTAACTTGGTAATTTTTAACCAGTCCTGCTGTCGAGGAACAAACAAAGTTAGTTTCCCTAAATAACATGGTTTCTAGATCTTTCTCATGATCTACAGTAAATGCCTCCTCCTGAGCAATGAGGATATCATGCATGTAATGATACACAAGTGCATGTCTAATACTACTTACATCACTAATCAAGCCTTCTAATGTCATTGAAGTTTGGTTACTTTCTTTGCTAAGCCAGCATCCTAATTTGCATAGCTGAGTTAATAAAGCAGATATTCTTACACCTGGAGCAAATATACTAGTTGCTATTATTGCTGAGTTAGACCAAAGGTAACGTGGTCATCACATTCACCAGTAAATGCATGCACAAATTGTTTTGGACAATGATGTTTCTAAATCATTGTGTGATTAGGCATCAAGATCGTCGGTAGTCCCAAACTGCGTGGTCCCCTTTGTATTTTCGGGGGTGTTCCAGGCCATGCTTGGTCCCCACAGATCAGAAAAATTCCCTTTGGTAACTGCATAGGCACAAGACTAGGCCTGGATCTTTTTGGTGAAGTATAATTGCAGCAAGATGTTTTGTTCTTATACACGCCCAGGATGGGATCCACATTCTGTCCCAAATGTTTTGGTATTGCTGGTAAAATTAAACATAACACAAAAAATCCATCTTTATAGATCCCAATAATTCTAACTCCTGTGGCTCTGTTGTCATTATTGACAACCATGAAATGATCAAATCCCAGCTGTCAACTTTGCCATTACCCTTATCTAAGGGATTTGTTTTTAATGCATTTGGTACAGGCCATTGTGCCACATCTGATGAAACCCCCATCAAACAGGTAGAAAAAGGATTATCTGGAGTGGTCATTGATAAACATATTGTAGACTGATTGCTTGCTTTGGCCAGTGTAACCCACATGTTTTGCTTGGTTTTTTGAAATTGCCTAAAACCATTTACCACAATCATTTGAAGCATCAACAGTATGACAAAATCCATTTTTTTTTTTACTTCTGATAAAAAAAAATCCTTCACCAATGAGTCTAAAACACAAACCACCTTTTAGCTTCTCAATGTCAAAATGTTCTGTTCCTGACACCTAAAACAACTTAGGAAGTTTCCACTGTAAGAAAACCAGTATTCATCATCACATTTACAGCAAGATGCATAACATCATGACCAACAGTTTTTACAGTCTTTGAGGCAGGGTATTGAGGATGGAAAGGACGTGCCCAGCGGTCCGTGAGGGCTGGGGCCGGTGGTGTCGGCGCGAGGTGTATGTGGGGGGGCACTCCGGAGACACTGACCGTGCGCGGGAAGCGGCTGCACGGCGGCAGCTGCGGATGGAAGGGGTGGGGGGGAGTCTGACTCACTCCGTGCCGTCCCCGGCGCCGGCGGCGCAGTCAATGTTAGTCTCTCCTGTGTTTTCTTTGTCTCCCCTCGCGTGTCCGATGAGGAGGAGTGGAGAGCATATGGGGCTTGTCTTTGGGACTTGGTTATAGATGAAGATAAGACTGCTCGGAAACTGATGAAACAGTGGAGAGAAGTAATTAACTGTTTGAAAAAGTATAAATTGGAAAAGGACTGTACTGAGTACTGTAACTCAGCGTCTTGATATGCCTGAGACTTTAGTCGAGTCAACAGCTGGACTGTTTGGTATCGGAACTAATTATGCCTCACCTCCCTTTTCTGGTGAGTGGCGAGAAATTGGAAACCTTCTCTGGGAAGCAAATATTAGTGATGATAAGGACAATAGTAAGATCAGTAAAGATCTAGGTCTCCTTTGGAGAGACCTGATAAATACTTTAAAAGAAATGCCTACAGCCCAGGCATTGACGTTTGCACCGAGGCCGAAGGAGACAGACAAGAGAATGGACAGGTTCCTGCAGGAAGTATTAAAGAAACTGGAGCGACAAGATACCAAGGAAACACAGCCTGTCGCCACTGAAAGCCATCCCGGTGCGCGGCCCGTCGCTGAGCGGGGCTTGTTGCGAGGAAAAAAAAAAAATGCAAGGGAAGAAAAAGAAAACACAGGAGAGACTAATACCGACTGCGCCGCCGGGGCCGGCACGGAGTGAGCCAAATCCCCCCTGCCCCTTCCATCTGCAGCCTCTGCCATGCAGCCGCTTCCTGCGCCCGGTCAGTGTCTCCGGAGTACCCCACACACACACTGCGCGCCGACACGGCCGGCCCCAGCCCTCACGGACTGCAGGGCTCGTCCTTTACATCCTCAATCCCTTGCCTCAAAGAGTGTAAAAACTGACGTACGTGATGTTATGCACTTTGCTGTAAATGTGATGATGAACAGTGGTTTTCTTACAGTGGAAACTTTCTACGGTGTTTTAGGTGTTAGGAACAGAACATTTTGACATTGAGAAGCTAAAAGGTGGTTTGTGTTTTAGACTCATTGGTGAAGGATTTTTTTTTTAATTAGGAGTAAAAAAATGGATTTTGTCATGGATGGATTTTGTATGGATTTGATCATTTCATGGTTGTCAATAATGACAACAGAGCCACAGGAGTTAGAATTATTGGGATCTATAAAGATGGATTTTTGTGTTATGTTTAATTTCACCAGCAAAACCAAAACATTTCGGACAGAATGTGAATCCCATCCTGGGCATGTATGAGAACACAACATCTTGGTGCAATTATACTTCACCAAAAAGATCCAGGTCTAGTCTTGTGCCTGCACAGTTACCAAAGGGAATTTTTCTGATCTGTGGGGACCAGGCATGGCCTGGAATACCCTCGAGATTACAAAGGGGACCACGCAGTTTGGGACAACCGACGATCTTGATGCCTAATCACACAATGATTTAGAAACATCATTGTCCAAAACAATTTGTGCATGCATTTACTGGTGAATGTGGTGACCATGTTACCTTTGGTCTCCCTCAGCAATAATAGCAACTAGTATATTTGCTCCAGGTGTAAGAGTATCTGCTTTATTAACTCAGCTATGCAAATTAGGATGCTGGCTTAGCAAAGAAAGTAACCAAACTTCAATGACATTAGAAGACTTGATTAGTGATGTAAGTAGTATTAGACATGCACTTGTGTATCATTGTATGCATGATATCCTCATTGCTCAGGAGGAGGCATTTACTGTAGATCAAGAGAGAGATCTAGAAACCATATTAAAAGCACAGGGACTGACTCTTGCTCCTGAAAAGGTACAAAGACGTCCAGCACGGCAGTATTTGGACTGGAGTATTACGGAGGCTCATATTAGGCTGCAAAAGTTCCATATTCATACCAAGATAAAAACTGTAAATGATGCACAAAAATTAATGGGGGATTTGCAATGGTTGCGCCCTATTGTTGGAATCACCAATGACATGCTAGAAACGCTGCGCCCCTTATTGAAGGGAACAGACCCATCGGCAAAAGTACAGCCGACAGCAGAACAACTGCAAACCATTGCTGAAATTTCTGTCCTTATTACTATTTGGCAAGTTGATCGTTGTGATCCAAATTGCCCCATTGATTTGACCATTTTGCAGGGCAAAGAACAGTTTCTTGGTGCATTAACACAGTGCAAAAAACAAAAAGAGAGGCTAATCGTCCTGGAATGGCTATTCACCACGTTACAGCCTAAATGGACAACTGAACAAAAAACTGTGGGCTTAACAATGCTTATTAGAAAGGGACGCACTCGAATCTTACAGGTGAGCGGCCAAGAGCCAGGAACAATATATGTGCCTATAGCGAAAAGAGATCTGGAATGGATCATGGCAACATCGGAGCCTCTACAGCTTAGTTTATTGTCATCTGCCCAAAAAATAAGCATACAGTCCCTAAAATCTAAGGTGTTGGCGTGGATGACACAACAACAGTGGATTATTCGTCCTTAGCTAAGTGAACAACCTTTGTCAAATGCCGTTAGAGCATATACAGACGCAGGAAAGAAATCTCAACGGGCTGTAATAGTCTGGGAAGAGGCAGGACAATGGAAACGCCAGCTATTACATGCCACGGAAATGGACTCTTTACAGACTTTAGAACTTTTTGCGGTTGTTCGGGCCCTTGAAATGTGGTGGTGTAAACCGTTGAATATTGTAACTGACTCTTTTTATGTTACAGGAATTGCCCAGCGAATAGAAGATGCTCTCATTAAAGATGTGCGCAATCGACACCTTTTTGACCTACTTAGAGCCATGCAGGCCGCTATCCGGCAGCGCACATCTCCATATTGTGTAATACATATCAGAAGTCATAAGTATAACATTGGTTTAGGAGCAGGAAATGCTAGAGTGGACAAGCTCGTAGCTTTGGGAGTGCCTGTAAATAAATTCAATCAGGGAAGAGAGGCCCATGCCACCTTTCATCAAAATGCCAGAGGCTTAAAGAGAAATTTTGACTTCTCAATAGAGGATGCTTGAGCGATAGTGAGGGCTTGCCCGTAGTGTAGCCACTATGGCCCAGGGTTAGGTCTGGGAGTAAACCCCAGGGGTCTGGGACCATTAGAATTGTGGCAGATGGACGTCACTCACATTTTTGAATTTGGAAGGCTTAAATATGTTCATGTAACTGTGGATACATTCAGTAAGTATATATGGGCAACGACTCGAGCAGGAGAAAGGGTAACGCATGTAATCCGACATCCCACTGCATGTTATGCTGTTATGGGGGTGCAAGGCACCATTAAGACTGATAACGGCCCTGCATATGTTAGTCATTGGGTGGGACAGTTTTTCCTAACCTGGGGAGTGAAACACATTACAGGGGTACCACATTCACCAACAGGACAGGCTCTAGTGGAACGAGCTCATCAAGTGTTAAAATCATATTTAAGTAAAATGTCTGACATACAGGACCCTCAGGAACCGTTGTCTAAGGTATTGTTTACTATAAATCATTTATGTATCTTTGGGGAGGAGAAAGAACCTCCAGCTCGACTACATCAGGGAATGGTGGAAACATCAAAAAGACCGCCGGCAATGTGGGTAACTTACAGAGATCCACGAACAGGTATATGGCAGGGCCCAGCTAAAGTGCAGTATTTAGGCAGGGGTTATATGTCTGTGCTTACATCTACAGGTCCAATATGGGTTCCTGCAAAATGGACTAGAGTGGCTGTTACTCCTAATAATCCTGATGGTGACAGTTCACACATCGCCATTGGATCAAGTGAATCCATGTCAGAACATGTGGGTCACCTGGGCGAATCAGACAGGCCAAGTTGTCTTTTGTCTGAGTCTTCAGTCTGTGAGTGATACATTCCGCACCTGCCTGGTTGGGATACCAGATTTTGATCCTAGTGATTTCCAGAAATATGTTAACGGGAGCGCCTCCTGTTCCAGCAAAGTGACATCAGACTGTGCAGTGGCACTCGTTAAGTCGGCTCAAAGTCCCTCTTCCCTGGGACCCACAAGAGTTGGAGTTGCTGGGAAGTCAAGCAATAGGAAACATAACGAATGGGAGTTGGACTCGTATTTGTTTTAGCTTTGGGACTAAATATCAAGGACTAAGAGGAATGGAACAATATAAAAATATGGTTAAGCAGTGGACTGATGTTTCCCCCGAAGGTGTATATAGTCAGTTTGTGGATCCAAAAGGAGGATATTGTGGATTGGCCATAGGACAATTTGGTGGGACTTGGATGGCCAACTTATCTGGGTTGATATATGGGGGAACTAACACTGTTTGGGAACGCGGGACCTCTCAGGGGCCTACTCTGTGGAGCAATGGGTCTGCTAAAGCTCTACCCAATAACATCTTCTTAATATGTGGGGATCGAGTGTGGCAGGGAATCCCAGCTAACCCAAATGGGGGGCCATGTTATTTAGGGAAACTAACTTTGTTTGCTCCTCGACAGCAGGACTGGTTAAAAATTACCGTTACAGAAAACAAGAGATACCCACAACTTAAAAGGAGATTGTGAAGGTAAAGTACAATTGTTGTCCATTACGGCGAATGTATTTGCATCAGCATTTGAACCTGGATTGGCTGCAGCCCAGGCCTTACGGCAGTTAGAAAGATTAGTGTGTTGGTCGGAGCAGCAAGCTAATGTTACTACTGATGTTATTAAAAAATTGTTGGCAGACCAGAAAAGCCTTGGACATGCCTTATTGCAAGATCATGTAGCTATTGATTTTTTGCTATTAGCGGAAGGGCACGGATGCCAAGACTTTGAAGACATGTGTTGTTTTCATCTTTCTGATCATAGTGAATCTATTCACAACACTTTCACATGTTTAAAGGCTCACGCTAACAATATTACGATGGGTTATCAGCCTTTTGATAATTGGCTTCAATCAGCATTTGGGGGGTTGTCACCTGGGTTGACTATATTAATCAAAGAAGAGTTAAGATGTATATTGGTTATTTTGCTTTTGCTTGTAATGTTTAGAATTATATATAGTTGTATTATGAAGGCAGTGCAACGACTGACTGACTCAGTCTTGATTGTGCAAAAAAAAAACAGGGGAAATGGTGGAGAAAAAATGAGGGAGCATGGACATGGATCCCGGGATATAATGTTAGGCCTGTTGGGGCAAGGCAGCCTGAGCTCTAGTTATATGAATTTAATGCACAATCAAGACCAGACTCAGAGCCATGGTTAAAGCAGTTGCTGTCATGTAGACAGCAGGCCACTTTCTGTTCCCTCAAGGTCAGACTGTTTTCAGCTAACGAGCTAACAGCTAAAAGTGGTAAACAACTTTGGGGAAAAACAAGATGGGAAAATGTGAGGGAGCTTGCTTATTGCAGAAATCACAAGTAGGATGAACAAGAAAATGTAATCTATTAGCTGCTGTTGCTGAGCTAGCTTTGAAGCTCCTGTGTATATAAGTTAGAGCCTGCTCTCAATAAAGAAGATTTCTGCTATCACTCACACTGAGTAGGACTCCTTTCTTCCCACCCAGCTGAGAATCGGACCGTGGGTTGATCGCCGCATGAAGCAGGCTTAGAGCTGGTTTTTCAGGCATCGAGCCTGGGTTTTTCAGACTTAGAGTCTGGTTCATTTTTCAGGCTTTGAGCCTGGTTTCAGACTTCAAGCCTGGTTTTCAGACTTCGAGTCTGGTTTTTAGGCCAAGAGCCGAAAACTTCGCGAAATAGGTGGGGATTGCCTTCCTGCGTTCATGTAGCTCCCATACGCAGTGCAATAACTTAACGGAAAGCAGGTATTTTTTCAATGGGAGCTGAGCAGTCCAAGTGAGTGGGATTGGAGATAGCTCCCAAAAGAAAGCAGGTAGAAATGTGACACAGTGCTGACTGATAGACTACATGGGGACTTACTTACTACTGTAGGTGGGGTCTGCCTTCCTGGTTTCTTGTAGCTCCCATACGCAGTGGTATAACTTCTACCGACAGTCTGTATATTTTAAATGGGAGTTGAGCAGTTAGAGTTAGTGGGATTAGATATAGCTCCCACAAGAAAGAAGCTGCAAATGTGACACAGCGCTGGCTGATAGACTACATGGAGACCCACTTACTACTGTAGGTTGGGTCTGCCTTCCTGCTTTATTATAGCTCTCATATGGAGTGGTATAAATTAACGGACAGTTTTTTTTTTTTTTCATTGCTAGTTGAGCGGTACAAGTGAGTGTTATTGGAGATAGCTTTCACAGGAAAGCAGCTGCAAATGTGACACAGTGCTGGCTGATAAACTACATTGGGACCGACTTACTACTGTAGGTGGGGTCTGCCTTCCTGCTTTCTTGTTGCTCCCATAGGCAGTGGTATAACTTCAACCGTCAGTCTGTATTTTTGGAATTGGGAGTTGAGCAGTCCAAGTGATTGGGATAAGAGATAGCTTTCACAGAAAAGCAGCTGCAAATGTGACACAGTGCTGGTATTCCAATGATTACAGACAAACTCTTCAGGGTGATTATAAAATGCATGGAACAACAGTTACCTGAATACAATATTCACTGCTGGCATTAAATACCTTTAAAGAGGCATGGGGTTGCACTAGTTTTCGAACAAATGCACTTTGAGCTATTCACAGGTCTGATTGGTTCAGTCCGATTGCCTCATAAAATGGGGGGTTCATGCTATAACTTAGCCAGCGGCAGGAGAGTTAACCACTCCATCAGGCAGATAACAACATACCATCCCCGGATAATGGGTGGGGCCTTTATCAAATAAAATGGTACTTTCCTTTTTAGTTTTTCACCCCACATTCTTTTAGGTGCAACGCTTTTGCCCTTCTTAGAGGTAGGCTTGGGATCTTAGGATTCCCAGTTTGAGGCTTTGAGAGACTCTGTACCCCACTCCCAGTACGCCTCTGCCTCCTTCACCTACTCTGTTGCTTAGAGCAGTGAGTGTTATGATCTTCTCGGCAGCAGTCGTAATCTTCAGGGGTATTCTCTGTCTCCTTTTAGGCCTCTTTCCTCTTGCCTTTTCCTCCAGCACCCACGGGGTGCCTGAAACACTGGCTTTCACATCCAGGTCTCGGTTCTCTAGGCCTTCTAAGTATAAAGCACCCTTTTATAAACTTAAATTACAGTCCCCACTGGACTCAGTTGTTCTATACTTCTAAGCTATTCCTATTCCACAATCTGTTACTTTAAAATAGGTATTACAGCCCTACTGATTATCTCACACCTTTCTGACCATCACAATGTAAACATTAAACTCTAATATTTTACAAAAAGGAAATCACTACACTCCTTAGTTAACATGTCGCTTTTTATGCAGCTGAAGTTTCAGTTCTCCTGGGACCTCTGCAACTTCCCACTGATCCTGGGAAATTGGTCCTTAAATAAGACAAGAAAAGGAACTTCCCATCGGGGGGGGTTAAAGATGATTCTTTCCAGGTTTTTATCAAGACTTTCTCCCCAGGATTTACCGTGTGGATAGCAATATCTAAGGGTGATCTCTGTACCACCATTCCCTTTTTACAACATTTCAAACAGAGAAGTCCCCGTGTCTGTAACAAAGCTGAGGGTAAACATTTAATCCAGGACCTTTCAGTTTCCAAGATTAATTTCATTAGCTGTTTCTTAATTTCTCCATTCATTCTGTCCACTCTTCCGGAACTTTGGGGATACCATGGGGTATTGGCTCCTAATACTGGTGGTTTCTATTTCTAATTTCGGAGAGTGGATTAATATACCTTCATATTTTAAGAGCCTAGCATCAGTTATCCGTTTTTCCGCCTTTTGTTGTAATACCTCCCCCGAATGTTGTGGGGAGAAAACACCTTCAACTCCCCTCCAAAGGTAACAAATAAAAGGTTTTCTAACATCAGGCAGGCTAGGCAGAGGAGCATTAATAAAATCCACTTTTAAATTCTCAAAGTCTCTTTCATCTTCTTTGGGCCATTTAACTAATCCATCTCAAGCTAATTTCTGGTACAATAATTTTACCTTCTTAATAAAATTTTCAATCCATTGTCTGCAATATCCAACAGACCTAAAAGCTGTCTAACTTGTCTCTTACTCTTTGGAGCTTGTAGGGACAGTATCCCATTTACTCGATCTGGATCAAGTTTCTTACTTCCCTTTATAAATTAGTGTCCCAAATATTTGATCTTTTCTTCAGGAAACAGTAATTTAGATTTAGACACTTTCAACCCTTGTAAACTCAGGAAATTAAGCAATTTAATACTTTCCTGTCTAACAGCTTCTTCATCTCTCCCTGCTAATAATAAATCAACCACATATTGAACTAAAATAGCTTCTTTGCCTAACTCATAATTTCTCAAGATCTGTTCTAGTGCTTTTCCAAAAAGATTGGGGGACTCTGTAAATCCCTGTGTTAATAGAGTCCATCTCAACTGTTGTTTTTTATGGGTGTCAGGATCTTCACATTCAAAAGCAGAATAATCCCTGCACTCCTCTTTCAGGGAACATGCCTAAAAGGCATCCTTAAGGTCTACTCAACTGACTCAATAAGGTGTGCGGGTTAGCTACCACAGGGAACCTCGTAATAGTTCTCTTGTTTATCTCCCGGAGGTCATGTACTAATCTATAAGTCCCATCAGATTTCTTTACTGGCAATATGGGAGTATTGTAAGGGGACATACAGGGCTCAAGTAGTCCCTTAGATATTAGTCTTTCTATTTCTGGTTAATCCTCGTCTACCTTCTTGTGACAAGGGGTACTGCTTTACCTTTACCGGCAGCCCAGGGTTTTTCCTAAGTCTATAATTAAGTCTCTCCCTACTAAATTATGATCAGCCTCCGGAACTAACAAAAATGATCCTACAGCATATTTTGCTGCTTCAGATTCTATCAGTACCTCCTTCACAAGAGGTACTTTAAATGGTTCCCCTTTTGCCCCTACTACTTGTGCTTTCTCTGAAGATATCTTACACCCCTGGGGCAATCACTGGATTGTAGATCTCTCAGCCGTAGAGTCCACTAAAAATTCTACTTCCTGACACTGAGGACCTAACTTCAGTTTTATCAAGGGCTCGATTACTCTTGTGGTCCTCAGCAAATAGAGCCCCTGACTCGCTCTCTTCTTCCTTTAAAACATTCCATCGTCCTTTGATTCCTTTTTTTTTTTTCTTTCCTGATGAATGCACCTGTCTCCCAGGCTTTTGTTTCCCTTTCTACCCCTTTTTCTTGCCAATCTTCTAATTTTTAATGCTTTCTTAATATTCTGTCCTTGGGGAACAGACTGATTCCCTGGACAATGATGGCTCGGAGGTCTGCCATATGGGCTCTGTGCTCCGCCATCTGATTATTCCAATTGGGCCTTTGCAAGGGCCATTTCACATCTGCGTCTGGTCCTGCCTGGTGCTGTTGATCCCAGATTCTCATTCCTACTCTTTGAATCATTTCCCTTTCCTCCTTTGTTAATAATATAGTTCAATCCGGTTATAAAGATTCAGCCCTAAGAACTGATCAAATCTCTAAGACACACCCAGAGGATCCTCTACCAAATCTCCTCTTCGGGTGGGCTCTTAGCTTTCTTTTCCTTAAGAGCGAACAAGGATACCTTATGAGAAGGTTGGGGTATCCAGAGACTCTCATAATCACTTTCCTCTTGGGTAACGGTCTTCTTATCATTTACCCACAAATTGAGGTCTGCCCATAACCAGTCCTCAAAAGACCCAAATATGGGCCAAATAATATGGGGATTTCCTAATGACTCTTCCCCCCCAAACTTCCATAGAGTAATGTACCATCTTTTGCTTACTCTTTTGTCTTCTACAGGGGGAATCATTCCAAAATTTTATCATCATCCCCAGAGGACTTTCTGGGGGAATACCTGGCAGCCTATCCTTATGGCCACCCATGGGATCAGAAGGCTTACACTTCCTCTGTCCAGTCCTCCAGAGTGCCCTTGACTCGTTCTCAGAATCGTTCCCCTCGGCCGTGACCCACGCCCTCGCGGGCAATGGGAACTGCACTACTGGAGGGTCCGCATTCACTTGGTCTCCTTGAGACCTCTCAGTCACTCGCACTCTAGGATACCCACCCCGACCGAACGGAATCACGCAAATACTTACCCAATCCAGGGTCTTCTTTCGGATCTTCGTGGACAAAAATTATGGGGTATTGCAGGTTTATTTGCTTATTTGCCAAATTTAGAGGGGTTCGGAATACAGAGTTTGGCAAGGGAATTTCCCACACCAGGGCCATCTGCAGATGGGGTGCCCCCCTAGTCTGGGAATCCAATACCAATTTTACCTGTATCCGAGTCACGGCACCAAATTGTTATAAGTTGCTGTGATAAAGTTAACTACCCAATTTAAATGACTCACAGATCAAATTTATTAAGCAAGCAGCAAATAAGCAAAACAGCGCTGGACGGCCGGGAGACTCTGCTCCACCAACGACGTGCGCCCCCCCCCCCTCCCTTATCACAGTCCTTTTATACAGTCCTTATCGGTTGGGTGCATTGCTCCCTGGTGTACTCTGCCCATGTGCCCGTCTTGTTACTAGGGGGTCTTCCACTGCCTCCTGGTGGTCGTAAGATGGTTGCTGGGGTGATGTCGGTAGTCTTCCTCTAGTGACGCGCTCATGAACTCTTCTCTTGGCTCTTATCAGCTCATGCACAACCTATTGTACCTGCTATAAGCACCTTAGCCAACTGCACCTGTGCATATTGTAGAGACTTTACAGTTAAAGATTTACAAGACTTTTACAATGACTTTAAATGGTTCCTTGCACAACTATTCTTTCATGATTTGATCAACGAACATAACCTCTTCCATTAGAACCCCATGTAGTCTATCAGCCAGTACTGTGTCACATTTGCAGCTGCTTTCCTGTGGGAGCTATCTCCAGTTCCACTCACTTGGACTGTTGACCGCCCATTGAAAAAATACATGCTGGCGGTAGAAGTTATACTACTGCCGATGGGAGCTAAAAGAAAGCAGGAAGGGAGACCCCACCTACAGTACTAAGTAGGTCCCCATGTAGTCTATCAGCCAGCACTGTTTCATCTTTGAAGCTGCTTTCCTCTGGGACCTATCTCCAATCCCTCACTCTTGGCCTTGTCTGCTCCCTTTAAAAAGACAGTCTGTCGGTAGAAGTTATACCACTGCGTATGGGAGGTACAAGAAAAATGGAAGGTAGACCCCAAATACAGTAGTAAGTAGGTCCCCATGTAGTCTATCAGCCAGTACTGTGTCACATTTGCAGCTGCTTTCCTGTGGGCACTATCTCCAATCCCACTCACTTGGGCTGCTCAACTCCCATTGAAAAAATATATGCTCTAGGTTAAGTTATACCACCGCGTACGGGAGCTACAAGAAAGCAGGAAGACAGACCCCACCTACAGTAGTAGGTAGGTCCCCATGTAGTCTATCAGTCAGCACTGTGTCACATTTGCACCGGCTTTCTGTGGGAGCTATCTCCAATCCCACTTACTTCGACTGCTCAGCTCCCATTGGAAAAAATACATGCTTTCTGTTGAGTTATAGCACTGTGTATGGGAGCTACAAAAAAGCTGGAAGGCTTACCTAAACTAAAGTAGTAAGTACATCCCCATGTAGTCTATCAGCCAGCATTGTGCCACATTTGCAGCTGCTTTCCTGTGGGAGCTATCTCCAATCCAAATCACTTGGACTGCCCTGCCCTCACCTACCGTTTTAAGTAGCTCCCTATGTAAGTCTCTCAGACAGCACTGTTTCACGCTCTTGGCTTCGTCAGGTCCCTTTAAAAATATATTCTGTCGCTAGAAGTTATACCACTGCAAATGAAAGCTACAAGAAACCAGGAAAGAGAAACCACCTACAGTAGTAAGTAAGCCCCCATATAGACTATCAACCAGCACAGTGTCACGTTTGCAGCTGCTTTCCTGTGGGAGCTATATGCAATCCCACTCACTTTTACTGCTCAGGTCCCGTTGAAAAAATATATTCAGTCGGTTAAGTTATACCACTGTGTAAGGGAGCTATAACAAAGCAGGAAGGCAGACCCCATCAACAGTAGTAAGTAAGGCCCCATGTAGTCTATTAGCCAGCACTGTGTCACATTTACACCTGTTTTCTATTGGGCGCTATCTCCAATCCCACTCACTTGGAGTGCTCAACTCCCATTTAAAAACTATATGCTGTTGCTTAAGTTCTACCACTGCATATGGGAGCTATAAGAAAGCAGGAAGGCAGAAGCCACCTACATTAGTAAGCAAGCCCCCATATAGACTATCAGAGAGCACTGTGTCACATTTTCAGCTGCTTTCCTGTGGGATCTGTCTCCAATAACATTCACGTGTACTGCTTATGTCCCATTGAAAAAATGTATGCTGTCGGTTAATTTATACCACTGCCTATGGGAACTAAAAGAAAGCAGGAAGGAATACCCAACCTACAGTACTAAGTAGGTCCCCATGTAGTCTATCCGACAGCACTGTGTCACATTTCCAGTTTCTTTCCTGTGAAAACTCTCTCCAATCCCACTCACTTGGACTGCTCAGCACCCATTGAAAAAAAATATTTTTTCCGTAAAGTTATAGCACTGCATATGGGATCTACAAGAAAACAGGAAGGCAGACATCTCCTACGTTACTAAGTAGGTCCCCATGTAGTCTATCAGCCAGCACTGTGTCACATTTTCAACTGTTTTCCTGTGGGAGCTATCTCCAGTCCCACTCACTTGGGCT
Source organism: Colius striatus (assembly GCF_028858725.1). Lineage (NCBI taxonomy): Eukaryota > Metazoa > Chordata > Aves > Coliiformes > Coliidae > Colius > Colius striatus. The sequence goes on from NC_084789.1 coordinate 32,682,148, forward strand.
GCTTAGGTCCCATTGAAAAAATACATGCTGGCAGTAGAAGTCATACCACTGCCTATGGGAGATACAAAAAAACAGGAAGGGAGACACCACTTAGAGTAGTAAGTAGTTCCCCATGTAGTCTCTCAGCCGGCACTGTACCACTTTCTAAGCTGCTTTCCTCTGGGAGCTATCTCTAATCCCACGCTCTTGGCCTCGTCAGCTCCCTTTAAAAATACATTCTGTCGGTAGAAGTTATACCACTGTATATGGGAGCTACAAGAAAGGATGAAGGCAGACCCCAAATACAGTAGTAAGGTGGTCCCCATGTAGTCTATCAGCCATCACTGTGTCACATTTGCAGCTGCTTTCCTGTGGGAGCTATCTCCAATCCCACTCACTTGGACTGCTCAACTCCCATTGAAAAAATACACACTGTGGGTAGAAGTTATACCACTGCGTACGGGAGGTACAAGAAAGCAGGAGGGAAGACCCTACATATAGTAGTAAGTAGGTCCCCGTGTAGTCTCTCAGTCAGCACTGTGTCACATAAGCAGCTGCTTTCCTGTGGGCACTATCTCCAATCCCAGTCATTTGGACTGCTCAACTCCCATTGAAAAAATATATAATGTCACATCCAAGTTATACCACTGCATATGGGAGCTACAAGAAAGTAGGAAGGCAGAAGCCACCTACAGTAGTAAGTAGGTCCCCATGTAGTCTATCAGCCAGCACTGTGTCACATTTTCAGCTGCTTTCCTGTGGGAGCTATCTCCAATAACATTCACTTGTACTGCTTAGGTCCCATTGAAAAAATGTATGCTTTCAGTTTAGTTATACCACTGCGTATGGGAGCTACAAGAAAGCAGGAAGGCAGACCCCACCTACAGTACTAAGTAGGTCCCCATGTAGTCTATCAGCCACCACTGTGTCACCTTTAAAGCTGTTTTCCTGTGGAAGCTATCTCCAATCCCACGCTCCTGGCCTCATCATATCCCTTTAAACATACATTCTGTCGGTAAAAGTTATACCACTGCGTATGGGAGCTTCAAGACAACAGGAAGGCAGACCCCACCTACAGTAGTAAGTAGATCCCCATGTAGTCTATCAGCCAGCATTGTGTCACATTTGCACCTGCTTTCCTGTGGAAACTATCTCCAATCCCACTCAGTTGGATCAACTCCATTGAAAAAATATAGACTCTCGGTAGAAGTTATATCACTGAGTATAGGAGCTAAAAGAAAGCAGGAAGGCAGAACTCACCTACAGTAGTAAGTAGATCCCCATGTAGTCTATCAGCCCGCACTGTGTCACATTTTCAGCTGCTTTCAAGTGGCAGCTATCTCCAATAACACTCACTTGTACTGCCCAGGTCACATTGAAAAAATATATGCTGCCGCTGAAGTTATACCACTGCGTATGGGAGCTACAAGAAAGCAGGAAGAGAGACCCCACCTACAGTAGTAAGTAGGTCCCAGTGTAGTCTATCAGCATGTACTGTGTCACAGCTGTACCTGCTTTTCTGTGGGCGCTATCTCCAATCCCAGTCACTTCCACTGCTCAACGCCCATTGAAAAAATATTTGCTATCCGTTAAGCTATACCAAAGCATATGGGAGGTACAAGAAAGAAGAAAGGCAGACCTCACCTACAGCAGTAAGTAGGTCCTCATGTAGTCTATCAGCCAGCACTGTGTCACATTTTTAGCTGCTTTCCCGTGAGACCTATCTCCTATCACACTCACTTGGACTGCTCAGCTCCCATTGAATAATTATATGCTGTCGGTTAAGTTTTACCACTGTGTATTGGAGCTACAAGAAAGCAGGAAGGCAGAGACAAGTACAGAATTAAGTAGATCCCAATGTAGTGTAGCAGTCAGCACTGTGTCACATTGTCACCTGCTTTCCTGTGGTATCTCTGTCCAATAACACTCACTTGTACTGCTCAGTTCCCATTGAAAAAATATATGCTGTCGGTTAAGTTATACCACTGCGTATGGGAGCTAAAAGAAAGCAGGAAGGCAGACCACACCTAGAGTAGTAAGTAGGTCTCCATGTAGTCTCTCAGCCAGCACTGTGACACATTTGTAGCTGCTTTCCTGTGGGAGCTATCTCCAATCCCAGTTACTTGGACTGCTCAACTCCCATTGAAAAAACACATGCTGTTGGTAGAAGTTATACCACTGCGTATGGCATCTACAAGAAAGCAGGAAGGCAGATCCCACCTACAGTAGAAAGTAGGTCACCATGTAGTCTAACAGTTAGATCTGTGTCACATTTTCACCTGCTTTCTTGTGAAAGCTATGTCCAATAACACTCACTTGGACTGCTCAGGTCCCATTGAAAAAATAGAGACTGTTGATAGAAGTAATACCACTGTGTATGGGAGCTCCAAGAAAGCAGGAAGGCAGACCCACCTACAGTATATACCAGTATAGAAGTTATACCACTGCCTATGTGCTGAAGACGACAGGAGACGAGCCCACCCTGTAGTGCAACATGTCTCAACTTTATTGGCAGATACAGCTCTTTTATAGATACAATAATCAGGCTCATACATATTGTAAAAGCTAAGCTCATCATTGGTTCTCAGTTAGATGCAAACATCGCCCTTGTTTCAACATACTCTAGATACTTGTGGTTGCTTAAGCAAAACTAAGCTCCTGCTTTCTCATCCAGTTATCATACAACTCTCCTGCTCTCACGTCCTTGAGCAAGGGTCCAATATCTTATCGCTTAATGCTTACTGCCTAACCAGCTGTATTCTATCACGTCCAAAAAACTCCCCACATTTCCCCCGTTTTCTTTTTGGACAATGATATTAGCCTGCCACATCCTCTCAAATGTTCTTTCTATTGTCCGTTGAATACGATTTATAAAACAAGGAAACACTAACAATTACAATAAAACAATACCCATAAAGCCAATTCCATACATTATAACATTTCACAACCAAGGGCTTATTCCCCATCCCTTATGTCATCCTTCAAGTCCTAATCCCTCTTTTTGTTTCAGCTGATGTAATCCCTGTTTAAGTTCTTTCAGTTTGGCATGTATCGAGGTGGAATGGTCCGACAGGTTCATACAACACGTGCCCTCAAATTCTTCACATCCATGTCCGTGGCCTAATGATAAAATCTATGGCAGCTATTTTTTGTAACAGCGCATGATTTACACTTTGAACGTCATTTTTAAACATATTAATCATTTCTGAAGTTTTATTTAACTTATCTTTAGTCGAACATCGTAAATGTTTAGCCACGTTCATGGCCTTATTAGATGCTCCTCCTTGCAAAAGGGGGCAACTATGACTTGCTTCAGTTCACTCCAAAATCATGGGGGACCAATATCAGTACAATCAAACTCATAAGAACTACGTCTTTTTGCGGGAGCTATTATTATGGTCAGCAAGCTGCATTAGCGTGGTTAAGTTAGGGTGGAATAAAGAGAGTTTCCCCAAATAACAGGGTCCACCCGGGGGATTTACGTGTATTCCGTTCCAGGCCCTTTCTCTACAGATTAAAAATATACCCGTGGGCAATTTCTTCGGTGATGTAATACTAGAGACATTACAGCTGGAATACAATTGCTTAAATACCGTTTCTGACTTCAAAGAAGAGTCTAAGGTGGCCCATTATTTTCGATTTCTATTAAAGTCATGGATATCCCGTGACATAAAACTTATCCATTTTCCCACAGTTCCATTAGTACCGAAGCTTGCATTGACACTTCCAAACATGTCTATTTCCTCAGGGGGTGAGGCTAATGTGGTATTAAGGGACTTAATTATCTCAAATTGACGTTTCCCATCCGAATGATCGTGATCATCGCTAATTGTGTTCAGCCCCGTCCTATTACACAAGGTGTTATTGTGTACTAGTCCACAAAATTCCTCCAGATTCCACACGGGCAATCCTATCAAACACGTTTTAAAAGGATTAGTAACCACTCCCAAACTAAGGCAAAGGATGATTGACCAGTTTGATTAGCAAAGGTTATCCAAATATTATCTCTAGGCTGATTAATATGCGTTAAGCTGTTAGCAATTACAGTTACACTAAAAGCTATGGTTATAACAAAACACCTCATTATTATTCATTAAATTCACTGTGTTTTTGTTATATAATCTTCAGTCTTTTGATTGTTAGCCAGTCCTCCAATGACCGCAAGACGAGGGTGTATTTATTCTTCAGTCTCTTCTTGTCCTTTTTCGTCAGATGGTTTGATCTCTGCAGCTTCAAGGACAGCTCTTGTCCACCTGGCTTTGTTCTGGTTTAGCAAGGAGCAGCTTTTTGCCGCGAAGTTTTCGGCTCTTGGCCTGAAAAACCCAGACTCGAAGTCTGAAAACCAGGCTCGAAGCCTGAAACGAGGCTCGAAGTCTGAAAAATGAACCAAACTCTTAGTCTTAAAAACCCAGGCTCGAATCCTGAAAAACCAGCTCCAAGCCTACTTCATGCGGAGATCAACCCAGGGTCCGATTCTCAGCTGGGTGGGAAGAAATCAATCGTACTCAATGTGAGTGATAGCAGAAATCTTCTTTATTGAGAGCAGGCTCTAACTTATATACACAGCAGGTTCAAAGCTAGCTCAGCAACAGCAGCTAATAGATTACATTCTTATGTTCATCCTACTTGCGGTTTCTGTGATAAGCAAGCTCCCTCACATTTTCCCATCTTGTTTTTCTCTGAAGTTGTTTTCCACGTTGAGCTGTTAGCTCGTTAGCTGAAAACAGTCCTACCTTGAGGGAACAGAAAGCGGCCTGCTGTCTATGTTGACTACGTGACAGCAACTGCTTTAACCATGGCTCTGAGACTGGTCTTGATTGTGCATTAAATTCATATAACTAGAACTCAGATTGCCTTGCCCCATCGGGTCTAACATTATACCCTGGGATCCATGTCCATTCTCCCTTAACCATTCCTCCACAGCTTTTGGCTTAGTAACAGGGGGAGCAGGTTGCAGTGAAGACCAGGTAAAGAGTTTGCGGACTCTCCCCCGGCTCCTGGGTTCACACCCACCTCCGGCCCAGCTGGGCCCATCTAGCGTCTCTGCGATTACTATTTAGGGGACGGGAATTTGAAATGCGAGGCGGGAGGTATAAGAGTGGTACAAGATCGAGGCGACCACGCGGACCCTTCCAGCCAGAGAAGGAGAAAGGAAGGAGAAGCAATAGACCAGAGACTCCTCTGCAAGCAGTGGCGAGAATGCAAGCTGTGCCCCTGCAACCTATGGAGATCCATGGCAGTTCCAAGAGTTACCAGCAGCTCCATGTGAGTGAGTCCGGACGGGCGAGGGACTGTGTGGGGAGACGGCCATGGCCCAGGCCGTGTTGGAGAGCCTGCACGTCGCAGAGCAGCCCCACACGAGAGGCAAAGAGGAGCTGCAGGCTTTGGAATAAGTGCGCGTCGGAGCAGCCCGTGCAGGTCTGCCGTGTGTGTGAGTTACCCCATGGACTTGCAGGGAGGACTGGTGTGGAGTTCACCCGTCCTGAGGAGGGACAAACGGCAGAAGCTATCGGGAACAGACTAACTGAAACCCCCACTGCCTGTCCCCCCGAATCGTTCAGGGAGGGACAGGGTAAAAACACGGGGATCAGGGCTCTGAGCCCGGGAAGAGGGGAGGTGTGGCAAGAAGGTGTTCTTAAAAAGACTGGTTGGACTCTTCATTGATGTATTACTCTGTGTTGTTTCATTTTGGTTATGTTTTGGGTTTTTGGGGGTATGTTTTAGTTGATGTTGCATTAAATTATTTTTCTGTTTTCTTCCCCAAACCCAGTAGCCTGGTCTGTTTTGTCCTGATCCTTAAGCGGCAATTAAGCTCTCTCTGCCCTTGAGCAATTCTCAGCCTCTTCTGTATTTGAGGCTAATCCTGGTCTTTTTTCCCCGATGGGCCTAAACCAGGACAGGCTGGCACCCAAATGGATCCTGTGGGAGAATCAACACACAAATACCCACGTCCCCAGTATAATACTTTGGCCGGAGGCTGCCATATCCCTGGTTTAGGGTCACGATATTTAACACATATGTCTTTCTTTCTTTCCTTTTGTGCCTTTGGATTATGATGTGTTATTACAGGTGGTAGCTTCTGTTCCCCAAACACACACAGGTGGTTCATAACAAATAAGGCCTTTAACAATTTCATATGTGGGTCTTCAACATCCCCATATTTACTAAGATATCTTTTTACAGTCCCATTAGCTCTTTCTATTATGGCCTGTCCTGTGGGGGAATGGGGAATCCCTGCTACATATTCAACTCCCCATTGACTCGTGAACTTTTCTATACTTCTACTTATATAGGCCGGCTCTTTGTTTACACCATGTGCTTATATCTGCTACCACCAGCACCTCCTCTGACCACACCCCGTGCCCACCTCTTCTGTACCTTCCACCTCTCACATTACAACCTGAGATCTTCCGGACGCCTACCACATCTCCCCCTCCCTATGCTCGATGACTCCAGTGTCCTGTGGCACGGGCATATGATCAGGTGCTGGTCGTGTTCCACTTCACTATTCAATCTTGCCAATAGTTGAGTGACTCCATCTTGATCTGCATGACAGGGAGCACTCCGAGAAACACGTCAATCTGTAAGAGAGACTCAGTAGACCTTTATATCTTCTACGTCCCATGCTCTCCCCCTCCCTAATACGGTTGAGCTCTACTTTTAAAGTAGTGTGAGTGCATTTAAAGACTGCCTGTCACTGGCTAGTGTGAGGGATACCGTGGCTCAGTGCATGGGGATAGCTTGTATGTCCATGACCCCTCCGGGCAGCCTGCTCCACTGTTTTTAATAACTGAAATTTTACTAACAAGCATCAGACTCTAACGATCAGCAGCAAAGCTAGCGTGTTTATACCACTTCTAATGGGTCCTTTCTCTAAAAGCCAGCTGTAGTTTTCTGTGACAAGCCTTGCAGTTTCACACGCTGCCTCAGCCTCCTCCTTGCTCCAAGTTTTTATCTCGTAGGTATTTTTGCTTCTTCGTTTCTCACAGTCGAGAGCAGCTCAAGGACAGTCTGCACATTAGTTTAGCAACTCATGCCTGCTAAGATTCTTCTTATCCACTGAAAAAAAACACAGCTGACAAACAAAGTTATTATACTCGTGCTAAAGGTAAAATCCCTAGCAGGTCTATGTTGCAAAGTTGTATGGCTAATACTACTTACTTTACTAATCAAGGCTTCTAATGTCATTGAGGTTTGGTTACTTTGTTTGCTAGGCCAGTATCCTAATTTGCATAGCTGAGTTAATAAAACAGATACTCCTACACCTGGAGCAAATATACTAGTTTCTATTATTGCTGAGGGAGACCAAAGGTAACATAGTCATCACATTCGCCAGTAAATGCATGGTCAAATTGTTTTGGACAATGATGTTTCTAAATCATTGTGTGATTAGGCATCAAGATCGTCAGTTGTCTCAAACTGCATGGTCCCCTTTGTAATCTCGAGGGTATTCCAGGCCATGCCTAGTCCCCACAGATCAGAAAAATTCCCTTTGGTAACTGTACAGGCACAAGACTAGACCTAGATCTTTTTGGTGAAGTATAATTGCACCAAGATGTTTTGTTCTTATACACGCCCAGGATGGGATCCACATTCTGTCCCAAATGTTTTGGTATTGCTGGTAAAATTAAACATAAAAATCCATCTTTATAGATCCCAATAATTCTAACTCCTGTGGCTCTGTTGTCATTATCGGCAACCATGAAATGATCAAATCCCAGCTGTCAACTTTGCCATTAGCCTTAACTAAGGGATTTGGTTTTAATGCATTTGGTACAGGCCATTGTGCCACATCTGATGGAACTCCCACCAAACAGGTAGAAAAAAGATTATCTGGAGTGACCATTGATAAACATATTGTAGACTGATTGATTGCTTTGGCCAGTGTAAGCCACATGTTTTGCTTGGGTTGTTGAAATTGCCTAAAACCATTTACCACAATCATTTGAAGCATCAAAAGTATGACAAAATCCTTTTTTTTTTTTTACTCCTGATCAAAAAAAAAATTCTTCACCAATGAGTCTAAAAGGGAAAGCACCTTTTAGCTTCTCAATGTCAAAATGTTCTGTTCTTCCAAGTTCCATTCCTGACACCTAAACCACCTTAGAAATTTTCCACTGTAAGAAAACCACTATTCATCATCACATTTACAGCAAAATGCATAACATCACGACCAACAGTTTTTTCACTCTTTGAGGCAAGGGACTGAGGATGGAAAGGATGAGCCCAGCGGTCCGTGAGGGCTGGGGCCGGCGGTGTCAGCGCGCGATGTGTGTGTGGGGGGCACTCCGGAGACACTGACCGGGCGCGGGAAGCGGCTGCGGATGAAAGGGATGGGGAGGGGGATCTGGCTCACTCCGTGCCGTCCCCGGTGCCGGCTACGCAGTCGGTATTACTCTCTCCCGTGTTTTCTTTTTCTTCCCTCTCGTGCCCGATGGTGCCCAGTCTAACATTGGATCGCTCTCCCCCACTCTCCTCTGATCATCCTGCGCTGCACCCCCGCCCGACTCCGCCCACTTGGCATTCCCTAGCAAGTGGTCCCAGGGTTAACTCGGCAGGCTGGGCTCGAATGGGAAGCAGCTCTCCCGCGGGGGATCTGCTCCGAAGCCCCTTCGCCTCTCTGACTTTGTAAAAACTCTTGTGTAGAGGAGAACTTTTTTCTTCACTCCGCGTAGCCGCACCACCCCCGTCTCCTCACCAGACTCTGTCTTCTAGCTCCCATTTCTGCCACTCCTCCACGTAGATCGCTCATCTTCGGTGGCCAACGAGGTGGCTGACTTTTCCCCTTTGTCCCGCCTCCCTTTCCGTCAGGCGCCAACTTTGGCGGATCTTTGGGTGTCTGACTTTTCTCTTTTCTCGGTATCATCCGCCTCAGCGCCGCTCCCGGCATTACTATCGGCGATGCTCCTGGCGCTGCTCTCGGCGCCTCTCTCGGCACTGCTCCCAGCGCTTCTCCCGGCGCTACTCACGGCACTACTGTCTGTGCCTCTCCCGACGCTTCTACCGCTCTAAAGGTGGGGGGGGGGGTGAATTACTTTTGAGATGGTAGGAGCCAGTGAGGTGGATTGGAACCAGTCATGCTCATCTTTTTTATTCTTACTCTGTGCTGGTGATGCGTGCTCAGCAGCCATCTTTTCTACCTGATGTTGCAACAACTCATTGTGCACTATCCTTGAAAGCTTCCCTAACTTTTCAGCTATCTCATCGTCCTCCAGGGTAGCTTCCCACAGCAAATTTACGCCATTCACTCAATTCATGCACTGTATGTGGATTCTGAAACACTCCCTTAGCATACCCATAAGCTAACAATCCTGGTGGGTCCTTTTCCAGATCTATACCCTTTATCTGCCGCTTCTGCAAGAATGCAGTAAATAAATCATATGCCGCTTGCCTTTTCATACCTATTATCGTCAGCGCACTGTTGCAACCCTTCAAGGTCCGACGGCACGTATCGACCAGGCTCGTCTATACGGTCACCCAGGGCACGGCATGTTCCCAATTTTCACGCTTATTGCGGTCCTTACTGCATAGGACCCGAACCCCTTCGTCGCTCCGCCGTGGCGCCCAGTCGGTATATCACGTCCGTCGTGTATCACGTCGGGGTCACCATTTGCTGAAGACGACAGAAGACAAGCCCACCCTGTAGTGCAACAAGTCTCAACTTTATTGACAAAGATACAGCTCTTTTATAGATACAATAATCAGGCTCATACATACTGCAAAAGCTAAGGTCATCATTGGTTCCCAGTTAGATGCAAACCTCGCACTTGTTTCAACATACTCCAGATACTTGTGGCTGCTTAACCCAAACTAAGCTCCTGCTTTCTCATCCAGTTACCATACAACTCTCTTGCTCTAACGTCCTTGAGCAAGAGTCCAATATCTTATCGCTTAATGTTTACTGCCTAACCAGCTGTATTCTATCATGTCCTCTTTCCTCTAGCCAAGTCTGCACAAAACTCCCCACACCAACGGGAGCTAAAAGAAAGCAGGAAGGAGTATCACACATACAGTAGTAAGTAAGCCCCCATGTAGTCTCTCAGCAAACATTGTGTCACCTTTGAAGCTGCTTTCCTGTGGGAGCTATCTCCAATCCCACGCTCTTGGCCCCGTCAGCTCCCATTAATAAATAAATTCTGTCCGTAGAAATTATACCACTGCGCATGGGAGGTACAAGAAAGCAGGAAGACAGACCCCACCTATATTACTAAGTTGGTCCCCATGTAGTCTATCAGCCAGCACTGTGTCACATTTGCACCTGCTTTCCTGTGGGAGCTATCTCCAATCCCACTCACATGGACTGCTCAACTCCCATTGAAAAAATACATGCTTTCCGTTAAGTTACACCACTGCCTATGAGAGCTACAAGAAAGCAGGAAGGGAGACCCCACCTAGGTAGTAAGAAGGTCCACATGTAGTCTGTCAGGCAGCACTGTGTCACAGTTGCACCTGTTTTCCTGTGGGAGCTATCTCCAATCCCACTCACTTGGACCGCTCAGTTCCCATTGAAAAAATATATGCTGTCGTTTAAGTTATACTACTGCGTATGGGAGCTACAAAAAAGCTGGAATGAATACCACACCTACAGTAGTAAGTAGGCCCCCATGTAGTCTCTCAGTTAACAGCGTGACACTTATGAAGATTCTTTCCTGAGGGAACTATCTCCAATCCCACGCTCTTGTCCTCATCAGCTCTCTTTAAAAATACAGACTGTCGGTAGAAGTTATACCACTGCATATGGAAGGAACAAGAAAGCAGGAAAGCAGACACCACAAAAAGTAGTAAGTAGGTCCCCATGTAGTCTATCACTCAGCGCTGTGTCACATATGCAGCTGCTTTCCTGTGAAAGCTATCTTCGATCCCACTCACTTGGACTGCTCAACTAACTCCCTTTGAAAAAATACTTGATTTCCGTTAACGTTACAGCACTGCGTATAGGATGTACAAGAAAGCAGGAAGGCAGACCCAAAATAGAGTAGTAAGTATATCCCCATGTAGTCTATCAGCCAGCACTGTGTGACATTTGCAGCTGCTTTCCTGTGGTAGTTATCTCCAATTCCATGCTATTGGCCTTGTTATCTCCCTTTAAAAATACATTCTGTCGGTATAAGTTGTACAAGTCCGTATGCGAGCTACAAGAAAGCAGGAAGGTAGACCTCACCTACAGTACTAAGTAGATCCCCATGTAGTCAATCAGCTAGCACTGTGTCACATTTGAACCTGCTTTCCTGTGAAAGCTATCTCCAATCCCACTCACATGGACTGCTCAACTCCCATTGAAAAAATACAGACTGTCGGTAGAAGTTATACCACTGTGTATGGGAGCTACAAGAAAGCAGGAAGGAAGACCCCAACTAAAGTGGTATGTAGGTCCCATTGTAGTCTATCAGCTTGCACTGTGGCACATTTGCAGCTGCTTTCCTGTGGGAGCTATCTCCAATCCAACTCACTTGGATTAGTCAGGTCCAATCGAAAAACAGACTGTCGGTTAAGTTATACCACTGCGGATGGGAGCTACAAGAAAGCAGGAAGGCAGACCCCACCTACAGTAGTAAGTAGGTCCATATGGAGTCTAACAGCCAGCACTGTGTGAAATTTGCACCTGCTTTCCTGTGAAAGTTGATCTCCAATTCCACTCACTTGGACTCTCTGCTCCCATTGAAGAAATACCACCTTTACGTTAAGTTATACCACTGCGTATCCCCAATCCCATTAACTTGGACTGCTCAAGACACAAGTGACTCACAACGCCCATTGAGAAAATATATGCTGTCCGTTAAGTTATACCACTGCGTATTGGAGCTACAAAAAAGGCAGACTGGCAGACCCCAGCTACAGTATTAAGAAGGTCCCAATGTAGTCAATCAGACAGCACTGTGTCACATTTGCAGCTTCTTTCCTCTGAAAGCTATCCCCAATCCCAGTCACTTGGACTGCTCAACTCCCATTCAAAAAATCCAGAATGTCGCGAGAGGTTATAACACTGCTTATGGGAGCTACAATAAAGCAGGAAGGCAGACCCCACCTACAGTAGCAAGTAGGTTCACATGTAGTCTATCAGCCAACACGGTGTCAAATTTGTCGCTTCTGTCATGTCGGAGTTATATCCCAACTGACTCATTTGGACTGCTCAACACCCCATTGAAAAAATACATGCTTTCCGTTAAGTTATACCACTGAGTATGGGAGCTATAAGAAAGCAGGAGGCAGAACACAACTTCCATAGTAAGTGGGTCCCCACGTAGTTTATCAGCCAGTAAAGTGTCACAATTGCAACTGCTTTCCTGTGGGAGTTATCTCCAATCCAACTCACTTGGACTTCTCAACTCCCATTGAAATAATATAGACTGTCAGTAGAAGTTATACCACTGAGTATGGGAGCTACAAGAAAGCAGGAAGGTAGACCCGACCTACAGTAGTAAGTAGGCCCCTATGTAGACTGTCAGCCAGCACTGTGTCACATTTGCAGCTGCTTTCCTGTGGTAGCTATCTACAATCCCACTCTCTTGGACTGCTCAGCTCCCATTGAAAAAATATACGCTGCCGTTTAAGTTATACTGTGGGGAGTTTTGTGGAGACTTGGCTAGAGGAAAGAGGACATGATAGAATACAGCTGGTTAGGCAGTGAGCATTATGCGATAAGATATTGGACTCCTGCTCAAAGACGTGAGAGCAAGAGAGTTGTATGATAACAGCAGGAGAAAGCAGGAGCTTAGTTTGGGTTAAGCAGCCACAAGTATCTGGAGTATGTTGAAACACGGGCGAGGTTTCCATCTAACTGGGAACCAATGGTGAGCTTAGCTTTTGCAATATGTATGAGCTTGATTATTGTATCTATAAAAGAGCTGTATCTTTGCCAATAAAGTTGAGACTTGTTGCACTACAGGGTGGGCTTGTCTCCTGTCGTCTTCAGCAAATAGTGACCCCGACGTGATACACGAAGGACGTGATATACCAACTGGGCGCCACGGCGGAGCGATGAAGGGGTTCGGGACCTATGCAGCAAGGACGACAATAAGCGTGAAAATTGGGAACACGTCGTGCCCTGGGTGACCGTATAGACGAGTCCAGCTGATACGTGCCGCCGGACCTTGAAGGGCTGCAACAGTGTACTGACAAATAGGTATGGAAAGGCAAGCAGCATATGATTTATTTACTGCATTCTTGCAAAAGCCGCAGATAAAGGGTATAGATCTGCAAAAAGACCTACCAGGGTTGTTAGCTTATGGGTATGCTAAGGGAGTGTTTCAGAATCCACATACAGTGCATCAATTGAGCCAATGGTGTAAATTTGGGGATTTGCTGTGGGAAGCTACCCCGGAGGACGATGAGATAGCTGAAAAGTTAGGGAAGCTTTGGAGGATAGTGCACAATGAGTTGTTGCAACATCAGGAAGAAAAAAAGGCTTCTGAGCACGCATCAGCAGCACAGAGTAACAATAAAAAGGATGAGCATGACTGGTTCCAATCCACCCAGCTGTCTCCTACCTTCTAAAAAGTAATGCTCCACCCCCCTGTGTACAGCAGTCAGCGCCGAGGCGCGGCGCTGAGGCAGATGATACCGAGAAAAGAGAGAAGTCAGCCACCCCATTATCCGCCAAAGTTGGCACCTGATTGAAATGGAGGCGGGACAAAGGGGAAAAGTCAGCCGCCTCGTTGGCCACCGAAGATGAGCGATCTACGTGGAGGAGTGGAAGAAATGAGAGCTAGAAGACTGAGTCTGGTGAAGAGACGGGGTGTGGTGCGACTACGCGGAGTAAAAAAACCCTTCTTCTCTACACAAGAGTTTTTACAAAGTCAGAGAGGCGAAGGGAATTCGGAGCAGAGCCCCCACGGGAGAGTTGCTTCCCATTCGAGCCCAGCCGGTTGAGATACCCCTGGGACGACTTGCAGGGGAATGCCAAGTGGGCGGAGTCGGCCGGGGGTGCAGCGCAGGACGATCAGTAGAGTGGGGGAGCGCGAGTCCATGTTAGACTGGGCACTATCGGGCACGCGAGGGAAGACAAAGAAAACACAAGAGAGCGTAATACCGACTGCGCCGCCGGCGCAGGGGACGGCACGGAGTGAGCCAGACCCCCCCCGTCCCTTCCATCCGCAGCTGCCGCCACCACAGCGCAGCCGCTTCCCGTGCCCGGTCAGTGTCTCCGGAGTGCCCTTACACACACACCGTGTGCCGACACCTCCGGCCCCAGCCCTCACGGTCTGCTGGGCTCATCCTTTCCATCCTCAATCCCTTGCCTCAAAGAGTGAAAAAACTGTTGGTCGTGATGTTATGCAGTTTGCTGTAAATGTGATGATGAATAGTGGTTTTCTTACAGTGGAAACTTTCAAAGGTGGTTTAGGTGTCAGGAATGGAACTTGGAAGAACGGAACATTTTGGCATTGAAAAGTCAGTAACACAGTAAAAAAGAAAGAAAATAGGGTTAAAAAGGTTTTTAAAAAGTGATTTATGTTTTAGACTCATTGGTGAAAGATCAGGAGAAAAAAAAAAAAAAAAGAAAGGATTTTGTCATTCTATTGATGCTTCAAATGATTGGCAATTTAAACAACCCAAGCAAAACATGTGGCTTACACTGGCCAAGCAATGAGTCTACAATATGTTTATCAATGATCACTCCAGATAATCCTTTTTCTACCTGTTTGGTGGGAGTTCCATCAGATGTGGCACAATGACCTGTACCAAATGCATTAAAAACCAAATCCCTTAGTTAAGGGTAATGGCAAAGTTGACAGCTGGGATTTGATCATTTCATGGTTGCCAATAATGATAACAGAGCCACAGGAGTTAGAATTATTGGGATCTATAAAGATGGATTTTTATGTTTAATTTTACCAGCAATACCAAAACATTTGGGACAGAATGTGGATCCCATCCTGGGCGTGTATAAGAACAAAACATCTTGATGCAATTATACTTCACCAAAAAGATCCAGGTCTAGTCTTGTGCCTGTACAGTTACCAAAGGGAATTTTTCTGATCTGTGGGGACCAGGAATACCCTCGAGATTACAAAGGGGACCATGCAGTTTGAGACAACTGACGATCTTGATGCCTAATCACACAATGATTTAGAAACATCATTGTCCAAAACAATTTGACCATGCATTTACTGGCGAATGTGATGACTATGTTACCTTTGGTCTCCCTCAGCAATAATAGCAACTAGTATATTTGCACCAGGTGTAGGAGTATCTGCTTTATTAACTCAGCTATACAAATTAAGATACTGGCCTAGCAAACAAAGTAACCAAACCTCAATGACATTAGAAGCCTTGATTAGTAAAGTAAGTAGTATTAGCCATACAACTTTGCAACATAGACCTGCTAGGGATTTTACCTTTAGCACGAGTATAATAACTTTGTTTGTCAGCTGTGCTTTTTTTTTTTTCAGTGGATAAGAAGAAGCTTACCAGGCATGAGTTGCTAAACTAATGTGCAGATTGTCCTTGAGCTGCTCTCGACTGTGAGAAACAAAGAAGCAAAAATGCATACGAGATAGCAGCTTCGGGCAGGGAGGAGGCTGGGGCAGCATGTGAAACTGCAAGGCTTGTCACAGAAAACTACAGCTGGCTTTTAGGGAAAGGACCAATTAGAAGTGCTATACACACGCTATCTTTGCTGCTGATTGTAAAGGTCTGATGCTTGTTAGTAAAATTTGAGTTATTAAAAACATTGGAGCAGGCTGTCTGGAGGGGTCATGGACATACCAGCTATCTCGATGCATTGAGCCACGGTATCCCTCGCACTAGAGAGGGACAGGCGGTCATTAAATGCGCTCACAGCTCAACCGCCTTAGGGACGGGGAGAGCATGGGGTGTAGAAGATATAACGGTCTACTGAGTCTCTCTTGCAGATTGACGTGTTTCTCGGAGTGCTCCCTGTGATGCAGATCAAGATGGAGTCACTCAGTTATTGGCAGGATTGAACAGTGAAGTGGAACACGACCAGCACCTGATCATATCTTCCTGCAATTCGCTCAGCTAGCATATGTGCTAGGCAGACATGTTAAGTATCAGCCCGTGCCACAGGACACTGGAATCATCAAGCATAGGGAGCGGGAGATGTGGTAGGCGTCCGGAAGATCTCAGGTTGTAACGTGAGAGGTGGAAGGTACAGAAGAGGGGGACACGGGGTGGAGTGAGAGGAGGTGCTGGTGGTGGCAGATGTGAGCACATGGTGTAAACAAGGGGTTGAAGTTTGGCAGATGGATGTCACTCATGTGGCAGAGTTTGGAAGACTAAAATATGTGCATGTAACCATAGACACATGGAGCAAATTCATTTGTGCAACAGCACAGACAGGGGAGAGGGCCATACATGTGGAGTGTCATTTATATAGTTGTTTTGCAACAATGGGAATTACTCAGAAAATAAAGACAGACAATGGGCCGGCATATATATGTAGAAGCATAGAAAAGTTTATGAGGCAATTGGGAGTTAAACATGTAGCAGGGATACCCCATTCCCCCACAGGACAAGCCATAATAGAAAGAGCTAATGGGACTCTAAAAAGATGTCTTGGTAAATATGGGGATGTTAAAGACCCACATATGAAATTGTTAAAGACCTTATTTGTTATGAACAACCTGTGTGTGTTTGGGGAACAGAACCAACCACCTGTAATAATACATCATAATCCAAAGGCACAAAAGGAGGGGAAGAAAGAAACAGGGGAAGAAAGAAATGGGTTAAATATCGTGACCCTAAAAAAGGGATATGGCAGCCTCTGGCCAAAGTATTATACTGGGGACGTAGGTTTTGTGTGTTGATTCTCCCACAGGATCCATTTGGGTGCTAGCCAGGTGGACAAGAGCTGTCCTTGAAGCTGCGGAGATCAAATCACCTGACGAAAAAGGACAGGAAGAGATTGGAGAATAAATACACCCTCGTCTTGCGGTCATTGTAAGACTGGCAAACAATCAAAAAACTGAAGATTATATAACAAAAAAACAGTGAATTCAATGAATAATCATGAGGTGTTTTGTTATAACCATAGCTTTTAGTGTAACTAGAATTACTAACAGCTTGACGCATTTTAATCAGCCTAGAGATAATATTTGGATAACCTTTGCTAATCAAACTGGTCAATAATCTCTTTGTCTTAGTTTGGGAGGGGTTACTAATCGTTTTAAAAAGTGTTTGATAGGATTGTCCATGTAGATTCCAGAGGAATTTTGTGGACAAGTAGACAATAACACCTTCTGTAATAGGACGGGGCTGAATACAGTTAGCCATGATCATGATCATTCGGACTGGAAATGTCAATGTGAGATAATTAAGTCCCTTAATACCACATTAGCCTCACCCCCTGAGGAAACAGACTTGTTTGGAAGTGCCAATGCAAGCTTCGGTACTAATGGAACTGTGGGAAAATGGATAAGTTTTATGTCACGGGATATCCATGACTTTAATAGAAATCGAAAATATTGGGCCACCTTAGACTCTTCTTTGAAATCAGAAACGGTATTTAAGCAATTGTATTCCACCTGTAATGTCTCTAGTATTACATCATCAAAGAAATTGCCCACGGGTATATTTTTAATCTGTGGAGAAAGGGCCTGGAACGGAATACCAGTAAATCCCCCGGGTGGACCCTGTTATTTGGGGAAACTCTCTTTATTCCACCCTAACTTAACCACGCTAATGCAGCTTGCTGACCATAATAACAGCTCCCGCAAAAAAAGTAGTTATTATGAGTTTGATTGTACTGATATTGGTCCCCCACGATTTTGGAGTGAACTGAAGCAAGTCGTAGTTGCCACCCTTTTGCCAGGAGGAGTATCTAATAAGGCCATGAACTTGGCTAAACAGTTAGGATGTTGGACTAAAGACGAGTTAAATAAAACTTCAGAAATGATTGACATGTAAACACCTGACGTTCAAAGAGTAAATTATGCGGTGTTACAAAATAGAGCTGCCATAGACTTTTTATTATTACCCCATTTTATTATTATTATTATTTTATTATTATGGATGTGAAGAATTTGAGGGCATGTGTTGTATGAACCTGTCGGACCATTCCACCTCGATACATGCCAAACTGAAAGAACTTCAACAGGGATTCCATCAGTTGAAACAAGAAGGGGGATTAGGACTTGAAAAATGACTTAAGGGACGGGGAATAGGCCCTTGGTTGCGAAATGTTATAATGTATGGAATTGGCTTTATGGGTATTGCTTTATTTGTATTGTTAGTGTTTCCCTGTTATATAAATTGTATTCAACGGACAATAGAAAGAACTTTTGAGAGGATGTGGCAGGCTAATATCATTGTCCGAAAAGAAAATGGGGGAAGTGTAGAGAGTTTTGTGGAGACTTGGCTAGAGGAAAGAGGACATGATAGAATAGAGCTGGTTAGGAAGTAAGCATTAAGCAATAAGATATAGGATCCTTGCTCAAGGACGTGGTGTCCTTGAGCAAGAGAGTTGTATGATAACAGGATGAGAAAGCAGGAACTTAGTTTGGGTTAAGCAGCCACAAGCATCCGAAGTATGTTGAAACAGGGGCAGGATTGACATTTAACTGAGAACCAATGATGAGCTTAGCTTTTGCAATATGTATGAGCCTGATTATTGTATTTTTAAAAGAGTTGTATTTTTGCAAATAAACTTGAGACTTGCTAAGTACTACAGGGTGTGACTGTCTCCTGTCATCTTCAGAAAGTATGGGAGCTACAAGAAAGCAGGAAGGGAGACCCCACCAACAGTTGTAAGTAGGTCCCCATGTAGTCTACGAGTCAGCTCTGTGTGACATTTGCAGCTGCTTTCCTATGGGCACTATCTCCAATCCCACTCACTTGGACTGCTCAACTCCCATTGAAAAAATATTTGCTGTCACTTAAGTTATACCACTGCGTATGGGAGCTAGAAGAAAGCAGGAAGGCAGACCCCAGCTACAGTAGTAAGTAGGTCTCCATGTAGTCTATCAGCCAGCACTGTGTCATATTTGCAGCTGCTTTCCTTTGGGATCTCTCTCCAATCCCACGCTCTTGGCCTCGTTAGCTCCCTTTAAAAATACATTCTGTCGATAGAAGTTACACCACTGCTTAAGGGAGGTACAAGAAAGCAGGAAGGCAGACCCCAACTACACTGTTAAGTAGGCCACCATGTAGTTGTACGAGATAACAACTTCGAGCAAGGAGGAGGCTGAGGCAGCGTGTGAAACTGCAAGACTTGTCACAGAAAACTGCAGCTGGCTTTTAGAAAAAGGACCAATTAGAAGTACTATAAACATGCTAGCTTTGCTGCTGATTATAAAAGACTGATGCTTGTTAGTAAAATTTGAGTTATAGGTTGCCCGGAGGGGTCATGGACATACCAGCTATCCCCATGCACTGAGCCACGGTATCCCTCACACTAGCCAGGGACAGGCGATCATTAAGTGCGCTCGCAGGTCAACTGTCTTAAAGAGGGGGAGAGCATGGGGCATAGAAGATATAACGGTCTACTGAGTCTCTCTTGCAGATTGACGTGTTTCTCGGAGTGCTCGCCGTGATGCGAATCAAGATGGAGTCACTCAACTATTGGCAAGACTGAATAGTGAAGTGGAACACGACCATACCTGATCATATCTTCCTGCAATTGGCTCAGTTAGCATATGTGCTGGGCAGACACGATATGTATCAGCCCGTGCCACAGGACACTGGAGTCATTGAGCATAGGGAGGGGGAGATGTGGTAGGCGTCCGGAAGATCTCGGGTTGTAACGTGAGAGGTGGAAGGTACAGAAGAGTTGGGCATGGGGTGGAGTGAGAGGAGGTGCTGGTTGTAGCAGATATAAGCACATGGTGTAGACAATGGGCAGACCTATATAAGTAGAAGTATAGAACAGTTTATGAGGCAATGGGGAGTTAAAATTGTAGCAGGGATTCCCCATTCCCCCACAGGACAGGCCATAATAGAAAGAGCAAATGGAACTCTAAAAAGATATCTTGGTAAATATGGGGATGAGAAAGACCCACATATGAAATTAACGGCATTCTTTGTTATGAACCACCTGTGTGCGTTTGGGGAACAGAAGCTACCACCTGTAATAATGCATCATAATCCAAAGGCACAAGAGAAGAGAAAGAAATAAATATGGGTTAAATATCGTGACCCTAAAACAGGGATATGGCAGCCTCCAGCCAAAGTATAATACTGGGGACGTGGGTATTTGTGTGTTGATTCTCCCACAGGATCCATTTGGGTGCCAGCCAGGTGGACAAGAGCTGTCCTTGAAGCTGTGGAGATCAAACCATCTGACGAAAAAGGACAGGAAGAGATTGGAGAATAAATACACCCTCGTCTTGCGGTCATTGGAGGATTGGCTAACAATCAAAAGATTGAAGGTTATAGAACAAAAAGACAGTGAATGTAATAATGAGGTGTTTTGTTATAACCATAGCTTTTAGTGTAACTATAATTGCTAACAGCTTGATGCATTTTAATCAGCCTAGAGATAATATTTGGATAATCTTTGCTAATCAAACTGGTCAATCATCTCTTTGTCTTAGTTTGGGAGGGGTTACTAATCCTTTTAAAACGTGTTTGATAGGATTGCCCGTATAGAATCCGGAGGAATTTTGTGGACTAGTAGACAATAACACCTGGTGTAATAGGACGGGGCTGAACACAATTAGCGATGATCACGATCATTCGGACGGGAAACGTCAATGTGAGATAATTAAGTCCCTTAATGCCACATTAGCCTCACCCCCTGAGAAAATAGACTTGTTTGGAAGTGCCAATGCAAGCTTTGGCAATAATGGAACTGGGGGAAAATTGGATAAGTTTTATGCCACGGGATATTCATGACTTTAATAGAAATCGAAAATATTGGGCCACCTTAGAGTCTTCTTTGATGTCAGAAACGGTATTTAAGCAATTGTATTCCAGCTGTAATGTCTCTAGTATTACATCACCGAAGAAATTGCCCACGGGTATATTTTTAATCTGTGGAGAAAGGGCCTGGAACGGAATACCAGTAAATCCCCCGGGTGGACCCTGTTATTTGGGGAAACTCTCTTTATTCCACCCTAACTTAACCACGCTAATGCAGCTTGCTGACCATAATAATAGCTCCCGCAAAAAATATAGTTATTATGAGTTTGATTGTACTGATAATGGTCCCCCACGATTTTGGAGTGAACTGAAGCAAGTCGTAGTTACCCAGTTTTGTCAGGAGGAGGAGCTAATAAGGCCATGAACTTGGCTAAACGGTTAGGATGTTGGACTAAAGACGAGTTAAATAAAACTTCAGAAATGATTGATATGTTAACAACTGACGTTCAAAGTGTAAATCATGCGGTGTTACGAAATAGAGCTGCCATAGACTTTTTATTATCAGCCCAGGGACATGAATGTGAAGAATTTGAGGGCACGTGTTGTATGAACCTGTCGGACCATTCCACCTCGATCCATGGCAAACTGGAAGAACTTCAACAGGGATCACATGAGTTGAAAGAAGAAGGGGGATTAGGACTTGAAGGATGGCTTAAGGAATGGAGAATAGGCCCTTGGTTGCGAAATGTTATAATGTATGGAATTGGGTTTATGGGTATTGTTTTATTTGTATTGTAATTGTTTCATTGTTTTATAAATTGTATTCAACGGACAATAGAAAGAACACTTGAGAGGATGAGGCAGAATAATATCATTGTCAAAAAAGAAAACGGGGGAAGGGTAGAGAGTTTTTTGGAGACTTGGCTAGAGGAAAGATGACATGATAGAATACAGCTGGTTAGGCAGTAAGCATTAAGCAATAAGATATTGGACTTCTGCTCAAGGACGTGAGAGCAAGAGAGTTGTATGATAACAGGATGAGAAAGCAGGAACTTAGTTTGGGTTGAGCAGTCACAAGCATCCGAAGTATGTTGAAACAGGGGAAGGATTGACATTTAACTGAGAACCAATGATGAGCTTAGCTTTTGCAATATGTATGAGCCTGATTATTGTATTTTTAAAAGAGTTGTATCTTTGCAAATAAACTTGAGACTTGCTAAGTACTACAGGGTGTGACTGTCTCCTGTCATCTTCAGAAAGTATGGGAGCTACAAGAAAGCAGGAAGGGAGCAGCTGTATTCTATCATGTCCTGTTTCCTCTAGCCAAGTCTCCACAAAACTCCCCAATTTTTCTCAATTTTCTTTTTGGATAATGATATTTGCCCTCCACATCCTCTCAAATATTCTTTCTACTGTCCATTGAATGCAATTTATAAAACAGTGTAACACTAATGATACAAATAAAACAATACCCATAAAGACAATTCCATACATTCTAACATTTCGCAACCAAGGGCCTATTCCCCACCCCTTAAGCCGTCCTTGAAGTCCTAATCCCTCTTCTTGTTTCAACTTATGCAATCCCTGTTTAATTTCTTTCAATTTGGCATATATCGAGGTGGAATGGTCCGACAGCTTCATACAACACATGCCCGCAAATTCATCACATCCATATCCGTGGGCTAATTATAAAAAGTATATGACAGCTCTGTTTTGTAACACCGCATGATTTACACTTTGAACGTCAGCTTTTAACATATCAATCATTTCTGAAGTTTTATTTAACTCATCTTTAGTCCAACATCCTAACTGTTTAACCAAGTTCATGGCCTTATTGGTTGCTCCTCCTGGCAAAAGGGTGGCAACTATGACTTGCTTCAGTTCACTCCAAAATCGTGGGGGACCAATATCAGTATAATCAAACTCATAATAACTACGTTTTTTGAGGGACCTATTATTATGGTCAGCAAGCTGCATTAGCGTGGAAAAGTTAGGGTAGAATAAAGAGAGTTTCCCAAATAACAGGGTCTACCCGGGGGATTTACTGGTATTCCGTTCCAGGCCCTTTCTCCACAGATTAAAAATATACCCGTAGGCAATTTCTTCGGTGATGTAATACTAGAGACATTACAGCTGGAATACAATTTCTTAACAGCTCTTGTTAAGCAAACCTGGCTGGCACCCAAATCGATCTTGTGGGAGAATAAACACAGAAATACCCAAGTATAATACTTTGGCCGGAGGCTGCCATATCCCTGTTTTAGGGTCACGATATTTAACCCATATTTCTTTCTTTCTCTCCTTTTGTGCCTTTGGATTATGATGCATTATTACAGATGGTAGCTTCTGTTCCCTAAACACACACAGGTGGTTCATAACAAATAAGTCCTTTTACAATTTCATATGTGTGTCTTTCTCATCCCCATATTTACCAAGATATCTTTTTAGAGTTCCATTAGCTCTTTCTATTATGGCCTGTCCTGTGGGGGAATGGGGAATCCCTGCCACATGATAACTCCCCATTGCCTCATAAACTTTTCTATACTTCTACTTATAGACCCATTGTCTATACCATGTGCTTATATCTGCTACCACAAGCACGTCCTCTCACTCCACCCCGTGCCCACCTCTTCTGTACCTTCCACGTATCACGTTACAACCCGAGATCTTCCAGACGCCTACCACATCTCCCCCTCCCTATGCTCGATGACTCCAGTGTCCTGTGGCACGGGCTGATACATTACGTGTCTGCCGAGCACATATGCTAGCTGAGCCAATTGCAGGAAGATATGATCAGGTGTTGGTCGTGTTCCACTTCACTGTTCAATCCTGCTAATAGTTGAGTGACTCCATCTTGATCCGCATCACGGGGAGCACTCCGAGAAACACGTCAATCTGCAAGAGAGACTCAGTAGACCGTCATATCTTCTATGTCCCATGCTATACCCCTCCCTAAGACGGTTGAGCTGGGAGCGCATTTAACGGTCGCCTGTCTCTGGCTAGTGTGAGGGATACCCTGGCTCAGTGCATGGGGATAGCTGGTATGTCCATGAACACTCCGGGCAACCTATAACTCAAATTTTACTAACAAGCTTCAGACCTCCATAATCAGCAGCAAAGCTAGCGTGTTTATAGTACTTTTAATTGGTCCTTTCTCTAAAAGCCAGCTGTAGTTTTCTGTGACAAGCCTTGCAGTTTCACACGCTGCCCCAGCCTCCTCCCTGCCCGAAGCTGCTATATCGTATGCATTTTTACTTCTTCGTTTCTCACAGTCGAGAGCAGCTCAAGGACAATCTGCACATTTGTTTAGCAACTCATGCCTGCTAAGATTCTTCTTATCCACTGCAAAAAAAAAAAAGCACAGCTGACAAACAAGGTTATTATACTTGTGCTAAAAGTAAAATCTCTAGCAGGGGTATTTTTCAAAATTGTATGGCTAATACTACTTACATTACTAATCAAGTCTTCTAATGTCGTTGAGATTTGGTTACTTTGTTTGTTAGGCCAGTATACTAAATTGCATAGCTGAGTTAATAAAGCAGATACTCCTACACCTGGAGCAAATACACTAGTTGCTATTATTGCTGAGGGAGACCAAAGGTAACATAGTCATTACATTCGCCAGTAAATGCATGCACAAATTGTTTTGGACAATGATGTTTTAAATCATTTTGTGATTAGGCATCAAGATCGTCAGTTGTCTCAAACTGCATGGTCCCCTTTGTAATCTCGAGGGTATTCCAGGCCATGCCTGGTCCCCACAGATCAGAAAAATTCCCTTTGGTAACTGTACAGGCACAAGACTAGACCTGGATCTTTTTGGTGAAGTGTAATTGCACCAAGATGTTGTGTTCTTATACACGCCTAGGATGGGATCCACATTCTGTCCCAAATGTTTTGATATTGCTGGTAAAATTAAACATAACACAAAAATCCGTCTTTATAGATCCCAATAATTCTAACTCCTGTGGCTCTCTTGTCATTATTGGCAACCATGAAATGATCAAATCCCAGCTGTCAACTTTGCCATTACCCTTAACTAAGGGATTTGGTTTTAATGCATTTGGTACAGGCCATTGTGCCACATCTAATGGAACTCCCACCAAACAGGTAGAATAAGGATTATCTGGAGTGACCATTGATAAACATATTGTAGACTGATTGATTGCTTTGGCCAGTGTAAGCCACATATTTTGCTTGGGTTGTTGAAATTGCCTAAAACCATACCTATTATCGTCAGCGCGCTGTTGCAGCCCTTCAAGGTCCGGCGGCACGTATCGGCCGGACTCGACTATACTGTCACCCAGGGCACGGCGTGCTTCCAATTTTCACGCTTATTGCCGTCCTTCGTTGCTCCGCTGTGGCACCCAGTCGGTATATCACGTCTTTCGTGTATCGCGTCGGGGTCACCATTTGCTGAAGACGACGGGAGACAAGCCCACCCTGTAGTGCAACAAGTCTCAACTTTATTTTCAAAGATACAACTCTTTTATAGATACAATAATCAGGCTCATACATATTGCAAAAGCTAAGCTCATCATTGGTTCCCAGTTAGATGCAAACCTCGACCTTGTTTCAACATACTCCAGATACTTGTGGTTGCTTAACCAAAACTAAGCTCCTGCTTTCTCATCCTGTTATCATAAAACTCTCTTGCTCTCACGTCCTTGAGCAGGAGTCCACTATCTTATTGCTCACTGCCTAACCAGCTGGATTCTATCATGTCCTCTGTCCTCTAGCCAAGTCTCCACAAAACTCCTCACAAGACCCCATCTACAGTAGTAAGTAGGTTCCCACGGAGTCTCTCAGACAGCACTGTGTCACATTTGCACCTGCTTTCCTGTGGGAGCTATCTCCAATCCCACTCACTTCGACTGCTCAGCTCCCATTGCAAAAAATACATGCTTTTTGTTAAGTTATACCACTGAGTATAGGAGCTACAAGAAAGCAGGAGGCAGATCCCATCTACAGTACTTCCCCATATAGTCTCTCAGCCAGCAATATTTCACCTTTGCAGCTGCTCTACTGTGGGAGTTATCTCCAATCCCACGCTCTTTGCCTTGTCACCTGCCTTTAAAAATACATTCTGTTGGTCTAAGTTATACCACTGAGTATGGGAGCTACAAGACAGCAGGAAGGCAGATCCCAACTACAGTAGTAAAGAGATCCTCATGTAGTCTATCAGCCAGCACTGTCACATTTGCAACTGCTTTCCTGTGGGAGCTATCTCTTATCCCACTCACTTGGACTGCTCAGCTCCCATTGAAAAAATAAACGGTGTTGGTAGAATTTATGCCACTGCGTCTGGGCACTACAAGAAAGTATGAAGGGAGATCCCAACTACAGTGGTACCTAGGTCCCCATGTAGTCTCTCAGCCAGCACTGTGCCACCTTTGCAGCTGCTTTCCCATGGCACCTACCTCCAATCCCTTGAGCTTGGCTTGCTCAGCTCCCATTGAAAATACAGGTTAGTGTTTAAACTTACATCTCTGCCTCTGATACCTTTAATAAAAGAGGTACGCAGACCCCATCTCAGGGATACGTAGATCCCCGTGTAGTCTATCAGCCAGCACTGTGTCATATTTGCAGCTACTTTTCTGTGGGAGTTATCTCCATTCCCAAGCACTTGGCATGCTCAGCTCCCTTTGAAAAAATGAATACTGCCGTTAGAACTTACGCCACTGCATCTGGACAGTACAAGAAAGCAGGTACGTAGATCCCACCTACAGTGGTACGTAGGTCACGTGTGAGTCTATTAACTTGCACTGTGTCACATTTGCAGCTGCTTTCCTGTGGGAGATATCTCCAATCCTACGCACTTGGCCTGCTCAGTTGCCTTTGAAAAAATACAGGCTGTCAGTAGAAGTTATACCACTGAGTATGTATGGAGAGTTTTGTGGAGACTTGGCTAGAAAGAGGACATGATACAATACAGCTGGTTAGGCAGTAAGCATTAAGCGATAAGATATTGGACCCTTGCTCAAGGACGTGGTGTCCTTCAGCAAGAGAGTTGTATGATAACAAGATGAGAAAACATGAACTTTGTTTGGGTTGAGAAGCCACAAGAGTCTGAATTATGTTGAAATGGGGGCAGGTTTGACATTTAAGTGGGAACCAATGAAGAGCTTAGCTTTTGCAATATGTGTGAGCCTGATTATTTTATCTATAAAAGAGTTACATCTTTGCAAAAAAAATTGAGACTTGCTCAGCACTACAGGGTGTTTCTGTCTCCCGTCGTCTTCAGTAAATGGTGATCCCGACGTGATAGAGGCTTGGCGCCATGGCGGAGCGATGAAGGGGTTCGGGTCCTATGCAACAAGGACGGAAATAAGCGTGAAAATTGGGAACATGCCGTGCCCTGGGTGACCATATAGACGAGCCTGGCCGATATGTGCCGACAGACCTTGAAGGACTGCAACAGCGCGCTGACGATAATAGGTATGGAAAGGCAAGCGGCATATGATTTATTTACTGCATTCTTGCAGAAGCGGCAGATAAAGGGTATAGATCTGCAGAAGGACCTACCAGGGTTGTTAGCTTATGGGTATGCTAAGGGAGTGTTTCAGAATCCACATACAGTGCATGAATTGAGTGAATGGCGTAAATTTGGGGATTTGCTGTGGGAAGCTACCCTGGAGGACGATAAGATAGCTGAAAAGTTAGGGAAGCTTTGGAGGATAGTGCACAATGTGTTGCTGCAACATTAGGCAGAAAAGAAGGCTGCTGAACACGCATCCGCAGCATAGAGTAAGAATAAAAACGATGAGCGTGACTGGTTCCAAACCACCTCGCTGGCTCCTACCGTCTCAAAAGTAATGCTCCCCCCCCGTGTGTAGAAAATGGCCCTGGAGGCACGGACGGGGTACGAGAACCATGTGAGCCATCAGACCCTCCTGAGGAACAGGACTGCTGGCCTAAAGAGCCCCCGTCTCAACCCCCCCAACTTGGTGAACCTGTCCCTGGGGCAGAGAGTGAACTGGCGGAGGCCATCGCAAAGGAGCGGAGGGAGGCTTGGGCTGCACTTGCAAAGGATTGTCTGGGAAAAGGGGAAGACAATGCACTGGAAGCAGCCAGAACTTTGGCGTTGGCACTGGTATTCCAACCCATTGTGGGGGGAGGTATGCAAGCAACAATTTCTGCTCTGGATTGGAAGTTGTTATCCCAGTTGCGGTCCACGGTCAGCCAGTTCGGGGTAAATAGTGAACCAGTGAAACAAATGATTGACTATGTATGGGGAACCCAGTTGCTACTGCCTGCTGACTGTCGAGGCATAGTAAAACTTATTTATACACAACATCAGCAGCTGTTATTTAATGCACATTGGCAGACATTAGTGAATGAAAGTGTCGCAGCTCAGCGTCAGTAAGGCGACCCTCTCTATGGTGTGACGGTGGAAGAGCTGATGGGTTTGGGACCCTTCCTCTGTACGGAGGCTCAGGCTTTGACAGGGCCTGATAAGTGTAGAGAGGCAATGCGATTAGAAAGGAAAGCTATGGAAAAGGTAAAGGACCCAGGTGGAGTGCCAATATATATGGGAATCAAACAAGGTCGAGATTAAATGTTCGGGACCTTTATTGATAAAGTTGCCTCCGCCATAGAGAGGGCTGGAGTTCCAGAATATATGTGTGGCGCCGTGCTAAAACAGTGCGCCATACAGAATTGTAATCCAGCTACCAGGACAGTATTGAGTACGTTAGGAGCCAATTGGTCAATTGAAGACGCTTTAGAGCGTATGGCCCAGGTCCCGACTGGTCAACAAGCTTTTCTCGTGGAAGCTATTAAGGAATTGGGATTGGGATTAAAGCAACAGGCGAAAGCAACTCAGAATCAGGTGTTAGCCGCCCTTGCACCCCTTCAAGCATCCGCTGTGACCACTCAAAGGGACTCTTCAAGTGGACAAATAAAGTGTTACCGGTGTGGCGGAAAGGGACATTTCCATCGTGAATGCAATGCTACAGGAATGTGGTGTCAAAAATGCCAAACGGACAATCACAACACCGCGGCGTGTCGTCGCAGATCGGGGAACTCCAATTCGAACTGCATTGGCCGCGCTCAGACACAAGTCGCCGCTGCAGCTCAACAGATGTCAGCAGCTGCCTCCAGCCAGCCACAAGTGGGAGCCTCGGAATGGACCTGACAGCAGCAGTAGATGTTACCATTATGACAACAAGCCCACAGAAGAAACCCACCGGAGTGAAAGGTCCAATCACTATAAGGGGACGAACAGTGGGCGCATTGTTGTTAGGACGCTCGTCAACTACCATGCTTGGACTCTTTGTTCTCCCCGGAGTTATTGATGCAGATTATTTGGGAGAAATTATGATCATGGCCCACACCCCCTTTCCACCAATATAAATTATGAAAAATCAGAGAACTGCGCAATTAATACCATTGGAACAAATGTCAAAAGGAAAAAGACCAATAAAAGAGGACTTAAGAGGAGAAGGGGGATTTGACTCCACGGGAGGACTTACACTGTTGACTATGGATCCAAGTGAAAGGCCTAGACGCAAAATAGACCTTGAATTTCAAGGACAAAAAAGGTCCTTGATGGGATTATTGGACACAGGGGGCAGATTCCAGCATTATCAGCCCAAGATGTTGGCCACAACACCGGCACCTGCAACCGGCAGCAACTACTGTGACTGGGGTAGGAGGACTTACTCTGCCTAGTCGCTCTCCACCCATCTTGATTCATGTGGATGAGAAAACCATAACTGCTAGTTTTTCTATTGTGCAGCTGCCTCCAACCGTGCAATGTCTTATTGGTCGAGACATACTAGCCCAGATAGGAATGGTCCTAACAAATGAGCACCCTTTGGCATAATGGCCGTTGCATGGACTTTCCCACTTCCTATTACCTGGAAAACAGCCGAGCCAGTATGGGTTAAGCAATGACCTTTAAAAAGGGAAAGTCTTGAGCATGCTCATGAGTTAGTGCAAGAGCAACTTGCCCAAGGACATTTAAAGTTATCTACAAGCCCGTGGAACACTCCTATATTTGTTATTAAAAAGAGATCTGACAAGTATCGTTTGTTACATGACCTACGTGCAGTAAATGAACAAATGGAACCTATGGGAGCATTGCAGCCAGGACTACCCAGTCCGGCTATGATTCCACAGGGTTGGCCACTGTTAATCGTAGATCTAAAGGACTACTTTTTTACCATTGCCTTACATCAGCGGGATACACAACGGTTTGCTTTTACCTTGCCTGCAATAAATAGAGAAGGTCCCGACCATCGTTTTGAATGGACAGTTTTGCCCCAAGGCATGCGTAACAGCCCAACTATCTGTGTAGTGGGTCTGGGACGGTAGTGATTTTCCACAGCAGCTCCTGCAGTGCTGTGCTTACTGTTGATATCAATATTATGACTACCGCTTGCACAACATCAGGGCTGTCCCTCCAGCATTCCTTCCCCCACCTTCACCAATAGCTGTGAGTGGGCATGATCTTGGGAGGGACTATGGCCAGCACAGCTGACCCAGGCTGACCAAGGAGATATTCCATACCATATGGCGTCAGCTCAGTAATATAAACTGGGGGAAAGGAGCAGGAAGGGGAGGCGAGATTCATTTCTGGCCTTCCCAAAGCAACCGCTACGCGTACTGAAGCCCTGCTTCTCGGGAGGTGGCCGGACATCGCTGCTGATGGGAAGTAGAGAGTAACAGCTTTATCTGCTTCTGCTTTGCTTCCCGCGCGTGCGGCTTTGCTGCTTATTTATTAAACTGCTTTTATCTCAACCCACGAGATTCCCATCTTATTTTCTCCCCTTCCCTGGCTTGCTTCTCGGGAGGTGGGGGGTAAAGCGGTGTGGTGGGCACCTGGCATCCAGCCAGGCTCAAACTACCACAATCTGTCAGCTGTATGTTGACGCAGCTTGACAACCCCTTCGATGACGATGGCCTAACGTTATCATCTACCATTACATGGATGATATCCTCTTTTCTCAGCCTGCACCATTTACGGAACAACAGGTGGAGGAGATTCGACAGGCACTGGCTCTATGCTACCTTGTGATAGCTCCAGAAAAGGTTCAGCGTACAGCTGCATGGAAATATCTCCGATGGTCTTTATCAGAACAGCTCGTAGTACCACAGAAGCTACAGCTCCAACTACAAATAAAGACCCCAAATGATGCTCAGAAGCTTTTAGGGGATCTGCAATGGCTAAAACAAATAGTGGGAATACCCAACGAGTTGTTAGAAAAACTATGACCACTTTTGAAAGGAACCAACTCCACGTGTCAAATACAGGTAACACCAGAGCTTCAGGATGCGCTTCAACAAATTATGGACCGTGACATACAAGGGCAGGTCCGACGTAACAATGTTGACTTACCTATTGACTTAACCATCTGGTATAGCACAAAGTATTTGCTTGGGACCTTGACACAATCTCAAAAGAAAATGGGGGAGGTATGGGTTCTAGAATGGATTTCCCCAGCCTTACAACAAACAAAAACCCTTTTTTAAAAAATTGAGATGTTGGCGGGACTAATAAAAAAGGGTCGTGAAAGAGCATTACAAGTAACTGGTGCTGAGCCGCATACGATAAGGATACCAATGAAAAAGGACTCTTTACCATGGTATTTAGACAATACAGAAGATCTTCAGGAGGCGCTCTTAGGTGGCGGCAGTATAGTAGCAACAGACAAAATAATAAAAGCACCATTACAATGGCTAGGAAAATGGAATTGCCTAGTACGACCCAGACGAGAGCCGGCCCCCATCGCGGATGCGTTGATAGCATACACGGATGCAGGAAGAAAGTCTAGAACGGCGGCAATAACCTGGCAAGAGGAAGGGGAGTGGAAGCACCAACTAATAAAAGCAGAAGAGAAAGACACATTACAAACCTTGGAACTGTTGGCAGTAGTATGGGCCATGATGAACCTGAAAGGGCCCCTGAATGTGGTTACAGACTCGTTCTATGTCGTAGGTATCGTAGAGAGAATCGAGGACGCCTCCATTAAGGAAGTGCAGAATCTTAGACTATTTGAATTATTAATACAGCTGGAGAAGGCAATAAAGCTTAGGGAGTATGTTTATGCCATTATATATATCAGGAGTCATAACTGGGACATTGGGCTGGGATAATGTAATGCTAGGGCAGTAAGCAGGTCACAGTGACGCATAACAGGCCTCTGTCCAAACAGATACTAGCCAGAGAAGCGCACTCCCTGTTTCATCAGAATGCACGGGGCTTACACCGAGAGTTTCAATTATCGCTAAAGGATGCAAAGGCTATTGTTAGAGCTTGTCCCATTCGTAGCCATCAAAATGGAGGTGTTGGCTTAGGCTTGGGGGTGAACCCTAGAGGATTATCTGCAAATGAAGT
Organism: Colius striatus; assembly: GCF_028858725.1. Lineage (NCBI taxonomy): Eukaryota > Metazoa > Chordata > Aves > Coliiformes > Coliidae > Colius > Colius striatus. The sequence continues at coordinate 32,714,225 of NC_084789.1, forward strand.
TTGGCAGATGGATGTCACTTGTGTGGAAGAGTTTGGAAGACTAAAATATGTGCATGTAACCATAGACACATGGAGCAAATTCATTTTTGGCAACAGCACAGACAGGGGAGAGGACCATACATGTGGAGCGTCATTTATATGGTAATTTATACGGTAATGGGAATTCCTCAGAAAATAAAGACAGACAATGGGCCGGCCTATATAAGTAGAAGCATAGAACAGTTCACGAGTCAATGAGGAGTTTAATATTTAACAGGGATTCCCCATTCCCCCATAGGACAAGCCATAATAAAAAGAGTTAATGGGACTCTAAAAAGATATCTTGGTAAATATGGGGATGTTAAAGACCCACATATGAAATTGTTAAAGGCTTTATTTGTTATGAGCCACCTGTGTGTGTTTGGGGAACAGAAGCTACCACCTGTAATAATGCATCATAATAAAAAGGCACAAAAGGAGGGGAAGAAAGAAATATGGGTTAAATATCGTGACCCTAAAACAGAGATATGGCAGCCTCCGGCCAAAGTATTATACTGGGAACGTAGGTTTTGTGTGTTGATTCTCCCACAGGATCCATTTGGGTGCCAGCCAGGTGGACAAGAGCTGTCCTTGAAGCTGCGGAGATCAAACCATCTGACGAAAATGGATAGGAAGAGATTGAAGAATAAATACACCCTCGTCTTGCGGTCATTGGAGGACTGGCTAACAATCAAAAGACTGAAGGTTATATAACAAAAAGACAGTGAATTTAATGAATAATAATGAGGTGTTTTGTTATAACCATAGCTTTTAATGTAACTATAAAAGCTAACATTTTGACGCATTTTAATCTGCCTAGAGATAATATTTGGATAACCTTTGCTAATCAAACTGGTCAATCATCTCTTTGTCTTAGTTTGGGAGGGGTTACTAATCATTTTAAAACGTGTTTGATAGGATTGCCCGTATGGAATCCGGAGGAATTTTGTGGACTAGTAGACAATAACACCTTGTGTAACAGGACTGGGCTGAACACAATTAGCGGTGCTCACGATCATTCGTATGGAAAACGTCAATGTGAGATAATTAAGTCTATCAATCAACACTGTGTCACATTTGAATCTGCTTTCCTGTTGGAGCTTTCTCCAATGACACTGACTTGTACTGCTCAGGTCCCATTGAAAAAATACAGACTGTCGTTTAAGTTATACCACTGTGTATGGGATCTACAAGAACGCAGAAAGGAAGACCCCACCAACAGTAATAAGTAGGTCCCCATGTAGTCTATCAATAAGCACTGTGTCACATTTGCAGCTGCTTTCCCATGGGCGCTATCTCCAATCTCACGCACTTGACCTGCTCATCTCCCATTGAAAAAATACAAGCTGGCTGTAGAAGTCATACTACTGCCTATGGGAGCTACAAGAAAGCAGGAAGGGAGATTCCACCTACAGTAGTAAGTAGGACCCCATGTAGTCTATCAGCCAGCACTGTGTCACATAAGCAGCTTCTTTCCTGAGGGAGCTATCTCCAATACCATGCTCTTGGCCTCATCAGCTTACTTTAAAAATACATTCTGTCGGTCGAAGTTATACCACTGTGTATGGGAGGTACAAGAAAGCAGGAAGGAAGACCTAAACTGCAGTGTAAAGTAGGCCCCCATGTAATCTATCAGCCAGCACTGTGTCACATTTGCACCTGCTTTCCTGTGGGAGCTATCTCCAATCCCACTCACTTGGACTGCTCAGCGCCCATTGAAAAAATATATGCTGTCGGTTAAGTTATACCACTGCGTATGAGAGCTACAAAAAAAGCAGGAAGGAAGACCCCAGCTACAGTAGTAAGTAGGCCCACATGTATTCTACCAGTCAGCACTGTGTCACATTTGCAGCTGCTTTCCCACTAGAGCTATCTCCAATCCCACTCACTTAGACTGCTCAACTCCCATTGAAAAAATACATTCTGTTGGTATAAGTTATACCACTGTGTATTGGAGCTATAAGAATGCAGGAAGACAGACCCCACCTACAGTAGTAAGTAGGTCCCCATGTAGTCTATAAGTCAACACTGTGTCACATTTGCAGCTGCTTTCCTGTGGGAGCTATCTACAATCCCACTCCCTTGGACTGCTCAGCTCTCATTGAAAAAATATACGCTGTCATTTAAGTTATACTGTGTGGAGTTTTGTGGAGACTTGACTAGAGGAAAGAGGACATGATTGAATACAGCTCGTTAGGCAGTTAGCATTAAGCGGTAAGATATTGGACTCCTGCTAAAGGACTTGAGACCAAGAGAGTTTTATGATAACAGGATTAGAAAACAGGAGCTTAGTTTGGGTTAAGCAGCCACAAGTATCTGGAGTATGTTGAAACAAGGACGAGGTTTGCATCTAACTGGGAACCAATGATGAGCTTAGCTTTTGCAATATGTATGAGCCTGATTATTGTATCTATAAAAGAGTTATATCTTTGCAAATAAAGTTGAGACTTGTTGCACTAGAGGGTGGGCTTGTCTCCCGTCATCTTCAGCATTATTCCACTGCGCAGGGGAGCTACAAGAAAGCAGGAATGTAGACCCGACCTACAGTAGTAAGTCGTTTCCCATGTAATCTATCAGCCAGCACTATGTCACATCGGCAGCTGCTTTCCTTTGGGCACTATCTCCAATCCCACTCACTTGGATTGCTCTGCTCCCATTGAAAAAATACATGCTGGTGGTAGAAGTTATACCACTGCCTGTGGGATCAAAAAGAAAGCAGGAAGGCAGACCCCACGTACAGTAGTAAGTATGTCCTCATGTAGTCTATCAGATAGCACTGTGTCACATTTGCAGCTGCTTTCCTGTAGGAGCTATCTCTCATAACACTCACGTGGATTCTCTGCTCCCATTGGAAAAATACATGCTTTAACTTAAGTTATAGTACTGCGTATGGCAGCTACAAGAAAGCAGGAAGGCAGACCCCACCTACAGTAGTAAGTAGGTCCCAATGTAATCTATCAGCCAGTACTGTGTCAAATTTGCAGCTGCTTTCCTGTGAGCGCTATCTCCAGTCTGTAATGGAATAGGTCATGTTCGTTAATCAAATCATGAAAGTATAGTTGTGCAAGGAACCATTTAAAGTCATTTTAAAAGTCTTGTAAAACTTTAACTGTAATGTCTCTACAGTGTGCACAGGTGCAGTTGGCTAAGATGCTTATAGCAGGTACAATAGATTGCGCATGAGCTGATAAGAGCCAAGAGATGAGTTCATGAGCGGGCCACTAGGGGAAGACTACTGACTTCATCCCAGTCACCACCCTACAACCACCAGGAGGCAGAAGACCCCCTAGTTACAAGACCGGTACATGCGCGCAGTACACCAGGGAGCGATGCACTCGACCTATAAGGACTGTACAAAAGGACTCTGATACGGGGGGGGGGGGGGGGGGGGGGGCTTTTTCACAGCAACTTATAACAATTTGGTGCCGTGACTTGGATAAAGGTAAATTTGGTATTGGATTCCCAGACTAGGGGGTGCCTCATCTGCGCATGGCCCTAGTGTGGGAAATTCCCTTGCCAAACCCTGTATTCCGAACCCCTTCTAAAGTTGGTAAATAAGCAAATAACCTGCAATACCCCAAAATTTTTGTGTACGGAGATCCGAACGAAGACTCTGGATTGAGTAAGTATTTGCGTGGTTCCGTTCGGTCAGGGTGGTTATCCTAGAGTGCGAGTGACTGAGAGGTCTCAAGGAGACCAAGTGAGTGCGGACCCTCCAGTAGTGCAGTTCTCATTGCCCGCGAGGGCGTGGGTCACGACCGAGGGGAACGATTCTGAGAATGAGTCAAGGGCACTCAAGAAGTTGGGACAGAGGAAGAGCAAGCCCTCTGATCCCATGGGTGGCATAAGGATAGGCTGCCAGATATTCCCCCAGAAAGTCCTCTGGGGATGATGATTAAATTTTGGAATGATCCCCCCCTGTAGAAGACAAAACACTAAGGAAAAGATGGTACATTACTGTATGGAAGTTTGGGGGGGAAGAGTCATTAGGAAATCCCCATATTATTTGGCCCATATTTGGGTCTTTTGAGGACTGGTTATGAGCAGACCTCAATTTGTGGGTAAATGATAAGAAGAACGTTACCCAAGAGGAAATTGAATATGCGAGTCTCTGGATACCCCAACCTTCTGATAAGGTATCCTTATATGCTCTTAAGGAAAAGAAAGCTAAGAGCCCACCCGAAGAGGAGATTTGGTAGAGGATCCTCTGGGTGTGTCTGACAGATTCGATCAGTTCTTAGGGCTGAATCTCTATACCTGGGATGAACTATATTATTCACAATGGAGGAAAGGGAAATGATTTGAAGAGCAGGAATGAGAATCTGGGATCAACAGCACCAGGCAGGACCAGACGCACATGTGAAATGGCCCTTGCAAAGGCCCAATTGAAATAATCAGATGGCGGAGCACAGAGCCCACCCATATGGCAGACCTACGAGCCATCATTGTCCAGGGAATCAGAGAGTCTGTTCCCCGAGGACAGAATATTAACAAAGCATTCAATGAGAGACAGAGAAAAGACAAAACCGCAATTGATTGGCTTGAGAGATTATGTAAAAGCCTTCAACTGTACTCTGGAGTAGCTCCAGCAGCTCCAGTGGGACAGGCATTATTAAAGACCCAGTTTGTGGAAAAATCATGGGTGGATATCTGAAAGAAACTAGAAAAATTAGAAGACTGGCAAGAAAAAGGGCTAGAAAGGGAAACAAAAGCCTGGGAGACAGGTGAAAAAAAAAAAAAAAAAGGAATCAAAGGGCGATGGAATGTTTTTAAGGAAGAATAGGGGGAGTCAGGGGCTCTATTTGCTGAGGACCACAAGAGTAATCGAGCCCTTGATAAAACTGAAGTTAGGTCCTCAGCGTCAGGAAGCAGAATTTTTAGTGGACTTGGGCTGAGAGATCTATGATCCAGTGATTGCCCCAGGGGTGTAAGAAAAGTAGTAGGGGCAAAAGGGGAAACATTTAAAGTATCTCTTGTGAAGGAGGTACTGATAGAATCTGAAGCAGCAAAATATGCTGTAAGGATCGTTTTTGTTAGTTCCGGAGGCTGATCATAATTTATTAGGGCGAGACGTAATTATAGACTTAGGAAAAACCCTGGGCTGACGGTAAGGGTAAAGCAGTGCCCCTTGTCACAAGAAGGTAGACGAGGATTAAGCAGAAATAGAAAGACTAATATCTAAGGGATTACTTGAGCCCTGTATGTCCCCTTACAATACTCCCATATTGCCAGTAAAGAAATCTGATGGGACTTATAGATTAGTACATAACCTCCGGGAGATAAACAAGAGAACTATTACTAGGTTCCCTGTGGTAGCTAACCCGCACACCTTATTGAGTCAGTTGAGTCCAGAGTACCAGTGGTATAGTGTGCTAGACTTTAAGGATGCCTTTTTGAGCATGTTCCCTGAAAGAGGAGTGCAGGGATTATTCTGCTTTTGAATGTGAAGATCCTGACACCCATAAAAAACAAGAGTTGAGATGGACTGTACTACCACACAGATTTACAGAGTCTCCCAATCTTTTTGGACAAGCACTAGAACAGATCTTGAGAAATTATGAGTTAGGCAAAGAAGCTATTTTAGTTCAATATGTGGTCGATTTAATATTAGCAGGGAGAGATGAAGAAGCTGTTAGACAGGAAAGTATCAAATTACTTAATTTCCTGAGTTTACAAGGGTCGAAAGTGTCTAAATCTAAATTACTGTTTCCTGAAGAAAAGGTAAAATATTTGGGACACTGGTTTATAAAGGGAAGTAAGAAACTTGATCCAGATCGATTAAATAGGATACTGTCCCTACAAGCTCCAAAGAGTAAGAGACAAGTTAGAAAGCTTTTAGGTGTGTTGGATATTGCAGACAATGGATTGAAAATTTTATTAAGAAGGTAAAATTTTTGTACCAGAAATTAGGTCGAGATGGATTAGTTAAATGGCCCAAAGGAGATGAAAGAGACTTTGAGAATTTAAAAGTGGATTTGATTAATGCTCCTCTGCCTAGCCTGCCTGATGTTAGAAAACCTTTTATTTGTTACCTTTGGAGGGGAGTTAAAGGTGTTTTCTCCCCACAACATTCATGGGAGATATTACAACAAAAGGCGGAAAAATGGATAACTGATGCTAGGCTCTTAAAATATGAAGGTATATTAATCCACTCTCCGAAATTAGAAATAGAAACCACCAGTATTAGGAGCCAATATCCCATGGTATCCCCAAAGTTCCGGAAGAGTGGACAGAATGAATGGAGAAATTAAGAAACGGCTAATGAAATTAATGTTAGAAACAGAAATGTCCTGGATTAAATGTTTACCCTTAGCTTTGTTACACACACACGGACTTCTCTGTTTGAAATGTTGTAAAAAGGGAATGGTGGTACAGAGTCCACCCTTAGATATTGCTATCCACACGGTTAATCCTGGGGACAAAGTCTTGATAAAAACCTGGAAAGAATCATCTTTAAACTCCCCGAGGGGAGGTTCCTTTTCTTGTCTTATTTAAGGACCGATTTCCCAGGATCAGTAGGAAGCTGCAGAGGTCCCAGGAGAACTGAAACTTCAGCTGCATAAAATGTGACATGTTAACTGAGAAGTAGAGTGTAGTGATTTTCTTTTTTGTAAAATATTAGAGTTTAATGTTTACATTGTGATCGTCAGAAAGGTGTGAGATAATCGGTGGGGCTGTAATACCTATTTTAAAGTAACAGATTGTGGAATAGAAATACCTTAGAAGTACAGAACAATCTGAGTCCAGTGGGGACTGTAATTTAAGTTTATAAAAGGGTGCTTTATACGTAGAAGGCCCGGAGAACCGAGACCTAGATGTGAAAGCCACTGTTTCAGGTACCCCGTGGGTGTTGGAGGAAAAGGCAAGAGGAAAGAGGCCTAAAAGGAGACAGGGAATGGGAGTTGAGCAGTCCAAGTGAGTGGGATTGGAGATAGCTCCCAAAAGAAAGCAGCTGCAAATGTGACACAGTGCTGACTGAGAGACTACATGGGGACCTACTTACAGGTAAGTGTGTGGAGAAAAAATGAGGGAGCATGGACATGGATCCCGGGATATAATGTTAGACCTGTTGGGGTAAAGCAGCCTGAACTTTAGTTATATGAGTTTAATGCACAATCAAGACCAGAGTCAGAGCCATGGTTAAAGCAGTTACTGTCATGTAGACAGCAGGCCGCTTTCTGTTCCCTCAAGGTCAGACTGTTTTCGGCTAAAAGTGATAAACAACTTTGGGGAAAAATAAGATGGGAAAATGTGAGGGAGCTTGCTTATTGCAGAAACCGCAAGTAGGATGAACAAGAAAATGTAATCTATTAGCTGCTGTTGCTGAGCTAGCTTTGAAGCTCCTGTGTATATAAGTTAGAGCCTGCTCTCAATAAAGAAGATTTCTGCTATCACTCACACTGAGTAGGACTGCTTTCTTCCCACCCAGCTGAGAATCGGACCCTGGGTTGATCGCCGCATGAAGCAGGCTTAGAGCTGGTTTTTCAGGCTTCGAGCCTGGGTTTTTCAGGCTTCGAGTCTGGTTCATTTTTCAGGCTTTGAGCCTGGTTTCAGGCTTCGAGCCTGGTTTTCAGACTTCGAGTCTGGTTTTTAGGCCGAGAGCTGAAAACTTCGTGCCAAATGGCGCCGAAACAGGGACCCTCACTGGGTGTTATCGGGTAAATAGCTTGCCTGCGTGGAGCTGAGACTTGAAAATCCGGAGGCAGAGGCAGTCGTCGGAGGAGGAAGCCTGCCGGATCCCAAGTAGAGGTTGCTGTACCCGGGGAAGTGACTACAGGTTGTGGTGAGACGAGGAGCCAGCAACATGGATAAGAACGTAGCACTCTCACTTTTACATCGCTTTTTAGAAAAGCGGGGGGTGGACAGACAAAGGAACGAACAGGAAGTATTAAAGAAACTGGAGCGACAAGAGACCATCAAAACACAGTCTGTCGCCACTGAAAGCCATCCTGGTGTCCAGCCCGTCGCTGGGTGAGGCATGCTGAGAAAAAAAAAAAACTCTACACAAGAGTTTTACAAAGTCAGAGAAGAGAAGGGGCTTCGGAGCAGAGCCCCCGCGGGAGAGCTGCTTCCCATTCGAGCCCAGCCCGCCGAGTTACCCCTGGGACAACTTGCAGGGGAATGCCAAGTGGGAGGAGTCGGTGCGGGGGTTCAGCGCAGGACCATCAGAGGAGTGGGGGAGCGTGACCCCGTGTTAGACTGGGCACCATCGGGCACACGAGGGAAGAAAAAGAAAACACAGGAGAGACTAATACCGACTGCGTCACCGGGGCCGGCACGGAGTGAGCCAAATCCCCCCTGCCGCTTACATCCGCAGTTGTCGCCGCGCAGCAGCTTCCCGCGTCCGGTCAGTGTCTCCGGAGTGCCCCCCCCCACACACACCGCGCGCCAACACGGCCGGCCCCAGCCCTCACGGACCACAGGGCGCGTCCTTTCCATCCTCAATCCCTTGCCTCAAAGAGTGTAAAAACTGTTGGTCGTAATGTTATGCATTTTGCTGTAAATGTGATCATGAACAGTGGTTTTCTTACAGTGGAAACTTTCTAAGGTGTTTTAGGTGTCAGGAAAAGAACATTGTTACATTGAGAAGCTAAAAGGTGGTTTGTGTTTTAGACTCATTGGTGAAGGATTTTTTTTTGATCAGGAGTAAAAAAATGGATTTTGTCATGGATGGATTTTGTATGGATTTGATCATTTCATGGTTGCCAATAATGACAACAGAGCCACAGGAGTTAGAATTATTGGGATCTATAAAGATGGATTTTTATGTTTAATTTTACCAGCAATACCAAAACATTTGAGACAGAATGTGGATCCCATCCTGGGCGTGTATAAGAACACAACATCTTGGAGCGATTATACTTCACCAAAAAGATCCAGGCCTAGTCTTGTGCCTGTACAGTGTATCAACGGGAATTTTTCTGATCTGTGGGGACCAGGCATGGCCTGTAATACCCTCGAGATTACAAAGGGGACCATGCAGTTTGAGAGAACTGACGATCTTGATGCCTAATCACACAATGATTTAGAAACATCATTGTCCAAAAAAATTGTGCATGCATTTACTGGTGAATGTGGTGACCATGTTACCTTTGGTCTCCCTCAGCAATAATAGCAACTAGTATATTTGCTCCAGGTGTAGGAGTATCTGCTTTATTAACTCAGCTATGCAAATTAGGATGCTGGCTTAGCAAACAAAGTAACCAAACCTCAATGACATTAGAAGGCTTGATTAGTGATGTAAGTAGTATTAGACATGCACTTGTGTATCATTGTATGCATGATATCCTCATTGCTCAGGAGGAGGCATTTACTGTAGATCAAGAGGGAGATCTAGAAACCATATTACAAGCACAGGGACTGACTCTTGCTCCTGAAAAGGTACAAAGACGTCCAGCATGGCAGTATTTGTGCTGGAGTATTACAGAGGCTCATATTAGTCCTCAAAAGCTCCATATTCATACCAAGATAAAAACTGTAAATGATGCATAAAAATTAATGGGGGATTTGCAATGGTTGCGCCCTATTGTTGGAATCACCAATGACATGCTAGAACCGCTGCGCCCCTTATTGAAGGGAACAGACCCATTGGCAAAAGTACAGCCGACAGCAGAACAACTGCAAACCATCGCTGAAATTTCTGACCTCATTACCACTCGGCAAGTCGATCGTCGTGATCCAGATTGCCCCATTGATTTGACCATTTCGCAGGGCAAAGAACAGTTTCTTGGTGCATTAACACAGTGCAAAAAACAAAAAGAGAGGCTAATCGTCCTGGAATGGCTATTCACCACGTTACAGCCTAAATGGACAATTGAACAAAAAACTGTGGGCTTAGCAATGCTTATTAGAAAGGGACGCACTCGAATTTTACAGGTGAGCGGCCAAGAGCCAGGAACAATATATGTGCCTATAGCAAAAAGAGATCTGGAATGGATCATAGCAACATCGGAGCCTCTACAGCTTAGTTTATTGTTATCTGCCCAAAAAATAAACATGCAGTCCCTAAAATCTAAGGTATTGGCGTGTATGACACAACAATAGTGGATTATTCGTCCTTAGCTAAGTGAGCAACCTTTGTCAAATGCCGTTACAGCATATACAGACGCAGGAAAGAAATCTCAGCAGGCTGTAATAGTCTGGGAAGAGGCAGGACGATGGAAACACCAGCTATTACATGCCACGGAAATGGACTCTTTACAGACTTTAGAACTTTGTGCGGTTGTTCGGGCCCTTGAAATGTGGTGGAGTAAACCGTTGAATATTGTAACTGACTCTTTTTATGTTGCAGGAATTGCTCAGCAAATAGAAGATGCTCACATTAAAGATGTGCGCAATGAACGCCTTTTTGACCTACTTAGAGCCATGCAGGCTGCTATCTGGCAGCGCACATCTCCATATTGTGTAATACACATCAGAAGTCAGAAGTATGACATTGGTTTAGGAGCAGGAAATGCTAGAGTGGACAAGCTCGTAGCTTTGGGAGTGCCTGTAAATAAATTCAATCAGGCAAGAGAGGCCCATGCCACCTTTCATCAAAATGTCAGAGGCTTAAAGAGAAGTTTTGACCTCTCAATAGAGGATGCTTGAGCGATAGTGAGGGCTTGCCCGCAGTGTAGCCACTATGGCCCAGGGTTAGGTCTGGGAGTCAACCCCAGGGGTCTGGGACCATTAGAATTGTTGCAGATGGATGTCAATCACATTTCTGAATTTGGAAGGCTTAAATATGTTCACGTAACTGTGGATACATTCAGTAAGTATATATGGGCAATAGCTCAAGCAGGAGAAAGGGTAACGCATGTAATCCGACATGCCACTACATGTTTTGTTGTTATGAGGGTGCAAGGCACCATTAGGACTGATAACTGCCCTGCATATGTTAGTCAACGGGTGAAACAGTTTTTCCAAACCTGGGGAGTGAAACACATTACAGGGGTACCACATTCACCAACAGGACAGACAATAGTGGAATGAGCTCATCAAGTGTCAAAATCATATTTAAGTAAGATGTCTGACATACAGGACCCTCAAGTCTAAGGTATTGTTTACTATAAATCATTTATGTATCTTTGGGGAGGAGAAAGAACCTCTAGTTCGACTACATCAAGGAATCGTGGAAACATCCAAAAGACCGCCGGCAATGTGGGTAACTTACAGAGATCCACGAACAGGTATATGGCAGGGCCCAGCTAAAGTGCAGTATTTAGGCAGGGGTTATATGTCTGTGCTTACACCTACAGGTCCAATATGGGTTCCTGCAAAATGGACTAGAGTGGCTGTTACTCCTAATAATTCTGATGGTGACAGTTCACACATCGCCATTGAATCAAGTGAATCCACGTCAGAACATGTGGGTCACCTGGGCGAATCAGATAGGCCAAGTTGACTTTTGTCTGAGTCTTCAGTCTGTGAGTGATACATTCCGCACCTGCCTGGTTGGGATACCAGATTTTGATCCTAGTGATTTCCAGAAATATGTCAGCAGGAGCGCCTCCTGTTCCAGCAAAGTGACATCAGACTGTGCCGTGGACTCGTTAAGTTGGCTCAAAGTCCCTCTTCCCTGGGACCCACAAGAGTTGTTGGGACATGGATGGCCAACTTATCTGGGTTGATATATGGGGGAAGTAACGCTGGTTGGGAACGCGGGACCCCTCAGGGGCCTACTCTGTTGAGCAATGGGTCTAACAATATTACGATGGGTTATCAGCCTTTTGATAATTGGCTTCAATCAGCTTTTGGGGGGTTGTCACCTGGGTTGACTATATTGGTTATTTTGCTTTTGCTTGTAATGTTTAGAATCATATGTAGTTGTATTATGAAGGCAGTGCATAAATTGACTGACTCAGTCTTGATTGTGCAAAAACAAAACAGGGGAAATTGTGGAGAAAAAATGAGGGAGCATGGACATGGATCCCGGGATATAATGTTAGGCCTGTTGGGGCAAGGCAGCCTGAGCTCTAGTTATATGAATTTAATGCACAATCAAGACCAGAGTCAGAGCCATGGTTAAAGCAGTTGCTGTCATGTAGACAGCAGGCCGCTTTCTGTTCCCTCAAGGTCAGACTGTTTTCGGCTAAAAGTGGTAAACAACTTTGGGGAAAAACAAGATGGGAAAATGTGAGGGAGCTTGCTTATTGCAGAAACCGCAAGTAGGATGAACAAGAAAATGAAATCTATTAGCTGCTGTTGCTGAGCTAGCTTTGAAGTTGCTGTGTATATGTTAGAGCATGCTCTCAATAAAGAAGATTTCTGCTATCATTCACACAGAGTAGGACTGCTTTCTTCCCACCCAGCTGAGAATCGGACCGTAGGTTGATTGCCACATGAAGCAGGCTTAGAGCTGGTTTCTCAGGCATCGAGCCTGGGTTTTTCAGACTTCGAGTCTGGTTCATTTTTCAGGCTTTGAGCCTGGTTTCAGGCTTCGAGCCTGGTTTTCACACTTCGTGTCTGGTTTTTAGGACAAGAGCCGAAAACTTCGCTAGTTGGGGATTTTTTTCCTGCGTTCTTGGAGCTCCCATAAACAATGGAAGAACTTAACCGACAGCATATATTTTTTCAATGGGAGATGAGCAGTCGAAGTGACTGGGATTGGAGAAAGCTCCCACAGGAAACCAGATGCAAATGTGACACAGTGCTGACTGATAGATTACATGGGCCTTACTTACTACTGTAGGTGGGGTCTGTCTTCCTGCTTTTTTGCAGCTCCCATAACCAGTGGTATAACTTAAGAGACAGCATATATTTTTTCAATGGGACCTGAGCAGTACAAGTGGGTGTTTTACGCAGTGGTATAACTTCTACCAACAGTTCGTATAATTTCAATGAGAGTTGAGCGGTCCAAGTGAGTGGGATTGGAGATAGCTTTCACAGGAAAACAACTGCAAATGTGACACAGTGCTGGCTGATACACTATATAGAGACCTATTTACTACTGTAGTTGAGATCTGCCTTCCTGCTTTCTTGGAGCTCACATACGAAGTGTTATAACTTAAGCGACAGCATTTATTTTTTCCATGGGAGTTGAGCAGTCCAAGTGACTGGGAATAGAGATAGCTCCCACAGGAAAGCATCTTCAAAGGTCATACAGTGTTGGCTGATAGAATACATGGCGAACTACTTACTACTGTGGATGAGGTCTCCCTTCATCCTTTCTTGTAGCTCCCATACAAAATGATATAACTTCTACTGTCAACATGTATTTTTTTAATGGGAGCTGAGCAGTCCAAGTGAGTGGGATTGGAGATAGCTCCCACAGGAAAGAAGTTGCAGATGTGACACAGTGCTGGCTGATAGACTACATAGGGGCCTACTTACTACTGTAGTTGGAGTTTGCCTTCCTGCTTTCTTGTAGGTCCCATACGCAGTGCTATGACTCAACGGAAAGCATGTATTTTTTTCAATGGGTGCTGAGCAGTCCAAGTGAGTGGGATTGGAGACAGCTCCCACAGGAAAGCAGCTGCAAATGTAACACAGTTCTGGCTGATAGAATACATGGGGACCTACTTACTACTGTAGATGGGGTCTGCCTTCCTGCTTTCTTGTAGCTCCCATACGAAGTGGTATAAGTTCTATCGACAGAGTGTATTTTTAAAGGGAGCTGATAAGGCCAAGAGCGTGGGATTGGAGATAGCTCCCAAAAGAAAGCAGCTTCAAAGGTGACACAGTGCTGACTTATAGACTACATTGGGACCCACTTACTACTGTAAGTTGGGTCTTCCTTCCTGCTTTTTTGTAGCTCCCATACGCAGTGGTATAGCTTCTACCGACAGAATGTATTTTTAAAGGGAGGTGATGAGGCCAAGAGCATGGGATTGGAGATAACTCCCACAGGAAAGCAGCTTCAAATGTGACACAGTGCTGGCTATAGACTACATGGTGACGCAGTTACTATAATGGGTTGGGTCTGCCTTCCTGCTTTCTTGTAGCTCTCATATGCAGTGGTATAAATTAACGGACAGTGTGTATTTTTTCAATGAGCGTTGAGCAGTCCAAGTGACCGGGATTGGAGATAGTGCCCACAGGAGAGCAGTTGCAAATGTGAGACAGTGCTGGCTGATAGACTACATGGAGACCTAATTAACAATGTAGTTAGGGTCTGCCTTCCTGCTTTCTTTTAGCTCCCATACGCACTACTATAACTTAACGGACAGTTTTTTTTTTTTCATTGCTAATTGAGCGGTAGAAGTGAGTGTTATTGGAGATAGCTCCCACAGGAAAGCAACTGCAAATGTGACACAGTGCTGGCTGATAAACTACATTGGGACCGACTTACTACTGTAGGTGGGGTCTGCCTTCCTGCTTTCTTGTTGCTCCCATAGGCAGTAGTATAACTTCTACTGACAGTCTGTATTTTTGGAATTGGGAGTTGAGCAGTCCAAGTGAGTGGGATGAGAGATAGCTTTCACAGGAAAGCAGCTGCAAATGTGACACAGTGCTGGTATTCCAATGATTATAGACAAACTCCTCAGGGTGATTATAAAATGCATGGAACAACGATTACCTGAGTACAATATTCACTGCTGGCATTAAATACCTTTAAAGAGGCATGCGGTTGCACTGGTTTTCGAACAAACCCACTTTGAGCTATTCACAGGTCTGATTGGTTCAGTCCGATTGCCTCATAAAATGGGGGGTTCTTGCTATAACTTAGCCAGCAGCAGGAGAGTAAACCACTCTATCAGCCAGATAACAACATACCATCCCCGGATAATGGGTGGGGCCTTTATCAAATAAAATGGTACTTTCCTGTTTAGTTTTTCACCCCACATTCTTTTAGGTACAACACTTTTGCCCTTCTTAGAGGTAGGCTTGGGATCTCAGGATTCCCAGTTTTAGGCTTTGAGAGACTCTGTACCCCACTCCCAGTACGCCTCTGCCTCCTTCACCTACTCTGTTGCTTAGATCAGTGCGGCTTATGATCTTCTCGGCAGCAGTCGTAATCTTCAGGGGTATTCTCTGTCTCTTTTTAGGCCTCTTTCCTCTTGCCTTTTCCTCCAGCACCCACGGGGTGCCTGAAACACTGGCTTTCACATCCAGGTCTCGGTTCTCCGGGCCTTCTAAGTATAAAGCACCCTTTTATAAACTTAAATTACAGTCCCCACTGGACTCAGTTGTTCTATACTTCTAAGCTATTCCTATTCCACAATCTGTTACTTTAAAATAGGTATTACAGCCCCACCGATTATCTCACACCTTTCTGACGATCACAATGTAAACATTAAACTCTAATATTTTACAAAAAGAAAATCACTACACTCTACTTCTCAGTTAACATGTCACTTTTTATGCAGTTGAAGTTTCAGTTCTCCTGGGACCTCTGCAGCTTCCTACTGATCCTGGGAAATCGGTCCTTAAATAAGACAAGAAAAGGAACCTCCCCTCGGGGAGTTTAAAGATGATTCTTTCCAGGTTTTTATCAAGACTTTGTCCCCAGGATTAACCGTGTGGATAGCAATATCTAAGGGTGGACTCTGTACCACCATTCCCTTTTTACAACATTTCAAACAGAGAAGTCCGCGTGTGTGTAACAAAGCTAAGGGTAAACATTTAATCCAGGACATTTCTGTTTCTAACATTAATTTCATTAGCCGTTTCTTAATTTCTCCATTCATTCTGTCCACTCTTCCGGAACTTTGGGGATACCATGGGGTATTGGCTCCTAATACTGGTGGTTTCTATTTCTAATTTCGGAGAGTGGATTAATATACCTTCATATTTTAAGAGCCTAGCATCAGTTATCCGTTTTTCCGCCTTTTGTTGTAATATCTCCCATGAATGTTTTGGGGAGAAAACACCTTTAACTCCCCTCCAAAGGTAACAAATAAAAGGTTTTCTAACATCAGGCAGGCTAGGCAGAGGAGCATTAATCAAATCCACTTTTAAATTCTCAAAGTCTCTTTCATCTTCTTTGGGCCATTTAACTAATCCATCTCGAGCTAATTTCTGGGACAAAAATTTTACCTTCTTAATAAAATTTTCAATCCATTGTCTGCAATATCCAACAGACCTAAAAGCTGTCTAACTTGTCTCTTACTCTTTGGAGCTTGTAGGGACAGTATCCCATTTACTCGATCTGGATCAAGTTTCTTACTTCCCTTTATAAACCAGTGTCCCAAATATTTTACCTTTTCTTCAGGAAACAGTAATTTAGATTTAGACACTTTAAACCCTTGTAAACTCAGGAAATTAAGCAATTTAATACTTTTTATGGGTGTCAGGATCTTCACATTCAAAAGCAGAATAATCCCTGCACTCCTCTTTCAGGGAACATGCACAAAAGGCATCCTTAAGGTCTATCACACTATACCACTGGTACTCTGGACTATACTGACTCAGTAAGGTGTGCGGGTTAGCTACCACAGGGAACCTAGTAATAGTTCTCTTGTTTATCTCCCGGAGGTTATGTACTAATCTATAAGTCCCATCAGATTTCTTTAACTGGCAATATGGGAGTATTGTAAGGGGACATACAGTGCTCAAGTAGTCTCTTAGATATCAGTCTTTCTATTTCTGGTTAATCCTCGTCTACCTTCTCGGGACAAGGGGCACTGCTTTACCCTTACCGGCAGCCCAAGGTTTTTCCTAAGTCTATAATTACATCTCTCCCTAATAAATTATGATCAGCCTCCGGAACTAACAAAAACGATCCTACAGCATATTTTGCTGCTTCAGATTCTATCAGTACCTCCTTCACAAGAGGTACTTTAAATGTTTCCCCTTTTGCCCCTACTACTTGTCTTACACCCCTGGGGTAATCACTGGATCATAGATCTCTCAGACCGAGTCCACTAAAAATTCTGCTTCCTGACGCTGAGGACCTAACTTCAGTTTTATCAAGGGCGCGATTACTCTCGTGGTCCCCAGCAAATAGAGCCCCTGGTTCTCCCTATTCTTCCTTAAAAACATTCCATCGTCCTTTGATTCCTTTTTTTTTTTTTTCCCCTGTTGAATGCACCTGTCTCCCAGGCTTTTGTTTCCCTTTCTAGCCCTTTTCCTTGCCAGTATTCTAATTTTTCTAGTTTCTTTCAGATATCCACCCATGATTTTGCCACAAACTGGGTCTTTAATAATACCTGTCCCACTGGAGCTGCTGGATCTACTCCAGAGTACGGTTGAAGGCTTTTACATAATCTCTCAAGCCAATCAGTCGGGGTTTTGTCTTTTCTCTGTCTCTCATTGAATGCTTTGTTAATATTCTGTCCTCGGGGAACAGACTCTCTGATTCCCTGGACAATGATGACTCGTAGCTCTGCCATATGGGTTCTGTGCTCCACCATCTGATTAATCCAATTGGACCTTTGCAAGGGCCATTTCACATGTGCGTCTGGTCCTGCCTGGTGCTGTTGATCCCAGATTCTCATTCCTGCTCTTCAAATCATTTCCCTTTCCTCCTTTGTGAATAATATAGTTCATCCCAGGTATAGAGATCCGGCCCTAAGAACTGATCTAATCTGTCAGACACACCCAGAGGATCCTCTACCAAATCTCCTCTTCGGGTGGACTCTTAGCTTTCTTTTCCTTAAGAGCGAACAAGGATACCTTATTAGAAAATTGGGATATCCAGAGACTCGCATATTCAATTTCCTCTTGGGTAACGGTCTTCTTATCATTTACCCACAAATTGAGGTCTGCTCATAACCAGTCCTCCAAAGACCCAAATATTGGCCAAATAATATAGGGATTTCCTAATGACTCTTCCCCCCCAAACTTCCATACAGTAATGTACCATCTTTTCCTTACTCTTTTGTCTTCTACAGGAGGGAATCATTCCAAAATTTTATCATCATCCCCAGAGGACTTTCTGGGGGAATATCTGGCAGCCTATCCTTATGCCACCCATGGGATCAGAGGGCTTGCTCTTCCTCTGTCCCAACTTCTAGAGTGCCCTTGACTCGTTTTCACAATCGTTCCTCTCGGTCGTGACCCACGCCCTCGCGGGCAATGGGAACTGCACTACTGGAGGGTCCGCACTCACTTGGTCTCCTTGAGACCTCTCAGTCACTCACATTCTAGGATAACCACCCTGACCGAACGGAAACACGCAAATACTTACCCAATCCAGGGTCTTCATTCCGATCTTCGTGGACAAAAATTATGGGGTACTGCAGGTTTATTTGCTTATTTTCCAAATTTAGAAGGGGTTCGGAATACAGAGTTTGGCAAGGGAATTTCCCACACCAGGGCCATCCGCAGATGAGACACCCCCCTAGTCTGGGAATCCAATACCAAATTTACCTGTATCGGAGTCACGGCACCAAATTGTTATAAGTTGCTGTGATAAAGTTAACTACCCAATTTAAATGACTCACAGATCAAATTTATTAAGCAAGCAGCAAATAAGCAAAACAGCACTGGGCGGCCGGGAGACCCTGCTTCACCAGCGGCGTGCGACCCCCCCCCCCCCCCCCCCATCAGAGTCATTTTATACAGTCCTTATCTGTCGAGTGCATCGCTCCCTGGTGTACTCTGCCCATGTGCCCGTCTTGTTACTAGGGGGTCTTCTTCTTCCTCCTAGTGGTCGTACGGTGGTGACTGGGATGAAGTCAGTAGTCTTCCTCTAGTGATCCGCTCATAAACTCATCTCTTGGCACCTGTGCACATTGTAGAGACTTTGCAGTTAAGGTTTTAAAAGACTTTTACAATTACTTTAAATGGTTCCTTACACAACTATTCTTTCATGATTTGATTAACAAACATGACCTATTCCATTACAGACTGGAGATAGCGCTCATAGGAAAGCAGCTGTAAATGTGACACAGTGCTGGCTGATAGACTACATGGGGACCTACTTAACACTGTAGTTGGGGTGTGCCTTCCAACTTTTTTGTAGCTCCCATAAGCAGTGGTATAACTTAATCAACAGCATATATTTTTTCAATGGGACCTGAGCAGTACGAGTGAGTGTTATTGGAGATGGCTCCCACGAGAAAAAAGCTAAAATTGTGATACAGTGCTGGCTGATAGACTACATGGGGACCTAGTTACTACTGTACGTGGGGTCTACATTCTTTCTTTCTTGTAGTTCCCATACGCAGTGGTATAGCTTAATCGATAGCATATATTTTTCAATGGGAGTTGAGCAGTCCAAGAAACTGGGATTGGAGATAGCGCCCACAGGAAAGCAGCTGCAAATGTGACACAGTGCTGGCTGATAGACTACATGGGGACGTACTTAACACTGTAGTAGGGGTATGCCTTCCTACTTTATTGTAGCTCCCATACGCAGTCATATAACTTCTACCGACAGAATGTATTTTTAAAGGGAACTGACGAGGCCAAAAGCGTGGGATTGGAGACAGCTCCCACAGGAAAGCAGCTTCAAAGGTGACACAGTGCTGGCTGAGAGACTACATGGGGACCTACTTACTACTGTAGGTGGGGTCTCCCTTCCTGCTTTCTTGTAGCTCCCATAGGCAGTCGTATACCTTCTAACGCCAGCATGTATTTTTTCAATGAGAGCTGAGCAGTCCAAGTGAGTGAGATTAGAGATAGCTCCCACAGGAAAGCAGGTGCAAATGTGACACAGTGCTCGCTGATAGACTACATGGGGACCAACTTAGCAATATAGGTGGGGTCTGTCTTCCTGCTTTCTTGTAACTCCCATGCGCAGTGGTATAATTTCTACCGACAGAATTTATTTATTCGAGGGAGCTGAAGGGGCGAAGAGCGTGGGATTGGAGATAGCTCCCACGGGAAAGCAGCTTCAAAGATGACACAGTGTTGGCTGAGAGTCTACATGGGGGCCTACTTACTACTGTAGGTGTGGTATTCCTTCCTGCTTTCTTTTAGCTCCCATAGGTGTGGGGAGTTTTGTGCAGACTTGGCTAGAGGAAAGAGAACATGATAGAATAGCTAGACAGTAAGCATTAAGCGATAAGATATTGGACTGTTGCTCAAGGACGTTAGAGCAAGAGAGTCGTATGATAAAAGGATGAGAAAGCAGGAGCTTAGTTTGGGTTAAGCAGCCACAAGTATCTGGAGTATGTTGAAACAAGGGCAAGGTTTTCATCTAACTGGGAACCAATGATGAGCTTAGCTTTTGCAATATGTATGAGCCTGATTATTGTATCTATAAAAGAACTGTATCTTTGTCAATAAAGTTGAGACTTGTTGCACTACAGGGTGGGCTTGTCTTCTGTCGTCTTCAGCAAATGGTGACCCCGACGTGATACACGACGGACGTGATATACCGACTGGGCGCCACGGCGGAGCGACGAAGGGGTTCGGGTCCTATGCAGTAAGGACCGCAACAAGCGTGAAAATTGGGAACATGCCGTGCCCTGGGTGACCGTATAGACGAGCCTGGTCGATACGTGCCGTCTGACCTTGAAGGGTTGCAACAGTGCGCTGACGATAATAGGTATGAAAAGGCAAGCGGCATATGATTTATTTACTGCATTCTTGCGGAAGATAAAGGGTATAGATCTGGAAAAGGACCCACCAGGATTGTTATCTTATTGGTATGCTAAGGGAGTGTTTCAGAATCCACATACAGTGCATGAATTGACCGAATGGCTCAATTTGGGGATTTGCTGTGGGAAGCTACCCTGCAGGACGATGAGATAGCTGAAAAGTTAGGGAGGTTTTGGAGGATAGTGCACAATGAGTTGTTGAAACATCAGGCAGAAAAGAAGGCTGCTGAGCACGCATCAGCAGCACAGAGTAAGAATAAAAACTATGAGCTTGACTGGTTCCAATCCACCCCGCTGTCTCCCACCGCCTCAAAAGTAATGTTCCCCCCCCCCCCGCCTGTAGAGCGGTCAGTGCCGGGAGAAGTGCCGGGAGAGGCACAGACAGTAGTGCCGAGAGTAGTTCCGGGAGAAGCGCTGGGAGCAGTGCCGGGAGAGGCGCCGAGAGCAGCGCCAGGAGCAGCGCCGATAGTAATGCCGGGAGTGGCACTGAGGCGGATGATACTGAGAAAAGTCAGACACCCCATGATGTGCCAAATTTGGCGCCTGAAGGAAATGGAGGCGGGACAAAGGGGAAAAGTCAGCCGCCTCATTGGCCACCGAAGATGAGTGATCTACGTGGAGGAGTGGCAGAAATGAGAGCTAGAAGACAGAGTCTGGTGAGGAGACGGGGGTGGTGCAGCTACGCGGAGTGAAGAAAAAAGTTCTCCTCTACACAAGAGTTTTTACAAAGTCAGAGAGGCGAAGGGGCTTCGGAGCAGAGCCCCCACGGGAGAGCTGCTTCCCATTCGAGTCCAGCCCGCCGAGTTACCCCTGGGACGACTTGCAAAGGAATGCCAAGCGGGCGGAGTCGGGCGGGGGTGCAGCCCAGGATGATCAGAGGAGAGTGGGGGAGCACAAGCCCATGTTAGACTGGGCACCATCGGGCATGCGAGGGAAGACAAAGAAAACACAGGAGAGAGTAATACCGGCTGCGCCGCCAGCGCCGGGGACGGCACGGAGTGAGCCAGACCCCTCCCCGCCCCTTCCATCCGCAGCCGCCGCCGCCGCGCAGCCGCTTCTCGCGCCCGGTCAGTGTCTCCGGAGTGCCTCCCCACACACACCTCGCGCCGACACGGCCGGCCCCAGCCCTCACGGACCGCTGGGCTCATCCTTTCCATCCTCAGTCTCTTGCCTCAAAGAGTGTAAAAACTGTTGGTCGTGATGTTATGCATTTTGCTGTAAATGTGATGATGAATAGTGGTTTTCTTACAGTGGAAACTTTCTAAGGTGGTTTAGGTGTCAGGAATGGAACTTGGAAGAACAGAACATTTTGACATTGAGAAGCTAAAAGGTGGTTTCTGTTTTAGACTCATTGGTGAAGAATTTTTTTTTTTTATCAGGAGTAAAGAAAAAAAAAGGATTTTGTCATACTGTTGATGCTTCAAATGATTTTGGTTAATGGTTTTAGGGAATTTTAACAACCCAAGCAAAACATGTGGCTTACACTGGCCAAAGCAATCAATCAGTCTACAATATGTTTATCAATGGCCACTCCAGATAATCCTTTTTCTACCTTTTTTGTGGGAGTTCCATCAGATGTGGCACAATGGCCTGTACCAAATGCATTAAAACCAAATCCCTTAGTTAAGCGTAATGGCAAAGTTGACAGCTGGGATTTGATCATTTCATGGTTGCCAATAATGACAACAGAGCCACAGGAGTTAGAATTATTGGGATCTATAAAGATGGATTTTTATGTTTAATTTTACCAGCAATACTAAACATTTAAGACAGAATGTGTATCCCATCCTGGGCGTGTATAAGAACACAACGTCTTGGTGCAATTATACTTCACCAAAAAGATTCAGGTCTAGTCTTGTGCCTGTACAGTTTACGAAAGAGAATTTTTCTGATCTGTGGGGACCAGGCATGGCCTGGAATACCCTCGAGATTACAAAGAGGACCATGCAGTTTGAGACAACTGACGATCTTGATGCCTAATCATACAATGATTTAGAAACATCATTGTCCAAAACAATTTGAGTATGCATTTACTGGCAAATGTGATGACTATGTTACCTTTGGTCTCCCTCAGCAATAATAGCAATTAGTATATTTGCTCCAGGTGTAGGAGTATCTGCTTTATTAACTCAACTATGCAAATTAGGATGCTGACCTAGCAAACAAAGTAACCAAACCTCAACGACATTCGAAGACTTGATTAGTAATGTAAGTAGTATTAGCCATACAACTTTGCAACATAGACCTGCTAGGGATTTTACGTTTAGCACGAGTATAATAACTTTGTTTGTCAGCTGTGGTTTTTTTCAGTGGATAAGAAGAAGCTTAGCAGGCATGAGTTGCTAAACTAATGTGCAGATTGTCCTTGAGCTGCTCTCGACTGTGAGAAACGAAGAAGTAAAAATGCATACGATATAGCAGCTTCGGGCAGGGAGGAGGCTGGGGCAGCGTGTGAAACTGCAAGGCTTGTCACAGAAAACTACAGCTGGCTTTTAGAGAAAGGACCAATTAGAAGTGCTATAAACACGCTAGCTTTGCTGCTGATTATGGAGGTCTGATGCTTGTTAGTAAAATTTGAGTTATTAAAAACAGTGGAGCAGGCTTCCCGGAGGGATCATGGACATACCATCTATCCCCATGCATTGAGCCACGGTATCCCTCACACTAGCCAGGGACAGGCGGTCTTTAAATGTGCTCACACTACTTTAAAAGTACAGCTCAACCGTCTTAGGGATGGGGAGAGCATGGGGCGTAGAAGATATAAAGGTCTACTGAGTCTCTCTTACAGATTGACATGTTTCTCGGATTTCTCCCTGTGATGCAGATCAAGATGGAGTCACTCAACTATTGGCAGGATTGAGTAGTGAAGTGGAACCCGACCAGCACCTGATCATATGCCCGTGCCACAGGACACTGGAGTCATCGAGCATAGGGAGGGGGAGATGTGGTAGGCGTCCGGAAGATCTCAGGTTGTAATGTGAGAGGTGGAAAGTACAGAAGAGGGGGGCACGGGGTGGAGTGAGAGGAGGTGCTGGTGGTAGCAGATATAAGCACATGGTGTAAACAAAGGGCCGGCCTATATAAGTAGAAGCAGAGAAAAGTTTATGAGGCAATGGGGAGTTAAACATATAGCAGGGATTCCTCATTCCCCCACAGGAAAGGCCATAATAGAAAGAGCTAATGGGACTCTAAAAAGATATCTTGGTAAATATGGGGATGTGAAAGACCCACATATGAAATTGTTAAAGGCCTTATTTGTTATGAACCACCTGTGTGTGTTTGGGGAACAGAAGCTACCACCTGTAATAATACATCATAATCCAAAGGCACAAAAGGAGAGAAAGAAAGACATATGCGTTAAATATCGTGACCCTAAAACAGGGATATGGCAGCCTCCGGCCAAAGTATAATACTGGGGACGTGGGTATTTGTGTGTTGATTCTCCCATAGGATCGATTTGGGTGCCAGCCTGTCCTGGTTTAGGCCCATCAGGGAACAAAGACCAGGATTAGCCTCAAGTACAGAAGAGGCTGAGAATTGCTCAAGGGCAGGGAGAGCTTAATTGCCGCTTAAGTTTCAGGGTAAAACAGACCAGGCTACTGGGTTTGGGGAAGAAAACAGAAAAATAATTTAATGCAACATCAACTAAAACATACCCCCAAAAACCCAAAACATAACCAAAATTAAACAACACAGAGTAATACATCAATGAAGAGTCCAACCAGTCTTTTTAAGAACACCTTCTTGCCACACCTCCCCTCTTCCCGGGCTCAGAGCCCTGATCCCGTTGTTTTTACCCTGTCCCTCCCTGAACGATTCGGGGGGACAGGCAGTGGGGGTTTCAGTTAGTCTGTTCCCGATAGCTTCTGCCGTTTGTCCCTCCTCAGGACGGGTGAACTCCACACCAGTCCTCCCTGCGAGTCCGTGGGGTAACTCACACACACGGCAGACGTGCACGGGCTGCTCCGACCCGCACTTATTCCAAAGCCTGCAGCTCCTCTTTGCCTCTCGTGTGGGGCTGCTCTGAGACGTGCAGGCTCTCCAACACGGCCTGGGCCATGGCCGTCTCCCCACACAGTCTCTCGCCCGTCCGGGCTCACTCACATGGAGCTGCTGGTAACTCTCGGTCCTGCCATGGATCTCCATAGGTTGCAGAGGCACAGCTTGCATTCTCGCCATGTCTTGCAGAGGAGTCTCTGGTCTGTTGCTTCTCCTTCCTTCCTCCTTCTCTGGCTGAAGGGTCCGCATGGTCGCCTCCATCTTGTATCACTCATACACCTCCTGACTTGCATTCCGAATTCCCGTCCCCTAAATAGTGATCGCAGAGGCGCCAGATTGGCCCAGTCGAGCCGGAGGTGGGTCTGAACCCAGGAGCCGGGGGAGAGTCCGCAAACTCTTTACCGGGTCTTCACTGCAACCCGCTCCCCCTGTTACTAAGCCAAAAGCTGCTCCTTGCTAAACCAGAACACAGCCAGGTGGAAAAGAGCTGTCCTTGAAGCTTCGGAGATCAAATCATCTGACGAAAAAGGACAAGAAGAGATTGAAGAATAAATACACCCTCGTCTTGCGGTCATTGGAGGACTAGCTAACAATAAAAAGACTGAAGGTTATATAACAAAAAGACAGTGAATTTAATGAATAATAATGAGGTGTTTTGTTATAACCATAGCTTTTAGTGTAACTATAATTGCTAACGGCTTGACGCATTTCAATCAGCCTAGAGATAATATTTGGATAACCTTTGCTAATCAAACTGGTCAATCATCCTTTGCCTTAGTTTGGGAGGGGTTACTAATCCTTTTAAAATGTGTTTGATAGGATAGCCCATGTGGAATCTGGAGGAATTTTGTGGACTAGTAGACAATAACACCTTGTGTAATAAAACGGGGCTGAACACAGTTAGCGATGATCACGATCATTTGGACGGGAAACGTCAATGTCAGATAATTAAGTCCCTTAATACCACTTTAGCCTCACCCCCTGAAGAAACAGACATGTTTGGAAGTGCCAATGCAAGCTTTGATACTAATGGAACTGGGGGAAAATGGATAAGTTTTATGTCACGGGATATCCATGACTTTAATAGAACTCGAAAATAATGGGCCACCTTAGACTCTTCTTTGAAGTCAGAAACGGTATTTAAGCAATTGTATTCCAGCTGTAATGTCTCTAGTATTACATCACCGAAGAAATTGCCCACGGGTATATTTTTAATCTGTGGAGAAAGGGCCTGGAACAGAATACCAGTAAATCCCCCGGGTGGACCCTGTTATTTGGGGAAACTCTCTTTATTCCACACTAACTTAACCACTCTAATGCAGCTTGCTGACCATAATAATAGCTCCCGCAAAAAACGTAGTTCTTATGAGTTTGATTGTACTGATATTGGTCCCCCACGATTTTGGAGTGAACTGAAGCAAGTCATAGTTGCCCCCTTTTGCCAGGAGGAACAGCTAATAAGGCCATGAACGTGGCTAAACATTTACGATGTCGGACTAAAGATGAGTTAAATAAAACTTCAGAAATGATTGATATGTTAACAACTGATGTTCAAAGTGTAAATCATGCGGTGTTACAAAATAGAGCTGCCATAGACTTTTTATCATTAGGCCACGGACATGGATGTGAAGAATTTGAGGGCACGTGTTGTATGAAGCTGTCGGACCATTCCACCTCGATACATGCCAAACTGAAAGAACTTAAACAGGGATTACATCAACTGAAACAAGAAGAGGGATTAGGACTTGAAGGATGACATAAGGGTTGGGGAATAAGCCCTTGGTTGTGAAATGTTATAATGTATGGAATTGGCTTTATGGGTATTGTTTTATTTGTATTGTTAGTGTTTCCCTGCTTTATAAATTGTATTCAACGGCCAATAGAAAGAACATTTGAGAGGATGTGGCAGGCTAATATCATTGTCCAAAAAGAAAACGGGGGAAATGCGGGGAGTTTTGTGGTGACTTGGCTAGAGGAAAGAGAACATGATAGACTACTGCTGGTTAGGCAGTAAGCATTAAGCGATAAGATATTGGACCCTTTCTCAAGGACGTGAGAGCAAGAGAGTTGTATGGTAACTGGATGAGAAAGCAGGAGCTTAGTTTGGGTTAAGCAGCCACAAGTATCTAGAGTATGTTGAAACAAGGGCGAGGTTTGCATCTAACTGGGAATCAATTATGAGCTTAAGTTTTGCAATATGTATGAGCCTGATTAGTGTATCTATAAAAGACCTGTATCTTTGCCAATAAAGTTGAGACATGTTGCACTACAGGGTGAGCTTGTCTCCTGTCGTCTTCAGCACATAGGCAGTGGTATAACTTCTATACTGGTATATAATGTAGATGGGGTCTGCCTTCCTGCTTTCTTGGAGCTCCCATACACAGTGGTATAACTTAACCTACAGCATATATTTTTTCAATGGGAGTTTAGTAGTCCAAGTGAGTGGGATTAGAGATAGCTGCCACAGGAAAGCAGCTGCAAATGTGACACAGTTCTGGCTAATAGACTACATGGGGATGTACTTACTACTGTAGGTGGGGTCTGCCTTCCTGCTTTCTTGTAGCTCCCATACACAGTGGTATTACTTTTATCAACAGTCTGTGTTTTTTCAATGGGAACTGAGCAGTCCAAGTGAGTGTTATTGGACATAGCTCTCACAAAAAAGCAGCTGCAAATGTAACACAGTGGTGGGTGTTAGACTACATGTAAATGTACTTACTACGGTAGGTAGGGTCTGCCTTCCTGCTTTCTTGTAGCTCCCATACGCAGTGGTATAACTGAAACGACAGCATATATTTTTTTAATGGGTGCTGAGCAGCCCAAGCAAGTGGGATTGGAGATAGCTCCCACAGGAAAGCAGGTGCAAATGTGAAACAGTGCTGGCTGATAGACTACATTGGGGCGCACATACTACTGTACGTGGGGTCTTCCTTCTTTCTTTCTTGTAGCTCCCATACTCAGTGGTATAACTTCTACCGACAGTCTGTATTTTTTTAATGGGAGATTAGCAGTCCACATACTGGGATTGGAGATAGCTCCCACAGGAAAGCAGCTGCAAATGTGACACAGTGCTGGCTGATAGATTACATGGGGACATACTTGCTACTGTAGGTTTGGTCTGCCTTCCTGCTTTCTTGTAGCTCCCATACGCAGTGGTATAACTTAACGGAAAGAAAGTATTTTTTCAATGGGAGCTGAGCAGTCCAAGTGAGTGGGATTGGAGATAACTCCCAAAAGAAAGTAGGTACAAATGTGACACAGTGCTGGCTGATACACTACATGGGGACCTACTTACTACTGTGATAAATGAAATATCCCCAAACAGGATTCCGGTTGCGTTGAGGAATTTATTGGATGAATAAGAGCAAGCAAACAGCCCTGGGTGCACTGAGAGCCTCTGCTCTATCAGGACGCACACCCGTCACATCCCAAGTTCGCATTAAGTAGGGTAGGCCTTATACGTATTCATGACTTTTACTCGAAGGCGCTGAAAAATGTTAATCATTTCTGGGAAGGGGTCCTCTGCTTCTCGCGCATGCTTTGTTCCATCTCGGGGATCTTTTTCACCCTCTTTAGGTGGTGGTTGGAGGAAGTCAGTAGTCTTCCTCACGGTGTCCCTCAGGCAGTCTCCGTGTGTATATCTCTGCAAAACTGGTTCAAGCTAATCTCCCCAAAACATCTGCCAAGCTGCTGTTACAAGAAGCAGAAACACCCTCCTTAGCAAAACCTGGTTCAAGCTAGTCTTCCAAGACACCTGTCAAGCTGCCGTTACGAAACGCAAGAACAAGTTACACAAGAAGAAATAAAGTTACCAAAATTTATCATCCATATTCGTTGATCCACATTGACACGAATCAACGGAACACATTTCACAATCCCCCATTTTCTTTTTGATACTATTGATTCGTGTTTTAGCTTCTAATGGACTTAATACTTGTTTGATTGATATCAATTTTGGATCTTCCTTCAATTTTAATATCATCAAAGGGTCGGTTTTACCGCTTGTTGCTTTTTCAGGATCTATGGGCATAGCAGTAATTTGCATAGCTTGGATTATAGAGTGGATCAGTCTAATGAAACATGGGATCATACAAGGTAAAAACAATAAGCTTAATATTGAACACAATATCATAAATCCTAATTTTTCCACCAAACACTGCTAAATAAATTATCTCACCAGTCATTCTTCAAAAGTGAGTCCCGTCGTTGTACAGGTACATGTGCGACTCGTTTAATTTAATTTGCAATCTTTGTAATTGTATCCCCATGATCATCAATTTCTATACAACATTCAGATGTATTAAATTTTCCACACACGCCTCCTTCTGCTGCCAGTAGATTATCCAAGGCTAGCCGATTCTGATACACGGCTGCTCGAGTTTGAGATAATTGTTTTGCTACTAATTCTAAAGCCCAAGCAGTTTGATTAGTAATTATTTCAACTACTGCTTGTAACCGAATGATACGGTTTAGCATGTAGATAGGAGTTCTATAACCCCAACTTCCATCTTGTGCCCATGTAGCTGGGTCATAATAATTAATGATTCGTTCAGGGGGCCATTCATTATCTTTCCACTTTTGTGCTCCCCCTATTAATATACTTCTCTTTCTTCGGTTCAGGGTCTCATACAAAGGTATTCCCAAATGATTATTTTTCATTTTTGGCAGCAAAAAAAAGGCGGGTTGGATCATTCCAATGGTACAGCTACCTCTCCATCTCTTTGGTAATTCGTTATATGCTCTTTGCCCACATATCCAAAATAGCCCATCAGGAGACTTCCAATTGCTATTTGTTTTTCTGGGGTTTTCCCAAAAGGACTTCAAATCCCTAATTTCTTCAAATGGGTTTGCATTCATTTTGTTTTTCCAACATTGAATTTGATTGCCAGAGCAGTTGGTAGTCCAGTACCCATTGGGTGACTTTGGCCACCAGGTACTACTTGTTGAGTTAGTGGTCAAGATCATTTTGCAAGTTGTATGTCCAACATATTGTGTAAAATCACTGCTATTTCTAGATATACAAAACTGGCCTATTACTTCATGACTTAGCACCCATCCTTCAGGTCTGTTTGTGCTGGATTTATGGGTGTTGTTCCATTCCAATAATTGTTGGGATTCCACACTGTCTCCTCTCCATGGCCACTGCTCAGTCATCTGAGTCCCTCCACATATCCAACAAGAGGATACATTCAATTCTGTAGCTATTTTCTGCATCAAATCTACAAATAAATTCTGTCCTTTAGTTGATAAATCCCATGTGCTCATCCTTTCTTTGAGTTTTTCATATAATGTTTTTGAAGTTGAAGGAGGTCATTTGTGATTTGTTTTTAATCTTCGTGTAACATTCTTTACTAATTCTTCTTTAAATCTATCTTGTTGTCCTCCTCCATCTGAATACCCCCACATTCCTCCTTGAGTGAAACATATATATTTCTCTCCCTTGGGACAAGTTCCATAGCCATGGACTACTCTTCCTGTCTTGTCTCCAAGATTCTCAGCTACCCAAACAGTCAATCCCGCTGTTTGGCATTTTTCCAATTGAGTTCTTTTAGAACACCCAGCATTTATGTGGGTATGATAGGCCAGAGTTGACACCGTTTGTTTCCCATATGCCACTTGTTGGTAGCATTTGGAGCACGAATCGGCTGAAACTCCATGTAGGATTAGGTTGATCCATACAAACAAAATCAAACCCCACCTTTTTACTCCTCTGCCTCCACCGCCTACTGGGGTGCTTCCAACAGCGGGGTTATTCATCTTCACGGCAGCAGGGGTATTCTTCAGGGGTCTCATATGGATCATGCTAGATGAGACTCATATGGTTTTTGCCAAACTTCAGTATTAAAGGGATTTACGGGTTTATTTAGTTCAGTTTCTAACACGTGGCCTTACAGTCCTTTAAACTTGTGTGGAGTTTCTCCCTACCTTATTGTAATAGCACTCTATCTTCAAAGCGTGCTTAGGTGTTGAGGGAGGGAATTTTTCGCAAAATGATCTTACCACCACTCTCAGTTACCGTCACAAAGTCTCCTTTGTTGCGTGCTCTTTCAAGATCGTCTGAAGGTCAATTTAGTCTCTCCAGGCTCAGATGCGACTTTCCATTCTTTCACTGGACCTTTTACTTGCGAAACGTGGGTCCATCCCTTTTCAGCAGTTCTCACAGCCGTCTCTGTAGTTAATAAAACAAGAAAAGGTCCCTCCCAGAGAGGAGATAAGGTTTCTTCCTTCCATGCTTTTATTAGAACTTTATCTCCTGGTTCTAATTGGTGAATTGCAAATCCAAGCAGTGGAGTCTGGGCTAACATCCCAATTTCCCTTAATTCTTTTAATCTTTTTCCAATGGTTACCACATATTTCTGGATAGTTTGATCCTCAATTACATTGTTCTCTAGAGGCATCCCTTGGGAATAGGGCATGCCATATAACATTTCATATGGTGATAATCCAGTTTCACTGTGGGATTTAGTTCTTATACTCAAAAGTGCCAATGGCAAGCACTTTGTCCAAGACATTTGAGTCTCAATCATCAATTTAGCTAGCTGTTGTTTTATTGTTTGATTCATCCTTTCTACTTTTCCCGAACTCTGTGGGTGCCAGGGAGTATGGTATTCCCACTGGATACCTAGTGATTGACATAATAATTTTATTACTTTAGAAGTAAAGTGCGTGCCTTGGTCTGAGTCTATGTACTGGATTATCCCATATCTAGGTACTAAGTGTTCTAATAAAATTTTTACTACCATCTGTGCCGTGGCTCGTGCCACAGGGTAAGCCTCTACCCATTGTGTTAAGTGATCCACGATTACTAGTAAGTATTTTACCCTTCCCACCTTGGGTAATTCTGTAAAATCAACTTGCACTCTTTCAAAAGGTCTGTAAGCTGTTTTTCTTCCTCCAGTTGCTACTTGTCAAAATATTTTCTTATTTATCTTTTGACACGTTAAGCAACCCCGTGTAATTTGCTTTATTATTTCAAAGATTCCAATACATCCAAATTGTTTAAGAAAATGATCACTTAATGCTTTTGTACCCCAACGCGTTTGTGCATGCAAGCGTTCCATAACGTGTCTAGCTTTTGACAACATTTCCCGCCCATCAGGTAACATCCATTTCCCTTGTTCTAATTTGGCCCCTATTTTCTCCAACTTATTTAATTCCTCAGGGGTAAATTTCTTTTCTCTTTATTCTTGTTCCTTTTCATTGTTGCCCCTCTTAGTTTGTACTACACAGACTTTAATTGTCTGAGCCCTGAGAGCTGCTTCCTGAACTTCCTTATCTGCTAAGTTATTTCCTCTAGTTCGGTAATCTAATCCTTTTTGGTATCCTCTTACATGTACTATGGCTATTTTCTTTGGTTCCCTTAGAGTTTTTAGGATTTTTATTATTAATTCTTGATGTATTAAATTCTTCCCTTGGGTATTAATTAAGCCTCTTTCTTCCCAAATTTTTCCAAAAGTGTGTACTATCCCATATGCATATTTAGAGTCTGTGAATATAGTCCCGCTCTTTCCTTTCAATAATTCTAAGACCCTATAAAGGGCATACAACTCACAAGCTTGAGCTGACCATGTTGGGCTCAAGGGTCCTGACTCTACTATGTCTAACCCTTTATTTATTATTGCATACCCCGATTTTCTCTTTCCCTCCACCATTTGAGAAGATCCATCGATGAACAGTATTTCCCCTTCTTTTAGTTCAGTATCTCTTAAGTCAGGTCTAACTTTTGTTTGGGTCTCGATTATTTCTAAACAATTGTGTTGTAGTACCTCTAATGGTTCTCCAAATAAAAATTGTGATGGACTCTGTGCAGATGTTACTTGTAATTCTAGGTCAGGGGAATCTATTAATATTGCTTCATATTTTAAAATCCGACTATCCGTTAACCATTTTTCTGCTTTTTGTTGTAAAACTGTCCTAACATTATGTGGGGTGTACACCTTTAAGAGTGCACTAAAGGTAATTTTCCTGGCTTCCTCTATTAATAAAGCCGTCGTGACTAGGGCTTGGAGACAAGCAGGCCGTCCTCTGCTTACTGGGTCAAGTAGTTTAGAGCAATATCCCACGGGCTTTTTGGTTCCTGCCCAGTCCTGAGTGAGGACTCCATACGCTGTTTGATTTGAGGTATTTACAAAAAGATAAAAAGGTTTCTCTAAGTCTGGGAGACTCAGTACAGGTGCTTGTATTAATGCACTTTTTATTTCCTCAAATCTCTGGTCATCTTCTGCAAGCCACTTAAGCTGGTTGTTAGTTAATTTGTTATATAAAAAATTTTACTTTCTCACTATAATTTTCAAGCCATGGTCTGCAATATCCTAACAATCCTAATATCTGCCGAATTTCTTTTTTTGTTTTTGGTGGTCTTAAAGATAAAATCCCAGATACTCGTTCGGGGTCTAATTTTTTTCTTCCTCTATTTAGCCAATGTCCTCGGTATTTTACTTCTTGTTCTACAAATTGTAATTTTGACCGGGACACTTTCAATCCTCTCTTTCCCAAAAAGTTTAACAACTTTATGGTAGCCTTTCGAGTCTCTTCCTCAGTTTCCCCTGCCACTAATAGATCATCTACATACTGCAATAATTTAATTTCTTTGGGTATTATAAAATCCTGCAAAATTCTTTCTAAAGTTTGTCCAAATAAATTCGGTGATTCCGTAAATCCCTGTGGCAGCACGGTCCATCTTAGTTGTTGCTTTCGTCCTGTCTCAGGATCCTCCCATTCAAAAGCAAAATAATCTCTGGACCCCTCGTCCAAAGGACAAGCCCAAAATGCATCTTTTAAATCTATCACACTATACCAAGTATATCTTGGAGAAATATGACTCAATAGAGTATAAGGATTTGCCACCACAGGGAATTTAGTGATGGTTCGCTGATTTACAGCCCTTAGATCTTGTACCATTCTATATAATCCATCTGGTTTCTTTACAGGGAGGATAGGTGTATTGTGGGGTGACATACAGGGTTCCAAAGTCCCCTGTTCTAAAAGTCTGTCAACCACCGGTTTTAACCCCTTCCAACCTTCCATGGATATGGGGTATTGTTTGATTCTTATTGGGCGATGTGGGTCTATTATTTGAACACTTATGGGATCCATTTGTATTTTTCCAGTTTCTCCCTCTTTATACCATACTAAGGGATTCATATTTTTCTCATCTTCTTGTGTTAGGGGATATAACTTAATCTGTAACTTGTCCCCTTGACTCTGGATGCTTAGATTTAATTTCAGGATCAGATCTCTCCCCAGTAAATTATATTCTGCTTCAGGGAGTAGCAACAAATCATTAAGGTAAATTTTCTTCTCTGACTCTATTTCTACATCTTTTAGAATGGGCACTTTAAAGGGTTCTCCTTTTGCCCCAATTACTGACATATAATTTTTCTCTTTTTCTATCCCTTTTGGGAGCTTTTGGATGGTTGACTTTTCAGCACCCGTATCGACTAAAAATAAAACTTCTTCCTTATGGGGACCTATTAGTAATTTTATCAAGGGCTCTGTTGATGTTGAAGTCCCCAACAAATATAGCCCCTGACTCCCCTATTCTTCTTTAAACATTTTTTCATCTTGTTCCCGTTTTCTACAGTTCTTCTGAATATGCCCCTTCTTGTTACAGTAGTAACAGACGGGAATACCAGACCTCTCTCTAGAAGGTGGTCCCTGGGGTGTCATCTCTATTTTCTTTTTCCCTTTCTCCCCAGATGAGATTTCAGCTTCCTTACTCTCTCTCATGGCTGCTACAAAGATTTTTGCTTTTGTTTTTTGCTTTTCTTCGTCCCTCCTTATGTAGACTTTTTGAGCTTCTCCAAGTAATTCCTCTAACCCTCTATTTTGCCAGTCTTCTAATTTTTCCAATTTTCTTCTTATATCCCCCCAAGATTTTGCTACAAATTGTGTTCTAAGGAGTGCAGTCCCAGTCACTGTATTTGGATCTATTCCAGAATACATTTGTAAACTTTTTCTTAACCTTTCTAACCATTCCGTTGGTGATTCGTTTTTCCCTTGTTCCTCATTAAATGCTTTATTAATGTTTTGTCCTCGGGGGACCGCTTCTCTTATCCCTTGGATAATTCATGTTCTCAGGTCTCTCATGTTCTGCCTCCCTTGGGGTTGTTGATGATCCCAGTGAGGGTCCATATTTGGCCATTTATGATCCCCAGGAGGTCCAGTCTAATTTTGTCTTTCCCAAATTGTCATTCCAGCTTGTCTAATCATACCCCTTTCCTCAGCAGTAAATAAGATCCCTAAAATAGACTGTATTTCTTCCCAGGTATAAGTATTGGGGCCTAAGAATTGGTCTAATTTTTCAGCTACCCCAAAGGGATCATCTAATAGGGTCCCCATTTCTTTCTTAAAATTTCTTACATCTGTGATATTTAAAGGGACTGCCACAAACCCAATGCCTTCCTGATTACCTCCGAGGGGTACCTCTCGTAAGGGATATAGAGAAGCTCCCTCAGATGTGGCAGTCCTACTTCGCGTACATGCAGCGGGAGGTAGATCTAATTCCGGTGCTGTTGGTGGTGGAAACAGGGGCAACGGTGGCACTGGTGGGGGTACTACGGCCACCCGGGCGGGAGCCGCCACCGGAGGTGGATTGTTAGAATTATGGAGGCGGTAAGTTATCCAGTGGCTCCCATTTATCATCTTTTTCCTTTACTTTTCCATTTTTATTCCCTTCTTCTTCCTCAAACTTTTCATTTGCTTTCAATGTAAGTATTGAGGCCGGAAAAGGACGTGAAGTCCTAACCCATAATCCTGCATAATCACTTTCCTCCTGACAAAAAGGTTCCTTTGAATTAACGTATATATTTAAGGCCTGGCAAATCCAGTCCTCAAAAGATCCAAAAACAGGCCAAAAGATATGTGGCTTTAAAGGTTTCTTTGGCCATTCAGTCATACAATATTGGACTAATTTGAATTTACTTTTTCCTTTTCTGGGGCCCCTTTCATTCCAATCCCTAATCATTATTCCTAATGGACTTTCTGACGGTAGGTCTGGTAATTTGCTCCCTTTCTTTAGGTCCTGGGTCTTTGACTTTTTCTGACCCATCTAGGAATTTTACTGTGGCAATTCCTACAGCCCTTGGTTACCAGTAAGAGTGCCTTGCAGGGGGTTTAGGACCTATCACCCACCCATGAATACTATAGGAATCGCTTTGGTCCTTCACCGGCCAAGTCCCTCGCGGGAGATTGGAACCGCGGTTAGAAGACCTCCACACTCGCTTCGGAACCAGGTTCCGTCTCAATCGCACTCTTACACACACAGGCAACCGAAACCCACCCAACCGAACGGGATACGCCTTAAATACTTACGACTCCGTCGTCTTCGTTCAGATCTTCACACTCAGAATTATGGGCAAAATAAACTGCTGCAGCCGGCAAGGGAGCTTATAAAAATCAAATTCTTTGCTTGCCCCTATTCAGGTTCAGACTGGTGTTAGTCCTGACCCGACCTGATCAAGAGTAACCAAATGGTGGGGTGCCCCTCCTAAATCAAGTCAGAAGTCAGGAACCAAGACCATCCTGGACGAGCCCCCAATTGTGATAAATAAAGTATCCCTGAGCAGGATTCCGGTTGCATTTAGGAATTTATTGGATGAATAAGAGCAAGCAAACAGCGCTGGGTGCACTGAGAGCCTCTGCTCTATCAGGAAGCACACCCGTCACATCCCGAGTTCGCATTAAGTAGGGTAGGCCTTATACGTATTCATGACTTTTACTCGAAGGGGCTGAAAAATGTTAATCATTTCTGGGAAGGGGTCCTCTGCTTCTCGCGCATACTTTGTTCCATCTCGAGGATCTTTTTCACCCTCTTTAGGTGGTGGTTGGAGGAAGTCGGTAGTCTTCCTCACGGAGCCCCCCAGGCGACCTCCGTGTGTCTATCTCTGCAAAACTGGTTCAAGCTAATCTCCCCAAAACATCTGCCAAACTCCTGTTACAAGAAGCAGAAACACCCTCCTTAGCAAAACTTGGTTCAAGCTAGTCTTCCAAGACACCTGTCAAGCTGCCATTACGAAAAGCAAGAACAAGTTACACAAGAACAAATAAAACTACCAAAAATTATCCTCCATATTCGTTGATCCACATTGACACGAATCAAGGGAACATATTTCACACTACTGTAGGTGGGGTCTACCTTCCAGCTTTTTTATAGCTCCCATACGCAGTGGTATAATTTAAGTGACCGCATATATTTTTTCAGAGTTGAGCAGTCAAACTGAGTGCGATTGGAGATAGCTCCCAAACGAAAGAAGCTGTAAATGTGACACAGTGATGGCTGATCGACTACATGCGGACCTACTTACTACTGTAGCTGGGGTCTGCCCTCCTGCTTTCTTGTAGCTCCCATATGCATTGGTATTACTTAACCAACAGTCTGTATTTTTTCAATGGGAGTTGAGTAGTCCAAGAGAGTGGGATTGGAGATAGCTTTCAAAGGAACGCAGCTGCAAAGGTGACACAGTGCTGGCTGAGAGACTTCATGGGGACCTACTTAGTACTGTAGGTTGGGTCTTCCTTCCTGCTGTCTTTTAGCTCCCATAGGCAGTGGTATAACTTAACCGACAGCATACATTTTTTCAATGGGACCTAAGCAGTACAAGTGAATGTTATTGGAGATAGCTCCCACAGGAAAGCAGCTGAAAATGTGACACAGTGCTGGCTGATAGACTACATGGGGACCTACTTACTACTGTAGGTGGCTTCTGCCTTCCTGCTTTCTTCTAGCTCCCATATGCAGTGGTATAACTTCTACCCACAGTATATATTTTTTCAATGGGAGTTGAGCAGTCCAAATGACTGGGATTGGAGACAGTGTCCACAGGAAAGCAGCTGCTTATGTGACACAGTGCTGACTGAGAGACTACACGGGGACCTACTTACTACTATACGTAGAGTCTTCCCTCCTGCTTTCTTGTAGCTCCCATACGCAGTGGTATAACTTCTACCCACAGTCTGTATTTTTTCAATGGGATTTGAGCAGTCCAAGTGAGTGGGACTGGATATAGCTTCCACAGGAAAGCAGTTGCAAACGTGACACAGTGCTGGTTGATAGTCTATATGGGGGCTTACTTACTACTGTAGGTGGTTTCTCCTTTCCTGGTTTCTTGTAGCTCCCATTTGCAATGGTATAACTGCTAGCGACAGAATATATTTTTAAAGGGAGCTGACGAAGCCCAGAGCATGAAACAGTGCTGTCTGAAAGACTTACATAGGGAGCTACTTAAAAGGGTAGGTAAGGGCTCCCTTCCTGCTTTCTTGTAGCTCCCATAGACAGTGCTATAACTTCTACTGCAATCATGTATTTTTTCAATCGGAGCTGGGCAGTCCAAGTGATTTGGATTGGAGATAGCTCCCACAGGAAAGCAGCTGCAAATGTGGCACAATGCTGGCTGATAGACTACATGGCAGTGTACTTACTACTTTAGTTTGGGTAAGCCTTCCAGCTTTTTTGTAACTCCCATACGCAGTGCTATAACTCAACAGAAAGCATGTATTTTTTTCAATGGGAGCTGAGCAGTCGAAATAAGTGGGATTGGAGATAGCTCCCACAGAAAGCCGGTGCAAATGTGACACAGTGCTGGCTGATAGACTACATGGGGACCTACCTACTACTATAGGTGGGGTCTGCCTTCCTGCTTTCTTGTAGCTCCATACGCGGTGGTTTAAATTAACCTAGAGCATATATTTTTTCAATGGGAATTGAGCAGCCCAAGTGATTGGGATTGGAGATAGTGCCCACAGGAAAGCAGCTGCAAATGTGACACAGTACTGGCTGATAGACTACATGGGGACCTACTTACTACTGTATTTGGGGTCTGCCTTCCATTTTTCTTGTACCTCCCATACGCAGTGGTATAACTTCTACCAACAGACTGTCTTTTTAAAGGGAGCAGACAAGGCCAAGAGTGAGGGATTGGAGATAGGTCCCAGAGGAAAGCAGCTTCAAAGATGACACAGTGCTGGCTGATAGACTACATGGGGACCTACTTACTACTGTACGTGGGGTCTCCCTTCCTGCTTTCTTTTAGCTCCCATCGGCAGTAGTATAACTTCTACCGCCAGCATGTATTTTTTCAATGGGCGGTCAGAAGTCCAAGTGAGTGGGATTTGAGATAGCTCCCACAGGAAAGCAGCTGCAAAAAGTCTTGTAAAAGTAAAAGTAAAAAGTAAAAAGTAAAAAGTAAAAAAGTAAAAGTCTTGTAAAACTTTAACCGTAAAGTCTCTACAATGTGCACAGGTACAGTTGGCTAAGGTGCTTATAGCAGGTACAATAGGTTGTGCATGAGCTGATAAGAGCCAAGAGAAGAGTTCATGAGCGGGCCACTAGAGGAAGATTACCGACTTCACCCCAGCGACCACATTACGACTACCAGGAGGCAGTGGAAGACCCCCTAGTAACAAGACGGGCACATGGGCAGAGTACACCAGGGAGCGATGCACTCGACCGATAAGGACTGTATAAAAGGACTGTGATAAGGGGGGGGGGGGGGGGGGGGGCCGCACGTCGTTGGTAAAGCAGAGTCTCTTGGCGGCCCAGTGCTGTCTTGCTTATTTGCTGCTTGCTTAATAAATTTGATCTGTGAGTCATTTAAATTGAGTAGTTAACTTTATCACAGCAACTTATAACAATTTGGTGCCGTGACTCCGATACAGGTAAATTTGGTATTGGATTCCCAGACTAGGGGGGCGTCCCATCTGCGGATGGCCCTGGTGTGGGAAATTCCCTTGCCAAACTCTGTATTCCGAACCCCTTCTAAATTTGGAAAATAAGCAAATAAACCTGCAGTACCCCATAATTTTTGTCCACGAAGATCGGAATGAAGACCCTGGATTGGGTAAGTATTTGGTGATTCCGTTCGGTCGGGGTGGTTATCCTAGAGTGCGAGTGACTGAGAGGTCTCAAGGAGACCAAGTGAGTGCAGACCCTCCAATAGTGCAGTTCCTATTGCCCGCGAGGGCGTGGGTCACGACCGAGGGGAACGATTGTGAGAACGAGTCAAGGGCACTCTGGAAGACTGGACAGAGGAAGTGTAAGCCTTCTGATCCCATGGGTGGCCATAAGGATAGGCTGCCAGGTATTCCCACAGAAAGTCCTCTGGGGATGATGATAAAATTTTGGAATGATTCCCCCTGTAGAAGACAAAAGAGTAAGCAAAAGATGGTACATTACTGTATGGAAGTTTGCGGGGAAGAGTCATTAGGAAATCCCCATATTATTTGGCCCATATTTGGGTCTTTTGAGCACTGGTTATGAGCAGACCTCAATTTTTGGGTAAATGATAAGACCATTACCCAAGAGGAAATTGAATATGCAAGTCTCTGGATACCCCAACCTTCTAATAAGGTATCCTTGTTCGCTCTTAAGGAAAAGAAAGTTAAGAGTCCACCCGAAGAGGAGATTTGGTAGAGGATCCTCTGGGTGTGTCTGAGAGATTTGATCAGTTCTTAGGGCCGAATCTTTATACCTGGGATGAACTATATTATTCACAAAGGAGGAAAGGGAAATGATTCGAAGAGCAGGAATGAGAATCTGGGATCAACAGCACCAGGCAGGACCAGACGCACATGTGAAATGGCCCTTGCAAAGGCCCAATTGGAATAATCAGATGGCGGAGCACAGAGCCCATATGGCAGACCTACGAGCCATCATTGTCCAGGGAATCAGAGAGTCTGTTCCCCGAGGACAGAATATTAACAAAGCATTAAAAATTAGAAGATTGACAAGAAAAAGGGCTAGAAAAAGAAACAAAAGCCTGGGAGACAGGTGCATTCATCAGGAAAAAAAAGAAAAAAGGAATCAAAGGACAATGGAATGTTTTAAAGGAAGAAGAGGGGGAGTCAGGGGTAATCGAGTAATCGAGCCCTTGATAAAACTGAAGTTAGGTCCTCAGTGTCAGGAAGTAGAATTTTTAGTGGACTCTGGGACTGAGAGATCTACAGTCCCGTGATTGTCCCAGCGGTGTAAGATATCTTCAGAGAAGGTGCAAGAAAAGTAGGGGCAAAAGTGGAAACATTTAAAGTACCTCTTGTGAAGGAGGTACTGATAGAATCTGAAGCATTAAAAATATGCTGTAGGATCATTTTTGTTAGTTCCAGAGGCTGATCATAATTTATTAGGGAGAGACGTAATTATAGACTTAGGAAAAACCTTGGGCTGCCGGTAAAGGTAAAGCAGTACCCCTTGTCACAAGAAGGTAGACAAGGATTAACCAGAAATAGAAAGACTAATATCTAAGGGACTACTTGAGCCCTGTATGTCCCCTTACAATACTCCCATATTGCCAGTAAAGAAATCTGATGGGACTTATAGATTAGTACATGACCTCCGGGAGATAAACAAGAGAACTATTACTAGGTTCCCTGTGGTAGCTAACCCGCACACCTTATTGAGTCACTTGAGTAGACCTTAAGGATGCCTTTTAGGCCTGTTCCCTGAAAGAGGAGCGCAGGGATTATTCTGCTTTTGAATGTGAAGATCCTGACACCCATAAAAAACAAGAGTTGAGATGGACTCTATTACCACAGGGATTTACAGAGTCACCCAATCTTTTTGGACAAGCACTAGAACAGATCTTGAGAAATTATGAGTTAGGCAAAGAAGCTATTTTAGTTCAATATGTGGACGATTTATTATTAGTAGGGAGAGATGAAGAAGCTGTTAGACAGGAAAGTGTTAAATTGCTTAATTTCCTGAGTTTACAAGGGTTGAAAGTGTCTAAATCTAAATTACTGTTTCCTGAAAAAAAGGTAAAATATTTGGGACACTGGTTTATAAAGGGAAGTAAGAAACTTGATCCAGATCGAGTAAATGGGATACTGTCCCTACAAGCTCCAAAGAGTAAGAGACAAGTTAGACAGCTTTTAGGTCTGTTGGATATTGCAGACAATGGATTGAAAATTTTATTAAGAAGGTAAGATTTTTGTACCAGAAATCAACTCAGGATGGATTAGTTAAATGGCCCAAAGAAGATGAAAGAGATTTTGAGAATTTAAAAGTGGATTGGATTAATGTCCCTCTGCCTAGCCTGCCTGATGTTAGAAAACCTTTTATTTGTTACCTTTGGAGAGGAGTTAAAGGTATTTTCTCCCCACAACATTCGGGGGAGGTATTAGAAGTATAGAACAACTGTCTCCAGTGGGGACTGTAATTTAAGTTTATAAAAGGGTGCTTTATACTTAGAAGGCCTGGAGAACCGAGACCTGGATGTGAAAGCCAGTGTTTCAGGCACCCCGTGGGTGCTGGAGGAAAAGGCAAGAGGAAAGAGGCCTAAAAGGAGACAGAGAATACCCCTGAAGATTACGACTGCTGCCGAGAAGATCATAACACTCACTGCTCTAAGCAAGAGAGTAGGTGAAGGAGGCAGAGGCGTACTGGGAGTGGGGTACAGAGTCTCTCAAAGCCTCAAACTGGGAATCCTAAGATCCCAAGCCTACCTCTAAGACGGGCAAAAGCGTTGCACCTAAAAGAATGTGGGGTGAAAAAATAAAAAGGGAAATACCATTTTATTTGATAAAGGCCCCACCCATTATCCAGGGATGGTATGTTATCTGGCTGATGGAGTGGTTAACTCTCCTGCCGCTGGCTAAGTTATAGCATGAACCCCCCATTTTATGAGGCAATCGGACTGAACCAATCAGACCTGTGAATAGCTCAAAGTGCGTTTGTTCGAAAACCAGTGCCACGCCATGCCTCTTTAAAGGTATTTAATGCCAGCAGTGAATATTGTATTCAGGCAACCGTTGTTCCATGCATTTTATAATCACCCTGAAGAGTTTGTCTGTAATCATTGGAATACCAGCACTGTGTAACATTTGCAGCTGCTTTCCTGTGAAAGCTATCTCTAATCCCACTCACTTGGACTGCTCAACTCCCAATTCCAAAAATACAGACTGTCGGTAGAAGTTATACCACTGCCTATGGGAGCAACAAGAAAGCAGGAAGGCAGACCCCACCTACAGTAGTAAGTCGGTCCCAATGTAGTTTATCAGCCAGCACTGTGTCACATTTGCAGCTGCTTTCCTGTGGGAACTATCTCCAAAAACACTCACTTGTACCGCTCAACTAGCAATGAAAAAAAAAAAACTGTCCGTTAAGTTATAGTACTGTGTATGGGAGCAAAAAGAAAGCAGGAAGGCAGACCCCAACTACAGTGTTAAGGAGGTCCCCATGTAGTCTATCAGCCATCACTGTGTCACATTTTCAACTGCTCTCCTGTGGGCACTATCTCCAATCCCAGTCTTTTGGACTGCTCAACGCTCATTGAAAAAATACACACTGTCGGTTAATTTAAACCACTGCATATGAGAGCTACAAGAAAGCAGGAAGGCAGACCCAACCTACAGTAGTAAGTGGGTCTCCATGTAGTATATCAGCCAGCACTGGTTAACATTTGTAGCTTCTTTCTTGTGGGAGCTATATCTAATCCCACTAACTCTAACTGCTCAACTCCCATTTAAAATATACAGACTGTCGGTAGAAGTTATACCACTGCGTATGGGAGCTACAAGAAACCAGGAAGGCAGACCCCACCTACAGTAGTAAGTATGTCCCCATGTAGTCTATCAGTCAGCACTATGTCACATTTGTACCTGCTTTCTTTTGGGAGCTATCTCCAATCCCACTCACTTGGGCTGCTCAGCTCCCATTGAAAAAATACCTGCTTTCCGTTAAGTTATTGCACTGCGTATGGGAGCTACAAGAATGCAGGAAGGCAATCCCCACCTATGCCGCGACGTTTTCGGCTCTTGGCCTAAAAACCAGACTCGAAGTCTGAAAACCAGGCTCGAAGCCTGAAACCAGGCTTGAAGCCTGAAAAATGAACCAGACTCGAAGTCTGAAAAACCCAGGCTCGATGCCTGAAAAACCGGCTCTAAGCCTGCTTCATGCGGCGATCAACCCAGGGTCCGATTCTCAGCTGGATGGGAAGAAAGCAGTCCTACTCAATGTGAGTGATAGCAGAAATCTTCTTTATTGAGAGCAGGCTCTAACTTATATACACAGGAGCTTCAAAGCTAGCTCAGCAACAGCAGCTAATAGATTACATTTTCTTGTTCATCCTACTTGTGGTTTCTGCCTTAAGCAAGCTCCCTCACATTTTCCCATCTTGTTTTTCCCCAAAGTTGTTTACCACTTTTAGCCGAAAACAGTCTGACCTTGAGGGAACAGAAAGCGGCCTGCTGTCTACATGACAGCAACTGCTTTAACCATGGCTCTGAGTCTGGTCTTGATTGTGCATTAAATTCATATAACTAGAGCTCAGGCTGCCTTGTCCCAACAGGCCTAACATTATATCCCGGGATCCATGTCCATGCTCCCTCATTTTTTCTCCACAATTTCCCCTGTTTTTT
The DNA here is from genome assembly GCF_028858725.1 of Colius striatus. NCBI lineage: Eukaryota > Metazoa > Chordata > Aves > Coliiformes > Coliidae > Colius > Colius striatus. The sequence continues at coordinate 32,758,003 of NC_084789.1, forward strand.
TTTTGCACAATCAAGACTGAGTCAGTCAGTCATTGCACTGCCTTCATATTATAACTGTATATGATTCTAAACATTACAAGCAAAAGCAAAATAACCGATATACATCTTAACTCTTCTTTGGTTAATATAGTCAACATAGGTGACAACCCCCCAAAAGCTGATTGAAACCAATTATCAAAAGGCTGATAACCCACTGTAATATTCTTAGCGTGAGCCTTTAAACATGCCAAAGCGTTGTGAATAGATTCACTATGATCAGAAAGATGAAAACAACACATGTCTTCAAAGTCTCGGCATCCGTGCCCTTCCGCCAATAGCAAAAAATCAATAGCTGCACGATCTTGCAATAAGGCATGTCTAAGGCTTTTCTGATCTGCCAACAATTTTTCAATAACATCAGTAGTAACATTAGCTTGCTGCTCTGACCAATACACTAATCTTTCTAACTGCCGTAAGGCCTGGGCTGCAGCCAATCCAGGTTCAAATTCTGATGCAAATACATTCGCCGTAATTGACCACAATTGTACTTTACCATCACAATCTCCTTTTAAGTTGTGGGTATCTCTTGTTTTCTGTAACTTGGTAATTTTTAACCAGTCCTGCTGTCGAGGAGCAAACAAAGTTAGTTTCCCTAAATAACATGGCCCCTTATTTGGGTTAGCTGGGATTCCCTGCCACACTCGATCCCCACATATTAAGAAGATGTTATTGGGTAGAGCTTTAGCAGACCCATTGCTCCACAGAGTAGGCCCCTGAGGGGTCTCGCGTTCCCAACGAGTGTTACTTCCCCCATATATCAACCCAGACAAGTTGGCCATTCAAGTCCCACCAAATTATCCTATGGCCAATCCACAATATCCTCCTTTTGGATCTACAAATCGACTATATGCACCTTCGGGGGAAACATCAGTCCACTGCTTAACCATATTTTTATATTGTTCCATTCCTCTTAGTCCTTGATATTTAGTCCCAAAGCTAAAACAAGTACGAGTCCAACTCCCATTCGTTATGTTTCCGATTGCTTGACTTCCCAGCAACTCCAACTCTTGTGGGTCCCAGGGAAGAGGGACTTTGAGCCGACTTAACGAGTGCCACGGCAAAGTCCAATGTCACTTTGCTGGAACAGGAGGCGCTCCCGCTGACATATTTCTGGAAATCACTAGGATCAAAATCTGGTATCCCAACCAGGCAGGTGCGGAATGTATCACTCACAGACTGAAGACTCAGACAAAAGTCAACTTGGCCTGTCTGATTCGCCCAGGTGACCCACATGTTCTGACATGGATTCACTTGATTCAATGACGATGTGTGAACTATCACCATCAGGATTATTAGGAGTAACAGCCGCTCTAGTCCATTTCGCAGGAACCCATATTGGACCTGTAGATGTAAGCACAGACATGTAACCCCTGCCTAAATACTGCACTTTAGCTGGGCCCTGCCATATACCTGTTCGTGGATCTCTGTAAGTTACCCACATTGCCGGCGGTCTTTTGGATGTTTCCACCATTCCTTGATGTAGTCGAGCTGGAGGTTCTTTCTCCTCCCCAAAGATACATAAATGATTTATAGTAAACAATACCTTAGACAACCATTCCTGTGGGTCCTGTATGTCAGACATCTTACTTAAATATGAATTTAACACTTGATGAGCTCGTTCCACTATTGCCTGTCCTGTTGGTGAATGTGGTAGCCCTGTAATGTGTTTCACTCCCCAGGTTTAGAAAAACTGTCCCACCCGTTGACTAACATATTCAGGGCCGTTATCAGTCTTAATGGTGCCTTGCACCCCCATAACAGCATACCATGCAGTGGCATGTCGGATTACATGCATTACCCTTTCTCCTCCTTGAGCCGTTGCCCATATATACTTACTGAATGTATCCACAGTTACATGAACATATTTAAGCCTTCCAAATTCAAAAATGTGAGTGACGTCCATCTGCCACAATTCTAATGGTCCCAGACCTCTGGGGTTGACTCCCAGACCTAACCCTGGGCCATAGTGGCTACACTGCGGGCAAGCCCTCACTATCGCTCAAGCATCCTCTATTGAGAGGTCAAAACTTCTCTTTAAGCCTCTGGCATTTTGATAAAAGGTGGCATGGTCCTCTCTTGCCTGATTGAATTTATTTACAGGCACTCCCAAAGCTACGAGCTTGTCCACTCTAGCATTTCCTGCTCCTAAACCAATGTCATACTTATGACTTCTGATGTGTATTACACAGTATGGAGATATGTGCTGCTGGATAGCGGCCTGCATGGCTCTAAGTAGGTCAAAAAGGCGTTGATTGCGCACATCTTTAATGCGAGCATCTTCTATTCGCTGAGCAATTCCTGCAACATAAAAAGAGTCAGTTACAATATTCAACGGTTTACACCACCACATTTCAAGGGCCCGAACAACCGCACAAAGTGCTAAAGTCTGTAAAGAGTCCATTTCCGTGGCATGTAATAGCTGGTGTTTCCATTGTCCTGCCTCTTCCCAGACTATTACAGCCCGCTGAGATTTCTTTCCTGCGTCTGTATATGCTGTAACGGCATTTGACAAAGTTTGCTCACTTAGCTAAGGACGAATAATCCACTGTTGTTGTGTCATCCACGCCAACACCTTAGATTTTAGGGACTGTATGTTTATTTTTTGGGCAGATGACTATAAGTTAAGCTGTAGAGGCTCTAATGTTGCTATGATCAATTCCAGATCTCTTTTCACTATAGGCACATATATTGTTCCTGGCTCTTGACCACTCACCTGTAAAATTCGAGTGTGTCCCTTTCTAGTAAGCATTGCTAAGCCCACAGTTTTTTGCTCAATTGTCCATTTAGGCTGTAACGTGGTGAATAGCCATTCCAGGACGATTAGCCTCTCTTTTTGTTTTTTGCACTGTGTTAATGCACCAAGAAACTGTTCTTTGCCCTGCAAAATGGTCAAATCAATGGGGCAATCTGGATCACAACGATCGACTTGCCGAGTGGTAATGAAGTCAGAAATTTCAGCGATGGTTTGCAGTTGTTCTGCTGTCGGCTATACTTTTGTCGATGGGTCTGTTCCCTTCAATAAGGGGTGCAGTGGTTCTAGCATGTCATTAGTGATTCCAACAATAGGGCGCAACCATTGCAAATCCCCCATTAATTTTTGTGCATCATTTACAGTTTTTATCTTGGTATGAATATGGAGCTTTTGCGGCCTAATATGAGCCTCTGTAATACTCCAGCCCAAATACTGCCATGCTGGACGTCTTTGTACCTTTTCAGGAGCAAGAGTCAGTCCCTGTGCTTGTAATATGGTTTCTAGATCTCTCTCTTGATCTGCAGTAAATGCCTCCTCCTGAGCAATGAGGATGTCATGCATACAGTGATACACAAGTGCATGTCTAATACTACTTACATCAATAATCAAGCCTTCTAATGTCATTGAGGTTTGGTTACTTTGTTTGGTAAGCCAGCATCCTAATTTGCATAATTGAGTTAATAAAGCAGATACTCTTACACCTGGAGCAAATACACTAGTTGCTATTATTGCTGAGGGAGACCAAAGATAACATGGTCACCACATTCACCAGTAAATGCATGCACAAATTGTTTTGGACAATGATGTTTTAAATCATTTTGTGATTAGGCATCAAGATCGTCAGTTGTCTCAAACTGCATGGTCCCCTTTGTAATCTCGAGGGTATTCCAGGCCATGCCTGGTCCCCACAGATCAGAAAAATTCCCTTTGGTAACTGTACAGGCACAAGACTAGGCCTGGATCTTTTTGGTGAAGTATAATCGCACCAAGATGTTGTGTTCTCATACATGCCCAGGATGGGATTCACATTCTTTCCCAAATGTTTTGGTATTGCTGGTAAAATTAAACATAAAAATCCATCTTTATAGATCCCAATAATTCTAACTCCTGTGGCTCTGTTGTCATTATTGGCAACCATGAAATGATCAAATCCATACAAAATCCATCCATGACACAATCCATTTGTTTACTCCTAATTAAAAAAAAAATCCTTCACCAATGAGTCAAAACCACAAACCACCTTTTAGCTTCTCAATATCCAAAGGTTCTTTTCCTAACACCTAAAACACCTTAGAAAGTTTCCACTGTAAGAAAACCACTGTTCATCATCACATTTACAGCAAAGTGCATAACATCACGTACGTCAGTTTTTACACTCTTTGAGGCAAGGGATTGAGGATGGAAAGGACGAGCCCTGCAGTCCGTGAGGGCTGGGGCCCGCCGTGTCGGCACACTGTGTGTGTGTGGTACTCCGGAGACACTGACTGGGCACGGGAACCGGCTGCACGGCGGAGGCTGCAGATGAAAGGGGCAGGGGGGATCTGGTTCACTTCGTGCCTGCCCCGACGGCGCAGTCGATATTAGTCTCTCCTGTGTTTTCTTTTTCTTCCCTCGCATTTTTTTTTTTTCCTCGCAACACGCCCCGCTCAGCGATGGGCTGCGCACCGGGATGGATTTCAGTGGCGACAGGCTGTATTTCGATGGTCTCTTGTAACTCCAGTTTCTTTAATACTTCCTGCAGGAACCTGTCCATTCCCTTGTCTGTCTCCTTCGGCCTCGGTGCAAACGTCAACGCCTGGGCTGCAGGCATTTCTTTTAAAGTATTTATCAGGTCTCACCATAGGAGACCTAGATCTTTACTGATCTTACTATTGTCCTTATCACCACTAATAGTGACTTCCCAGAGAAGGTTTCCAATTTCTCGCCACTCACCAGAAAAGGGAGGTGAGGCATAATTAGTCCCGATACCAAACAGTCCAGCTGTTGGCTCGACTACAGTCTCAGGCATATCAAGCCGCTGAGTTACAGCAGCGGCCAAATCCTTTTCCAACTTATACTTTTTCAAACAGTTAATTACTTCTCTCCACTGTTTCATCAGTTTCCGAGCAGTCTTATCTTCGTCTATAATCAAGTCCCAAAGACAAGCCCCATATGCTCTCCACTCCTCCTCATCAAAATATTTCTCAAAGTCCTTAAAAAAGCCTTTAGAATTACCATATACAAGTAGACCAGACAAATCGGTCAATTTAGAGTCCACCCCCCCCTTTTCTAAAAAGCGATGTAAAAGTGAGAGTGCTACCTCGTTATCCATGTTGCCGGCCCCTCATATCATCGCAAACTGTAGTCACTCTCCCGGGTACAGCAACCTCTGCTTGGGATCCGGCAGGCTTCCACCTCCGATGACTGCCTCTGCCTCCGGATTTTCAAGTCTCAGCTCCCCGCAGGCAGACTGTTTACTCGGTAACACACCGTGAGGGTTCTTGTTCGGGCGCCATTTGAGGCGAAGTTTTCTGCTCTTGGCCTAAAAACCAGACTCGAAGTCTGCAAACCAGGCTCGAAGCCTGAAACCAGGCTCAAAGCCTGAAAAATGAACCAGACTCGAAGTCTTAAAAACCCAGACTCAAATCCTGAAAAACCAGCTCTAAGCCTACTTCATGCGGCGATCAACCCAGGGTCCGATTCTCAGCTGGGTGGGAAGAAATCAGTCCTACTCATTGTGAGCGATAGCAGAAATCTTCTTCTTTATTGAGAGCAGGCTCTAACTTATATACACAGCAGCTTCAAAGCTAGCTCAGTAATAGCAGCTAAAAGATTACATTTTCTTGTTCATCCTACTTGCGGTTTCTGCCATAAGCAAGCTCCCTCACATTTTCCCATCTTGTTTTTCCCCAAAGTTGTTTACCACTTTTAGCCGAAAACTGTCTGACCTTGAGGGAACAGAAAGCGGCCTGCTGTCTGCGACAGCAACTGCTTTAACCATGGCTCTGACTCTGGTCTTGATTGTGCATTAAATTCATATAACTAGAGCTCAGGCTGCCTTGTCCCAACAGGTCTAACATTATATCTTGGGATCCATGTCCATGCTCCCTCATTTTTTCTCCACACACCTACATAGTAAGTAGGTCCCCATGCAGTCTTATCAGCCAGCACTGTGTCACATTTGCAGCTGCTTTCTTTTGAGAGCTATCTTCCATCCCACTCATTTGGACTGCTCAGCTCCAATTGAAAAAATATATGCTTTCGGTTAAGTTAAGCACTCCATATGAGAGCTACAAGAAAGCAGGAAGGCAGACCCCACCTACAGTAGTAAGTAAGTCCCCATGTAATCTATCAGCCAGCACTGTGTCACATTTGCAGCTTCTTTCCTGTGGGAACTATCCCCTATGCCACTCACTTGGACTGCACAGCTCCCATTCAAAAAATACATGCAGTCGGTAGAAGTTATACCACTGCCTATAGGAGCTACAACAAAGCAGGAAGGCAGATCCCACCTACAGTAGTAAGTAGGTCCCCATGTATTCTCTGACAGCCAGCACTGTGTCACCTTTGAAGCTGTTTTCCTGTGGGATCTATCTCCAATCCCACGCTCTTTGATTCATCATCTCCCTTTAAAAATACATTCTGTCGGTAGAAGATATAACACTGCGTATGGGAGCTACAAGAAAGCAGGAAGGCAGACCCCACCTACAGTGGTAAGTAGGTCCCCATGTAGTCTATCAGCCAGCACTGTGTGACGTGCAGCTGCTTTCCTGTGAAAGCTATCTTCAATAACACTCACTTGTACTGCTCAGATCCCATTGAGAAAATTTATGCTGTCACTTAAGTTATACCACTGCGTATGGGATGTACAAAAAAGCAGGAAGGCAGACCCTACCTAACGTAATAAGTAGGCCCCCGTGCAGTCTATCAGCCAGCACTGTGTCACATTTGCAGCAGCTTTCCTCTGGGAGTTATCTCCAATCCCACGCTCTTGGGTTTTTCACCTCCCTTTAAAATAACATTATTTGGGTATAAGTTATATTACTGCGGATGAGAGCTACAAAAAAGCAGGAAGGCAGACCCCACCTACAGTACTAAGTAGATCCCCATGTAGTCTCAGGTCCCCCGTGCAGTCTATCAGCCAGCACTGTGTCACCTTTGAAGCTTCTTTCCTGTGGACGCTATCTCCAATCCCACTCACTTGGACTGCTTAACTCCCATTGGGAAAATACAGACTGTCGGTAGAAGTTATACCACTGCTTATGGGAGCTACAAGAAAGCAGGAACGCAGACCCTAACTACAGAAGTAAGAAGGTCCACATGTAGTCTATCAGCTACATGGATGATATTCTCTTTTCTCAGCCTGCACCATTTACGGAACAACAGGTGGAAGAGATTCGACAGGCACTGGCTCTATGCCACCTTGTGATAGCTCCAGGAAAGTTTCAGTATACAGCTCCATGGAAATATCTCGGATGGTCTTTATCAAAATAGCTCGGAGTACCACAGAAGCTACAGCTCCAACTACAAATAAAGACCCCGAATGATGGTCAGAAGCTTTTAGGGGTTCTTCAATGGCTAAAACCAATAGTGGGAATACCCAACGAGTTGTTAGAAAAACTACGACCACTTTTGAAAGGAACCAACCCCACGCGTCAAATACAGGTAACACCAGAGCTTCAGGATGTGCTTCAACAAATTATGGACTGTGTCATACAAGGGCAGGTCCGACGTCACAATGTTGACTTACCTATTGACTTAACCATCTGGTATAGCACAAAGTATTTGCTTGGGGCCTTCACACAATCTCAAAAGAAAATGGGGGAGGTATGGATTCTAGAATGGATTTCCCCAGCCTTACAACAAACAAAAACCCTTTTTCAAAAAATTGAGATGTTGGCGGGACTAATAAAAAAGGGTCATGAAAGAGCATTACAAGTAACTGGTGCTAAGCCGCATACGATAAGGACACCAATGAAAAAGGACTCTTTACCATGGTATTTAGACAATACAGATCTTCAAGAGGCGCTCTTAGGTGACGGCAGTATAGTAGCAACAGATAAAATAATAAAAGCACCATTACAATGGCTAGGAAAATGGAATTGGCTAGTACGATGCACGGAGCTTACACCGAGAGTTTCAATTATCGCTAAAGGATGCAAAGGCTATTGTTAGAGCTTGTCCCATTTGTAGCCATCACAATGAAGGTGTTGGCTTAGGCTTGGGGGTGTACCCTAGAGGATTATCTGCAAATGAAATTTGGCAGATGGATGTCACTCATGTGGCAGAGTTTGGAAGACTAAAATATGTGCATGTAACCATAGACACATGGAGCAAATTCGTTTGGGCAACAGCACAGACAGGGGAGAGGACCATACATGTGGAGTGTCATTTATATAGTAGTTTTGCGGTAATGGGAATTCCTCAGAAAATAAAGACAGAGAATGGGCCGGCCTATATAAGTAGAAGCATAGAACAGTTCATGAGTCAATGAGGAGTTGAATATGTAGCAGGGATTCCCCATTCCCCCACAGGACAGGCCATCATAGAAAGAGCTAATGGGACTCTAAAAAGATATCTTGGTAAATATGGGGATGTTAAAGACCCACATATGAAATTGTTAAAGGCTTTATTTGTTATGAACCACCTGTGTGTATTTGGGGAAAAGGAGCTACCACCTCTAATAATGTGTCATAATCCGAAGGCAAAAAAGGAGGGGAAGAAAGAAATATGGGTTAAATATCCTGACACTAAAACAGGGATATGGTAGCCTCTGGCCAAAGTATTATACTGGGGACGTGGGTATTTGTGTGTTGATTCTCCCACAGGATCCATTTGGGTGCTAGCCACGTGGACAAGAGCTGTCCTTTAACCTGCGGAGATCAAATCATCTGACGAAAATGGATAGGAAGAGATTGGAGAATAAATACACCCTCGTCTTGCGGTCATTGGAGGACTGGCTAACAATCAAAAGACTGAAGGTTATATAACAAAAAGACAGTGAATTTAATAAATAATAATGAGGTGTTTTGTTATAACCATAGCTTTTAATGTAACTATAATAGCTAACAGCTTGACGCATTTTAATCAGTCTAGAGAAAATATTTTGATAACCTTTGCTAATGAAACTGGTCAATCATCTCTTTGTCTTAGTTTGGGAGGGGTTACTAATCGTTTTAAAACGTGTTTGATAGGATTGCCCGTATGGAATCCAGAGGAATTTTGTGGACTAGTAGACAACAACACCTTGTGTAATAGAACGGGGCTGAACACAGTTAGCGATGATCACGATCATTCGGACGGGAAACGTCAATGTGAGATAATTAAGTCCCTTAATACCACTTTAGCCTCACCCCCTGAGGAAACACACTTGTTTGGAAGTGCCAATGCAAGCTTTGGTACTAATGGAACTGCGGGACATTGGGTAGGTTTTATGCGACGGGATATTCATTACTTTAATAGAAATCGAAAATATTGGGCCACCTTAGACTCTTCTTTGAAGTCAGAAACAGTATTTAAGCAACTGTATTCCAGCTGTAATGTCTCTAGTATTACATCACTGAAGAAATTGCCCACGGGTATATTTTTAATCTGTAGAGAAAGGGCCTGGAACGGAATACCAGTAAATCCCCCGGGTGGACTCTGTTATTTGGGGAACCTCTCTTTATTAAACCCTAACTTAACCACGCTAATGTAGCTTGCTGACCATAATAATAGCTCCCGTAAAAAATATAGTTATTATGAGTTTCATTGTACTGATATTGGTCCCCCACGATTTTGGAGTGAACTAAAGCAAGTCATAGTCCATCCTTTTGCCAGGAGGAGCAGCCAATAAGGCCATGAACTTGGCTAAACGTTTAGGATGTTGGACTAAAGATGAGTTAAATAAAACCTCAGAAATGATTGATATGTTAACAGCTGACGTTCAAAGTGTAAATCATGCGGTGTTACAAAATAGAGCTGCCATAGACTTTTTATTATTAGCCCATGGACATGGATGTGAAGAATTTGAGGGCACGTGTTGTATGAACCTGTCGGACCATTCCACCTCGATACATGCCAAACTGAAAGAACTTCAACAGGGATTACATCAGTTGAAACATGAAGGGGGATTAGGACTTGAAGGATGGGTTAAGGGGTGGGGAATAGGCCCTTGTTTGCGAAATGTTATCATGTATGGAATTGGCTTTATGGGTATTGTTTTATTTGTATTGTTAGTGTTTCCCTGTTATATAAATTGTATTCAATGGACAATAGAAAGAACACTGGAGAGGATGTGACAGGCTAATATCATTGTCCAAAAAGAAAACGGGGGAAGTGTAGAGAGTTTTTTGGAGACTTGGCTAGAGGAAAGGGGACATGATAGAATACAGCTGGTTAGGAAGTAAGCATTAAGTGATAAGATATTGGACCCTTGCTCAAGGACGTGGTGTCCTTGAGCAAGAGAGTTGTATGATAACAGGATGAGAAAACAGGGACTTAGTTTGGGTTGAGCAGCCACAAGCATCCGAAGTATGTTGAAACAGGGGCAGGATTGACATTTAACTGGAAACCAATGATGAGTTTAGCTTTTGCAATATGTATGAGCCTGATTATTGTATCTATAAAAGAGTTGTATCTTTGCAAACAAAGTTGAGACTTGCTCAGCACTACAGGGTGTGACTGTCTCCCGTCGTCTTCAGGAAGTATGGGAGCTACCAGAAAGCAGGAAGGCAGACCCAACCTACAGTATTAAGTAGGCCCCCATGTAGTCTATCATTCAGCACTGTGTCACATTAGCATCTGCTTTCCTGTCGGAGCTATCTCGAATCCCACTCACTTGGACTGCTCAGCTGCCATTGAAAAAATAGATCTTTTCCATTAAGTTATAGTACTGCGTATAAGATCTACAAGAAAGCAGGAAGGGAGACACCACCTACAGTAGTAAGTAGGCCCCCATGTAGTCTATCAGCCAGCACTGTGTCACATTTGCAGCTTATTTCCGGTGGGAGCTATCTCCAATACCACTCGATTGGACTGCTCTAATCTCTTTGTAAAAATACAGACTATGTGTAGAAGTTATAACACTGTGTATGGTAGATATAGGAAAGGAGGAAGGCAGACCCCATCTACAGTACTAAGTTGGTCCCCATGTAGTCTATCAGCCAGCACTGTGTCACATTTGCATCTGCTTTCCTGTGGGAGCTATCTACAAACCCACTGACTTGGACTGCTCAACTCCCATTGAAAAAATACATACTGTCGGTAGAAGTTATTCCACTATGTATGGGAGTTACCAGAAATCAGGAAGGCAGACCCCATCTACAGTACTAAGTTTGTCCCTATGTAGTCTATCAGCCAGCACTCTGTCACATTTGCACCTACTTTCCTGTTGCAGGTATCTCCAATCCCACTCACTTGGACTGCTAAGCTCCCATTGAAAAAATACATGCTTGCCGTTAAGTTACAGCACTGTGTATGGGAGCTACAAGAAAGCAGGAAGGCAGACCCCACGTACAATAGTACGTAGGCCCCCATGTAGTCTATCAGCCAGCACTGTGTCACATTTGCAGTTGCTTTCCTGTGAAAGCTATCTCCAATCCCACTCCCTTGGACTGCTCAACTCCCATTGACAAAATACAGACTGTCGGTAGAAGTTGTACTACTGCGTATGGGAGGTACAAGAAAACAGGAAGGCAGATCCCAACTTCAGTAGTAAGTAGGTCCCCATGTAGTCTATTAGCCAGCACTGTGTCACATTTGCACCTGCTTTCCTGTGGGCGCTATCTCCAATCCCACTCACTTGGACTGCTCAACTCTCATTGAAAAAATATATGCTGCCAGTTCAGTTATACCACTGCGTATGGGAGGTACAGGAAAACAGGAAGGCAGACCCCAACTACAGTAGTACGTAGGTCCCCATGTAGTCTATCAGCCAGCACTGTGTCACATTTGCAGCTGTTTTCCTGTGAAAGCAGTCTCCAATCACTGTCACTTGGACTGCTAAACTGCCATTGAAAAAATATATATGCTGTCGGGTGTAGGCACAGATGTAGCTTGGACCAGCCAGCTTGAATAAAGATGGTAGGGATAAGTTAATGCAGCTGGCAAGCCACTTAGGAAACAGGTGCTGCAAGTTAATCAATTGGGCCCTGCTTGATCTTATGGGCAGAAGCAGCATATAAGGAGTTAGTCAGCAATGGAGGGGTGGCTTTGAATCAACTGTGGTGGTTTTACTATGTTGCTTGTGTATGTCTCTGCATGTGCATTACTTAGACTCTCTATGTCTTTGAGTGAATATTGCCTGCACTACTACAACATTTGGTGACCCCGACGTGATTCGCCGAATTGGTTGCATTAAGAACCCTCGGCAGAAAAGCACTTGGTATCCTGCTTGAAAAGGCAAGTGATCTGAGTAAAGTGATATAATGGGAAAAATGATAAGCAAAGAGGAAAATCCTATTGACATCCTTCAGCATATCCTTGCTGAGAAAGGTTTCAATTATGAAAGAGGATTTGCTAAGACTTGTAAGATGGGGACAGGAAGTAGGTCTCTTTGTTTTCCCCCAAGAAGTATATGGAAAGGGACACTGGGAAAACCTAGGAGACATGTTGAATAATGTTTTACAAATGACAATGTGGATATGCTATTGCCCCTGAGCTCATCAATCCCTGAGTGCATTCCTCTTCCATCATCACCCCCAACATCTAGTGAAGTTGAAGATCAACAAAGACAATTATTAAAGGAAGAATTAATACGACATGGAGAAGATATAAAACAGACTTTGGCCCATTTGGAGGAACTGATGGAAAAACCAAAAGCAACAGCTAATCAACTGTTGGAATGAATTAATGAATTAACCAACCCAGAGATTATAGTTTCATCCCCACAGGTGCTCAGAGAGCCCCGGCCAGATGACTATGATCCGGCTAAGAAATGGAGAGGCCTCATACGTGATGCGGTAATTGAAGGAGAATTTATTCCACAAGCATTTCCAGTAATAGTAGCACAAAGAAAACGACAATGGGCACCTTTGGATTGGAAGTTGGTAAGGGAAGGCCAGAAAGCTGTAATGCAATATGGCTTGTCCAACCCATACGTTCAAACGTTATTGGATCATATTTTCGCCAGTGGATTAATGACTCCATTTGACTGCCGGAAGCTAGCAGAAACTTTCCTGAAGCCCACTCAGGTATTACTATGGGAGTCTGAATGGGAAAAAAGAGTTGATGTGGCAGTAGTAGAAAATATGGACTTACAACAGGGAGATCCGCGGCGAGTCCTCACAGCAGATATGATGTTGGGTAAAGGACCGTTTGCTGATCCTCAAGTACAAGCCCGACTGCATGAAGCTATTTTTCAGCAAACACAGACACTGACTCGTCAAGCATTTAAGATTGTTCCTGACATGGGGGTGCCAGTTCCCTCATATACAACTATTATACAGAAACGTAATGAGCCTTTCATGACCTTTTTAGACCGTCTAAGAGCAGCTCTGGATCGTATACCAAACATGTCAACTGAAGTAAAGGCGGAAATAGGGTTACACTTAGCAGTTGCTAACGCTAACCATGACTGCAAAAAGATCCTGCAGGCTCTCCCGCGGACAGCAGCTTTGGTCGACATGATAGAAGCCTGCTCTAGGGTAGGATCGTCAGCACATTTAGCTGAAGCTATGGCAACAGCATTGAAACCTTTAGTTCAACCTCACAAAGGAAATCGGAGTCCAAAATGCTTTAACTGTGGAAAAATAGGACACGTGAAAAATCAATATCGGTCCAGACCATTGGTATGGACAAACAGCTCCACCAGACCATCTGGGTCCAACGGCAGATTTCATGGCAGTTGTTACAGATGTGGCAAGTTTGGCCATAGAGCCACTGAGTGCCGCTCTCAAGTGGCCAGACATACAATGTGTAAGGGAAATGAATTAACGAGCGCAAAAAAAGCGAGCGCGATGACACAAAAACGCCCTTCAGCACCAACAGCTGCCTAGATGGCCTCAGATCAGCCACTCCAGGAGGCGCAGGAGTGGATGTGGAAACAGCAGTAGATGTAACCATCCACAACACAGAGGTAACAGTTATTTCATCTAACGCTAATGGACCCCTTGGCTATGGTTTAAGTGCTTTGCTTTTAGGACGGTCATCAGCCTCTCGACAGGGTATTTTTGTGCTCCCCGGTGTAATTGATGCGAATTATGAGGGAAATATTGGAATAATGGTTAAAGTTTGGCAGCCACCAGTTCATATACCTAAAGGAACTAAAATAGCTCAATTAGTTCCTTTCAGAGCTAAAGTTCCTTTTGCAGGAAGTCGTAAGCATGGAGACGGTGGTTTTGGATCCACTGGAGTACCTGAGGTAAGACTGGCAATGCCACTTTCACAGGGAAAGCCCACTCATATGGTTGTATTCCAACATCCAAATGGTGAACACATGGTTGGGTACAACACATTACTGGATACGGGAGCAGATGTTACTATTGTTCCATTATCCTATTGGCCAAAAAGCTGGCCTTTAGAGAATTTAGACACCCCTGTTGTTGGACTAGGAGGAATACAGATGACAAAAATTAGCACAGATCTGATTTCGGTATGCGTACAGGGTGAAGAGAATAGATGTGTGCAAATTAGACCCTATGTAATGAATACTTCAGTTTGGCTTTTAGGTAGAGACGCCTTGAGCCAAATGGGCTTTCGTTTGTCAAATGAAAATTTTTAATGGCAGCCATTGATGGGCGACCAGTCCTGAAGTTAACCTGGCTTACAGATAAATCAGTTTGGATTGATCAATGGCCGCTAAGCAAAGAAAAGCTCGCCCACATTCATGAATTAGTAAATGAACAATTAGAGAAAGGTCATATTAAGCCATCCACCAGTCCATGGAAAACACCAATTTTTACTATCCCTAAAAAAATCAGGGAAGTGGAGGCTGTTACATGATCTAAGAGCTGTTAATGCAGTGATGCAGGACATGGGTGCTTTACAGCCAGGATTACCCTCTCCTGCAATGCTTCCAAAAGAGTGGCCCCTGTTGGTGATTGACCTAAAGGACTGTTTTTTCACAATTCCCCTACATGAGGATGACAGTGAGAAGTTTGCTTTTATAGTACCATCGATTAACAAACAAGAGCCAGCAAAACGATATCAATAGACTGTTTTACCTCAGGGAATGAAGAACTCACCAACTATTTGTCAAACTTACGTTGCCTGGGCGCTGGCACCTCTGCGCAAAAAATACCCTCGTGTCTTATTTTACCATTATATGGATGATATCTTGATTGCAGGAAAAGACCTGGACCAGCATCGCATTCTACAAGATGTGTACTGGCAGTTAAGCATCTCCGGGTTGGTAATCGCGCCAGAGAAGTTACAAATGCACGCCTCTTGGAAATATTTAGGTAATATTATCACTGATGCATGCATTTATCCTCAGAAGGTGGCAATTAAAACAGATTTTGCTAACTTAAAAGATGTTCAAAAGCTAATAGGTGATATCCAATGGGTACGAACCATATGTGGTATCACGAATGAGGATCTTGCGCCACTAATGCCTTTGTTTAATGGCTCAGTAGAGGCTGATAGTGCGTGAAAACTGTCTCGGCAGCAAATCCAAGCAATAGAAAAAATAGGAAATAAGATAGTCAATAACTACAGTCACCGATATGATCCTGAGTTGTCAATTAACATTGCTGTGATAAGTCAAAACCAGCATGTAATGGCAGTCTTGATGCAATGGGATTCAGTAGTGAAAGACCCATTGAGGATCTTGGAGTGGATATTTTTGTCATATAATTTGCAAAAAACAATTACCACGAGGCTAGAGGCAATTGCGAAAATAATAGTTAAGGCCAGGAAACGTCTGCTGGAAATAGCAGGGATTGAGGCAGACGTCATTTTCGTTCCTCTCACAGATGAGTTCTTGAACTGGGCACTGCAACAATCTGATGAATTACAGTGGGCCTTATTGTCATATCCAGGAGCTATAAATAATCATTATCCGGCCCATAAATAGTTTTCTGTTAAATTTCAAATGGAAGACCGGCCGTTGAGATCAGCAGTACCCGTTAAAGGCCTGACTTTTTACCGACGCAAGTAAGATCCAAGCCAAAGCAGGAGTGGTTTGGTGGGAGAATGGAAAATAGCAAAATCTAACTGTTCACCCCCCAGGCAGTTCAGTTCAACTGCTGGACCTGATGGCTCTAGTTAAAACTTTCGAGAAATGGCCAGACGTCCCATTAAACATCATCTCTGATTCCCTCTATGTGGTCGATGCTGTCACTCGATTAGAGAGAGCGTTGTTGAAAGAAATCTCTAATCAGAATTTGTATAACTTATTCCTGCGGCTCTGGTATCAGATAAATGAACGTCAAACTGCTTATTATATTGGACATATTCGAAGCCATTCGGGTTTAAAAGATGGACTATCAGTTGGCAATGAAATTGTTGACAAGATAGTGGCAGCCCTTTTATTGATACGTATGGGGCCAATAATTGACAAATTTTCTCAAGCCCGAAGATCGCACGATTTTTTTCATCAAAGTGCGAAAATGCTGGCGAAGCAGTTTGACCTGACCATATCAGACGCTCAGGGTATTGTTTCCACGTGCCCTGCATGCCAGAATCAAATCGACCTAGGAGTAGGAGTCAATCCCAGGGATCTGGCACCATTAGGTATATGGCAATCAGATATCACTGTCTATGCTCCTTTTGGGCGATTTAAATGTATACATGTCACTATTGATACTTATTCAGCCATGATTTGGGCCACAGCCTTAATCAGTGACAGTTCTCAAGATGTCATAAGACATTGGAGGAGTTGCTTTGCAGTCCTTGGTTTTCCAAGAGAGATTAAAAACTGATAATGGCTCGGGATACATAGCCAGTAAAACACGTAAGTTTCTAAACTTATGGGGTGTTAAACATACTACTGGAATCCCAGGAAATTCTACCGGTCAAGCCATTATCGAACGTACATATCAAACCTTAAAAGGACTGCTAGAAAAACAACAAATGGGGGAAGAGGGGGTGAGCCCTCAAGATAGACTAATGAAAGCTCTTTATACAATGAATCATCTCATAATTGTGGCAAACCGAAATGAACCACCGGCATTAACACACTTTGCCGAAATGAGTCGGGATTTGTATTTTACTGACAAACCTAAAGTTTGGTATAAGAATCCCACTACTGGAGAGTGGCAAGGACCTGCAGATCTGTTAACGTGGGGAAGAGGCTATGCTTGTGTCATTACAGATCAAGGTCCCCGATGGATTCCGGCAAAATGGATCAAGCCACATCAACAGAAAGGACTTAACTTTAAGACCAATGGAAAACACAATCTTGAGGAAAGAACCAAGTGATCCACCCTCAATCCATCACTCTATTAAAATGTAAACCCTCGCAACTGTGGCACCATGTACGCTGCTGTAAATTCCTCCGGCTATCTGTATTGCATTAAAAGAATTGAAGAGATACTTCCATCTTACAGATAATGCTCACAGATCAGCATGCTAAAGGATCTGAAGAAAAGTCCAGAACTACATCAGGAAAAAGAAATATGAGTGGAGCTACCAAGAACTCATCCCTTCCTGCCAGTGTGCGTCCCTACTAGCAACACATATCAGATGATGTTTATTTTGAGTTTATGGATTTCTGTATTGTGTTGTTCAACGATATAGCTGTTATTGACCTTTTGTTGTAAACTCATGGCCATGGGTAAAAATATTTGTTTTCTTCATGTACCTTTAATTTTGAAATGTGTTGCTAAAGGCTGGCTGGTTCAAAAAAGAAAAAGGGGGGAATTGTAGGCACAGATGTAGCTTGGACCAGCCAGCTTGAATAAAGATGGTAGGGATAAGTTAATGCAGCTGGCACGCCACTTCAGAAACAGGTGCTGCAAGTTAATCAATTGGGCCCTGTGTGATCTCATGGGCAGAAGCAGCATATAAGGAGGTAGTCAGCAATGGAGGGGTGACTTTGAGTCAACTCTGGTGGTTGTGCTACGTTGCTTATGTACGTCTCTACACGTGCATTACTTAGAATCTCTATGTCTTTGAGTGAATATTGCCTGCACTACTACAAGAGTTGGGTAAGATATACCACTGCATATGGGAGCTACAAGAAAGCAGGAAGGCAGACCCCACCTATAGTAGTAAGTAGGCCCCCATGTAGTCTATCAGCCAGCACTGTGTCACATTTGCAGCTGCTTTCCTGTGGGAGCTATCTTCAATCCCACTCATTTGGACTGCTCAGCTCCCATTGAAAAAATACATGCTGGCGGTATTAGTATGAGAGAAATACAGACTGTTGGTAGAAGTTATACCACTGCGTATGGGAGGTAAAAGAAAGAAGGAAGACAGACCTCACATACAGTAGTAAGTAGGTCGCCATGTAGTCTATCAGGCAGAACTGTGTCACATTTTCAACTGCTTTCCTGTGAGCGTTATCTCCAATCCCACTGACTTGGACTGCTCATCTCCCATTGAAAAAATAAATGCTGGCAGTAGAAGTTATACCACTGGTGATGGGAGCTACAAGAAAGCAGGAAGGGAGACCCCACCTACAGTAGTAAGTAGGACCCCATGTAGTCTAAGAGCCAGCACTGTGCCACATTTTCAGCTGCTTTCCTATGAGAGCTATCGCCAATCCCATGCTGTTAGCCTCGTCAGATTCCTTTAAAAATACATTCTGTCGGAGGAACTTATACCCATGCGTATTGGATTTACAAGAAAGCAGGAAGGCAGACCCGAACTACACTGTTAAGTAGGTCCCCATGTAGTCTAACAGCCAGCACTCTGTCACATTTTCAGCGGCTTTCCTGTGGGAGCTATCTCCAATCCCACTCACTTGGACTGCTCAACTCCCGTTGAAAAAATGCAGACTGTCTGTAGAAGTTATACCACTGTTTATGGGAGCTACAAGACAGAAGGAAGGCAGACCCCACCTAAAGTAGTAGGTACGTCCCCATGTAGTCTATCAGCCAGCACTGTGTCACCTTTGAAGCTGCTTTCCTTTCCGAGCTATCTCCAATCCCACTCACTGGGGCTACTTAACTCCCATTGCAAAAATACAGACTGTAGGTAGAAGTTATACCACTGCGTATGGGAGCTACAAGAAAGCAGGAACGCAGACCCCACCTAAAGTAGTAAGTAGGTGTCCATATAGTCTATCAGCCAGCACTGTATCACGTTTGCACCTGCTTTCCTGTGGGAGCTATCTCCAATCCCACTCACTTGGTCTGCTTTGATCACAGTGAAAAAATATATGCTGGAGGTAGAAGTTATACCACTGCGTATAAGAGCTACAAGAAAGCAGGAAGGCAGACCCGAACTACACTGTTAAGTAGGTCCCCATGTAGTCTATCAGCCAGCACTGTGTCACATTTGCACCTGCTTTCCTGTGGTAGCTATCGCCAATCTCACCCACTTGGACTGCTCTGCTCCCATTGAAAAAATATATGCCGGCGCTAGAATTTATACCACTGCATATGGGAGCGAGAAGAAAGCAGGAAGGGAGACCCCTCCTACAGTAGTAAGTAGGTCCCCATGTAGTCTATCAGCCAGCACTGTGTCATACTTACTTTCCTGTTGGCGCTATCTCCAATCCCAGTCACTTGGACTGCTCAACACCCATTGAAAAAATATTTGCTGTCGGTTAAGTTATACCACTGCATATGGCAGCTACAAAAAAGCAGGAAGGTAAACCCCAGCTACAGTAGTAAGTAGGCCCCCATGTAGGCTATCAGCCAGCACTGTGTCACATTTACAGTTTCTTTCCTGTGGGAGCTATCTCCAATCCCACGCTCTTGACCTCGACAACTCTCTT
Source organism: Colius striatus (assembly GCF_028858725.1). Lineage (NCBI taxonomy): Eukaryota > Metazoa > Chordata > Aves > Coliiformes > Coliidae > Colius > Colius striatus. The sequence continues at coordinate 32,777,577 of NC_084789.1, forward strand.
GAAAAATACATTCTGTCGGTAGAAGTTATACCACTGCACATGGCAGCTACAAGAAAACATGAAGTCAGACCCCAACTACAGTGGTACGTAGTTCCCCGTGAAACCTATCAGCCAGCACTGTCCCACCTTTGCAGCTGCTTTCCTGTGGCACCTACCTCCAAACCCCGGGATCCTGGCTTTCTCAGCTCTCATTGAAAATACAGGTTGGTGTTTAAAGTTACACTTCTGCCTCTGGGACCTTTAATAAAAGAGGTACGCAGACCCCATCTACAGGGATACATAGATCCCCGTGTAGTCTATCAGCCAGCACTGTGTCATATTTGCAGCTACTTTTCTGTGGGAGCTATCTCCAATCCCAAGCACTTGGCATGCTCGACTCCCTTGAAAAAAAAGGAATACTTCTGTTAGAACTTACGCTACTGCATCTGGGCAGTACAAGAAAGCAGGTACGCAGACCTTACCTACAGTGGTACATAGGTCACATTGGAGTCTATCAGCTTGCACTTTGTCACATTTGCAGCTGCTTTTCTGTGAGAGTTATCTCCAATCCCACGCACTTTGCCTGTTCATTTGCCTTTGAAAAAATACAGGCTGTCAGTAGAAGCTATACCACTGAGTATGTGTGGAGAGTTTTGTGGAGACTTGGCTACAGGAAAGAATGATAGAATACAGCTGGTTAGGCGGTAAGCATTAAGCGATAAGATATTGGACCCTTGCTCAAGGACGTGGTGTCCTTGAGCAAGAGAGTTGTATGATAACAGGATGAGAAAACAGGAACTTAGTTTGGGTTGAGCAGCCACAAGCATCCGAATTATGTTCAAACAGGGGCAGGATTGACATTTTACCGGGAACCAATGACGAGCTTAGCTTTTGCAATATGTGTGAGCCTGATTATTGTATCTATAAAAGAGTTTTATCTTTGCAAATAAATTTGAGACTTACTCAGCACTACAGGGTGTGACTGTCTCCCGTAGTCTTCAGCAAATGGTGACCCCGACGTAGTAGCGACTTGGCGCCACGGCAGAGCGATGAAGGGGTTCAGGTCCTACGCAACAAGGACGGCAATAAGCGTGAAAATTGGGAACATGCCGTGCCCTGGGTGACCGTATAGACGAGCCCGGACGATATGTGCCGCCAGACCTTGAAGGGCTGCAACAGCGCGCTGACGATAATAGGTATGGAAAGGCAAGCGGCATATGATTTATTTACTGCATTCTTGCAGAAGCGGCAGTAAAGGTTGTAGATCTGCAAAAGGACCTACTAGGATTGTTAGCTTACGGGTATGCGTAGTGGGTCTGGGATGGTAGCGATTTTCCACAGCAGCTCCTGCAGTGCTGTGCTTACTGTTGATATCAATATTATGACTACCGCTTGCACAACATCAGGGCTGTCCCTCCAGCATTCCTTCCCCCACCTTCACCAATAGCTGTGGGTGAGCATGATCTTGGGAGGGACTATGGCCAGGACAGCTAAACCAGGCTGACCAAGGAGATATTCCATACCATATGACGTCAGCTCAGTAATATAAACTGAGGGAGAGGAGCAGGAAGGGGAGGCGAGATTCATTTCTGGCCTTCCCAAAGCATCGCTGCTGATGGGAAGTAGAGAGTAACAGCTTATCTGCTTTTGCTTTGCTTCCCGCGCGCACGGCTTTGTTGCTTATTTATTAAACTGCTTTTATCTCAACCCACGAGACTCCCATCTTATTTTCTCCCCTTCCCTGGCTTGCTGAGGAGGTGGGGAATAAAGCGGTGTGGTGGGCACCTGGCATCCAGCCAGGCTCGAACTACCACAATTACTCTCTCCCGTGTTTTCTTTTTCTTCTCTCTCGTGCCCGATGGTGCCCAGTCTAACATGGGGTCGCACTCCCCCATTCTCCTCTGATCATCCTGCGCTGCACCCCCGCCCGACTCCGCCCACTTGGCATTCTCCTGCAAGTCGTCCCAGGGGTAACTCGGCGGGCTGGGCTCGAATGGGAAGCAGCTCTCCCGCGGGGGCTCTGCTCCGAAGCCCCTTCGCCTCTCTGACTTTGTAAAAACTCCTGTGTAGAGAAGAACTTTTTTCTTCACTCCACGTAACCACACCACCCCCCGTCTCCTCACCAGACTCCGTCTTCTAGCTCTCATTTCTGCCACTCCTCCACATAGATCGCTCATCTTCGGTGGCCAACGAGGCGGCTGACTTTTCCCCTTTGTCCCGCCTCCATTTCCATCAGGCGCCAACTTTGGCGAAACGTGGGCTGGCTGATTTTTCTCTTTTCTCGGTATCATCCGCCTCAGCGCCGCTCCCGCCATACTCTCGGCGCTTCTCCCGGTGCTGCTCCCGGCACCTCTCCCGACGCCTCTCTCGGCACTACTGTTGGTGCCTCTCCCAACGCTTCTACACGCTGGCGGGGGGAGCATTACTTTTGAGACGGTAGGAGCCAGCGGGGTGGATTGGAACCAGTCACGCTTATTGTTTTTATTGTTATTCTGTGCTGCTGATGTGTGCTCAGCAGCCTTCTTTTCTGCCTAATGTTGCAGCAACTCATTGTGCACTATCCTCCAAAGCTTCCCTAACTTTTTAGCTATCTTATCATCCTCCAGGGTAGTCTCCCACAGCAAATCCACAAATTTACGCCATTCACTCAATTCATGCACTGTATGTGGATTCTGGAACACTCCCTTAGCATAACCGTAAGCTAACAACCCTGGTAGGACTTTTTGCAGATCTATACCCTTTTATCTGCCACTTCTGCAAGAATGCAGTAAATAAATTATATGCCGCTTGCCTTTCCATATCTATTTCCCAGTGTGCTGTTGCAACCCTTCAAGGTCCGGTGGCACGTATCAGCCGTGCTCGTCTATACGGTCACCCAGGGCACGACGTGTTCCCAATTTTCATGCTTATTGCCGTCCTTGCTGCATAGGGCCCGAACCCCTTCGTCGCTCCGCCGTGGCGCCCAGTTGGTATATCACATCCTTCGTGTATAGCATCGGGATCACAATTTCCTGAAGACGACAGGAGACAAGCCCACTCTGTAGTGCAAAAAGTCTCAACCTTATTTGCAAAGATACATCTCTTTTATAGATACAATAATCAGGCTCATACATGTTGCAAAAGCTAAGCTCATCATTGGTTCCCAGTTAGGTGCAAACCTCACCCTTGCTTCAAAATACTCCATATACTTGTGGCTGCTTAACCCAAACTAAGCTCCTACTTTCTCATCCAGTTATCATACAACTCTCTTGCCCTCACGTCCTTGAACAAGAGTCCAATATCTTATCGCTTAATGCTTACTGCCTGTATTCTATCATGTCCTCATTCCTCTAGTCAAGTCTCCACAAAACTCCCCACATCGGTAGAAGTTATACCACCGTGTATGGGAGCTACAAGAAAGCAGGAAGGCAGACCCCACATACAGGAGTAAGTAGGTTCCCATGTAGTCTATGAGCAAGCACTGTGTCACATTTCCAGCTGCTTTCCTGTGAGAGTTATCTCCAATCCTACGCTCTCGGCCTCGTCAGCTCCCTTATATTCTGTCGATATAAGTTCTACCACTGCGTATGGGAGCTACAGGAAAGAAGATAGGCACACCGCACTTACAGTAGTAAGTAGGTCCGCATATAGTCTGTAAGTCAGCACTGTGTCACATTTGTAGCTGCTTTCTTGTGGGAGCTATCTCCAATCCCACTCACTTGGACTGTCAACACCCTATTGAAAAAATATTTGCAGTCGGTTAAGTTATACCACTGCATATGGGATGTACAAGAAAGCAAGAAGGCAGACCGCACCTACAGTGTTAAGTAGGTCCCCATGTAGTCTATCAGCCAGCACTATTTCACATTTTCAGCTGCTTTCCTTTGGGAATTATCTCCAATAGCACTCTCTTGACCACATCAGCTGCCTTCAAAAATACATGCTGGCAGTTATAGCACTGCGTATGGGAGATACAAGAAAGCAGGAAGGCAGACCTATCCTACACTAGTAAGTAGGTCCCACTGTAGTATATCAGACAGTACCGTGTCACATTTTCAGCTGCTTTCCTGTGGGAGCTATCTCTATTTGCACGCTCTTGGCCTCGTCAGCTCCCTTTGAAAATAAAGACTGTCGGTAGAAGTTGTACCACTGCGTATGGGAGCTACAAGAAAGCAGGAAGGCAGACCCCACCTACAGTAGAAAGTAGGTCCTCTGGAGTCTATCAGCCAGCACTGTTTCACATTTGCAGCTGCTTTCCTGTGGGAACTATCTCCAGTCCCGTTCATCTGTACTGCTCAGCTCCAATTGAAAAAATACAGACTGTTGGAAGAAGTTAAACCACTGCGCATGAGAGCTACAAGAAAGCAGGAAGAGACCCCACCTAAAGTAGTAAGTACATCCCCATGTAGTCTATGAGCCAGCACTGTGTCACATTTGTAGCTGCTTTCCTGTGGGAGTTATCTCCAATCCTACGCTCTTGGCCTTGTCAGCTCCCTTTAAAAATACATTCTGTCGGTTATGTTATACCACTGCGTATGTGAGCTATAAGAAAGAAGGAAGGAAGACCCCATCTACAGTACTAAGTAGGTCCCCATGTAATCTGTCAGCCAGCACTGTGTCACATTTGCACCTTCTTTCTTGTGGGAACTATCTGCAATCCCACTCACTTGAACTGCTTTGATCCAATTGGAAAAATACATGCTAGCGGTAGAATTTACACCACTGCTAATGTGAGTAACAAAAAAACTGGAAGGCAGACCCCAACTACAGTGTGCAGTAGGTCCCCATGTAGTTTATCAGCCAGCAGTGTGTCACATTTTCACCTGCTTTCCTGTGGGAGCTATCTCCATTCCTACTCACTTGGACCGCTCAACTCCTTTTGAAAAAATATAGACTGTTGGTAGAAGTTATACCACGGAGTATAGCAGCTACAATAAAGCAGGAAGGCAGACCCCACCTACAGTAGTAAGTAGGTCCCCATGTAGTCTATCAGCCAGCACTGTGTCACGTTTGCAGCTGCTTTCATGTGGGAGCTATCTCCAATGACAGTAAGGTGGAATGCTAAACGTCCTTTGAAAAAATACATATTTCCGTTACATTATACCACTGGGTATGGGAGCTACAAGAAAGCAGGAAGGAAGACCCCATCTACAGCAGTAAGTAGGTCCCCGTTTAGTCTATCAGCCAGCACTGTGTCACATGTGCAACTGTTTTCCTGTGGGCGCTATCTCCAATAAAAGTCACTTGTACTGCTCAACTCCCATTGAAAAAATATTTGCTGTCGGATAAGTTATACCACTGCGCATGGCACCTACAAGAAAGCAGGAAGGCAGATCCCAAGTACAGTGTAAAATAGTTCGCCATGTAGTCTATCAGCCAGCACTGTGTCACATTTGCAGCTGCTTTACTGAGAGCGCTATCTCAAATCCCAGTCACTTGGAGTGCTCAGCTCCCAATGAAAAAATACATGTTTTCCGTTAAGTTATAGTACCGCGTGTGGGATCTAAAATAAAGTAGGAGGCAGACCCCACCTAAAGTAGTAAAGTAGGTCCTCATGTGGTCTATCAGCCAGCACTGTGTCACATTTGCAGCTGCTTACCTGTGACAACTATATCCAATCCAACTCTCTTGGCCTCGTCAGCTTCCTTTAAAAATAGAAACTGTCGGTAGAAGTTATACCACTGCGTATGGGAGAAACAAGAAAAAAGGATGGCAGACTTCAACTACAGGCAGCTATCTCCAGTTGCAGTCACTTGGACTACTTTGATCCCATTGAAGAAATATATACTGTCGGTTAAGTTATACCACTGCGTATGGGAGCTAAAAGAAAGCAGGAAGGCAGACCCCAACTACAGTGTTAAGGAGATCCCCACATAGTCTATCATGCAGCACTGTGTCACATTTGCACGTGCTTTCCTTTGGGAGCTATCTCCAATCTCACTCACTTGGACTGCACAGTTTCCATTCAAAAAATATATGCTGTAGGTAGAAGTTATACCACTGCCTATAGGAGCTACAAGAAAGCAGAAAGGCAGACCCCACATACAGTAGTAAGTAGGTCCCCATGTAGTCTATCAGCCAGCACTGTATCACATTTAAACCTGCTTTCCTGTGGGAGCTATGTCCAATCCCACTCACCTGGACTGCTCAACTCCCATTGAAAAAATACAGACTTTTGCAGAAGTTATACCACTGCATATGGGAACTACAAGAAAGCAGGAAGGCAGACCGCTCCTAAAGTATTAAGTAGAACCCCATGTAATCTATCAGCCAGCACTGTATGACGTGCAGCTGCTTTCCTTTGAGAGCTATCTCCAATAACACTCACTTGTACTGCTCAGATCCCATTGAGAAAATATATGCTGTCGCTTAAGTTATACCACTGCGTATGGGAGCTAAAAAAAAGCTGGAAGGCAGACCCCACCGACAGTAGTAAGTAGGTCCCCATGTAGTCTATCAGCCAGCAATGTGTCACATTTGCAGCTCCTTTCCTGTGGGAGTGTGGTAGTTTGAGCTTGGTTTGATGCCAGGTACCCACCACACAGCTTTATCCCCCACCTCCTCAACAAGCCAGGGAAGGGGAGAAAATAAGATGGGAGTCTCGTGGGTTGAGATAAAAGCAGTTTAATAAAGAAGCAGTAAAGCCGCGCACGCGGGAAGCAAAGCAAAAGCAGATAAAACTGTTACTCTCTACTTCCCATCAGCAGCGATGTCCGGCCACCTCCCGAGAAGCAGGGCTTCAGTACGCGTAGCGGTTGCTTTTGGAAGGCCAGAAATGAATATCGCCTCCCCTTCCTGCTCCTCTCCCCCAGTTTATATTACTGAGCTGACGTCATATGGTATGGAATATCTCCTTGGTCAGCTTGGGTCATCTGTCCTGGCCAGAGTCCCTCCCAAGATCATGCCCATCCACAGCTATTGGTCAAGGTGGGGGAAGGAATCCTGGAGGGACAGCCTTGATGCTGTGCAAGCGGTAGTCATAATATTGATATCAACAGTAAGCACAGCACTGCAGGAGCTGCTATGGAAAATCGTTACCATCCCAGACCTACTACAGTCTCCACCCCTTATTCCATACCATTTATGTCATGCTCAGACAAACCATCTTAACAACCCATATACATTCTTATATACTCTCATTAACCAGTACCCCCACTCTTCAACAGTCAAACATCATTCTTGTATTCCCTCTTGCACCTTGCATCAAACAAACAAACAACATTCTTATATCTTTCATTCTCTGTAGATGTTCACAGGAGCAGGCCATAACTTCTTTCTCATCCACCAAGATGGATATCCAGGCCAGGGGAAACAGTATGTTCAGTGTTGGGCACCAGCACCGGCTTGGTTTGTCCACTTTTTCGGTTTTTCTTGCAAAGTTCATCTACAACAGATAACTCACATAACAGGTTATTTTTCCCCCAAGGTTAAGTCTCCTTGAGGTACACATCGAGTTTCCCCATCCTTTCTCATCACCCACCAAGTACACCCAGGCCCTTGAGCAAAGACAATCCCACGAATGGGTTTGCCTTTTCCCATGGGAGGTGCAACCCATACTGCCTTCCCCAGTCATTTCCCTGGGTGCACTACAGGGACCTTATCTCTTCCCACAGTATGTAGTGGTTTTGTTTGGGCAGGACCAGGACGGTTAGTTGAACCTCTGCTGTTAACCAGCCAAGTGGCTTCTGCTAAATTTTTATCCCACTACTTCCATGCCCCATTGCCCAGTGCTCTCAACATGGTCTTTAGCAATCCGTTATATCTCTCAATCTTTCCAGAGGCTTGTGGGTGATAGGGGATGTGGTATATCCACTCAATGTCATGTTTCTTTGCCCAGGAGTTTATGAGATTATTTCGAAAATGAGTTCCATTATCTGACTCAATTCTTTCTGGAGTGCCGTGTCGCCACAAAACTTGCCTTTCAAGACCCAAGACAGTATTTCGGGCAGTGGCATGGTTTATAGAGTATGTTTCCAACCAACCGGTAGTTGCTTCCACCATGATGAGTATAGAACGCTTGCCTTGATGTGTTTGTGGTAGCGGTCCAACATAGTCAATTTGCCAGGCCTCACCATATTGAAAACCCAACCATCGGCCTCCGTTCCAGGGAGACTTGATTCGTGTGGCTCGCTTGATTGCAGCACACGTTTCACATTCGTGGGTGACCTGTGTAATGGCTTCCATGGTCAAGTCCACCCCTCGATCACGAGCCCATCTATATGTTGCATCTCTTCCCAGATGTCCTGATCTTTCATGGGCCCATCGAGCTATAAATAGCTCACCTTTACGCTCCCAGTATAGGTCTACCTGAGTCACTTCAATTTTGGCAGCTTTATCTACCTGCTTTTTGGCACGTGAGCATCTACATGACGTACCTTCAGAGTCATATTTTCCACCCGAGCAGCAATGTCTTGCCATAATGCAGCAGCCCAGATGGGTTTACCCTTGCATTGCCAGTTGGTCTTCTTCCATTGCTGTAGCCATCCCCATAGAGCATTAGCCACCATCCAGGAGTCAGTGTAAAGATAGAGTACTGGCCACTTCTCTTGTTCAGCAATCTTTAGAGCTAGTTGGATGGCTTTCACTTCAGCAAACTGACTCGACTCACCTTCTCCTTCAGTGGCCTCAACAACTTGTCGTGTGGGACTCCACACAGCAGCTTTCCACTTACGATGATTTCCTACCACACGGCAGGATTCATCAGTAAACAAAGCATAATGCCTCTCATCTTCTGATAGTTCATTATATGGTGGTGCCTCTTGGGCACGAGCTACTTCCTCAGGCAATGCTCCAAAATCTCTGCCTTCTGGCCAGTCCATGATTTCTTCCAGGATTCCTGGATGATTAGATTTCCCTAGCCGAGATCGTTGTATAATCAACGCCATCCACTTACTCCATATAGAGCTGGTTGCATGATGTATAGAAGGGGTTTTCCCTTTGAACATCCAGTGTAACACAGGCAGATGTGGTGCCAAGAGGAGATGAGCTTCTGTGCCAATGACTTCTGAAGCAGCTCGAAGTCCCTCATATGCTGGTAGTATTTCTTTTTCAGTTGGGGTGTAGTGGGCTTCCGATCCTCGATATCCTCGGCTCCAAAACCCTAATGGTCGACCTCGGGTTTCTCCAGATGTTTTCTGCCAGAGGCTCCAGGTGAGACCATGCTCTCCAGCAGCAGTGTAGAGGATATTCTGCACATCTGATCCTGTACGGATGGGCCCAAGAGCGACTGCACGAGCTATTTCCTGTTTAATTTGTTGAAAAGCTTGTTGTTGCTCAAGGCCCCACTCAAAACAGTTCTTCTTTCTGGTTACTCTAAAGAGAGGGCTCACAAGCTGACTATAACCTGGGATATGCATCCTCCAGAATCCCTCAAGGCCCAGGAAAGCTTGTGTTTCTTTCTTATTAGTTGCTTGAGACATAGTCGCTATTTTGTTCACAACATCCACAGGCACATGCCGACGTCCATCTTGCCATTTTATGCCCAAGAACTGTATCTCTTGTGCAGGTCCCTTTACTTTGTTTCTTTTTACAGCAAAACCAGCTTTTAGGAGAATCTGTATTATTCTTTTCCCTTTCTCAAACACTTCTTCTGCCTTGTTGCCCCATACAATTATGTCATCAATGTACTGTAAATGTTCAGGGGCTTCATCCATTTCCAGCACAGTTTGGATTAGACCATGACAAATAGTAGGACTATGTTTCCAGCCCTGGGGCAATCGATTCCAGGTATATTGGACACCTCTCCATGCGAAGGCAAATTGTGGCCTGCACTCTGCTGCCAATGGAATTGAGAAAAATGCATTAGCGATGTCAATTGTAGCATACCACTTGGCTGCTTTTGACTCCAATTCATACTGGAGCTCTAACATGTCCGGTGCAGCAGCACTCAGTGGTGGTGTCACTTCGTTCAGGCCACGATAGTCTACTGTTAACCTCCACCCTCCATCAGATTTTTTCACAGGCCATAATGGGACTATTAAATGGGGAATGAGTTTTGCTAATTACTCCTTGAGCCTCCAGTTGATGAATCAACTCACGGATGGGAGTCAGGGAATCTCGGTTTGTGCGATATTGCCTCCGGTGCACCGTCCTGGTAGCAATTGGTACCTGTTGCTCTTGAACTTGCAGCAATCCCACAACAAAAGGGTCTTCTGAGAGGCCAGGTAAATTAGAGAGTTGTTTGATTTTCTCTGTATCTACAGTGGCTATACCAAAAGCCCATCGATACCCCTTGGGGTCTTTGAAGTACCCTCTCCTGAGGTAATCTATGCCAAGAATACAAGGGGCCTCTGGACCAGTCACAATGGGGTGTCTTTCCCATTTGTCCCCTGTTAAGCTCACTTCAGCCTCTAATACAGATAATTCTTCACATCCCCCTGTCACTCCAGAGATCCAGACAGAATATGTGCCTCTATATCTTGATGACATCAATGTACACTGTGCCCCTGTGTCTACTAAGGCTTTATACCTTTGTGGGTTTGATGTGCCAGGCCATCGAACCCACACAGTCCAGTAGATTCGGTCATCCCTTTCCTCCTCCTGGCTGGAGGCAGGGACCCTCTATTTCTGTTCTTCGTCAGAGTATTCGCTATCTGATCCTTGCAATTGCAGACCTGAAGTCTCCTCATTGGCATCGAAGGAAGTAGTTGCAGTTCTTCTATGTCTTGGAGATTGTTGATTGTCCTCTTTTGTTTTGCCAGTTACTATGCTGACAGCCCTCTTGGGTGGTCCTTTTCTAACAGCTGTCTTCCCCCTTAGTTCACGTACACGTGCTTCCAGCTTAAAAGTGGGTTCACCATCCCACTTCCTCATATCCTCTCCTTGGCCACGCAAAAAGAGCCAGAGTTCATTTCGCGGTGTACTCCTGTGTCTGGGACTTCCTTTTCCCCTGGTCGGGACAGTGGATGACTGAATTCTTGAGGCAGTTCTGACAGTCAGACCATCATCCCACACTGATGAGGAGGTGCAGAGGCTCTCTTCATAGTTCTGTAACCAAGAAGATACCCTCTCCACTGTTGGTATATCCATGTCTGGATGATACACCATTGCCAGGATATTAGAATATGTAGCTGGGGCACTCTGAATCACTTTTCTCAACATGGCCCGTGTACACTGGACATCGTCTGGATCTGTGGAGGCCTCGGCATTATCTAGATCACCATAGATGACTTCCAACACAGCTAATTCCCTTAGATATTGGATGCCTTCATCAGCTCTAGTCCACTTTCCTCGGGCATTTACAAGGTCTTCCTTGAATGGGTATCTTGCCCGTACACTTGAGAGGAGCCGTTTCCAGAGACTACAAATTGAGGTTTTCTTTCCAATGCCTCTATCAATTCCCCGGTCCCTAGCAAGAGATCCTAGCTGTTGGGCTTCTCTGCCTTCCAATTGCTCACTGTCAGCCCCAGCAACATCGGAGCAGCCAGGCACCAATCCGCTCACCTGGCTGACGACTGTAATCTTTTCGCATATCTCTAAGTTCTGTTGAGGTGAGGGACCGAGTAGTTTCCATTTCCTTTTCGATTCCTTTCACTCCTTCTCCTGATCTCCTTACCGAAGGACCAGTTTCTTCTTCTAGGCTTTCCTCTTCCTCCTCTTCTGCCCTTACTAATCGATGATATGGACTTGACCTCCTTATCCACTGCTTCTTTTTCACTACTGGGGCAACCACTGTGGTGGTTGTTTGATTCCCTGACTCAACCATGGTAGTCTCAGGTATAGTTTGAATTTCCACCTCGGTCATAGTACACTGAGAGGACTGGACTGCGACTGACTAAACCATGGTGGTCTCAGGTACCGTTTGAGTTTCCACTTCAATCATAGTTCTCTGAGAGGACTGGAATGCAGCTCGGTAGGCAGAGGCTAGGCCCCAGTATAGTGCCTGAACCTGATGGGCCTCATTAGGGTAGGTAAGACACCCTTCTATCAGGTGGCGTGCCAGTAAAGCAGGGTTTTTTATCTGTTCAGGTGTAAAATCCCAGGTTACAGGAGGTGATAACCGTCCTAGGAATTTGCCCAAATTCATCCACACACACTGCCACCCAGGGACTGGCCGCTTCAGGGGACATTTTAACATGTTTCCATCCCAAATTTGTCCTCTCTGATACCCAGATGACTCCAGATTCCACAAGATATATAATATACCAACCATGTTAATTAGTAATATTAAAACTCTCGTATAAGGGTGACTAAGGACCTGGGAAGTCTGTATAACAAAATTGTCTAGATCGTCCGAGCTGAGGGGAAAGAGGTGTTTTGCCCCATGGCCTCCACAAGATAGCTCCCACAGCACAGTAAATCCAGCAGTAACAGAATGAGACTTGCTATTATTATTTGGGCCATCATGTTCCAAGGCCCTTTCATCCTTTTCACAAAATCGTATAGCCAGCTTAGCAAAGCTATTAAGGTTAAAGCACAGCACAGAGTCAATGTTAGTAGCATCGTGTTCCCAAACATTAGAAAGTGTAAGATAAGCTGCATAACAGCAAGGCTCTGTGACCAGCACAGGAACTTTGCACTCATTGGCTTACTGTAATTGCAATGCAGTTAATGTAAAACTGCTATTATCTCGCCCCACGTTGGGCGCCAAAAGGGCTGTGGTAGTTTGAGCCTGGCTGGATGCCAGGTGTCCACCACACCGCTTTATCCCCCACCTCCTCAGCAAGCCAGGGAAGGGGAGAAAATAAGATGGGAGTCTCGTGGGTTGAGATAAAAGCAGTTTAATAAATAAGCAGCAAAGCCGCACGTGCGGGAAGCAAAGCAAAAGCAGATAAAACTGTTACTCTCTACTTCCCATCAGCAGCGATGTCCAGCCACCTCCCGAGAAGCAGGGCTTCAGTACGCGTAGCGGTTGCTTTTGGAAGGCCAGAAATGAACCTCGCCTCCCCTTCCTGCTCCTCTCCCCCAGTTTATATTACTGAGCTGACGTCATATGGTATAGAATATCTCCTTGGTCAGCCTGGTTCAGCTGTCCTGGCCATAGTCCCTCCCAAGATCATGCCTACCCACAGCTCTTGGTAAAGGTGGGGGAAGGAATGCTGGAGGGACAGCCCTGATGCTGTGCAAGCAGTAGTCATAATATTGATATCAACAGTAAGCACAGCACTGCAGGAGCTGCTGTGGAAAATCACTACCATCCCAGACCCACTACAGGGAGCTATCTCCAATAACACTCACTTGTACTGCTGAGGTCGCATTGAAAGAATAAAGACTCGGTAGAGGTTATACCACTGCGAATGGGAGCTACAAGAAAGCAGGAAGGGAGACCCCACCTACACTAGTAAGTAGGTCCTCATGCGGTCTATCAGCCAGCACTGTGTCACATTTGCACCTCCTTTCCTGTGGACGCTACCTCTAATCCCACTCACTGTGCCTGCTCAGCACCCATTGAAAAAATACGTGCTGGCGGTAGAATTTATACCACTGCCGATGGGAGCTACAAGAAAGAAGGAAGGGAGACCCAACCTAAAGTAGTAAGTAGGTCCCCATGTAGTCTATCAGCCAGCAATGTGTCACATTTGCAACTGCTTTCCTGTGGGAGCTATCTCCAATCCCACTCACTCTGACTGCTCAACTAACATTGAAAAAATATATGCTGTAGGTTAAGTAATATCGCTGCGTATGGGAGCGAGAAGAAAGCAGGAAGGCAGACCTCACCTACAGTAGTCAGTAGGTCCCCATGTAATCTATCAGCCAGCACTGTTTCACGTTTTCATCTGCTTTGCTGTAGGAGCTATCTCCAATAACACTCAGTTGCACTTGTCAGGTCCCATTGAAAAAATATATGCTGTCGGTTAAGTTATACCACTCTGTATGGAAGTCACAAAAATGCTGTAAGGCAGACCCCACGTACAGTAGTAAGTAGACCCCTATGTAGTCTATCAGCCAGCACTCTGTGTCATTTTCAGCTGCTTTCCTGTGGGCGGTATCTCCAATAACACTCACTTGGACTGCTCATAGCCCATTGAAAAAAAGATATTGGCTGTCGGTTAAGTTCTACCACTGCGTATGGGAGCTACAAGAAAGCTGGAAGGCAGACCCCACCTACAGTAGTAAGTAGACCCCCATGTAGTCTATCAGCCAACACTGTGTCACATTTGCAGCTGCTTTCCTGTGAGAGCTATCTCCAATGACACGCTGTTGGCGTCGTCAGCTCTCTTTAAAAATACATTCTGTCTGCAGAAGTTATACTACTACGTATGGGAGGTACAAGAAAACAGGAAGGCAGACTCCACCTACAGTAGTAAGTAGTTCCCCATGTCCTCTATCATTCAGCACTGTGTCACATTTTCAGCTTCTTTCCTGTGGGAGTGTCCTGGTTTGAGTCAGGATAGAGTGAATTCCCGTGAGGAACCAGGAAAGGGCACAGTCTTCACAGGTGACCCAGGCTGGCCAGCAGGTATTCGATACCATCCTAACCGTCATGCCCAGGGTATAGGTGGGGGCTGGCCAGAATAAGCTCTTCCCTGGAATAAGTTCTTCCGGGGGGTGCGGACTCTCGGTCGCCAGTCCGGAGCGGTCGCTCACGTCGGGTCCCGAGTGGTGAGCAACTGTATCACTCACCAGTTTTCTTTGTAATATTCCCTTGTCTTTGTTATAGTTGTTACTCTTCAATTTCCCCAGTAAACTGTTCTTATTTCAACTTACGCGGGCTCTTTTACTTTTTTTTTTCTCCCTCTCCGATCCCCTCCAAATTCCGTCGAGAGGGGGAGGGGGAGGAGTCGGGGTTTCCTTACCCTTTGATCTGGCTGGGCAAAACCACGAAAGGGAGCTCTTTCCACTCACACTCACTTGGACTGCTCAACTCCCATTGAAAAAATACAGACTGTCAGTAAAAGTTATAACAGTGCGTATGGGAGCTATAAGAAAGCAGGAAGGCAGATCACAACTAAAGTGTTAAGTAGGTCCCCATGTAGTTTATCAGGCAGCAGTGTCACATTTGGAGCTGCTTTCCTGTGGGACCTATATCCAATCCCACTTACTTGGACTGCTCAACTTCCATTAAAAAAATATAAACTGTCGATAGAAGTTATACCACTGCGCATGCGAGCTGCAAGAAAGCAGGAAGGCAGACCCCACCTACAGTACTAAGTGGGCCCTCATGTAGTCTATCAGCCAGAACTGTGTCACATTTTCAACTACTTTCCTGTGGGAGCTATCTCCAATCCCACACACTTGGACTGCTCAGTTAACATTGAAAAAAAATATGCTGTTGGTTAAGTTATACCACTGCGTATGGGAGCTACAAGAAAGTAAGAGGGCAGACACCACCTACAGTAGTAAGTAGGTCCTCATGTAGTCTATCAGCCAGCACTGTGTCACATTTTCAGCTGCTTTCTTGTGAAAGCTGTCTCCAATCCCACTCACTTGGACTGCTCAACTCCCATTGAAAAAATACAAACTGTCGGTAGAAGCTATACCACTGCTTATGGGAGCAACAAGAAAGCAGGAAGGCAGACCCAACCTACAGAAGTAAGTAGGTCCTCATGTAGTCTATCAGCCAGCACTGTGTCACATTTTCAACTGCTTTCCTGTGGGAGCTATCTCCAATCCCACTCACTTGGACTGCTGAGCTACCATTGAAAAAAAAATATGCTGTCGGTTAAGTTATACCACTGCGTATGGGAGCTACAAGAAAGCAAGAGGGCAGACCCCACCTACAGTAGTAAGTAGGTCCCCATGTAGTGTATCAGCAAGTAAAGTGTAACATTTGCAGTTGCTTTCCTGTGGAAGCTATCTCCAAACCCAGTGACTTGGATTACTCAACTAACACTGAAAAAATATATGCTGTCGTTTAAGTTATAACACTGCGTATGGGAGCTACAAGAAAGCAGGAAGTCAGATCATACCTACAGTAGTAAGTAGGCCCCCAAATAGTCTCTCATTCAGCACTGTGTAATTTTTAAAGCTGCTTTCCTGTGGGAGCTATCTCCAATTGCACGCTCTTCGCCTTTTCACCTCCCTTTAAAAATACATTCTGTCAGTACAAATTATAGCACTGCGTATGGGAAGTATAAGAAAGCAGGAAGGCAGACCCAACCTTCTGTAGTAAGTAGGTTCCCATGTAGTCTATCAGCCCGCCCTGGTCACATTTGCACCTGCTTTTTTTTGCGAGCTATCTCCAATCCCACTCACTTGGACTGCTCATGTCTCATTGAAAATAAATATGCTGTTGCTTAAGTTATACCACTGTTTATGGGAGCTACAAGAAAGCAGGAAGGTGGACCCCACCTACAGTAGTAAGTAGGTCCTCATGTAGTCTATCAGCCAGCACTGTGTCACATTTTCAGCTGCTTTCTTGTGAAAGCTGTCTCCAATCCCACTCACTTGGACTGCTGAGCTACCATTGAAAAAAAAATATGCTGTCGGTTAAGTTATACCACTGCGTATGGGAGCTACAAGAAAGCAAGAGGGCAGATCCCACCTACAGTAGTAAGTAGGTCCCCATGTAGTGTATCAGCAAGTAAAGTGTAACATTTGCAGTTGCTTTCCTGTGGAAGCTATCTCCAAACCCAATGACTTGGATTACTCAACTAACACTGAAAAAATATATGCTGTCGTTTAAGTTATAACACTGCGTATGGGAGCTACAAGAAAGCAGGAAGGCAGATCCCACATACAGTAGTAAGTAGGTTCCCATTTAGTCTATCAGCCAGTACTGTTTGACATTTTCAGCTTCTTTCCTGTGAGCGCTATCTCCAATCCTACTCACTTGGACTGCTCAGTTCTCATTGAAAAAATACATGTTTTCTGATAAGTAATTGTACTGCGTACAAACTGTCGGTAGAAGCTATACCACTGCTTATGGGAGCAACAAGAAAGCAGGAAGGCAGACCCTATCTACAGTAGTAAATAGGTCCCCATTTAGTCTATCAGCCAGCACTGTGTCACATTTGCACTTGCTTTCTTTTGGGAGCCTGCAGAGGCTGGTTCATGCCAAGGCCACGCTGGAGCACGACCTCTCTGTCAAGGCCAATTCGCTCTTCCTGGACCAGGAGAAGTGCCTGGGGCTGCGCAAGGCCTTCTCCAGCACCGTGCGGCTGCTCGACTACATGTAGGCTGGGCCCAGCGGCCCTCACTGCATCTCCTGTTGGAGTTGTTCCCAGTTTGGCCCGAGCGCATTCCCACTTTTGCTTTGATCCTTTTTGTGGCGTAGTTAGATTCTGCTTCCTTCTGAAAGGCCTGAGTGGGAATTAAATGATCCTTTGGTCTGCCCGCGTTTTCTTTTGCCTTTGGTTTTTCTCTTTTTGCCGCTGTTCTTTCACGGTGGGACAGAGAGCAGCCGAAAGGAGGTTGTAGCCAGGTGGGGGTCGATCTCTTCTCTCCAGTAAGGAATGACAGGGCAAGTTGCATCAAGTTGCAGCAGGGGAGGTTTAGATCGGAGATGAGGAAGAATTGTCAGGGACATGGGGACACAGTAAGAATTCGCTGGAGTGGGTTTCACCCAGTATCTATTAGGAAGAAGCCCAGTGGTTTTGGGAGAGCCACTCTGGACACTTTGCATCACCACGGGCTTGCAGGAGGGCCTGTACGCTCATAGAATCGTAGAACTGTAGGGGTTGGAAGGGACCTCTCGAGACCATCCAGTCCAACCCCCCTGCCAAAACGCGTCCACCTAGATCAGGTCACAGGAACGCGTCCAGGCGGGTTTGGAAGTCCTCCCAGGGAAAGAGCCTCCACACCCTCCCTGGGCAGCCTGTGCCAGTGCTCCCTCACTTCAACTGTAACACAAGGTTTTTCTTGTGTTTAAATGGGATCGTTTGTGTTCCAGCTTCATCCCATTGCCCCTTGTCCTGTCACCAGGTACAACAGAAAAAAACTATGGACTATAGCACTTGGTTTTATTCCACCACTGCCCATAGAATTTGTCACCCTGGAGTCATAATTTTTGAAAGGTTCCTGTCTTGATGACTGAGCTGGGCTGTCTCCCAGAACACATAAGTTAATTTGGAAATGGCCACCGCTGTTGGTACTTTGCAGAATTAATTGTTCCTTAGACTTTCAGGGAAATCGGAAACAGCGTTGTTGGGAGCCTATGGGCAGAAGTCCCACCTGGCCGTGAATTCAGCTTCTCACCTGCTGTTTCAGTGCATCCTGAATTCTGCAGAGGCTGTTCACGCTGTCTGCGGACACCCAGGTACTGATCACCTGGGCAGCCAGAGTTGAACTAGCAGTTCTAAGAAAGATCTTGAGATTTTGAAAGAAAGATGTTCAAAAGAAAGCCAAGTTGGCATGGAATTACCCGATTCCAGCAATTATTTACTGAAGCACAACTTCTCTGCGAGATCTAGGTACAGGGCACGTAACTCCCATTCTAGGACCAGCAACTTTCATAAATCACCAACTCACAAAAATTTCTCTGCCCCTGATGCGCTTGCGGACTTTGATTTGTGAGATTTTTGAGATATCCTGAATTAGTTGCTGGGACTTATCTTTATTCATTATACAAAACCACTGGACTGGAACCTACTCAGAATTCTCCACCTGTCTGTAGGCAGTGTAAAAATCTATTTTGATGGCCTTGTTCATCGTGGTGAGAAATTCCAGTGCCCAATGCAGTCTAATTGCTCCCTCACAGAGAGAGCAACTCCATCTCCTTGAGAAGGGGAGGGTGAGGAGAGGCCGGGAGCAGGTTGCCCATTCCTGCATCCAGCCGCCCTCTCGGCTGCCGGGACCGGCCCACGCAGAATGAGGTCACAGAGCCCCCTGCGCCCCTGGCAACGCTCCCTGGGCCTGTGTCCCCGTGTCCCTGACAGGGCCACATTGGCCGTGGGGCCACTGAGCCGACAGCACACGGTGAGCAGCAGCTCCCGGGCACCGCCAGCCCCCCGGGCTGAGCCAGGCTGGGAGCAGCAGGGACGGGACGGGTTCGGGGAAGGACACGTCCCTGCAACACGGCAACTGCCTGCAACTGCCGCAGGGACTTTCTGTGCCAGGGGCTGACACCTGTACCCACACAAGAGCTTCATGCCCAGCTCAGCAGACCCTCCTGGCCATTTGCCCTCAGCTGGAGTGTGTTGGGTACATTTGGTGGCCCTCTGCTCAGAAGGGGCTGAGAACCTCCACCTGGAAAGAGAAAGAGCCCCCAGAGTGCCATAGGCAGCTCTCAGGAGCTCAATCTTCCTGTGTGGTCTTTCCTCCCAGGGTTACTGCAAGGCTGCTGTTTACAAGACGCTCTGACAAGGCTGTGGGATCTCTCCCTTCCAAGCATGTTCCCTTGGCGTCAGGTGAGCCACAGACCGGTTTTCTTCCTTTGAGATCAAGAGATGGCTGTTCTGGGGGAGGAGGGGGTGGGTTGGTCACCTGTGGGCCCTGTCCTGCAAAGCTCAGCTCCCCTGCAGAGTCCTCAGCCCAGCATTTCATGCTGTGAAGACAGAGAGGATGAGGATGGAGTCCCTGGCCCGTAGCTGGTGCTGAGCTGGGAGCAGCTGTGTCTTCACAGCCCTCGGGGCTGGCAATGGAGCTTTTCAAGTGAAAATGATCCCTGGAGGCCTCTGAGGTCAGCAGATACGCCAGCCAAAAGAAAGAGATGGGCAGTGGAGGAAGGGCAAGTGCACTTGCCCTGGACTGACAGATTGAAGGAAGATGAAGGCCCGGTGTCAGCCCTTCTCCTCAGCAGCCGTGGTTTGCTCCTCTGACCTGGTGCTGGATCCCAGCCCCACAGTCCAACCCTGACTTAGGCAAACGCTTGGGGAGGGATTTGTTTTCAAGGGCTTTAGCACAGGCCACGTGTGGGTGCCGTGTGCGTCGCCGTTTGTGCTCTCAGCTCTTGCTGTCAGGCAAGTGCAGGAGCTGACTGAGGGAAGTTGTCTTCTCCCGTCTCCTCTGTGCAGGACACGTCCCAGAAGAGAATGGACCTGCTTGGCTCTCCCTTAACCGTCACATCCGCTCACCCCAAGTCAACTCCTGCCCGCTTTCTGCCTGCCATCAGCCCCATGGCTTCGAGCTACAAGAACCGTGCTCCTTGCTACGCCGTGCTGCAGAGCTACGGACTCCCCTGGATGCCCAGAGCCTACTATAAGGCCGCTGCCACCCACCCCACTCTGGCTCCTTTGTCTGGCACCTGCCAGGGCTTGAGCCCCAGCGAGATGCTGCCTTCTGTGTCAAACAGAACGGCGCTTTTCACCTGCTACAGCCCCGACGACTGGTACCGCTCCAACCAGAGCAACTACCACGAGGCGGAGACGTCCCGGAGCAAGGCGGAGCTGCTGACGGCTGATACCTCCCGCCTGGTGCAGGACAAATACCAACAGACCAGCAAGAGCCGGGCAGACAACACAAAGAAGCTGGGGCAGCGAGTCAGCGACATTGAGTTTTGGAAGGCGGAGCTCTGCCATGAGCTGGCAGAGATCATCAAGGAGAGCGATGCCCTGAGAGAGATGAAGGGCATCTCCGGCTGGAGAGAGCTCTGGCCGAGACAGAGGCCCCTCTCCAGGTGAGCACCCTGTGCGTGGGCCGCAAGCTGTAGCCCACTGCTGCCGCTGCACCAGGGACACGTATGCTCTCTCCCGGGGTTTTCATGCTGCCGCTGCATGAAACGAGCTCTGTCGCCCATTAGTCGTGGCCTAAACCGGCTGCCCAGGGCGCTGCTTGCCCTTGTCCTCGTCTCTGTGTCCACCTCCCCTTTCTTGTCTGCCCTGTCCTGAGCCGGGCAGCATCCCTGCGGGAAGCCCTGCAGCCGGCACCAACGGCCTCTCCCCAACAGGTTGCTCGGGAGTGCCTCCTGCAGTGGGAGAAGAGGATGGGCATCGACCTTGTCCATGACGAGGTGGAGAAAGAGCTTTTAACAGTAAGTCTGGACGCAGATCCCACCTTCCAGTTGAGATCAGCAGAGCTGTCAGCTGTGACGCTGGAGCGTGGCCTCTGATGGCTTGTGCTTTGCCTCTCTCTGCCCAGGAAGTGGATGGCATCAGGGCCTGCCAGGAGAGGATACGGCTATTCCTGGAGAAGGCAAAAGCCCAGCTCATGTAAGGAGGAGCCCCGTATCTCCCTGGGGAGCGGGCAGTGATGTTGGTGGGAGCACAGAGCTGCCCGGGAGGGATGGAGGGGGGGGGTGGGAGGAAGGGAGAAAGGGAGCTGCGTGGCCATGGGAAGGGGAGGAGACCGTCCCACCCACACGTGGCCACCACAGCTGTCCCTGTGCGTTTAAGGACCAACTGGACGGCCCAGCACGAGCTAGAGAAGGACCTGGCCAACAAGCAGGCAGCCCACCGCATCAACGGCAAGTGCCACCAGCTGAGGAACTGCTCCGACGGCATCAGCTACTACCACGGGGTGCAGCGGGTGGATGCCACGTGAGTGGGCACCTGACAGCTCTGGCACCCGGCCGTCCCGGGATGCTCGGTGCCGCTCCCTTTCCCCGACAGGAAAGGCCACCAGGGAAGGCTGTGTCTGTGCAGGGCCTGGCCCTCCCAGCAGGGGCTGACCGTGGGCCTCTCCTTTCCCCCCACCAGCATCTCCGTGCCCGAGTCGTGGGCCAAGTTCAGAGACAACAACATCCTCCAGTCGCAGAGAGAGCGGGTGGCCTCCGCCCAGCTGCGGGACTCCATTGAGAACCTGATGGAGGTGACAGCCACCGAGATGCGGTGCCAGTTCAACAGGGTGAACGTGGTCCTCACCAACCGCATCGCCGAGATGCCAAGAACAAGCTTCGGGCCCACCTGGCCAAGGTAGCCCAACCCCTCCCTGTGTGTGTGACGCCCTCACCTCCCTGGGACACCGACCACCTTCCACGCAGACCTGGCCCGGGAAGAGGCCAATCCCACTCACTTGGACTGCTCATGTCCCACTGAAAATATATATGCTGTCGCTTAAGTTATACCACTGCGTATGGGAGCAACAAAAAACCAGGAAGGCAGACCCCGTCCAAAAGTAGTAAGTAGGTCCAATGTAGTCTATCAGCTAGAACTGTGTTACATTTGCAGCTGCTTTCATGTGGGACCTATCTGCAATTCCAGTCACTTGAACTTCTCAACGACCATTGAAAAAATACAGACTGTCAGTAGAAGTTATAACAGTGCGTATGGGAGCTCCAAGAAAGCAGGAAGGCAGACCCCACCTACAGTAGTAAGTAGGTCCCCATGTAGTCTATCAGTATGCGCTGTTTCACATTTGCAGCTTCTTTCCTGTGGGAGCTATCTCCAATCCCACTCACCTGTACTGCTCAAATCCCATTGAAGAAATACATGCTTTCCGTTAAGATATAGCACTCCGTATGGGAGCTACAAGAAAGCAGGAAGGCAGACCCCAACTACATTGTTAAGTAGGTCCTCATGTAGTCTATCAGCCAGCACTGTGTCACATTTGTACCTGCCTTCTTTTGGGAGCTGTCTCCAATCCCACTCACTTGGACTGCTCAGCTCCAATTGAAAAAATACATGCTTTCTGTTAAGTTATACCATTGCGTATAGCAGCTACTAGAAAGCAGGAACGCAGAGCACACCTACAGCAGTAAGTAGGTCCCCATGTAGTCTATTAGCCAGCACTGTGTCATATTTGCAGCTACTTTTCTTTGGGAGTTATCTCTAATAACACTCACTTGGCGTGCTCAGCTCCCTTTGAAAAAATGAATACTGCCGTTAGAACTTACGCCACTGCATCTGGGCAGTACAAGAAAGCAGGTATGCAGACCCCACCTACAGTGGTACGTTGGTCACGTTGGAGTCTATCAACTTGCACTGTGTCACATTAGCAGCTGCTTTCCTGTGGGAGATGTCTCCAATCCCACTGACTTGGACTGCTCAGGTCCCATTGAAAAAATACAGGCTGTCAGTAGAAGTTACAACACTGAGTATGTGTGGAGAGGTTTGTGGAGACTTGGGTATAGATCTGCAAAAGGACCTACCAGGGTTGTTAGCTTATGGGTATGCTAAGGGAGTGTTTCAGAATCCACATACAGTGCATGAATTGAGTGAATGGCGTAAATTTGGGGATTTGCTGTGGGAAGCTACCCTGGAGGACGATAAGACAGCTAAAAAGTTAGGGAAGCTTTGGAGGATAGTGCACAATGTGTTGTTGCAACATCAGGCAGAAAAGAAGGCTGCTGAGCACGCATCGGCAGCATAGAGTAAGAATAAAAACTATGAGCGTGACTGGTTCCAATCCATCCCGCTGGCTCCTACCGTCTCAAAAGTAATGCTCCCCCCCCGCGTGTAGAAAATGGCCCTGGAGGCACGGACAGGATACGAGAACCATGTGAGCCATCAGTCCCTCCTGAGGAACAGGAGTGCCGGCCTAAAGAGTCCCCGCCTCCTCCCCCCACTTGGAGAGCCTGTCCCTGGGGCAGAGAGTCAACTTGCAGAGGCCATCGCAAGGGAGCGGAGGGAGGCTTGGGCTGCACTCGCAAAAGATTGTCTGGGAAAAGGGGATGGCGATGCACTGGAAGCAGCCAGAACTTTGACGTTGCCACTGGTATTCCAACCCATTGTGGGGGGAGGTATGCAAGCAACAATTTCTGCTCTGGACTTGAAGTTGTTATTCCAGTTGCGGTCCACGGTCAGCCAGTTCGGAGTAAATAGTGAACTAGTGAAACAAATGATTGACAAATGTATGGGGAACCCAGTTGCTACTGCCCGCTGACTGTCGAAGCATAGTAAAACTTATTTATACACAAAATCAGTTTTGCCCCAAGGCATGCGTAACAGCCCAACTATCTGTCAGTTGTATGTTGACGCAGCTTGACAACCCCTTCGATGACAATGGCCTAACGTTATCATCTACCATTACATGGATGATATCCTCTTTTCTCAGCCTGCACCATTTACGGAACAACAGGCGAAGGAGTTTCGACAGGCACTGGCTCAATGCCACCTTGTGATAGCTCCAGAAAAGGCTCAGCATACAGCTCCATGGAAATATCTTGGATGGTCTTTATCAGAACAGCTCGTAGTACCACAGAAGCTACAGCTCCAACTACAAATAAAGACCCTGAATGATGCTCAGAAGCTTTTAGGAGATCTGCAATGGTTAAAACTAATAGTGGGAATACCCAACGAGTTGTTAGAAAAACTACGACCACTTTTGAAAGTAACCAACCCCACGCGTCAAATACAGGTGTCCTGGTTTGGGCTAGGATAGAGTTAACTTTGATGAGGAAGTAGGAAGGGGCACAGCATGGGCAGCTGACCTGGGCTGGCCAACAGGTATTCGATACCATACTGACATCATGCCCAGTACCTAGAGGCAGGGAGCTAGTCGGGGGCGGGGTTTCGGGAGCACAGGCGGGGCTGCCGGTCGGAGGGGGGGGGGGGGGTCGCGCCGGGTCCCGAGTGGTGAGCAGCCGCGGCACGCGCCATTCCTTTTGTATATTCCCCTCGTTTACTGTTAAAACGGTTCCTTTTTCCCCCTGAACTTGTTTCTTCTTATTGTTGTTCTATTAAACCGCTCTTATTTCAACCTACGCAGGTTTTCCCCTTTTTCTCTGGTTCCCCTTCCCACTCCACCGGGAGGGGAGGAGTGAGCGAGCACCCTCGTGGCTCTTTGTCCCCGGCTGGGCAAAACCACGACATTATTTGGCGCTCAACGTGGGGCACGCAGGGTTGAAATAAGACACAGTAGGCTGAAACAATTGTCACAATGTTGATGTATTTGCTTAACTGCTGTTGGCCCATAATTTGTCATATGCACTATATATTCTCTCTGATAGTGTTTATGTCCTTTGGAAAAGGGACGAAAGCACTCGTTCTGATATACTGGTTGTTACTGGCTTATGGTATGGTTGTATCACTGGGTATGGAGCTAGGCCAATACTTGTACATGACTTGGTTGGCATTTCTGCAACTTGGACATTTATTTTCAGAATGTAGTGACAGTAATGACACTCAGTTCATGGGAAAAATGGAGGGACGTAATTTTTCCATTTTTTCCATCCTCCCTTACTCATTCAAGTTAACTGCAATAGCTTTTGACAATTCAGAATGCACTTGGGATGTCCCAGCCATTGTGGTTTTATTGCTCTGTCCTCTAGGTAGGGTGTTTTTCTTGGGTAGAGTTGTGAAACGTGTTTTCCAGACTGTTATGAGGTTAGGCAGCTATGGAGGGATTGATATACAGAAGAATATGAACAGGTATTGGAAGAGTTTTTTACTTGTACAGATTAGGAATGCCACCCTAGCAACCACTGTGGCTATTCAAACTGAGGCAACTGATGCTGTTGCTGCCCTAACTCCAACAGCAGACACTGATCCTGAATCAGAGGATCAACCTGTGGCAGTGTCAGTTGCTCCTGTACAGAAAAAGAAACACATAAAAAAATCAGTTCGCCTTGTGAGGGATGAAGATGAACCAGTGTCATCACGGGAACGGGAGGAAGAGTCAGAGCCAGAGCCAGAGATAATCACCCGATCCTTGTCCCTGAGCGAACTGCGAGAAGTGCGAAAAGATTACAGTCGCCACCCAAGCGAGCACCTTGTTGTCTGGCTTCTCCGATGCTGGGAGAATGGGGCCCACAGCTTGGACTTGGAGGGCAGGGAAGCCAGGCAGCTGGGCTCTCTGTCCCGGGATGGCGGCATTGACAAGGCGATTGGAAGGAAGACAGAAGTCCTCAGCCTCTGGAGAAGACTTCTGTCTGGTTTGAGGGAAAGATACCCCTTCAAAGAAGATATCATATGCCACCCAGGCAAGTGGACCACAATGGACAAAGGTATCCAGTACCCGAGGGAGTTAGCTGTGCGGGAAATGATTTATAATGAGCAGTTACCAACAGACCCAGATGAGGTCCAGTGCACACAGTCTATGTGGCGAAGATTTCTGCAAAGTGCACCATCATCTTATGCTAATTCATTGGCAGTCATCTCCTGGAAAGAAGCTGAGGGGAAAACAGTGGGGGAAATGGATGTTCAACTTCGGCAATATGAAGAAAGTCTGTCTTCCTCCCTACAGGCTGTTGTCTCGGCTGTAGATAAAATGTCAAAAGAGTTCCACCAATTCAAAGAAGATATGTCCCGCACTCCACCTGCCCGAGTCCATACTTCAGCTATTAGTAGATGTCCCTCTGTTCAAGAGAGGGAATATAGAGGGCAGACACCACGAGGTGCTTTGTGGTCTTACCTGCGGGACCAGGGAGAGAACATGAACAAGTGGCATGGACAACCTACTTCGGCCTTAAGGGCACGGGCACGGCAGTTACGGGGAAAAAACGCTACAAGGAGCAATATCTCTTGGAAAGATGCTGCTCCAGTTTCCAGTGAGCAACTCCCTAGACAGAATAGAAGGGTTGAGCTCTATTCTAGTCCCCTCGAGGGGACTTCTAGCTCTTTTCTACAAAAGGTATCCAATGACTGCCATGGCCAGTACTAGGGAGGCCCTGCCTCCAGCCAGGTGGAGGAGAGGGACAACCGAGTTTATTGGACAGTGTGGATCCGATGGCCTGGCACATCAAACCCACAAGAGTACAAGGCTTTAGTGGATACTGGAGCACAATGCACTCTGATGCCATCAAGTTGTAAAGGGACAGAATCTGTTTGCATTTCTGGAGTGACAGGGGGATCTCAACAGCTAACCTTGTTAGAAGCTGAAGTGAGTTTAACTGGAGATGAGTGGCACAAACACCCCATTGTAACAGGCCCAGAAGCCCCGTGTATCCTGGGCATAGACTACCTTAAGAGAGGGTATTTTAAGGACCCAAAAGGGTACCGGTGGGCCTTTGGTGTGGCTGCAGTGGAGACAGAGGAAATTGAACAACTATCCAGCATGCCCGACCTCTCAGAGGACCCTTCTGTTGTGGGGTTGCTGATGGTTAAACAACAGGTGCCAATTGCAACCACAACAGTGCACCGGCGGCAATATCACACCAGCAGAGATTCAGTGATTCCCATTCATAAGTTGATTCGCCAACTGGAGAGCCAAGGGGTGATCAGCAAAACTCACTCACCCTTTAACAGTCCCATATGGCCCGTGCGAAAGTCTAGTGGAGAGTGGAGACTGACAGTGGACTATCGTGGCCTGAATGAAGTCACGCCACCGCTGAGCGCAGCTGTGCCGGACATGCTGGAACTCCAATATGAACTGGAGTCCAAGGCAGCCAAATGGTATGCCACCATTGATATTGTCAATGCATTCTTCTCAATTCCTTTGGCAGTAGAGTGCAGGTCCCAGTTCGCTTTCACTTGGAGGGGGGTTCAGTATACCTGGAATCGACTGCCCCAGGGGTGGAAACACAGCCCCACCATCTGCCATGGACTGATCCGGGCCACGCTGGAGAAGGGTGAGGCCCCAGAACACCTGCAATACATTGATGACATTGTTGTGTGGGGTGACTCAGCAGAGGAAGTTCTTGGGAAGGGAAAGAAGATAATTCAAATTCTTCTGAAGGCTGGTTTTGCCATTAAATAAAGTAAGGTCAGAGGGCCTGCAGAGGAGATCCAGTTTTTAGGAGTAAAATGGCAGGATGGACGTGGCCATATCCCAATAGATGTGATCAACAAAATTGCAGCCATGTCTCCCCCAACTAGCAAAAAGGAAACACAAGCTTTCCTAGGTGTTGTGGGTTTTTGGAGGATGCATATTCCAAATTACAGTATGATTGTGCGCCCTCTCTACCACGTAACACAGAAGAAGAATGATTTTGAATGGGGTCCTGAGCAGCAACAAAGTTTTGAACAAATTAAACAGGAGATAGTTCATGCAATGGCACTTGGGCCAGTCCGGACAGGACCAGATGTTAAAAATGTGCTCTACACCGCAGCTGGGGAGAATGGCCCTACTTGGAGTCTTTGGCAGAGAGCACCTGGGGAGGGTCGAGGCCGACCCCTTGGATTCTGGAGTCGGGGATACAGAGGATCCGAGGCCCGATACACTCCAACTGAGAAGGAGATACTGGCAGCATATGAAGGGGTTCAAGCTGCATCAGAAGTGATCGGCACAGAAACACAACTTCTCCTAGCACCTCGACTGCCAGTGCTGGGCTGGATGTTCAAAGGGAGGGCCTCCTCCACACATCATGCAACTGATGCTACATGGAGTAAGTGGATCGCATTGATCACACAACGAGCTCGTGTAGGAAGTTCTAGCCGCCCTGGAATTCTGGAATTGATCACGAACTGGCCAGAGTGTGAAGACAGTGAAATATCACCAGAAAAGGAGGCAACCCGTGCTGAAGAGGCCCCATCATATGAGGAACTTCCAGAAGATGAGAAGCGGTATGCCCTGTTCACCGATGGGTCCTGTCGTCTTGTGGGGAAGCATCGGAGGTGGAAGGCAGCTGTGTGGAGCCCCCTACGCAAAGTTTCAGAAGCTGCAGAAGGAGAGGGTGAATCGAGCCAGTTTGCAGAGGTAAAAGCCATCCAGTTAGCTTTAGACATTGCTGAACAAGAAAACTGGCCAAGGCTTTATCTCTACACTGACTCGTGGATGGCAGCAAATGCTGTGTGGGGGTGGTTACAGCAATGGAAGCAGAACAAGTGACAACGACGGGGCAAACCCATCTGGGCTGCCTCAATATGGCAAGACATTGCTGCTCGGCTGGAGAAGCTAGTTGTGAAAGTGCGCCATGTAGATGCCCATATACCTAAGAACAGGGCCACTGAAGAACATCTGCATAACCAGCAAGTGGACAAGGCTGCAAAGATTGGAGCAGCTCAGATAGATTTAGACTGGCAAGACAAGGGGGAGTTATTTTTAGCTCGGTGGGCTCATGACACCTCAGGTCATCAAGGCAGAGATGCCACCTATAAATGGGCTCGTGATCGAGGGGTGGATTTAACCTTGGATGCCATTGCACAGGTTGTCCATGAGTGTGAGACGTGTGCTACAATCAGACAAGCCAAACGGTGGAAGCCCATATGGTATGGAGGACGATGGCAGAAATATAAATACGGAGAGGCCTGGCAGATTGATTGCATCACACTGCCACAGACTCGCCAAGGCAAACGCCATGTGCTCACAATGGTGGAGTTGACCACCAGCTGGTTGGAAATGTATCCTGTGTCTCATGCCACCGCCCGGAGCACCATCCAAGGCCTTGAAAGTCCTCTGGCGACATGGCACCCCAGAAAGAATTGAGTCAGACAATGGGACGCACTTCAGGAACAACCTCATAGATGCCTGGGCCAAAGAGCATGGCATTGAATGGGTTTATCACATCCCCTATCATGCACCAGCCTCAGGAAAAGTGGAACGACACAATGGACTATTGAAGACCACACTGAGAGCAATGGGGGGTGGGACATTCAAACATTGGGACACAAATTTAGAAAAGGCCACCTGGCTAGTCAACTCCAGAGGATCTGTGAACAGAGCTGGCCCTGCCCAATCGGAACTTTTACATACTGTAGAAGGGGATAAAGTCCCTGTAGTGCACGTAAAAGATCTGTTAGGGAAAGCAGTATGGGTGAGTCCTACCTTGGGTAAAGGTAAACCCATTCGTGGGATTGTTTTTGCTCAGGGACCTGGGTACACTTGGTGGGTGATGTGTAAGGAAGGGACAACCCAGTGTGTACCTCAAGGAAAATTGATTTTGGGTGAGAATAGCCTGTGAATTCCATGAATCAAATTGTATTATGTTAGTTGTTAAATAACATTGTTGTTGTATGTCGTCATTACCATAGTTGCTCTATGCCATATTACTGACACTACAGTAAGGACCACTCAGATCACTGAAAGATGGACATGGACAAGCAAGATACAGAATAGCAGAATGTGAATTGGTGCCCAGTGACATCCTCAAGATCAGCGCTTTCAACTTACAGATAAGACACACCTAAAAGATCAACTGCAAAATCCTGATACTGCATGCAGTGAACTATCCCCCCCACACACACCCCATCTACCCTGCTGTGAAAGATTTATGATGAATAAGACCTGACGTTATGGACTAAACGGCTAAATGGACTTAACGGGAATGTTAGGGGGGTGGCCTATAAACTGAAGGAATTATATACTTCTCTGTGTGTGCCCATATTTTTTCAGGGAGAGGAAATGTGGTGCTCAGATGTTGTATATTGTGAAACTAGACATGATGTAGATGGTATAGAATAAGGGGTGGAATGTTCTGGTTTGGGCTAGGATAGAGTTAACGTTGATGAGGAAGTAGGAAGGGGCACAGCATGGGCAGCTGACCTGGGCTGGCCAATAGGTATTCGATACCATACTGACATCATGACCAGTACCTAGAGGCAGGGAGCTAGTCGGGAGCGGGGCTTCGGGAGCACAGGCGGGGCTGCCGGTCGGAGGGGGGGGGTCGCTCCGGGTCCCGAGTGGTGAGAAGCTGCGGCACGCGCCATTCCTTTTGTATATTTAACAGTAATTTACTGTTAAAACTGTTCCTTTTTCCCCCTGAACCTGTTTCTTCTTATTGTTGTTCTATTAAACCGCTCTTATTTCAACCTACGCAGGTTTTCCCCTTTTTCTCTGGTTCCCCTTCCCACTCCACCGGGAGGGGAGGAGTGAGCGAGCACCCTCGTGGCTCTTTGTCCCTGGCTGGGCAAAACCACGACAACAGGTAACACCAGAGCTTCAGGATGCGCTTCAACAAATTATGGACTGTGTCATACAAGGGCAGGTCTGACGTCACTTTGTTGACTTACCTATTGACTTAACCATCTGGTATAGCACAAAGTATTTGCTTGGGGCCTTGACACAATCTCAAAAGAAAATGGGGGAGGTATGGGTTCTAGAATGGATTTCCCCAGCCTTACAAAAAACAAAAACCCTTTTTCAAAAAATTGAGATGTTGGCGGGACTAATAAAAAAGGGTCGTGAAAGAGCATTAAAAGTAACTGGTGCTGAGCCGCATACCATAAGGATACCAATGAAAAAGGACTCTTTACAATGGTATTTAGACAATACAGAAGATCTTCAGGAGGCGCTCTTAGGTGGCGGCAGTATAGTAGCAACAGACAAAATAAAAAAAGCACCATTACAATGGCTAGGAAAATTGAATTGGCTAGTACGACCCAAATGGGAGCCGGCCCCCATCGCGGATGCGTTGACAGCATACACGGATGCTGGAAGAAAGTCTAGAACGGCGGCAATAACCTGGCAAAAGGAAGGGGAGTGGAAGCACCAACTAATAAAAGCAGAAGAGAAAGACACGTTACAAACCTTGGAACTGTTGGCAGTAGTATGGGCCATGATGAACCTGAAAGGGCCCCTGAATGTGGTTACAGACTCGTTATATGCCGCGGGTATCGTAGAGAGAATCGAGGACGCCTCCATTAAGGAAGTGTAGAATCCCAGACTATTTGAATTATTAATACAGCTGGAGAAGGCAATAAAGCTTAGGGAGCATGTTTATGCCATTATACATATCAGGAGCCATAAATGGGACATTGGGCTGAAAGAAGGTAATGCTAGGGCAGGTAAGATGGTCACAGTGACGCATAACACGCCTCTGTCCAAACAGATACTAGCCAGAGAAGCGCAATCCCTGTTTCATCAGAATGCACGGGGCTTACACCGAGAATTTCAGTTATCGCTAAAGGATGCAAAGGCTATTGTTAGAGCTTGTCCCATTTGTAGCCATCAAAATGGAGATGTTGGCTTAGGCTGGGGGATGAACCCTAGAGGATTATCTGCAAATGAAATTTGCAGATGGATGTCACTCATGTGGCAGAGTTTGGAAGACTAAAATATGTGCATGTAACCATAGACACATGGAGCAAATTCGTTTGGGCAACAGCACAGACAGGGGAGAGGGCCATACATGTGGACCGTCATTTATAGAGTAGTTTTGCGGTAATGGGAATTCCTCAGAAAATAAAGACAGACAATGGGCCGGCCTATATAAGTAGAAGCATAGAACAGTTTATGAGGCAATGGAAAGTTGAATATGAAGCAGGGATTCCCCATTCCCCCACAGGACAGGCCATAATAGAAAGAGCTAATGGGACTCTAAAAAGATATCTTGGTAAATATGGGGATGTTAAAGACCCACATATGAAATTGTTAAAGGATTTATTTATTATGAACCACCTCTGTGTGTTTGGGGAAAAGGAGCTACCACCTGTAATAATGCATCATAATCCAAAGGCACAAAAGAAGAGAGAGAAAGAAATATGGGTTAAATATCGTGAGCCTAAAACAGGGATATGGCAGCCTCCGGCCAAAGTATTATACTGGGGACGTGGGTATTTGTGTGTTGATTCTCCCACAGGATCCATTTGGGTGCCAGCCAGGTGGACAAGAGCTGTCCTTGAAGCTGCGGAGATCAAACCATTTGACGAAAAAGGACAGGAAGAGATTGGAGAATAAATACACCCTTGTCTTGCGGTCATTGGAGGACTGGCTAACAATCAAAAGACTGAAGGTTATATAACAAAAAGACAGTGAATTTAATGAATAATAATGAGGTGTTTTGTTATAACCATAGCTTTTAATGTAACTATAATTACTAAAAGCTTGACGCATTTTAATCAGCCTGGAGATAATATTTGGATAACCTTTGCTAATCAAACTGGTCAATCATCTCTTTGTCTTAGCTTGGGAGGGGTTACTAATCCTTTTAAAACGTGTTTGATAGGATTGCCCGTATGGAATCCGGAGGAATTTTGTGGACTAGTACACAATAACACCTTGTGTAACAGGACGGGGCTGAACACAATTAGCGGTGATCACCATCATTCAAATGGGTAACGTCAATGTGAGATAATCAAGTCTATTAGCCAGCACTGTGTGACATTTGTACCTGCTTTCCTGTGGCAGCTATCTCCAATCCCACTCACTTGCACTGCTCAACTCCCATTGAAAAAATAGAGGCTGACGGTAGAAGTTATATCACTGCATATGGGAGATACAAGAAAGCAGGAACGCAGACTCACCCTACAGTAGTAAGTAGGTCCCCATGTAGTCTATCAGCCAGCACTGTGTCACATTTGTACCTTCTTTCCTCTCGGAGCAATCTCCAATCCCACTCATTTGGACTGCTCAACTACCCTTGAAAAAATACAGGCTGTAGGTAGAAGTTATAACACTGCGTATGGGAGCTACAAGAAGGAAAGAAGGCAGATCCCACCTACAGTAGTAAGTAGGTCCCCATGTAGTCTATCAGCCAGAACTTTGTCACATTTGCACCTGCTTTGGGACCTGTCTCCAATCCCACTCACTTGGACTGCTCAGCTCCCATTGAAAAAATACATGCTAGCAGTAAAAGTTATACCACTGCCTATGGGAGCTATAAGAAAGCAGAAAGAGAGACCCCACCTACAATAGTAGAGTAGATCCCCATGTAGTCTCTCAGCAAGCACTGTGTCAGCTTTGCAAGTGCTTTTTTGGGGGAGTTATCTCCAATAACACTATCTTGTTCTGCTCAGGTCCCATTGAAACAATATATCTCGTCGCTTAAATTATACCACTGCGTATAGGAGCTACAAAAAGCTGGAAGGCAGACCCCTCCTACAGTGTTAAGTAGGTCCCCACGTAATCTATCAGCCAGCACTGTGTCAAGATTACAGCTGCTTTCCTGTGGGACCTATCTCCAATAACATTCACTTGTACTGTTCAGGTCCCATTGAAAAAATATATGCTGTAGGTTAAGTTATACCACTGCGTATGGGAGCTACAAGAAAGCAGGAAGGCAGACCCCACCTACAGTATAAAGTAGGTCCTCATGGAGTCTATCAGCCAGCACTGTCTCACCTTTGCAGCTGCTTTCCTATGGGAGCTATTTCCAATAAGACTCACTTGGACTGCTCAACTCCCATTGGAAAAATACAGACTGTCAGTAGAAGTTATACCACTGCATATGGGAGCTACAAGAAAGACGGAAGGCAGAAACCACATACAGTAGAAAGTAGGTCCCCATGTAGTCTATCAGCCACCACTGTGTCACATTTGCACCTGCTTTCTTGTGGGAGCTATCTCCAATCCCAGTCACTTGGACTGCTCAGGTCTCATTCAATAGAATACATACTTTCCATTTAATTATAGTACTGCGCATGGGATCTACAAGAAAGCAGGAAGGCAGACCCCACCTACAGTAGTAAGTAGGCCCCCATTTAGTCTATCAGCCAACACTGTGTCAAGATTACAGCTTCTTTCCTGTGGGAGCTATCTCCAATCCTACTCACTTGGACTGCTCATCTCACAATGAAAATATATAGACTGCAGGTAGAAGTAATACCACTTTCTATGGGATGTACAAGAAAACAGAAAGGCAGACCCAACCTACAGTAGTAAGTAGGCTTCCATGTAGTCTATCAGCCAGCACTGTTTCACCTTTGCAGCTGCTTTCCTGTGGACACTATCTGCAATCCCACTCACTTGGATTGCTCAAATCCCATTAAAAAAAACCAGACTGTCGGTTAATTTATACCACTTCGTATGGGAGCTACAAGAAAACATGAAGAGAGACCCCACCTACAGTAGTAAGTAGGTGCCCATGTAATCTGACAGCCAGCACTGTGTCACATTTTCAGCTGCTTTCCTGTGGGAACTATCTCCAATAACACTCACGTGTACTACTCAAGTGCCATTGAAAAAATATATGCTGTCTGTTAAGTTATAACACTGAGTATGGGAGCTACAAGAAAGCAGGAAGGCAGACTCCATCTACAGAACAAAGTAGGTCCCCATGTAGTCAATGAGCCAGCACTGTGTGACATTTGCAGCTGCTTTCCTGTGGGCGCTACCTCCAATTCTATTCACTTGGACTGCTCAACTCCAATTGAAAAAATATATGCTGTCAGTTACGTTATACCACTGCGTATGGGAGCTACATGAAACCAGGATGGAAGACCCGACCTACAGTAATAAGGAGGACTCCGTGTAGTTTCTCACCCCCAGCTGTTTCACATTTGCAGCTGGTTTCCTGTGGGAGCTGTGTGCAATCCCACTCACCTGGAATGCTCATCTCCCATTGAAAAAATAAATGCTGTCAGTAGAAGTTACTCTGCCACGAAGTTTTCGGCTCTTGGCCTGAAAAACCCAGACTTGAAGTCTGAAAACCAGGCTCAAAGCCTGAAACCAGGCTCGAAGCTTGAAAAATGAACCAGACTCAAAGTCTGAAAAACCCAGACTCGAAGTCTGAAACCAGGCTCAAAGCCTGAAAAACCCAGGCTCGAAGCCTGAAAAACCAGCTCCAACCCTACTTCATGCGGCGATCAACCCAGGGTCCGATTCTCAGCTGGGTGGGAAGAAATCAGTCCTACTCAATGTGAGTTATAGCAGAAATCTTCTCCTTTATTGAGAGCAGGCTCTAACTTATATACACAGCAGCTTCAAAGCTAGCTCAGCAACAGCAGCTAATAGATTACATTCTTTTGTAAATCCTATTTGTGGTTTGTGCGATAAGCAAGCTCCCTCACATTTTCCCATCTTGTTTTTCTCCGAAGTTGTTTTCCACCTTGAGCTGTTAGCTCGTTAGCTGAAAACAGCCCGACCCTGAGGGAACAGAAAGCGGCCTGCTGTCTACATGACTACGTGACAGCAACTACTTTAACCATGGCTCTGACTCTGACAGGAAAGCAGCTGCAAATGTGACACAGTGCTGGCTGATAGACTACATGGGGACCTACTTACTACTGTAGGTGGGGTCTGCCTTCCAGCTTTTTTGTAGCTCCCATAGGTAGTGGTATAACTTAATCGACAGCATATCTTTTTTCAATGGGAGCTCAGCAGTCCTAGTGAGAGGGATTGGAGACAATGTTCACAAGAAAGCAGCTGCAAATGTGACACAGTGCTGGCTGATAGACTACATGGGGACCTACATACTACTGTAGGAGGGGTCTGCCTTCCTGCTTTCTGTAGCTCCTATAAGCAGTGGTAAAACGTAATGGAAAACATGCAGTTTTTCATGGGAGCTGAGCAGGCCATGTGAGTGGGATTGGAGAAGGCTCCGAAAGGAAAGCAGTTGCAAACGTGACACAATGCTGGCCGGTAGAGTTCATGGGGACCTGCTTACTACTGCAGGTGGGTCTTCCTTCCTGCTTTCTTGTTACTCCCATATGCAGTGGTATAACTTCTACCGACAGTGTGTATTTTTTCAATGGGTGTTGAGCAGTCCGAGGGACTGGGATTGGAGATAGTGCCCACAGGAAAGCAGCTGAACTGTGACACAGTGCTGGCTGATAGACTACATGGGGACCTACTTACTAATGTAGGTGGGGTCTGCCTTCCTGCTTTATTGTAGCTCCCATATGCAGTGGTATAACTTCTAATGACAGTCTGTATTTTTTCGATGGGCGTTGAGCAGTCCAAGGGACTGGGATTTGAGATAACTTTCACAGGAAAGCAGCTGCAAATGTGAAACACTTATGGCTGATAGACTACATGGGGATCTACTTAAAACTGTAGGTTGGGTCTGCCTTCCTGCTTTCTTGTAGCTCCCATACGCAGTATTATTATTTCTAACAATAGTCTGTGTTTTTTTTCAATGGGAGATGAGCAGTTCAAGTGACAGGGACTGGATATAGCTTTCACAGGAAAGGAGCTGCATATGCGACACAGTGCTGGCTGATAGACTACATGGGGACCTACTTACTACTGTAGGTGGGGTCTGCCTTCCTGCTTTCTTGTAGCTCCAATACACAGTGGTATAACTTCTACCAACAGTGTGTATTTATTCAATGGGATTTGAGCAGTCCAAATGATTGGGATTGGAGACAGAGCGCACAGGAAAGCAGCTGTAAATGTGACACAGTGCTGGCTGATAGACTACATGGGGACCAACTTAGTACTGTAGATGGGGTCTGCATTCCTGCTTTCTTATAGCTCCCATACACAGTGGTATCACTTCTACGGACAGTCTGTATTTTTTCAATGGGATTTGAGCCGTCTAAGTGAGTGGAAATGGATATAGCTCCCAGAAGAAAGAAGCTACAGATGTGACACAGTGCTGGCTGATAGCCTACATGGGGACCTACTTAACACTGTAGGTGGGGTCTGCCTTCCTGCTTTCTTGTAGCTCCCATACGCAGTGGTATAATTTCTAACGACAGTCTGTGTTTTTTCAATCGGAGTTTAGCAGTTCAAGTGACTGGGACTAGATATAGCTCTCACAGGAAAGCAGCTGCAAATGTGACACAGTGCTGGCTGATAGACTACATGGGGATCAACTTAGGAGTGTAGATGAGGTCTGCCTTCCTTTTTTCTTATAGCTCCCATACGCAGTAGTATAACTTCTACCGACAGAATGTATTTTTAAAGGGAGCTGACGAGGCCAAGATAATGGGATTGGAGGTAGCTCCCACAGGAAAGCAGCTGCAAATGTGACACAGTGCTGACTGATAGACTACTTAGGGACCTACTTACTATTGTAGATGGGGTCTGCCTTCCAGCTTTTTTGTACCTCTCGTATAACTTAACCGAAAGTCTGTATTTTTTCAATGGTAACCTAGCAGTCCAAGTGAGTGGGATTGGAGATAGCTCCTATATGACGCGAAGTTTTTGACTCTTGGGGTAAAAACCAATCTCGAATCCTGAAATCAGGCTCGAAGCCTGAAAAATGAACCAGACTCAAGGTCTGAAAACCAGGCTCGAAGCCTAAAAGCAGGCTTGAAGCCTGTAAAATGAACCAGACTCGAACTCTTTAAAGTCCAGACCCCACCTACAATAGTAAGTAGGTCCCCATGTAGTCTATCAGCCAGCACTGTATCACATTTCCAGCTGCTTTGCTGTGGGAGCTACCTCCAATCCCATCCTCTTGGCCTCGTCAGCGCCCTTTAAAAATACATTCTGTTGGTAGAAGTGATAGCACTGTGTATGGGAGCTATAAGAAAGCAGGAATGCAGACCCCATCTACAGTACTAAGTTGGTCCCCATGTAGTCTATCAGCCGGCACTGTGTCACATTTGCAGCTGCTTTCCTGTGGAAGCTATCTCCAATCCTACTCAGCTCCCATTGAAAATATATAGACTGATCGTAGAAGATATACCACTTCATATAGGAGGTACAAGAAAACAGAAAGGCAGACCACACCTACAGTAGTAAGTAGGTCCCCACGTAGTCTATCAGCCATAAGTGTTTCACATTTGCAGCTGCTTTCTTGTAGGAGGTATCTCCAATCCCACTCACTTTGACCGCTCATTTCCCATTCAAAAAATACATGCTGTCTGTAGAACATATACCACTGTGTAAGGGAGCTACAAGAAAGCAGGAAGGCAGATCCCACCTACAGTAGTAAGTAGGTCCCCGTGTAGTCTATCAGCCACCACTGTGTCATATTTTCAGCTGCTTTCCTGTGGACACTCTCTCCCATCCCACTCACCTGGACTGCTCAGCTCCCATTGAAAAAATACATGCTGGTGGTAGAAGTTATATCACTGCTTATGGGAGCTACAAGAAAGCAGGAAGGCAGACCCCACCTACACTAGTACGTTGGTCCCCGTTTAATCTATCAGCCAGCACTCTGTCACATTTGCATCTGCTTTAATGTGGGAGCTATCTCCAATAACACTCAATTGTACTGATCAGGTCCCATTGAAAAAATATATGCTGTGGCGTAAGTTATAGCACTGCGTATGGGAGCAACAAAAAAGCTGGAAGGCAGACCCCAACTACAGTAGTAAGTAGGTCCTGATGTAGTCTATCAGCCAGCACTGTGCAGCCTTTGCAGCTGCTTTCCTGTGGCACCTACATCCAATCCCAGGAATTTGACTTGCTAAATTCCCATTGAAAATACAGATTGGTGTTTAAAGTTACACCACTGCCTCTGGGACCTTTAATAAAACAGGTACGCAGACCCCATCTACAGGCATACGTAGTTCCCCTTGTAGTCTATCAGCCAGCACTTTGACACATTTTCACCTGCTTTCCTGTTGGCGCTATATCCAATCCCTGTCACTTGGACTATTCAGCACCCATTGGAATAATATTTGCTGTCAGTTAAGTTATACCACTGTGTATGAGAGCTACAAAAAACAGGTACGCAGACCCCAGCTACAGTAGTAAGTAGACCCCCTTGTAGTCTATCAGCCAGCACTGTGTCACTTTTCAAGCTGCTTTCCTGTGGGAGCTATATCTAATAACACTCACTTGGACTTCTCAGGTCCCATTGAAAAAATATATGCTTTCGCTTAAGTTATACCACTGCATATGGGAGCTAAAAAAACGTGGAGGATAGACCCCACCTACAGTGTAAAGTAGGCCCCAATGTAGTCTTTCAGCAAGAACTGTGTCACATTTGCAGCTGCTTTCCTGTGGGAGCTATCCCCAGTCCCACTCACTTGGACTGCTTAGTTCCCGTTGAAAAAATACATGCTTTCCGTTCAGTTATAGTACTGTGCATGGAATCTACAAAAAAGCAGGAAGGCAGACCCCACCTATAGTAGTAAGTGGGCCCCCATGTAGTCTATCAGCAAGCACTGTGTCGTATTTTCAGCTGTTTTCCTGTTGGAGCTATCTCCAATTACACACACTTGTATTTCAAAGGTCCCATTGAAGAAATATATGCTGTCGGTAAAGTTACACCACTACGTATGAGAGCTACAAAAAAAGCAGGTACGCAGACCCAACCTACAGTAGTAAGTAGGTCCCCATGTAGTCTAAAACCCAGCACTGTGACATTTTTGCACCTGCTTTCCTATGGATGTGGAGAAAAAATGAGGGCGCATGGACATGGATCCCGGGGTATAATGTTAGGCCTGTTGGGCAGCAGGCCGCTTTCTGTTCCCTCAAGGTCAGACTGTTTTCGGCTAAAAGTGGTAAACAACTTTGTGGAAAAACAAGATGGGAAACTGTGAGGGAGCTTGCTTATCGCAGAAACGGCAAGTAGGATGAACAAGAAAGTGAAATTTATTAGCTGCTGTTGCTGAGCTAGCTTTGAAGCTGCTGTGTATCTAAGAGCCTGCTCTCAATAAAGAAGATTTCTGCTATAACTCACATTGAGTAGGACTGATTTCTTCCCACCCAGCTGAGAATCGGACCCTTGGTTGATCGCCGCATGAAGTCAGCTTACAGATGGATTTTCAGGCTTCGAGTCTGGATTTTTAAGACTTTGAGTCTGGTTCATTTTTCAGGCTTCGAGCCTGCTTTCAGGCTTCGAGCCTGGTTTTCAGACTTCGAGTCTGGTTCATTTTTCAGGCTTCGAGCCTGGTTTTCAGACTTCGAGTCTGGTTCATTTTTCAGGCTTCAAGCCTGGTTTCAGGCTTCGAGATTGGTTTTTACTCCAAGAGCCGAAAATTTCATGTCATATGGGCACTATCTCCAATCCCACTCACTTTGACTGCTCAGTTACCATTGAAAAAATACAGACTGTAGGTTAAGTTATACGGGAGGTACAAAAAAGCTGGAAGGCAGACCCCACCTACAATAGCAAGTAGGTCGCCAAGTAGTCTATCAGCCAGCACTGTGAAACATTTGCAGCTGCTTTCTTGTGAACATTGTCTCCAATCCCTCTCACATGGACTGCTCAGCTCCCATTGAAAAAAGATATGCTGTCGGTTAAGTTATACCACTACCTATGGGAGCTACAAAAAAGATGGAAGGCAGACCCCACCTACAGTAGTAAGTAGGCCTCCATGTAGTCTATCAGTCAGAACAGTGTCTCCTTTTCAGCTGCTTTCCTGTCAGAGTCAGAGCCATGGTTAAAGTAGTTGCTGTCACGCAGTCATGTAGATAGCAGGCCGCTTTCTGTTCCCTCAAGGTCGGGCTGTTTTCAGCTAACGAGCTAACAGCTCAAGGTGGAAAACAACTTCTGAGAAAAATAAGATGGGAAAATGTGAGGGAGTTTGCTTATCGCAGAAACCGCAAGTAGGATGAACAAAAGAATGTAATCTATTAGCTGCTGTTGCTGAGCTAGCTTTGAAGCTGCTGTGTATATAAGTTAGAGCCTGCTCTCAATAAAGGAGAAGATTTCTGCTATCACTCACATTGAGTAGGACTGATTTCTTCCCACCCAGCTGAGAATCGGACCCTGGGTTGATCGCCGCATGAAGTAGGGTCGGAGCTGGTTTTTCAGGCTTCGAGCCTGGTTTCAGACTTCGAGTCTGGGTTTTTCAGACTTTGAGTCTGGTTCATTTTTCAAGCTTCGAGCCTGATTTCAGGCTTTGAGCCTGGTTTTCAGACTTCGAGTCTGGGTTTTTCAAGCCAAGAGCAGAAAACTTTGTGGCAGAGTAACTTCTACCGACACCGTTTATTTTTTCAATGGGAGCTGAGCAGTCCAGGTGAGTGGGATTGAAGATAGCTCCCACAAGAAAGCAGGTGCAAATGTGACACAGTGCTGGCTGATAGACTACATGGGGACCTACTACAGCTCCCACAGGAAAGCAGCTGCAAATGTGAAACAACAACAAATGTGAGAGACTACACGGAGACCTCCTTGCTACTGTAGGTCGAGTCTTCCTTCCTGGTTTCATGTAGCTCCCATACGCAGTGGTATAACTTAACAGAAAGCATGTATTTTTTCAATGGGAGGTGAGTAGTCAAAGTTATTGGGATTGGAAATACCTCCCACAGGAAAGCGGCTGCAAATGTGAAACACTTATGGCTGATAGACTACGTGGGGACCTACTTAGTTCTGTAGATGGAGTCTGCCTTCCTGCTTTCTTGTAGCTCCCATACTCAGTGTTATAACTTAACAGACAGCATATATTTTTTCAATGGCACTTGAGTAGTACACGTGAGTGTTATTGGAGATAGCTCCCACAGGAAAGCAGCTGGAAATGTGACACAGTGCTGGCTGTCAGACTACATGGGGACCTGCTTACTACTGTAGGTGGGATCTGCCTTCATGTTTTCTTGTAGCTCCCATACGAAGTGGTATAACTTAACCGACAGTCTGGTTTTTTTTAATGGGATTTGAGCAATCCAAGTGAGTGAGATTGCAGATAGCGCCCTCAGGAAAGCAGCTGCAAATGTTAAACACTTATGGTTGATAGACTACGTGGGGACCTACTTAGTCCTGTAGGTTAGGTCTGCCGTTCTGTTTTCTTGTACATCCCATTGAAAGTGGTATTACTTCTACCTGCAGTCTATATATTTTCATTGTGAGATGAGCAGTCCAAGTGAGTAGGATTGGAGATAGCTCACACAGGAAAGGAGCTGCAAAGGAGGCACAGTGCTGGCTGATAGAATAAATGGGGGCCTACTTACTACTGTAGGTGGGGTCTGCTTCCAGCTTTCTTGTAGATCCCATACGCAGTACTATAATTAAACAGTAAGCATGTATTTTGTTGAATGGGACCTGAGCAGTCCAAGTGACTGGGATTGGAGATAGCTCCCATAGAAAAGCAGCTGCAAAGGTGAGACAGTGCTGGCTGATAGACTCCATGAGGACCTACTTTATACTGTATGTGGTTTCTGTCTTCCTGCTTTCTTGTAGCTCCCATATGCAGTGGTATAACTTCTACTGACAGTCTGTATTTTTCCAATGGGAGTTGAGCAGTCCAAGTGAGTCTTATTGGAAATAGCTCCCACAGGAAAGCAGCTGAAAATGTGACACAGTGCTGGCTGATAGACACCATGAGGACCTACTTCACACTGTAGGAGGGGTCTGCCTTCGAGCTTTTTGTAGCTCCTATACGTAGTGGTATAATATAAAGCGACGGGATATATTGTTTCAATGGGACCTGAGCAGAACAAGATAGTGTTATTGGAGATAACTCCCACAAAAAACCAGCTGCAAAGGTGACACAGTGCTTGCTGAGAGACTACATGGGGATCTACTCTACTATTGTAGGTGGGGTCTCTCTTTCTGCTTTCTTATAGCTCCCATAGGCAGTGGTATAACTTTTACTGCTAGCATGTATTTTTTCAATGGGAGCTGAGCAGTCCAAGTGAGTGGGATTGGAGACAGGTCCCAAAGGTGCAAATGTGACAAAGTTCTGGCTGATAGACTACATGGGGACCTACTTA
Source organism: Colius striatus (assembly GCF_028858725.1). Taxonomy (NCBI): domain Eukaryota; kingdom Metazoa; phylum Chordata; class Aves; order Coliiformes; family Coliidae; genus Colius; species Colius striatus. The sequence goes on from NC_084789.1 coordinate 32,820,258, forward strand.
CTACTGTAGGTGGGATCTGCCTTCTTTCCTTCTTGTAGCTCCCATACGCAGTGGTATAATGTCTACCGACAGCCTGTATTTTTTAAATGGGAGTTGAGCAGTCCAAATGTGTGGGATTGGAGATTGCTCCCACAGGAATGCAGGTGCAAGTATAGAACAGTGCTGGCTGATAGACTACATGGGGATGTACTTACTACTCTAAATTGGGTCAGCCTTCCTGCTTTCTTGTAGCTCCCCTACACAGTGGTATTACTTCTACCCACAATCTGTACTTTTTCACTGGGAGTTGAGCAGTGCAAGTGAGTGGGATTGGAGATAGCTGCCACAGGAAAGCAGGTACAAATGTGACACAGTGCTGGCTAATAGACTTGATTATCTCACATTGACGTTACCCATCTGAATGATGGTGATCATCGCTAACTGTGTTCAGCCCCGTCCTATTACACAAGGTGTTATTGTCTACTAGTCCACAAAATTCCTCCGGATTCCACATGGGCAATCCTATCAAACACGTTTTAAAAGGATTAGTAACCCCTCCCAAACTAAGACAAAGAGATGATTGACCAGTTTGATTAGCAAACGTTATCCAAATATTATCTCTAGGCTGATTAAAATGCGTCAAGCTGTTAACAATTATATTAACACTAAAAGCTATGGTTATGACAAAGCACCTCATTATTATTCATTAAATTCACTGCCTTTTTGTTATATAACCTTCAGTCTTTTGATTGTTAGCCAGTCCTCCAATGACCACGAGACGAGGGTGTATTTATTCTTCAATCTCTTCCTGGCATTTTCCGTCAGATGGTTTGATCTCCGCAGCTTCAAGGACAGGTCTTGTCCACCTGGCTGGCACCCAAATGGATCCTGTGGGAGAATCAAGACACAAATACCCACGTCCCCAGTATAATATTTTGGCCGGAGGCTGCCATATCCCTGATTTAGGGTCACGATATTTAACCCATATTTCTTTCTTTCTCTCCTTTTGTGCCTTTGGATTATGATGCATTATTACAGGTGGTAGCTCCTGTTCCCCAAACACACAGAGGTAGTTCATAAAAAATAAAGTCTTTAACAATTTCATATGTGGGTCTTTAACATCCCCATATTTACCAAGATATCTTTTTAGAGTCCCATTAGCTCTTTCTATTATGGCCTGTCCTGTGGCAGAATGGGGAATCCCTGCTACATATTCAACTCCCCATTGACTCGTGAACTGTTCTATGCTTTTACTTATATAGGTCGGTCCATTCTCTGTCTTTATTTTCTGAGGAATTCCCATTACCGCAAAACAACTATATAAATGACGCTCCACATGTATGGCCCTCTCCCCTGTCTGTGCTGTTGCCCAAAGGAATTTGCTCCATGTGTCTATGGTTACATGCACATATTTTAGTCTTCCAAACTCTGCCACATGAGTGACATCCATCTGCCAAACTTCATTTGCAGATAATCTTCTAGGGTTCACCGCCAAGCCTAAGCCAACACCTCCATTCTGATGACTACACATGGGACAAGCTCTAACCATAGCCTTTGCATCCTTTAGTGATTACTGAAACTCTCGGTGTAAGCCCCGTGCATTCTGATGAAACAGGGAGTGCGCTTCTCTGGCTAGTATCTGTTTGGACAGAGGCAGGTTATGTGTCACTGTGACCAACTTATCTGCCCTAGCATTGCCTTCTGCCAGCCCAATGTCCCATTTATGGCTCCTGATATGTATAATGGCATAAACATGCTCCCTAAGCTTTATTGCCTTCTGCAGTTGTATTAATAATTCAAATAGTCTGGGATTCTGCACTTCCTTAATGGAGGCGTCCTCGATTCTCTCTACGATACCCGCGACATAGAACGAGTCTGTAGCCACATTCAGGGGCCCTTTCAGATTCATCATGGCCCATACTACTGCCAACAGTTCCAAGGTTTGTAATGTGTCTTTCTCTTCTGCTTTTATTAGTTGGTGCTTCCACTCCCCTTCCTCTTGCCAGGTTATTGCCGCCGTTCTAGACTTTCTTCCTGCATCCGTGTATGCTGTCAACGCATCCGCGATGGGGGTCAGCTCTTGTTTGGGTCGTACTAGCCAATTCCATTTTTCTAGCCATTGTAATGGTGCTTTTATTATTTTGTCTGTTGCTACTATACTGCCGCCACCTATGAGCGCCTCCTGAAGATCTTCTGTATTGTCTAAATACCATTGTAAAGAGTCCTTTTTCATTGGTATCATTATCGTATGCAGCTCAGCACCAGTTACTTGTAATGCTCTTTCATGACCCTTTTTTATTAGTCCCGCCAACATCTCAATTTTTTGAAAAAGGGTTTTTGTTTGTTGTAAGGCTGGGGAAATCCATTCTAGAACCCATACCTCCCCCATTTTCTTTTGAGATTGTGTCAAGGCCCCAAGTAAATACTTTGTGCTATACCAGATGGTTAAGTCAATAGGTAAGTCAACATCGTGACGTCAGACCTGCCCTTGTATGACACAGTCCATAATTTGTTGAAGCGCATCCTGAAGCTCTGGTGTTACCTGTATTTGACGCATGGGGTTGGTTCCTTTCAAAAGTGGTTGTAGTTTTTCTAACAACTCGTTGGGTATTCCCACTATTAGTTTTAACCATTGCAGATCTCCTAAAAGCTTCTGAGCATCATTCAGGGTCTTTATTTGTAGTTGGAGCTTTAGCTTCTGTGGTACTACGAGCTGTTCTGATAAAGACCATCCGAGATATTTCCATGGAGCTGTATGCTGAACCTTTTCTGGAGCTATCAAAGGGTGGCATTGAGCCAGTGCCTGTCGAATCTCTTCCACCTGTTGTTCCGTAAATGGTGCAGGCTGAGAAAAGAGGATATCATCCATGTAATGGTAGATGATAACGTTAGGCCATCGTCATCGAAGGGGTTGTCAAGCTGCGTCAACATTCAGCTGACAGATAGTTGGGCTGATACACATGCCTTGGGGCAAAACTGTCCATTCAAAACGATGGTCGGGACCTTCTCTATTTATTGCAGGCAAGGTAAAAGCAAACCGTAGTGTATCCCGCTGATGTAAGGCAATGGTAAAAAAGCAGTCCTTTAGATCTACGATTAACAGTGGCTAACCCTGTGGAATCATATCCAGACTGGATAGTTCTGGCTGCAATGCTCCCATAGGTTCCATTTGTTCACTTTCTGCACGTAGGTCATGTAACAAACAATACTTGCCAGATCTCTTTTTAATAACAAATATAGGAGTGTTCCACGGGCTTGTAGATAACTTTAAATGTCCTTGGGCAAGTTGCTCTTGCACTAACTCATGAGCATGCTCAAGACTTGCCCCTTTTAAAGGCCATTGCTTAACCCATACTGGTTCGGCTGTTTTCCAGGTAATAGGAAGTGGGAAAGTCCATGCAACGGCCATTATGCCAAAGGGTGCTCATTTGTTAGGACCATTCCTATCTGGGCTAGTATGTCTCGACCAATAAGACATTGCACGGTTGGTGGCAGCTGCACAACAGAAAAAGTAGCAGTTATGGTTTTCTCATCCACATGAACCAAGATGGGTGGAGAGCGACTAGCCAGAGTAAGTCCTCCTACCCCAGTCACAGTAGTTGCTGCGGGTTGCAGGGGCCAGTGTTGTGGCCAACATCTTGGGCTGATAATGCTGGAATCTGCCCCTGTGTCCAATAATCCCATCAAGGACCTTTTTTGTCCTTGAAATTCAAGGTCTATTTTGCGTCTAGGCCTTTCACTGAGATCCATTGTCAACAGTGTAAGTCCTCCCATGGATCCAAATCCCCCTTCTCCTCTTAAGTCCTCTTTTATTGGTCTTATTCCTTTTGACATTTCTTCCAATGGTATTAATTGCGCAGTTCTCTGATTTTTCATAATTTGTATTGGTGGAAAGGGAGTGTGGGCCATGATCATAATTTCTCCCAAATAATCCGCACCAATAATTCCAGGGAGAACAGAGCCCAAGCATGGTAGTTGACGAGCGTCCTAACAACAATGCGCCCACTGTTCGTCCCCCTATAGTGATTGGACCTTTCACTCCGGTGGGTGTCTTCTGTGGGCTTGTCATAATGGCAACATCTACTGCTGCTGCCAGGTCCATTCCGAGGCTCCCACTTGTGTCTGGCTGGAGGCAGCTGCTGACATCTGTTGAGTTGCAGCGGCGACTTGTGTCTGAGCGCGGCCACTGCGGTTCGACGCGCTCGAATTGGAGTTTCCCGACCTGCGACGACACGCCCCAGTGTTGTGATTGTCCGTTTGGCATTTTTGACACCAGATTCCTGTAGCATTGCATTCATGACGGGAATGTCCCATTCCGCCACACCGGTAACACTTTATTCGTCCACTTGAAGAGCCCCTTTGAGTGGTCACAGCAGATGCTTGAAGGGGTGCAAGGGCGGCTAACACCTGATTCTGAGTTGCTTTCGCCTGTTCCTTTAATCCTAATCCCAATTCCTTAATAGCTTCCACGAGAAAAGCTTGTTGAGCTGTCGGGACCTGGACCATACGCTCTAAAGCATCTTCAATTGACCAATTGGCTCCTAACGTACTCAATACTGTCCTGGTAGCTGGATTACAATTCTGTAGGGTGCACTGTTTTAGCAAGGCGCCACGCATATATTCCGGAACTCCAGCCCTCTCTATGGCGGAGGCAACTTTATCAATAAAGGTCCCGAATGTTTCATCTCGACCTTGTTTGATTCCCATATATATTGGCACTCCACCTGGGTCCTTTACCTTTTCCATAGCCTCCCTTACTAATCGCATTGCCTCTCTACTCTTTAGGCCGGCACTCCTGTTCCTCAGGAGGGGCTGATGGCTCACACGGTTCTCGTACCCTGTCCGTGCCTCTAGGGCCATTTTCTACACGCGGGCGTGGGAGCATTACTTTTGAGACGGTAGAAGTCAGCGGGATGGATTGGAACCAGTCACGCTCATAGTTTTTATTCTTACTCTATGCTGCTGATGTGTGCTCAGCAGCCTTCTTTTCTGCCTAATGTTGCAGCAACTCATTGTGCACTATCCTCCAAAGCTTCCCTAATTTTTTAGCTGTCTTATCGTCCTCCAGGGTAGCTTCGCACAGCAAATCCCCAAATTTACGCCATTCGCTCAATTCATGCACTGTATGTGGATTCTGAAACACTCCCTTAGCATACCCATAAGCTAACAACCCTGGTAGGTCCTTCTGCAGATCTGTATCCTTTATTTGCCGCTTCTGCAAGAATGCAGTAAATAAATCATATGTCACTTGCCTTTCCATAACTATTATCGTCAGCGCGCTGTTGCAGCCCTTCAAGGTCTGGCGGCACATATCGTCCGGGCCCGTCTATACGGTCACCCAGGGCACGGCATGTTCCCAATTTTCACGCTTATTGCCGTCCTTGTTGCGTAGGACCCGAACCCCTTCATCGCTCCGCCGTGGCGCCAAGTCGCTATCACGTCGGGGTCACAATTTGCTGAAGACGACGGGAGACAGTCACACCCTGTAGTGCTGAGCAAGTCTCAACATTATATGCAAAGATAAAACTCTTTTATAGATACAATAATCAGGCTCACACATATTGCAAAAGCTAAGTTCATCATTGGTTCCCAGTTAAATGTCAATCCTGCCCCCGTTTCAACATAATTCGGACGCTTGCGGCTACTCAACCCAAACTAAGTTCCTGTTTTCTCATCCTGTTATCATACAACTCTCTTGCTCAAGGACACCACGTCCTTGAGCAAGGGTCCAATATCTTATCGCTTAATGCTTACTTCCTAACCTGCTGTATTCTATCATATCCTCGCATGTTAGATGCGAGATTTGCCACTATTAGTGGTGATAAGGACAATAGCAAGATCAGTAAAGATCTAGGTCTCCTTTGGAGAGACCTGATAAATACTTTAAAAGAAATGCAAGCAGAACAGCCTGTGGCCATGGCTGCAGCCCAGGCGTTGACCATTGCGCCGAGGCTGAAGGAGACAGACAAGGGAACGGACAGGTTCCTGTAGGAAGTATAAAAGAAACTGGAGCGACAAGAGACCATCAAAACACAGTCTGTCGCAACTGAAAGCCATCCCGGTGTGCAGCCCGTCGCTGAGCGGGGCGTGCTGGGAGGAAAAAAAAAAACAAACCGAAAAAAAAAACAAATCAAAAAAAAAAAAAAGAGTTCTCTACACAAGAGTTTTTACAAAGTCAGAGAGGCGAAGGGTCTTCGGAACAGAGCCCCCACGGGAGAGCTGCTTCCCATTCGAGCCCAGCCCGCCGAGTTACCCCTGGGACGACTTGCAGGGGAATGCCAAGCGGGCGGAGTCGGGCAGGGGTGCAGGGCAGGGTGATCAGAGGAGAGTGGGGGAGCGCGACCCCATGTTAGACTGGGCACCATCAGGCACGAGAGGGAAGACAAAGAAAACACAGGAGAGAGTAATACCGGCTGCGCCGCTGGCGCCGGGGACGGCACGGAGTGAGCCAGACCCCCCCGCCCCTTCAATCCGCAGCCTCCGCCGCCGCGCAGCCGCTTCCTGCGCCCGGTCAGTGTCTCCGGAGTGCCTCCCCACACACACCTCGCGCCGACACAGCCGACCCAAGCCCTCACGGACCGCTGGGCTCATCTTTTCCATCCTCAGTCCCTTGCCTCGAGTGTAAAAACTGTTGGTCGTGATGTTATGCATTTTGCTGCAAATGTGATGATGAATAGTGGTTTTCTTACAGTGGAAACTTTCTAAGGTGTTTTAGGTGTCAGGAATGGAACTTGGAAGAACAGAACATTGAGAAGCTAAAAGGTGTTTTATGTTTTAGACTCATTGGTGAAGGATTTTTTTTTTTTTTTTTTAATCAAGAGTAAAAAAAAAAAAAAAAAGGGGATTTTGTCATGCTATTGATGCTTCAAATGATTGTGATAAATGGTTTTAGGCAATTTCAACAACCCAAGCTAAACATGTAGCTTACACTGGCCAAAGAAATCAATCAGTCTACAATATGTTTATCAGTGGCCACTCCAGATAATCATTTTTCTACCTGTTTCGTGGGAGTTCCATCAGATGTGGCACAATGGCCTGTACCAAATGCATTAAAACCAAATCCCTTAGTTAAGGGTAATGGCAAAGTTGACAGCTGGGATTTGATCATTTCATGGTTGCCAATAATGACAACAGAGCCACAGGAGTCAGAATTATTGGGATCTATAAAGATGGATTTTTGTGTTATGTTTAATTTTACCAGCAATACCAAAACATTTGAGACAGAATGTGGATCCCATCCTGGGCGTGTATAAGAACACAACATCTTGGTGCAATTATACTTCACCAAAAAGATCCAGGTCTAGTCTTGTGCCTGTGCAGATTGTCCTTGAGCTGCTCTCGACTGTGAGAAACGAAGAAGCAAAAATGCATACAAGATAACAACTTGGAGCAAGGAGGAGGCTGAGGCAGCGTGTGAAACTGCAAGGCTTGTCACAGAAAAGTGCAGCTGGCTTTTAGAGAAACGACCAATTAGAAGTACTATAAACACTCTAGCTTTGCTGCTGATTATAAAAGACTGATGCTTGTTAGTAAAATTTGAGTTATAGGCTGCCCGGAGGGGTCATGGACATACCAGCTATCCCCATGCATTGAGCCACGGTATCCCTCACACTAGCCAGGGACAGGCGACCGTTAAATGCACTCATAGTTCAACCGTCTTAGGGAGGGGGAGAGCATGGGGCGTAGAAGATATAATGGTCTACTGAGTCTCTCTTGCAGATTGACGTGTTTCTCGGAGTGCTCGCCGTGATGCGGATCAAGATGGAGTCACTCAACTATTGGCAACATTGAATAGTGAAGTGGAACACGACCATACCTGATCATATCTTCCTGCAATTGGCTCAGCCAGCATATGTGCTGGGCAGACATGTTATGTATCAGCAAATGTCACAGGACACTGGAGTCATCGAGCATAGGGAAGGCGAGATGTGGTAGGCGTCCGGAAGATCTTGGGTTGTAACGTGAGAGGTGGAAGGTACAGAAGAGGGGGGCATGGGGTGGAGTGAGAGGAGGTGCTGGTGGTAGCAGATATAAGAACATCGTGTAGACAATGGGCTGGCCTATATAAGTAGAAGTATAGAACAGTTTATGAGGCAATGGGGAGTTAAACATATAGCAGGGATTCCCCATTCCCCCACAGGACAGGCCATAATAGAAAGAGCTAATGGGACACTAAAAAGATATCTTGGTAAATATGGGGATGTTAAAGACCCACATATGAAATTGTTAAAGGCTTTATTTGTTATGAACCACCTCTGTGTGTTTGGGGAACAGAAGCTACCACCTGTAATAATACATCATAATAAAAAGGCACAAAAGGAGGGGAAGAAAGAAATATGGGTTAAATATCGTGACCCTAAAACAGAGATATGGCAGCCTCTGGCCAAAGTATTATACTGGGGACATGGGTATTTGTGTCTTGATTCTCTCACAGGATCCATTTGGGTGCCAGCCAGGTGGACAAGAGCTGTCCTTGAAGCTGCGGAGATCAAACCATCTGACGAAAAAGGACAGGAAGAGATTGGAGAATAAATACACCCTCGTCTTGCGGTCATTGGAGGACTGGCTAACAATAAAAAGACTGAAGGTTATATAACAAAAAGACAGTGAATTTAATGAATAATAATGAGGTGTTTTGTTATAACCATAGCTTTTAGTATAACTATAATTGCTAACAGTTAGACGCATTTTAATCAGCCTAGAGATAATATTTTGATAACCTTTCTAATGAAACTGGTCAATCATCTCTTTGTCTTAGTTTGGGAGAGGTTACTAATCCTTTTAAAACGTGTTTGATAGGATTGCCCGTATGGAATCCAGAGGAATTTTGTGGACTAGTAGACAATAACACCTTATGATATAGGACGGGCTGAACACATTTAGCGATGATCACGATCATTCAGACAGGAAACGTCAATGTGAGATAATTAAGTCCCTTAATACCACATTAGTCTCATCCCCTGAGGAAACAGACTTGTTTGGAAGTGCCAATGCAAGCTTCGGTACTAATGGAACTGGGGGAAATTGGATAAGGTTTATGTCACGGGATATCCATGACTTTATTAGAAATCGAAAATATTGGGCCACCTTAGACTCTTCTTTGAAGTCAGAAATGGTATTTAAGCAATTGTATTCCACCTGTAATGTCTCTAGTATTACATCACCGAAGAAATTGCCCACGGGTATATTTTTAATCTGTGGAGAAAGGACCTGGAACGGAATACCAGTAAATCCCCCGGGTGGACCCTGTTATTTGGGGAAACTCTCTTTATTCCACCCTAACTTAACCACGCTAATGCAGCTTGCTGACCATAATAACAGCTCCCGAAAGAAAAGTAGTTCTTATGAGTTTGATTGTACTGATATTGGTCCCGCATGATTTTGGAGTGAACTGAAGCAAGTCATAGTTGCCACCCTTTTGCCAGGAGGAGCAGCCAATAAGGCCATGAACTTGGCTAAACAGTTAGGATGTTGGACTAAAGATGAGTTAAATAAAACTTCAGAAATGATTAATATGTTAACAAATGACGTTCAAAGTGTAAATCATGCGGTGTTACAAAACAGAGCTGCCATAGACTTTTAATTATTAGCCCACGGACAGGGATGTGAAGAATTTGAGGGCATGTGTTGTATGAACCTGTCAGACCATTCCACCTCGATACATGCCAAACTGAAAGAACTTCAACAGGGATTCCATCAGTTGAAACAAGAAGAGGGATTAGGACTGGAAGGAAGGCTTAAGAGGTGGGGAATAGGCCCTTGGTTGCGAAATGTTATAATGAATGGAATTGGCTTTATGGATATTGTTTTATTTGTATTGTTAGTGTTTCCCTGTTTTATAAATTGTATTCAACGGACAATACAAAGAACATTTGAGAGGATGTGGCAGGCTAATATCATTTTCCAAAGAGAAAACGGCGGAAATGTGGTGAGTTTTGTGGAGACTTGGCTAGAGGAAAGAGGACATGATAGAATACAGCTGGTTAGGCAGTAAGCATTAAGCGGTAAGATATTGGACTCCTGCTCAAGGTCGTGAGAGCAAGAGAGCTGTATGTTAACAGGATGAGAAAACACGAGCTTAGTTTGGGTTAAGGAGCCACAAGTATCTCGTGTATGTTGAAACAAGGGCGACGTTTGCATCTAACTGGGAACCAATGATGAGCTTAGCTTTTGCAATATGTATGAGCCTGATTATTGTATCTATAAAAGAGTTGTATCTTTGCAAATAAAGTTGAGACTTGTTGCACTACAGGGTGGGCTTGTCTCCCGTCGTCTTCAGCAGGGTCTCCCTTCCTGCTTTCTTGTAGCTCCCATACGCAGTGGTATAACTTCTACTGCCAGCATGTAGTTTTTCAATTGGGGCTGAGCATTCCAAGTCAGTGGAATTGGAGATAGCTGCCACAGGAAAGCAGCTGCAAATGTGACACAGCACTGGCTGATCGTAGATCTCTCAGCCTGAGTCCACTAAAAATTTTTCTTCCTGACGCTGAGGACCTAACTTCAGTTTTATCAAGGGCTCGATTACTCTTGTGGTCGTCAGCAAATAGAGCCCCTGACTCCCCCTATTTTTTTTTAAAAACATTCCATCGTCCTTTGATTCCTTTTTTTTTTTTTTTCCTGTTGAATGCACCTGTTTCCCAGGCTTTTGTTTCCCTTTCTAGCCCTTTTTCTTGCCAATCTTCTAATTTTTCTGGTTTCTTTCAGATATCTACCCATGATTTTGCCACAAATTGGGTCTTTAATAATGCCTGTCCCACTGGAGCTGCTGGATCTACTCCAGAGTACAGTTGAAGGCTTTTACATAATCTCTCAAGCCAATCAGTCGGGGTTTTGTCTTTTCTATGTCTCTCATTGAATGCATTGTTATTATTCTGTCCTCAGGGAACAGACTCTCTGATTCCCTGGACAATGATGGCTCGTAGGTCTGCCATATGGGCTCTGTGCTCCGCCATCTAATTATTCCAATTGGGCCTTTGCAAGGGCCATTTCACATGTGCGTCTGGTCCTGCCTGGTGCTGTTGATCCCAGATTCTCATTCCTGCTCTTCAAATCATTTCTCGTTTCCTCCATTGTGAATAATATAGTTCATCCCAGGTATAGAAATTCGGCCCTAAGAACTGATCTAATCTCTCAGACACACCCAGAGAATCCTCTACCAAATCTCCTCTTCGGGTGGGCTCTTAGCTTTCTTTTCCTTAAGAGCGAACAAGGATACCTTATCAGAAAGTTGGGATATCCAGAGACTCGCATATTCAATTTCCTCTTGGGTAACGGTCTTCTTATCATTTACTCACAAATTGAGGTCTGCTCATAACCAGTCCTCAAAAGACCCAAATATGGGCCAAATAATATGGGGATTTCCTAATGACTCTTCCCCCCCCCAATCTTCCATACAGTAATGTACCATCTTTTCCTTACTCTTTTGTCTTCTACAGGAGGGAATCATTCCAAAATTTTATCATCATCCCCAGAGGACTTTCTGGGGGAATATCTGGCAGCCTATCCTTATGTCACCCATGGGATCAGAGGGCTTGCTCTTCCTCTGTCCCAACTTCTAGAGTGCCCTTGACTCGTTCTCACAATCGTTCTCTTCGGTTGTGACCCACGCCCTCGCGGGCAATGGGAACTGCACTACTGGAGGGTCCACACTCACTTGGTCTCCTTGAGACCTCTCAGTCACTCGCACTCTAGGAAAACATCCCCGACCGAACGGAACCACGCAAATACTTACTCAATCCAGAGTCTTCGTTCGGATCTTCATGCACAAAAATTATGGGGTACTGCAGGTTTATTTGCTTATTTGCCAAATTTAGAAGGGGTTCGGAATACAGAGTTTGACAAAGGAATTTCCCACACCAGGGTCGTCTGCAGATGGGGCCCTCCCCTAGTCTGGGAATCCAATACCAAATTTACCTGTATCCGAGTCACGTCACCAAATTGTTATAAGTTGCTGTGAAAAAGTTCACAGGCCAATTTAAATGACTCACAGATCAAATTTATTAAGCAAGCGGCAAACAAGCAAAGCAACGCTGAGCAGCCGGGAGACCCTGCTCCACCAACGGTGTGCGACCCCCCCCCCTCGCCCCGTATCGGAGTCCTTTTATGCAGTCCTTATCGTTCAAGTGCTTCGCTCCCTGGTGTACTCTGCGCATGTGCCTATCTTGTTACTAGGGGGTCTTCTTCTGCCTCCTGGTGGTCGTAGGGTGGTGACTGGGATGAAGTCAGTAGTCTTCCTCTAGTTGCCTGCTCATGAACTAATCTCTTGGCTCTTATCAGCTCATGTGCAAGTTCCCATTACAGACGGGAGATAGCGCTCATAGGAAAGCAGTTGCAAATGTGACACAGTGCTGGCTGATAGACTACATGGAGACCTACTTAACACTGTAGTTGGGGTCTGCCTTCCAGCTTTTTTGTAGCTCCCATACGCAGTGGTATAACTTAACCGACAGCATATATTTTTTCAATGGGACCTGAGCAGTACAAGTGAGTGTTATTGGAGATAGCTCCCACAGGAAAGCATCTTCAAGGATGGCACAGTGCTGGCTGAGAGAATACATGGGAGCCTACTTACTACTGTAGGTGGGGTCTGCCTTCCTGCTTTCTTGTAGCTCCCATTCGCAGTGGTAAAACTTAATAGTCTATATATTTTCAACGGGCGTTGAGCAGTCCAAGTGAGTGGGATTGGAGATAACTCCCACAGGAAAGAAGCTGTAAATGTGACACAGTTCTGGCTGATAGACTACATGGGGACCTACTTACTACTGTAGGTTGGGTCTGCTTTACTGCTTTCTTGTAGCACCCATACGCAGTGGTATTATTTCCACCGACAGTCTGTATTTTTTCAATGGGAGATGAGCAGTCCAAGTGAGTGGGACTGGAGATAGCTCCCACAGGAAAGCAGCTTCAAAGGTGTCAGTGCTTGCTGAGAGACTACATGGGGATCTACTTACTACTAACACTGCAGATGGGGTCTCTCCTCCTGCTTTCTTTTAGTTCCCATATGCAGTCATATAACTTATACCGACAGAATCTATTTTTAAATGGAGCTGACGAGGCCAAGAGCGTGGGATTGGAGATAGCTCCCACAGGAAAGCAGCTTCAAAGGTGACACTGTGCTGCCTGATAGAGTACATGGGGACATACTTACTACTGAAGGTGGGTCTCTTTTCCTGCTTTCTTATAGCTCCCATACGCAGTGGTAAAACTTCTATTACCAGTCTGTATTTTTTCAATGGGAGCTGAGCACTCCAAGTGAGTGTGATTGGAGATAGCGCCCACAGGAAAGAAGCTGCCAATGTGACACAGTTCTGGCTAATAGACTACATGGGAACCTACTTACTGCTGTAGGTGTGCTCTGCGTTCCTGCTTTCTAGTAGCTGCTATACGCAATGGTATAACTTAATAGAAAGCATGTATTTTTTCAATGGGAGCTGAGTCCAAGTGAGTGGGACTGCAGATAGCTCCCACAGGAAAGCAGCTGCATATGTGACACCGTGCTGGCTGAGAGATTACATGGGGACCTACTTACTACTGTAGGTCGGTCTGCGTACCTGCTTTTTTGTAGCTCTCATGCTCAGTGATATAACTTATATCGACAGAATGTATTTTTAAAGGGAGATGATGAGGCCAAGAGGATGGGATTGGAGGTAGCTCCCACAGGAAAGCAGCTGCAAATGTGACACAGTGCTGGCTGATAGACTACTTAGAGACCTACTTACTATTGTAGGTGGGATCTGCCTTCCAGCTTTTTTGTACCTCCCGTATAACTTAACCGACAGTCTGTATTTTTTCAATGGTAACTGAGCAGTCCAAGTGAGTGGGATTGGGGATAGCTCCCATATGACGCGAAATTTTCAGCTCTTGGAGTAAAAACCAATCTCGAAGCCTGAAACCAGGCTCGAAGCCTGAAAAATGAACCAGACTCGAAGTCTGCAAACCAGGCTCAAAGCCTGAAACCAGGCTCGAAGCCTGAAAAATGAACCAGACTCGAGGTCTTAAAACCAGGCTCGAAGCCTGAAAGCAGGCTTGAAGCCTGAAAAATGAACCAGACTCGAAGTCTTAAAAACCCAGACTCAAATCCTGAAAAACCAGCTCTAAGCCGACTTCATGCGGCGATCAACCCAGGGTCCGATTCTCAGCTGGGTGGGAAGAAATCGGTCCTACTCAATGTGAGTGATAGCAGAAATCTTCTTCTTTATTGAGAGCAGGCTCTAACTTATATACACAGCAGCTTCAAAGCTAGCTCAGCAACAGCAGCTAATAAATTTCACTTTCTTGTTCATCCTACTTGCAGTTTCTGCTATAAGCAAGCTCCCTCACATTTTCTCATCTTTTTTTTCCCCAAAGTTGTTTACCACTTTTAGCCGAAAACAGTCCGACCTTGAGGGAACAGAAAGCGACCTGCTCTCTACATGACAGCAACTGCTTTAACCATGACTCTGACTCTGGTCTTGATTGTGCATTAAATTCATATAACTAGAGCTCAGGCTGCCTTGCCCCTACAGGCCTAACATTATACCCCGGGATCCATGTCCATGCTCCCTCATTTTTTCTCCACAATTCCCCCGTTTTGTTTTTGCACAGTCAAGACTGAGTCAGTCAGTCTATGCACTGCCTGCGTAATACAACTATATACTCTCTTAAAGATTATAAGCAAAAGCAAAATAATCAATATCCATCTTAACCCTTCTTTGATTAACATAATCAACCAAGGTGACAACCCCCTATAAGCTGATTGAAGCCAGTTATCAAAAGGGTTATAACCCACCGTAATATTCTTAGCGTGAATCTTTAAGATGTTATTGGGTAGAGCTTTAGCAGACCCATTGCTCCACAGAGGAGGCCCCTGAGGGTTTCCGCGTTCCCAACCAGTGTTACTCCCCCCATATATCAACCCAGATAAGTTGGCCATCCATGTCCCAACAAATTGTCCTATGGCCAGTCCACAATATCTTCCTTTTGGATCTACAAATCGACTATATGCCCCTTCGGGGGAAACATCAGTCCACTGCTTAACCATATTTTTATATTGTTCCATTCCTCTTAGTCCTTGATATTTAGTCCCAAAGCTAAAACAAGTACGAGTCCAACTCCCATTCGTTATGTTTCCGATTGCTTGACTTCCCAGCAACTCCAACTCTTGTGGGTCCCAGGGAAGAGGGACTTTGAGCCGACTTAACGAGTGCCACGGCACAGTCTGATGTCACTTTGCTGGAACAGGAGGCGCTCCCGTTGACATATTTCTGGAAATCACTAGGATCAAAATTTGGTATCCCAACCAGGCAGGTGCGGAATGTATCGCTCACCGATTGAAGACTCAGACAAAAGTCAGCTTGGCCTGTCTGATTCGCCCAGGTGACCCACATGTTCTGACGTGGATTCACTTGATTCAATGGCGATGTGTGAACTGTCACCATCAGGATTATTAGGAGTACCAGCCACTCTAGTCCATTTCGCAGGAACCCATATTGGACCTGTAGATGTAAGCACAGACATATAACCCCTGCCTAAATACTGCACTTTAGTTGGGCCCTGCCATATACCTGTTCGTGGATCTCTGTAAGTTACCCACATTGCTGGCGGTCTTTTGGATTTTTGCACCATTCCTTGATGTAGTCGAGCTGGAGGTTCTTTCTCCTCCCCAAAGATACATAAATGATTTATAGTAAACAATACCTTAGACAACCGTTCCTGTGGGTCCTGTATGTCAGACACTTTACTTAAATATGATTTTAACACTTGATGAGTTCGTTCCACTATAGCCCACCCTGTCAGTGAGTGTGATACCCCTGTAATGTGTTTCACTCCCCAGGTTTGGAAAAACTTTTTCACCCGATGACTAATATTTGCAGGGCAGTTATCAGTCTTAATGGTGCCTGGCACCCCCATAAGAGCAAAACATGCAGTGACATGTTGGATTACATGCGTTACTATTTCTCCTGCTTGAGCTATTGCCCATATATACTTACTGAATGTATCCACAGTTACATGAACATATTTAAGCCTTCCAAATTCAGAAATGTGAGTGACGTCCATCTACCACAATTCTAATGGTCCCAGACCCCTGGGGTTGACTCCCAGACCTAACCCTGAGCCGTAGTGGCTACACTGCGGGCAAGCACTCACTATTGCTCAAGCATCCTCTATTGAAAGGTCAAAACTTCTCTTTAGACCTCTGGCATTTTCATGAAAGGTGGCATGGGCTTCTCTTGCCTGATTGAATTTATTTACAGGCACTCCCAAAGCTACCAGCTTGTCCGCTCTAGCATTTCCTGCTCCTAAACCAATGTCATACTTATGACTTCTGATATGTATTACGCAATATGGAGATGTGCGCTGTCGGATAGCGGCCTGCATGGCTCTAAGTAGGTCAAAAAGGCGTCGATTGCGCACATCTTTAATTTGAGCATCTTCTATTCCCTGAGAAATTCCTGCAACATAAAAAGAGTCAGTTACAATATTCAACGGTTTACACCACCACATTTCAATCGCCCGAACAACCGCAAAAAGTGCTAAAGTCTGTAAAGAGTCCATTTCCGTGGCATGTAATAGCTGGTGTTTCCATTGTTCTGCCTCTTCCCAGTCTATTACAGCCCGCTGAGATTTCTTTCCTGCATCTGTATATGCTGTAATGGCATTTGACAAAGGTTGCTCACTTAGCTTAGGACGAATAATCCACTGTTGTTGTGTCATACACGCCAACACCTTAGATTTTAGGGACTGCCTGTTTATTTTTTGGGCAGATAACAATAAACTAAGCTGTAGAGGCTCCGATGTTGCTATGATCCATTCCAGATCTCTTTTCGCTATAGGCACATATATCGTTCCTGGCTCTTGGCCGTTCACTTGTAAAATTCGAATGCGTCCCTTTCTAATAAGCATTGCTAAGCCCACAGTTTTTTGTTCAATTGTCCATTTAGGCTGTAACGTGGTGAATAGCCATTCCAGGACGATTAGCCTCTCTTTTTGTTTTTTGCACTGTGTTAATGCAGCAAGAAACCGTTCTTTGCCCTGCAAAATGGTC
Organism: Colius striatus; assembly: GCF_028858725.1. Classification (NCBI taxonomy): domain Eukaryota; kingdom Metazoa; phylum Chordata; class Aves; order Coliiformes; family Coliidae; genus Colius; species Colius striatus. The sequence goes on from NC_084789.1 coordinate 32,837,260, forward strand.
AAATCAATGGGGCAATCTGGATCACGACGATCGACTTGCCGAGTGGTAATGAGGTCAGAAATTTCAGCAATGGTTTGCAGTTGTTCTGCTGTCGGCTGTACTTTTGCCGATGGGTCTGTTCCCTTCAATAAGGGGTGCAGCAGTTCTAGCATGTCATTAGTGATTCCAACAATAGGGCGCAACCAGTGCAAATCCCCCATTAATTTTTGTGCATCATTTACAGTTTTTATCTTGGTATGAATATGGAGCTTTTGCGGCCTAATATGAGCCTTCGTAATACTCCAGCCCAAATACTGCCATGCTGGACATCTTTGTACCTTTTCAGGAGCAAGAGTCAGTCCCTGTGCTTGTAATATGGTTTCTAGATCTCTCTCTTGATCTGCAGTAAATGCCTCCTCCTGAGCAATGAGGATATCATCCATATAATGATACACAAGTGCATGGGGCGACTTATGCCGTATGGGTCTCAGGGCATTATCTACATACAGCTGACAAATTGTTGGACTATTTTTCATCCCTTGTGGCAGCACAGTGATAATGACATTACTGTGACAAATAGTCCTGCTGTTTGGTGGTCGAGGGTAATCAAAATTCTGTCAATACTACGCATAATCGGAGAGGGGCCGCCGACACCCTCTACCCCCCTAACAGATGGCTGTAACGGCCAGGATCGAGGCCATCTGTCTTGTGACACAATAGTAATGTCTGCGCCAGTGTCCAACAAAGCTCACAAGACAATTGAATCAGTCTGATAGCTAAAAGTTACCATAGTCATCGGGTGTCGATTCATTGGCAGTGCTAACAGTGCAATCCCACCAGAGGACCCAAATCCTTGATTTCCTCTCCATGGTGCCTCTGCTGCAGCATCTGCTAAAAGGTGAGGCACAGGCACAAGCTGGGCAATACGGCTGCCTGCTGGAATGTGTACAGGAGGAAACAATGTATAAGCCACAATCTGTATTACCCCAGTATAGTCTGCATCTATCACTCCGGGGACTATCAAGAGACTGTTAATAGCTGATGATGATCGTCCTAAAAGCAAAGCACCACAAGAGCTCCCGTTACATTGTAATGGTCCTGTCAGAGTAGATGGTATCTTGACAGGTTCTCGTGTAATGAGAGTGGTATCTACTGCTGTAATCAGGTCGAATCCCAGGCTCCCCTTGGTTGCTGGACTGCAGGCTGGAACGTTTGGTGAACATATTGTGCCAGAGCCGCTACTGTTGTCGTTGCACGGCTGCCTGTCGCTCTCACTCGTCCGTTTCCCGACCGACACCCACCAGTTATATGAGAATTATTTTGACAGGTCTCACACTGTATTTTAGCTTTACAGTTCCTTTTGTAGTGACCCTCTTTACCACAACAAAAACACTTAACCCGTTTTTCTTCCCCTTTACTTGCCCCACTATTGGATCTTAAGGGGGCTAATGCTGCTGCGAATGCACTTTCCTGAGCTGCGGCTAAATCTTTTCCCATATTCTCAATTTTTTCCCCCATGCGAGACAACACCTCTACCAACATAGCTTGATCCCCAGCAGGAACTCGTGACATTCGCTCCAGCATATCCTCTATCGAAGCCCCGATTGGCAAGGTAACCAGCACCCCTTTAGTTTGTATATTGCTATTTTCAAGGAGGCATTGTTTTAACAGCGGTCCTTTAAGGTAATCGGGGACCCCAGCTTTGTTTAGAGCCTCAGCCACTCTGTCTACAAACGGCCCAAAAGCCTCGCTCCTCCCTTGTCGTATACTCATATAAGAAGGTACAGGAGCGGATTCACGTACATGATCTAAAGCAAGACGGGCAGTTCGCATACTTTCTCGACTGACCTCAGGTCCCATATATAGTTACATTTCTACAGTGGCAAAAGGTCCTGTTCCCATTAATTGTGCTGAGATGACCCCAAAAAGAGGATCATTTTGTTGTCTGGGAATAGCCTGACTGGCATCACATTGCTGTTGCCAATAAGTCTGCCATAATAATTGTTGAGACTGAGTAAGTATTAATCTCATGATAGTTTTCATATTCTCCGGGAGTAATATCCCGGTGCTCCAAATATAGTTTAGCATTTGTTTGGCAGGTTCACTATGAATACCTCCTTCGTTAACTGTAGCTCGCAATTGGGTGAGCAATTTCCAATTTAAGGGGTGATAATCACCATTCACATTCCCCACTGCATCTCTCATATACAATGCTGGACAAGTCAAAGTGACGGCGGTTCATAATCCCCCTCTCCACTAGCCTGCTCAGCCACACGTCGCCAGTCAACACCACAATAACACACTTGAATAATCTTTTTGACGCCACTCTGCTCCTTTGAAGGAACACATGGAGCTGAAGATTCAGGCAATTCCTTTTTCTCAGCAGATTCTGTATTTTCCCTTGCACCGTTTCCCACAGCTGTTAAGGGAGCGGCCGAACTAGAGGGCAGATCGGGGGGTGGTGCTTGGAGTACAACATGAATCAGGGACTGACTCAGAAGTCGAGGCTGCCGAAACCGCAGCCGCAGTTGCTGTCCCACGAACTGCAACAGGTTCACCAGAAAAGGGAGGAGAGACATACCGATACCGAGCAGTCCAGCTGTCGGCTCGACTGCAGTCTCAGGCATATCAAGCCACTGAGTCACAGCAGCAGCCAAATCCTTTTCCAACTTATAATTTTTCAAACAGTTAATTACTTCTCTCCACTGTTTCATCAGTTTCCGAGCAGTCTTATCTTTGTCTATAACCAAGTCCCAAAGACGAGTCCCATATGCTCTCCACTCCTCCTCATCAAAATATTTCTCAGAGTCCTTAAAAAAGCCTTTACAATTACCATATACAAGTAGACCAGATAAATCGGTCAATTTAAAGTGCACCCCCTGCTTTTCTAAAAAGCGATGTAAAAGTGAGAGTCCTTTTCCATGTTGTCAGATCCTCGTCTCACTGCAACCTGTAGTCACTGCCCCGGGTACAGCAACCTCCGCTTGGGATCTGGCAGACTTCCTCCTCTGACGACTGCCTCTGCCTCTGGATTTTCAAGTCTCAGCTCCCTGCAGACAGGCTCTTTACCCGGTAACACCCAGTGATGGTCCCTGCTCAGGCGGCATATGCCTCGAAGTTTTCGGCTCTTGGCCTGAAAAATGAACCAGACTCAAAGTCTGCAAACCAGACTCGAAGTCTGAAACCAGGCTCGAAGCCTGAAAAACCAGCTCCAAGCCTACTTCATGCGGCGATCAACCCAGGGTCCGATTCTCAGCTGGGTGGGAAGAAATCAGTCCTACTCAATGTGAGTGACAGCAGAAATCTTCATTTTATTAAAAGCAGGCTCTAACTTATATATCCAACAGCTTCAAAGCTAGCTCAGCAACAGCAGCTAATAGATTAAATTCTTATCTTCATCCTACTTGCGGTTTCTGCGATAAGCAAGCTCCCTCACATTTTCTCATCTTGTTTTTCCCCGAAGTTGTTGTCCACCTTGAGCTGTTAGCTCATTAGCTGAAAACAGTCCGACCTTGAAGGAGCAGAAAGCGGCCTGCTATCTACATGACTACGTGACAGCAACTACTTTAACCATGGCTCTGACTATGGTCTTGATTGTGCATTAAATTCTTACAACTAGAGCTCAGATTGCCTTGTCCCATTAGGCCTAACATTATACCCTGGGATCCATGTCAATTATCCCTTAACCATTCCTCCACAATTCCCCCGTTTTGTTTGTGCACAATCAGGACTGAGTCAGTCAGTCGTTGCACTGCCTTCATAATACAACTATATATTATTCTAAATATTACAAGCAAAAGCAAAATAACAAAAATCCATTTTAACCCTTCTTTGATTAACATAGTCAACCAAGGTGAAAACCCCCTAAAAGCTGATTGAAGCTAATTATCAAAAGGGTTATAACCCACCGTAATATTCTTAGCGTGAACCATTAAATATGCCAAATCTGAGTGAATAGATTCACTATGATCAGAAAGATTAAAACAAAACATGCCTTCAAAGTCTTGGCATCCGTGCCCTTCCATCAATAGCAAAAAATCAATAGCTGCACGATGTTGCAAAAAGTCATGTCTAAGGCTTTTCTGGTCTGCCAACAATTAGTAACATTAGCTTACTGCTCCGACCAACACACTAATTTTTCTAACTGCCGTAAGGCCTCTGCTACCTTAACCATTCATCCACACAACAGTGCTGGCTGATAGACTACATAGGGGCCTACTTACTACTGAGGGTGAGCTCTGCCTTCCTGCTTTTTTTTGCTCCCATACGCAGTGGTATAACTTAACCGACAGCATATATTTTTCAATAGGAGTGTAGCAGTCCAAGTTACTGGGATTGGAGATAGCTCCCACAGGAAAGCAGGTGCAAATGTGACACAGTGCTGGCTGATAGACTACATGGGGACCTATTTCCTACTATACGCTGGGTCTACTTTCCAGCTTTTTTGTAGCTCCCATACGCAGTGGTATAACTTCTCTCGACAGCATAAATTTTTTCAATGGGAGCTAAGCATTCCAAGTGACTGGGATTGGAGATAGATCCAACAGGAAAGCAGCTGCAAATGTGACACAGTGCTGACTGATAGACTATATGGGCACCTACTTACTACTGTAGGTGGTGTGTTCCTTCCAGCTTTCTTGTAGATGCTATACACAGTACTATAACTTAACGGAAAGCGTGTATTTTTTCAATGGGAGCTAAACAGTCCAAGAGAGTGGGATTGGAGATAGCTCCGACAGGAAAGCAACTGCAAATGTGACACAGTGCTGGCTGATAGACTACATGGGGACCTACTTACTAGTGTAGATGGGGTCTGCCTTCCTGCTTTCTTCTAGCTCCCATACACTTTGCTACAGATTAACTGCTAGCATATATTTTTTCAATGGGAGTGAGCAGTCCAAGGGACTGTTAGTGGGGATAGCTCCCACAGGAATGTAGGTGCAAATGTTACACAGTGCTCGATGATAGTTTACATGGGGACCTACTTACTACTGTAGCTGGGGTCTCCGTTACTGCTTTCTTGTAGCTCTGATAGACACTGAGATAAATTTACCGACAGCTCCAAGTGAGTGGTATTGGAGGTAGATTTAACAGGAAAGCAGCTAAAAATGTTACAAAGTGCTGGCTGATAGACTACATGGGGGTATACTAAGTACTGTAGGTGGGGTCTGCCTTCCAGCTTTTTTGTAGCTCCCATACGCAGTGCTATAACTTCTACCGACAGTATGTATTTTTTCAATGGGAGTTGAGCAGTCCAAGTGAGTGTGAATGGAGATAGCTTTCAAAGGAAAACAGATGAAAATGTGACACAGTGCTGGCTGATAGACTAGATGGGGACCTACTTAGTACTGTATGTGGGGTCTGCCTTCCTGCTTTCTTGTTGCTTCCGTATCCAGTGATGTAACTTCTACCGACAGTCTGTGGGTTTTTTTAAGTGGAAGTTTAGCAGTCTAAGTGAGTGGGATTTGATATCGCTCCCACAGGAAAGCAGCTGCAAATGTGACACAGTGTTGGCTGATAGACTACATGGGGACCTACTTACTACTGTAGGTGGGTTCTGCCTTCCAGCTCTTTTGTATCTCCCGTATGCAGTGCTATAACTTAAAAGACAGCATATATTTTTTCAATGGGACCTGAGCAGTCCAAGTGAGTGAGATTGGAGACAGCTACAACAGGAAAGCAGGTGCAAATGTGACACCGTGCTGGCTGATAGACTACATGGGGGCCTACATACTACTTTTGATAGTTTGAGCCTGGCTGGATGCCAGGTGCCCACCATACTGCTCTATCTTCCACCTCCTCAGGAAGCCAGGGAAGGGGAGAAAATAAGATGGGAGTCTTGTGGGTTGAGATAAAAGTTATTTAATAAGCAGCAAAGCCGCGTGCGCGGGAAGCAATGCAAAAGCAGATAAAGCTGTTACTCTCTACTTCCCATCAGCAGCGATGTCCGGCCACCTCCCGAGAAGCAGGGCTTCAGTTCGCGTAGCGGTTGCTTTTGGAAGGCCAGAAATGAATCTCGCCTCCCCTTCCAACTCCTCTCCCCCAGTTTATATTACTGAGCTGATGTCATATGGTATGGAATATCTCCTTGGACATCCTGGGTAAGCTGTCCTGGCCATGGTCCCTCCCAAGATCATGCCCACCCACAGCTATTGGTGAAGGTGGGGAAAGGAATGCTGGAGGGAAAACCCTGATGCTGTGCAAGCGGTAGTCATAATATTGATATCAACAGTAAGCACAGCATTGCAGGAGCTGCTGTGGAAAATCACTACCATCCCAGACCCACTACACTCTCCACCCCTTATTCCATACCATTTCTGTCATGCTCAGACAAACCATCTTAACAATCCATACAAATTCTTATATACTCTCATTAACCAGTATCCCCACTCTTCAACAGACAAACATCATTCTAGTATTCCCTCTTGCATCTTGCATCAAACAAACAAACAACATTCTTATATCTTTCATCCTCTGTAGATGTTCACTGGAGCAGGCCATAACTTCTGTCTCATCCATCAAGATGGATATCCAGGTCAGGGGAAACAGTATGTTCAGTGTTGGGCACCAGGAGCGGCTTGGTTTGTCCACTTGTCCGGTTTTTCTTGCAAAGTTCATCTACAACAGATAACTCACATCACAGGTTATTTTTCCCCCAAGGTTAAGTCTCCTTGAGGTACACATCGAGTTTCCCCATCCTTTCTCATCACCCACCAAGTACAGCCAGGCCCTTGAGCAAAGACAATCCCACGAATGGGTTTGCCCTTTCCCATGGGAGGTGCAACCCATACTGCCTTCCCCAGCCATTTCCCTGGGTGCACTACAGGGACCTTATCTCCCCCCACAGTATGTAGTGGTTTTGTTTGGGCAGGACCAGGACTGTTAGTTGAACCTCTGCTGTTAACCAGCCAAGTGGCTTCTGCTAAATTTTTATCCCACTGCTTCCATGCCCCATTGCCCAGTGCTCTCAACATGGTCTTTAGTATTCCGTTATATCTCTCAATCTTTCCAGAGGCTTGTGGGTGATAGGGGATGTGGTATATCCACTCAATGTCATGTTTCTTTGTCATGTTTCACGGGCCCATCGAGCTATAAATAGCTCACCTTTACGCTCCCAGTCTAGGTCTACCTGAGCTACTTCAGTTTTGACAGCTTTATCTACCTGTTGGTTGTTCCACTGTTCTTCATTGGCACGGCTTTTTGGCACGTGAGCATCTACATGACGTACCTTCAGAGTCATATTTTCCACCCGAGCAGCAATGTCTTGCCATAATGCAGCAGCCCAGATGGGTTTACCCTTGCGCTGCCAGTTGGTCTTCTTCCATTGCTGTAGCCATCCCAATAGAGCATTAGCCACCATCCAGGAGTCAGTGTAAAGATAGAGTACTGGCCACTTCTCTCGTTCTGCAATCTTCAGAGCTAGTTGGATGGCTTTCACTTCAGCAAACTGACTCGACTCACCTTCTCCTTCAGTGGCCTCAACAACTAGTCGTGTGGGACTCCACACAGTAGCTTTCCACTTACGATGATTTCCTACCACGTGGCAGGATCCATCAGTAAACAAAGCATAATGCCTCTCATCTTCTGATAGTTCATTATATGGTGGTGCCTCTTGGGCACGAGCTACTTCCTCAGGCAATGCTCCAAAATCTCTGCCTTCTGGCCAGTCCATGATTTCTTCCAGGATTCCTGGGCGATTAGATTTCCCCAGTCGAGACCGTTGTGTAATCAGCGCCATCCACTTACTCCATGTGGCGCTGATTGCTTGATGTATAGAAGGGGTTTTCCCTTTGAACATCCAGTGTAACACAGGCAGACGTGGTGCCAAGAGGAGATGAGCTTCTGTGCCAATGACTTCTGAAGCAGCTCGAAGTCCCTCATATGCTGCTAGTATTTCTTTTTCAGTTGGGGTGTAGTGGGCTTCCGATCCTCGATATCCTCGGCTCCAAAACCCTAATGGTCGACCTCGGGTTTCTCCAGATGTTTTCTGCCAGAGGCTCCAGGTGAGACCATGCTCTCCAGCGGCAGTGTAGAGGATATTCTGCACATCTGATCCTGTATGGATGGGCCAATGGCGACTGTACGAGCTATTTCCTGTTTAATTTGTTGAAAAGCTTGTTGTTGCTCGAGGCCCCACTCAAAAAAGTTCTTCTTTCTGGTTACTCTAAAGAGAGGGCTCACAAGCTGACTATAACCTGGGATATGCATCCTCCAGAATCCCTCAAGGCCCAGGAAAGCTTGTGTTTCTTTCTTATTAGTTGCTTGAGACATAGTCGCTATTTTGTTCACAACAGCCATAGGCACATGCCAACGTCCATCTTGCTATTTTATGCCCAAAAACTGTATCTCTTGTGCAGGTCCCTTTACTTTGTTTCTTTTTACAGCAAAACCAGCTTTTAGGAGAATCTGTATTATTCTTTTCCCTTTCTCAAACACTTCTTCTGCCTTGTTGCCCCATACAATTATGTCATCAATGTACTGTAAATGTTCAGGGGCTTCATCCATTTCCAGCACAGTTTGGATTAGACCATGACAAATAGTAGGACTATGTTTCCACCCCTGGGGCAATCGATTCCAGGTATATTGGACACCACTCCACGTGAAGGCAAATTGTGGCCTGCACTCTGCTGCCAATGGAATTGAGAAGAATGCATTAGTGATGTCAATCGTCACATACCACTTGGCTGCTTTTTACTCTAGTTCATACTGGAACTCTAACATGTCTGGTACAGCAGCACTCAGTGGTGGTGTCACTTCATTCAGGCCACGATAGTCTACTGTTAACCTTCACTCCCCTCCATCAGATTTCTTCACAGGTCATATGGGACTATTAAATGGGGAATGAGTTTTGCTAATTACTCCTTGAGCCTCCAGTTGATGAATCAACTCACGGATGGGAGTCAGGGAATCTCGGTTTGTGCGATATTGCCTCCGGTGCACCGTCCTGGTAGCAATTGGTACCTGTTGCTCTTGAACCTGCAGCAATCCCACAACAAAAGGGTCTTCTGAGAGGCCAGGTAAATTAGAGAGTTGTTTGATTTTCTCTGTATCTACAGTGGCTATACCAAAGGCCCATTGATACCCCTTGGGGTCTTTGAAGTACCCTCTCCTGAGGTAATCTATGTCAAGAATACAAGGGGCCTCTGGACCAGTCACAATGGGGTGTTTTTCCCATTTTTCCCCTGTTAAGCTCACTTCAGCCTCTAATACAGATAATTCTTCACATCCCCCTGTCACTCCAGAGATCCAGACAGAATCTGTGCCTCTATACCTGGATGGCATCATTGTACACTGTGCCCCTGTGTCTACTAAGGCTTTATACCTTTGTGGGTTTGATGTGCCAGGCCATCGAACCCACACAGTCCAGTAGATTCGGTCATCCCTTTCCTCCTCCTGGCTGGAGGCAGGGACCCTCTGTTTCTGTTCATCATCAGAATATTCGCTATCTGATCCTTGCAATTTTAGACATGAAGTCTCCTCATTGGCATCGAAGGAAGTAGTTGCAGTTCTTCTATGTCTTGGAGATTGTTGATTGTCCTCTTTTGTTTTGGCAGCCACTCTGCTGACAGCCCTCTTGGGTGGTCCTTTTCTAACAGCTGTCTTCCCCCTTAGTTCACGTACACGCGCTTCCAGCTTAAAAGTGGGTTCACCATCCCACTTCCTCATATCCTCTCCTTGGCCACACAAAAAGAGCCAGAGTTCATTTAGCGGTGTACTCCTGCATCTGGGACTTCCTTTTCCCCTGGTCGGGACAGTGGATGACTGAATTCTTGAGGCAGTTCTGACAGTCAGACCATCATCCCACACTGATGAGGAGGTGCAGAGGCTCTCTTCATAGTTCTGTAACCATGAAGATACCCTCTCCACTGTTGGTATATGCCGCGAAGTTTTCGGCTCTTGGCCTGAAAAACCCAGGCTCGAAGCCTGAAACCCAGGCACGAAGCCTGAAAAACCCAGGCTCAAAGCCTGAAACCCAGGCACGAAGCCTGAAATCCAGGCACAGAGGCCTGAAACCCAGGCACGAAGCCTGAAACCCAGGCACGAAGCCCTGAAACCCCGGCACGAAGGCCTGAAACCCCGGAACGAAGCCTGAAACCCAGGCACGAAGGCCTGAAACCCAGGCACAGAGGCCTGAAACCCAGGCACAGAGGCCTGAAACCCAGGCAAAAAGCCTGAAACCCAGGCACGAAGCCCTGAAACCCAGGCACGAAGCCTGAAACCCAGGCACGAAGGCCTGAAACCCAGGCACGAAGCCTGAAACCCAGGCACAAAGGCCTGAAACCCAGGCACAAAGGCCTGAAACCCAGGCACGAAGCCTGAAACCCAGGCACAAAGGCCTGAAACCCAGGCACAAAGGCCTGAAACCTAGGCACGAAGCCTGAAACCCAGGCACAAAGGCCTGAAACCCAGGCACGAAGCCTGAAACCCAGGCACGAAGGCCTGAAACTCAGGCACGAAGCCTGAAACCCAGGCACGAAGCCTGAAACCCAGGCATAAAGCCTGAAACCCAGGCACAAAGGCCTGAAACCCAGGCACAAAGCCTGAAACCCAGGCACGAAGTCTGAAAAACCCAGGCACAAAGCCGACTTCATGCGGCGATCAACCCAGGGTCCGATTCTCAGCTGGGTGGGAAGAAATCAGTCCTACTCAATGTGAGTGATAGCAGAAATCTTCATCATTATTGAGAGCAGGCTCTAACTTATATACACAGCAGCTTCAAAACTAGCTCAGCAACAGCAGCTAATAGATTACATTCTTGCGTTCATCCTACTTGCGGTTTCTGCGATAAGCAAGCTCCCTCACATTTTCCCATCTTGTTTTTCCCCCGTAGTTGTTTTCCACCTTGGGCTGTTAGCTCGTTAGCTGAAAACAGCCCGACCTTGAAGGAACAGAAAGCGGCCTGCTGTCTGCGTGACAGCAACTGCTTTAACCATGGCTCTGACTCTGGTCTTGATTGTGCATTAAATTCATATAACTAGAACTCAGATTGCCTTGCCCCATCAGGCCTAACATTATACTCTGGGATCCATGTCCATTCTCCCTTAACCACTCCTCGACAAATCCCCCGTTTTGTTTTTGCACAATCAAGACTGAGTCAGTCAATGTATGCACTGCCTTCATAATACAACTATATACTATTCTAAACATTACAAGCAAAAGCAAAATAACCAAAATCCATCTTAACCCTTCTTTGATTAACATAGTCAACCAAGGTGACAACCCCCCAAAAGCTGATTGAAGCCAATTATCAAAAGGGTTATAACCCACCATAATATTCTTAGCATGAACCTTTAAATATGCCAAAGCTTTGTGAATAGATTCACTATGATCAGAAAGATTAAAACAACACATGCCTTCAAAGTCTTGGCATCCATGCCCTTGTGCCAATAGCAAAAAATCAATAGCTGCACGATCTTGCAATAAGGCATGTCTAAGGCTTTTCTGGTCTGCTAGCAATTTTTCAATAATATCAGTAGGAACATTAGCTTGCTGCTCCGACCAACATACTAGTTTTTCTAACTGCCGTAAGGCCTGGGCTGCAGCCAACCCAGGTACAAATGCTGAAGCAAATACATTCGCCGTAATGGACCACAATTGTACTTTACCATCACAATCTCCTTTTAAGTTGTGGATGTTTCTTGTTTTCTGTAACTTGGTAATTTTTAACCAGTCCTGCTGTCGAGGAGCAAACAAAGTTAGTTTCCCTAAATAACATGGTTTCTAGATCTCTCTCTTGATCTACAGTAAATGCCTCATCCTGAGCAATGAGGATATCATGCATACAATGATACACAAGTGCATGTCTAATACTACTTACATCACTAATCAAGCCTTCTAATGTCATTGAAGTTTGGTTACTTTGTTTGCTAAGCCAGCATCCTAATTTGCATAGCTGAGTTAATAAAGCAGATACTCTTACATCTGGAGCAAATATACTAGTTGCTATTATTGCTGAGGAAGACCAAAGGTAACATGGTCATCACATTCACCAGTAAATGCATGCACAAATTGTTTTGGACAATGATGTTTCTAAATCATTGTGTGATTAGGCATCAAGATCGTCAGTTGTCCCAAACTGCATGGTTCCCTTTGTAATCTCAAGGGTATTCCAGGCCATGCCTGGTCCCCACAGATCAGAAAAATTCCCTTTGGTAACTGTACAGGCACAAGACTAGACCTGGATCTTTTTGGTGAAGTATAATTGCACCGAGATGTTGCGTTCTTATACACGCCCAGGATGGGATCCACATTCTGTCCCAAATGTTTTGGTATTGCTGGTAAAATTAAACATAACACAAAAATCCATCTTTATAGATCTCAATAATTCTGACTCCTGTGGCTCTGTTGTCATTATTGGCAACCATGAAATGATCAAATCCCAGCTGTCAACTTTGCCATTACCCTTAACTAAGGGATTTGTTTTTAATTCATTTGGTACAGGCCATTGTGCCACATCTGATGGAACTCCCACCAAACAGGTAGAAAAAGGATTATCTGGAGTGGTCATTGATAAACATATTGTAGACTGATTGATTGCTTTGGCCAGTGTAACCCACATGTTTTGCTTGGTTTGTTGAAATTGCCTAAAACCATTTACCACAATCATTTGAAGCATCAACAGTATGACAAAATCCTTTTTTTTTTTTTTACTTCTGATAAAAAAAAATCTTTCACCAATGAGTCTAAAACACAAACCACCTTTTAGCTTCTCAATGTCAAAATGTTCTGTTCCTGACACCTAAAACACCTTAGAAAGTTTCCACTGTAAGAAAACCAGTATTCATCATCACATCTACAGCAAAATGCATAACATCACGACCAACAGTTTTTACACTCTTTGAGGCAAGGTATTGAGGATGGAAAGGATGAGCGCAGCGGTCCATGAGGGCCGGGGCCGGCGTTGTTGGCGCGGTGTGTGGGGGGGCGCTCCGGAGACACTGACCGGGCGCGGGAAGCGGCTGCGCGGCGGCGGCTGCGGATGGAAGGGGCGGGGGGGTCTGGCTCACTCCGTGCCGTCCCCGGCGCCAGCGGCGCAGTCGGGATTAGTCCCTCCTGTGTTTTCTTTGTCTCCCCTCACATGCCCGATGGTGCCCAGTCTAACACGGGGTCGCGCTCCCCCACTCTCCTCTGATCGTCCTGCGCTGCACCCCCGCCCGACTCTGCCCGCTTGGCATTCCCCTGCAAGTCGTCCCAGGGGTAACTCGTCGGGTTGGGCTCTGAATGGGGAGTAGCTCTCCCGCGGGGGCTCTGCTCCGAAGCCCCTTCGCCTCTCTGACTTTGTAAAAACTCTTGTGTAGAGAAGAACTTTTTTTTTTTCTTTTTTTTTTTTTTTTTTTTTTTTCTCAGCATGCCCCGCTCAGCGATGGGCCACGCACCGGGCTGGCTTTCAGTGGCGACAGGCTGTGTTTCCATGGTCTCTTGTCGCTCCAGTTTCTTTAATACTTCCTGCAGGAACCTGTCCGTTCCCTTGTCTGTCTCCTTCAGCCTCAGCGCAACAGTCAACGCCTGGGCTGCAGCCATGGCCACACGTTGTTCTGCTTGCATTTCTTTTAAAGTGTTTATCACGTCTCTCCAAACGAGACCTAAATTTTTACTGATCTTACTATTGTCCTTATCACCACTAATAGTGGCTTCCCAGAGAAGGTTTCCAATTTCTCGCCACTCACCAGAAAAGGGAGGTGAGATATAATTAGTCCTGATACCAAACAGTCCAGCTGTTGGCTCGGCTACAGTCTCGGGCATATCAAGCCGCTGAGTTACAGCAGCGGCCAAATCCTTTTCCAACTTATACTTTTTCAAACAGTTAATTACTTCTCTCCATGGTTTCATCAGTTTCCGAGCAGTCTTATCTTCGTCTATAACCAAGTCCCAAAGACAAGTCCCATATGCTCTCCACTCCTCCTCATCAAAATATTTCTCAGAGTCTTTAAAAAAACCTTTACAATTACTATGTACAAGTAGACCAGACAAATCGGTCAGTTTAAAGTCCACCCCCTGCTTTTCTAAAAAGCGATGTAAAAGTGAGAGTGCTACCTCCTTTTCCATGTTGTCGGATCCTCGTCTCACCGCAACCTGTAGTCACTCCCCCGGGTACAGCAAGCTCTGCTTGGGATCCGGCAGGCTTCCTCCGACGACTGCCTCTGCCTCCGGATTTTCAAGTCTCAGCTCCCCGCAGGCAGGCTCTTTACCCAGTAACACCCAGTGAAAGGTCCCTGTTCGGGCGCCACATGCCGCGAAGTTTTCGGCTCTTGGCCTGAAAAACCCAGGCTCGAAGCCTGAAACCCAGGCACGAAGCCTGAAAAACCCAGGCTCAAAGCCTGAAACCCAGGCACGAAGCCTGAAACCCAGGCACAGAGGCCTGAAACCCAGGCACGAAGCCTGAAATCCAGGCACGAAGCCCTGAAACCCAGGCATGAAGGCCTGAAACCCCGGCACGAAGCCTGAAACCCAGGCACGAAGGTCTGAAACCCAGGCACAGAGGCCTGAAACCCAGGCACGAAGCCTGAAACCCAAGCACAAAGGCCTGAAACCCAGGCACAAAGGCCTGAAACCCAGGCATGAAGCCTGAAACCCAGGCACGAAGCCTGAAACCCAGGCACAAAGGCCTGAAACCCAGGCACGAAGTCTGAAACCCAGGCACGAAGGCCTGAAACTCAGGCACGAAGCCTGAAACCCAGGCACAAAGCCTGAAACCCAGGAACAAAGGCCTGAAACCCAGGCACGAAGCCTGAAACCCAGGCACGAAGGCCTGAAACCCAGGCACGAAGCCTGAAACTCAGGCACGAAGCCTGAAAAACCCAGGCACGAAGCCGAGTTCATGCGGCGATCAACCCAGGGTCCGATTCTCAGCTGGGTGGGAAGAAATCAGTCCTACTCAATGTGAGTGATAGCAGAAATCTTCATCATTATTGAGAGCAGGCTCTAACTTATATACACAGCAGCTTCAAAATTAGCTCAGCAACAGCAGCTAATAGATTACATTCTTGTGTTCATCCTACTTGCGGTTTCTGCGATAAGCAAGCTCCCTCACATTTTCCCATCTTGTTTTTCCCCCGTAGTTGTTTTCCACCTTGGGCTGTTAGCTCGTTAGCTGAAAACAGCCCGACCTTGAAGGAACAGAAAGCGGCCTGCTGTCTGCGTGACAGCAACTGCTTTAACCATGGCTCTGACTCTGGTCTTGATTGTGCATTAAATTCATATAACTAGAACTCAGATTGCCTTGCCCCATCAGGCCTAACATTATACTCTGGGATCCATGTCCATTCTCCCTTAACCACTCCTCGACAGGTATATCCATGTCTGGGTGATACACCATTGCCAAGATGGTGTAACTGATGGTAATGCCAAGATGGTAATAAGCTGTTACTCTCTACTTCCCATCAGCAGCGATGTCCGGCCACCTCCCGAGAAGCCGGGCTTCAGTACGCGTAGCGGTTGCTTTGGGAAGGCCAGAAATGAATCTCGCCTTCCCTTCCTGCTCCTCTCCCCCAGTTTATATTACTGAGCTGACGTCATATGGTATGGAATATCAGCCTTGGTCAGCCTGGGTCAGCTGTCCTGGCCATAGTCCCTCCCAAGATCATGTCCACCCACAGCTATTGGTGAAGGTGGGGGAAGGAATGCTGGAGGGACAGCCCTGATGTTGTGCAAGCGGTAGTCATAATATTGATATCAACAGTAAGCACAGCACTGCAGGAGCTGCTGTGGAAAATCACTACCGTCCCAGACCCACTACACTCGTGAACTGTTCTATGCTTCTGCTTATATAGGCCGGCCCATTGTCTGTCTTTATTTTCTAAGGAATTCCCATTACCGCAAAACTACTATATAAATGACGCTCCACATGTATGGCCCTCTCCCCTGTCTGTGCTGTTGCCCAAATGAATTTGCTCCATGTTTCTACGGTTACATGCACATATTTTAGTCTTCCAAACTCTGCCACATGAGTGACATCCATCTGCCAAATTCCATTTACAGATAATCCTTTAGG
Organism: Colius striatus; assembly: GCF_028858725.1. Lineage (NCBI taxonomy): Eukaryota > Metazoa > Chordata > Aves > Coliiformes > Coliidae > Colius > Colius striatus. The sequence goes on from NC_084789.1 coordinate 32,853,230, forward strand.
GTTCACCCCCAAGCCTAAGCCAACACCTCCATTGTGATGGCTACAAATGGGACAAGCTCTAACAATAGCCTTTGCATCCTTTAGCGATAACTGAAACTCTCGGTGTAAGCCCCGTGCATTCTGATGAAACAGGAAGTGCGCTTCTCTGGCTAGTATCTGTTTGGACAGAGGCGTATTATGTGTCACTGTGACCAGCTTATCTGCCCTAGCATTACCTTCTCCCAGGCCAATGTCCCATTTATGACTTCTTATATGTATAATGGCATAAACATGCTCCCTAAGCTTTATTGCCTTCTCCAGCTGTATTAATAATTCAAATAGTCTGGGATTCTGCACTTCCTTAATGGAGGCGTCCTCGATTCTCTCTACAATACCCATGACATAGAACGAATCTGTAACCACATTCAGGGGCCCTTTCAGGTTCATCATGGCCCATACTACTGCCAACAGTTCCAAGGTTTGTAATGTGTCTTTCTCTTCTGCTTTTATTAGTTGGTGCTTCCACTGTCCTTCCTCTTGTCAGGTTACTGCCGCCGTTCTCGACTTTCTTCCTGCATCCGTGTATGCTGTCAACGCATCCGTGATGGGAGCCGGCTCCCATTTGGGTCGTACTAGCCAATTGCATTTTCCTAGCCATTGTAATGGTGCTTTTTTTCTTTTGTCTGTTGCTACTATACTGCCGCCACCTAAGAGCACCTCCTGAAGATCTTCTGTATTGTCTAAATACCATGGTAAAGAGTCCTTTTTCATTGGTATCCTTATCGTATGCGGCTCAGCACCAGTTACTTGTACTGCTCTTTCATGACCCTTTTTTATAAGTCCCGCCAACATCTCAATTTTTTGAAAAAGGGTTTTTGTTTGTTGTAAGGCTGGGGAAATCCATTCTAGAACCCATATCTCCCCCATTTTCTTTTGAGATTGTGTCAAGGCCCCAAGTAAATACTTTGTGCTATACCAGATGGTTAAGTCAATAGGTAAGTCAACACCGTGACGTCGGACCTGCCCTTGTATGACACAATTTGTTGAAGCGCATCCTGAAGCTCTGGTGTTACCTGTATTTGACGCGTGGGGTTGGTTCCTTTCAAAAGTGGTCGTAGTTTTTCTAACAACTCTTTGGGTATTTCCACTATTAGTTTTAACACCTGCAGATCCCCTAAAAGCTTCTGAGCATAATTCAGGGTCTTTATCTGTAGTTGGAGCTGTAGCTTCTGTGGTACTACGAGCTGTTCTGATAAAGACCATCCGAGATATTTCCATGGAGCTGTATGCTGGGCCTTTCCTGGAGCTATCACAAGGTGGCATTGAGCCAGTGCCTGTCGAATCTCCTCCACCTGTTGTTCCGTAAATGGTGCAGGCTGAGAAAAGAGGATATCATCCATGTAATGGTAGATGATAACGTTAGGCCATCGTCATCGAAGGGGTTGTCAAGCTGCGTCAACATTCAGCTGACAGATAGTTTGGCTGTTACGCATGCCTTGGGGCAAAACTGTCCATTCAAAACGATGGTCGGGACCTTCTCTATTTACTGCAGGCAAGGTAAAAGCAAACCATTGTGTATCCCGCTGATGTAAGACAATGGTAAAAAAGCAGTCCTTTAGATCTACGATTAACAGTGGCTAACCCTGTGGAATCATATCCAGACTGGATAGTTCTGGCTGCAATGCTCCCATAGGTTCCATTTGTTCATTTACTGCACGTAGGTCATGTAACAAACGATACTTGCCAGATCTCTTTTTAATAACAAATATAGGAGTGTTCCACGGGCTTGTAGATAACTTTAAATGTCCTTGGGCAAGTTGCTCTTGCACTAACTCATGAGCATGCTCAAGACTTTCCCTTTTTAAAGGCCATTGCTTAACCCATACTGGCTCGGCTGTTTTCCAGGTAATAGGAAGTGGGAAAGTCCATGCAACGGCCATTATGCCAAAGGGTGCTCATTTGTTAGGTCCATTCCTATCTGGGCTAGTATGTCTCGACCAATAAGACATTGCACGGTTGGAGGCAGCTGCACAACAGAAAAAGTAGCAGTTCTGGTTTTCTCATCCACATGAACCAAGATGGGTGGAGAGCGACTAGCCAGAGTAAGTCCTCCTACCCCAGTCACAGTAGTTGCTGCGGGTTGCAGGGGCCAGTGTTGTGGCCAACATCTTGGGCTGATAATGCTGGAATCTGCCCCCGTGTCCAATAATCCCATCAAGGACCTTTTTTGTCCTTGAAATTCAAGGTCTATTTTGTGTCTAGGCCTTTCACTGAGATCCATTGTCAACAGTGTAAGTCCTCCCATGGATCCAAATCCCCCTTCTCCTCTTAAGACCTCTTTTATTGGTCTTATTCCTTTTGACATTTGTTCCAATGGTATTAATTGCGCAGTTCTCTGATTTTTCATAATTTGTATTGGTGGAAAGGGAGTGTGGGCCATGATCATAATTTCTCCCAAATAATCCGCATCAATAATTCCAGGGAGAACAGAGCCCAAGCATGGTAGTTGACGAGCGTCCTAACAACAATGCGCCCACTGTTCGTCCCCCTATAGTGATTGGACCTTTCACTCCGGTGGGTTTCTTCTGTGGGCTTGTTGTCATAATGGTAACATCTACTGCTGCTGCCAGGTCCATTCCGAGGCTCCCACTTGTGTCTGGCTGGAGGCAGCTGCTGACATCTGTTGAGTTGCAGCGGCGACTTGTGTCTGAGCGCGGCCACTGCGGTTTGACGCGCTCGAATTGGAGTTTCCCTAAATGCGACGACACGCCCCAGTGTTGTGATTGTCCGTTTGGCATTTTTGACACCAGATTCCTGTAGCATTGCATTCACGACGGGAATGTCCCATTCCACCACACCGGTAACTCTTTATTCGTCCACTTGAAGAGCCCCTTTGAGTGGTCACAGCGGATGCTTGAAGGGGTGCAAGGGCGGCTAACACCTGATTCTGAGTTGCTTTCGCCTGTTCCTTTAATCCTAATCCCAATTCCTTAATAGCTTCCACGAGAAAAGCTTGTTGACCTGTCGGGACCTGGGCCATACGCTCTAAAGCGTCTTCAATTGACCAATTGGCTCCTAACGTACTCAATACTGTCCTGGTAGCTGGATTACAGTTCTGTAGGGCGCACTGTTTTAGCAAGGCGCCACGCATATATTCCGGAACTCCAGCCCTCTCTATGGCGGAGGCAACTTTATCAATAAAGGTCCCGAACGTTTCATCTCGACCTTGTTTGGTTTCCATATATATTGGCACTCCACCTGGGTCCTTTACCTTTTCCATAGCCTCTCTTACTAATCGCATTGCCTCTCTACACTTATCAGGCCCTATCAAAGCCTGAGCCTCCGTACAGAGGAAGGGTCCCAAACCCATTAGCTCTTCCACGGTCACACCATAGAGAGGGTCGCCTTGCTGACGCTGAGTTGCGACACTTTCATTCACTAATGCCTGCCAATGTGCATTAAATAACAGCTGCTGATGTTGTGTATAAATAAGTTTTACTATGCCTCGACAGTCAGCGGGCAGTAGCAACTGGGTTCCCCATATATAGTCAATCATTTGTTTCACTGGTTCACTATTTACCCCGAACTGGCTGACCGTGGACCGCAACTGGGATAACAACTTCCAATCCAGAGCAGAAATTGTTGCTTGCATACCTCCCCCCACAATGGGTTGGAATACCAGTTGCAACGCCAAAGTTCTGGCTGCTTCCTTTGCCTCGCCATCCCCTTTTCATAGACAATCCTTTGCGAGTGCAGTCCAAGTCTCCCTCCGCTCCCTTGCGATGGCCTCTGCAAGTTGACTCTCTGCCCCAGGGACAGGCTCACCAAGTGGGGGGGGGCGGAGGCGGGGACTCTTTAGGCCGGCACTCCTGTTCCTCAGGAGGGACTGATGGCTCACATGGTTCTCGTACCCGGTCCGTGCCTCCAGGGCCATTTTCTACACGCGGGGGGGGAGCATTACTTTTGAGACGGTAGGAGCCAGCGGTATGGATTGGAACCAGTCACGCTCATAGTTTTTATTCTTACTCTATGCTGCTGATGCGTGCTCAGCAGCCTTCTTTTCTGCCTAATCTTGCAGCAACTCATTGTGCACTATCCACCAAAGCTTCCCTAACTTTTCAGCTATCTTATCGTCCTCCAGGGTAGCTTCCCACAGCAAATCCCCAAATTTACGCCATTCGCTCAATTCATGCACTGTATGTGGATTCTGAAACACTCCCTTAGCATATCCATAAGCTAACAACCCTGCTAGGTCCTTTTGCAGATCTATACCCTTTATCTGCCGCTTCTGCAAGTATGCAGTAAATAAATCATATGTCGCTTGGCTTTCCATATCTATTATACCTATTTGTCAGCGCACTGTTGCAGTCCTTCAAGGTCCAGCGGCACGGATCGGCCGGGCTCGTCTATACAGTCAGCCAGGGCACGACGTGTTCCTTATTTTCACGCTTATTGCCATCCTTGCAGCGTAGGACCCGAACCCCTTTGTCGCTCTGCCATGGCACCAAGTCTCTATCACGTCGGGGTCACCATTTGCTGAGGACGGGAGGCAGTCACACCCTGTAGTGCTGAGCAAGTCTCAACTTTATTTACAAAGATACAATAATCAGACTCACACATATTGCAAAAGCTAAACTCATCATTGGTTCCCAGTTAAATGTCAATCCTGCCCCTGTTTCAACATACTTCGGATACTTGTGACTGCTCAAACCAAACTAAGTTCCTGTTTTCTCATCCTGTTATCATACAACTCTCTTGCTCAAGAACACCACGTCCTTGAGCAAGGGTCCAATATCTTATTGCTTAATGCTTACGGCCTAACCAGCTGTATTCTATCATGTCCTCTTTCCTCTAGACAAGTCTCCAAAAAAGTCTCCAAACATACTCAGTTGTATAACTTCTACTGACAGTCTGTATTTTTTCAAAGGCAATAGAGCAGGCCAAGTGCATGGGATTGGAGATAACTCCCACAGGAAAGCAGCTGCAAATGTGTCACAGTGCAAGCTGATAGACTATAATTGGACCTACGTACCACTGTAGGTGGGGTCTTCCTTCCTGCTTTCTTGTAGCTCCCATACGCAGTGGTATAACTTCTACGGACACTCTGTATTTTCAATGGGACGTGAGCAGGAAAAGAGAGTGGGATTGGAGATAGCGCCCACAGGAAAACAGTTGCATAGGTTGCACAGTGCAAGCTGATAGACTCAAACGTGACCTATGTACTGCTGTAGGTAGGGACTGCGTACCTGCTTTCTTGTACTGCCCAGCTGCAGTGGCGTAACTTCTAACGACAGCATGTATTCTTTCAATGGGAGCTGAGCAGTCCAAGCGAGTGGGATTAGAGATAGCTCCCACAGGAAAGAAGATGCAAATGTGACGCAGTGCTGGCTGATAGACTACATGGGAATCTACTTAATATTGTACTTGGGGTCTGTCTTCCTGCTTCGTTGTACCTCCCATACACAGTAATATAACTTCTACCGACAGAATGTATTTTTAAAGGGAGCTCATGATGCCAAGAGCGTGGGATAGAGACAACTCCCACAGCAAAGCAGCTGCAAAGGTGACACAGTGCTGGCTGATAGACTACATGGGGATCTACTTAATATTGTAGGTGGGGTCTGCCTTCCAGCTTTCTTGTAGCTCCCATACGCAGTGGTATAACTTCTACTGCCAGCACGCACTTTTTCAATCGGACTTGAGCAGTCGAAGGGCATGGGATGGGAGATAGCGTCCACAGGAAAGCAGCTGCAAATGTGACACAGTGCTGGCTGATAGACTACATGTGAACCTATATAGTACTGTAGGTACGGTCTGCCTTCCTGCTTTCTTGCAGATCCCATACGCAGTACTATAACTGAACTGAAAGCTTGTATTTTTTCTATGGGAGCTGAGCAGTCCACGTGAGTGGGATTGGAGATAGCTACCACAGGAAAGCAGATGGAAATGTGACACAGTGCTGGCTGTTAGACTACATGTGGACTGTGGAGAAAAAATGAGGAAGCATGGACATGAATCCCTGCTGAAGACGACGGGAGACAAGCCCACCCTGTAGTGCAACAAGTCTCAACTTTATTTGCAAAGATACAACTCTTTTATAGATACAATTATAAGGCTCATAGATATTGCAAAAGCTAAGTTCATCATTGGTTCCCAGTTCGGTGCAAACCTCGCCCTTGTTTCAACATACTCCAGATACTTGTGGCTGCTTAACCCAAACTAAGCTCCTGCTTTTTCATGCTGTTATCATACAGCTCTCTTGCTCTCACGGCCTTGATCAGTAGTCCAATATCTTATCGCTTAATGCTTACATCCTAACCAGCTGTATTCTATCATGTCCTCTTTTCTCTAGCCAAGTCTCCACAAAACTCCCAACATTTCCCCCGTTTTCTCTTTGGAAAATGATATTAGCCTGCCACACCCTCTCAAGTGTTCTTTCTATTGTCCACTGAATACAATTTAAAAAACAGGGAAACACTAACAATATAAATAAAACAATACCCATAAAGCCAATTCCATACATGATAACATTTCGCAACCAAAGGCCTATTCCCCATCCCTTAAGCCATTCTTCAAGTCCTAATCCCTCTTCTTCTTTCAACTGTAATCCCTGTTGAAGTTCTTTCCGATTGGCACGTATCGAGGTGGAATGGTCCGACAGGTTCATACAACACATGCCCTCAAACTCTTCACATCCATGTCCGTGGGCTAATAATAAAAAGTCTATGGCAGCTCTATTTTGTTACACTGCATGATTTACACTTTGAACGTCAACTGTTAACATATCAATCATTTCTGAGGTTTTATTTAACTCATCTTTAGTCCAACATCCTAACTGTTTAGCCAAGTTCATGGTCTTATTGGCTGCTCCTCCTGGCAAAAGGGTGGCAACTATGACTTGCTTCAGTTCACTCCAAAATCGTGGGGGACCAATATCAGTACAATCAAACTCATAATAACTACTTTTTTGCGGGAGCTATTATTATGGTCAGCAAGCTGCATTAGCGCGGTTAAGTTAGGGTGTAATAAAGAGAGTTTCCCCAAATAACAGGGTCCACCCGGGGGATTTACTGGTATTCCGTTCCAGGCCCTTTCTCCACAGATTAAAAATATACCCGTGGGCAATTTCTTCGGTGATGTAATACTAGAGACATTACAGCTGGAATACAATTGCTTAAATACCATTTCTGACTTCAAAGAAGAGTCTAAGGTGGCCCAATATTTTCGATTTCTAATAAAGTCATGGATATTCCGTGGCATAAAACTTATCCTATTTCCCCCAGTTCCATTACTAACGAAGCTTGCATTGGCACTTCCAAACATGTCTATTTCCTCTGGGGGTGAGGTTAATGTGGTATTAAGGGACTTAATTATCTCACATTGATGTTTCCTGTCTGAATGATCGTGATCATCGCTAATTGTGTTCAGCCCCGTTCTATTACACAAGGTGTTATTGTCTACTAGTCCACAAAATTCCTCCGGATTCCACACGGGCAATCCTATCAAATACGTTTTAAAAGGATTAGTAACCCCTCCCAAACTAAGACAAAGAGATGATTGACCAGTTTGATTAGCAAAGGTTATCCAAATATTATCTCTAGGCTGATTAAAATGTGTCAAGTTGTTAGCTATTGTAGTTACATTAAAAGCTATGGTTATAACAAAACACCTCATTATTATTCATTAAATTCACTCTCTTTTTGTTATATAACCTTCAGTCTTTTGATTGTTAGCCAGTCCTCCAATGACGGCAAGACGAGGGTGTATTTATTCTTCAATCTCTTCCTGTCCTTTTTCGTGAGATGATTTGATCTCCGCAGCTTCAACGAAAGCTCTTGTCCACCTGGCTGGCACCCAAATAGATCCTGTGGGAGAATCAACACACAAATACCCACGTCCCCAGTATAATACTTTGGCCAGAGGCTGCCATATCCCTGTTTTAGTGTCAGGATATTTAACCCATATTTCTTTCTTCCCCTCCTTTTGTGCCTTTGGATTACGATGCATTATTACAGGTGGTAGCTCCTGTTCCCCCAAACACACACAGGTGGTTCATAACAAATAAGGCCTTTAACAATTTCATATGTGGGTCTTTAACATCCCCATATTTACCAAGATATATTTTTAGAGTCCCATTAGCTCTTTCTATTATGGCCTGTCCTGTGGGGGAATGGGGAATCCCTGCTACATGTTTAACTCCCCATTGCCTCATAAACTGTTCTATGCTTTTACTTATATAGGCTGGCCCCTTGTCTGTCTTTATTTTCTGAGGAATTCCCATTGTTGCAAAACAACTGTATAAATGACGCCCCACATGTATGGCCCTGTCCCCTGTCTGTGCTGTTGCCCAAACGAATTTGCTCCATGTTTCTATGGTTACATGCACATATTTTAGTCTTCCAAACTCTGCCACATGAGTGACATCCATCTGCCAAACTTCAATCCGTTGTTTACACCACGTGCTCACACCTGTCACAACCAGCACCTCCTCTCACTCCACCCCGTGCCCACCTCTTCTGTACCTTCCACCTCTCACGTTACAACCCGAGATCTTTCGGACGCCTACCACATCTCCCGCTCCCTATGCTCGATGACTCCAGTGTCCTGGACTGCGCTGCAGTCTCAGGCATATTAAGCCGCTCCTCATCAAAATATTTCTCAGAATCCTTAAAAAAGCCTTTGCATTTACCATATAAAAGTAGACCAGACAAATCGGTCAATTTAAAGTGCACCCCCTGTTTTCCAAAAACGATGTAAAAGTGAGAGTGCTACCTCCTTATCCATGTTGCCGACTCCTCGTCTCACCGCAAACTGTAGTCACTCCCCCGGGTACAGTAACCTCTGCTTGGGATCCGGCAGGCTTCCTCCTCCGACGACTGCCTCTGTCTCCAGATTTTAAAGTCTCAGCTCCCAGCAGGGAGGCTCTTTACCCGGTAACACCCAATGATGGTCCTGTTCGGGTGCCATATGCCGTGAAGTTATTGGCTCTTGGCCTAAAAACCAGACTCAAAGTCTGCAAGCCAGACTCGAAGCCTGAAAAACCCAGGCTTGAATCCTGAAAAACCAGCTCTAATCCTACTTCATGCGACGATCAACCCAGGGTCCGATTCTCAGTTGGGTGAGAAGAAATCAGTCCTACTCAATGTGAGTGATAGCAGAAATCTTCTTCTTTATTGAGAGCAGGCTCTAACTTATATACACAACAGCTTCAAAGCTAGCTCAGCAACAGCAGCTAATAAATTTCATTTTCTTGTTCATCCTACTTGCGATTTCTGCGATAAGCAAGCTCCCTCACATTTTCCCATCTTGTTTTTCCCCAAAGTTGTTTACCACTTTTAGCCGAAAACAGCCCGACCTTGAGGGAACAGAAAGCGGCCTGCTGTCTACATGACAGCAACTGCTTTAACCATGGCTCTGACTCTGGTCTTGATTGTGCATTAAATTCATATAACTAGAGCTAAGGTTGCCTTGTCCCAACAGGCCTAACATTATACCCTGGAATCCATGTCCAAGTTCCCTCATTTTTTCTCCACACCCATAGGAATGCAGGTGCAAATATGACACAGTGCTGGCTGATAGACTACATGAGGACCAACTTAGTACTGTAGATGGGGTCTGCCTTCCTGCTTTCTTGTAGCTCCCATTGGCAGTGGTATAACTTCAACCGACAGAATGTATTTTTAAAGGCAACTGACGAGGCCAAGAGCGTGGGATTGCAGATAGCTCCCACAAGAAAGTAGGTGCAAATGTGGCACAGTGCTTGCTGATAGGCTACATGGGGGCCTACTTACTACTGTAGATGGGGTCTGCCATTCAGATTTTTTATAGCTCCCATACGCAGTGGTATAAATTAATCGACAGCACAGATTTTTTCAATGGGACCTGAGCAGTACAAGTGAGTGTTATTGGAGATAGCTCCAACAGGAAAGCAGCTGAAAATGTGACAAAGTTCTGACTGGTAGACTACATGAGAACCTACTTAACACTGTAGTTGAGGTTTGCCTTCCTGCTTTCTTGTACCCCCTATAGGCAGGGGTATAAGTTCCTCTGATAGAACGTATTTTTAAAGGGATCTGACAATGTCAAGAGGGTGGGGTTGGATATAGGTCCCACAGGAAAGCAGCTTCAAAGGTGACACAGTGCTGGCTGATAGACTACAAGGGAAACTACATATCTCTGTAGATGGGGTCTGCGTTCCTGTTTTATTAAAGGTCCAGGAGGCAGTGGAGTAAATTTAAACACGAATCTGTATTATCAATGGGAACTTAGCAAGCCAAGCTCCCGGGATTGTATGTAGGTGCCACAGGCAAGCAGTTGCAAAGGCTGCACAGTGCTGGCTGATAGACTACATCAGCACCTACTAACTACTGTAGGTGGGGTGTGCCTTCCAGCTTTTTTGTAGCTCCCATACGCAGTGCTATAACTTACGTGACAGCATATATTTTTTCAATGGGACCTGAGCAGTACAACTGAGTGTTATTGGAGATAGTTCCCACAGGAAAGCAGATGCAAATGTGGCAGAGTGGTGGCTGATAGACTACATGGGGACCAACATTTTAGTGTAGGTGGGGTCTGCCTTCCTGCTTTCTTGTAGCTCCCATACGTAGTGGTATTACTTCTACCACCAGCATGTATTTTTTCATTGGGAGCTGAGCAGTCCAAGTGAGTGTAATTGGAGAGAGCGTCCACAGGAAAGCAGCTGAAAATATGACACAGTGGTGGCTGATAGACTACACGGGGACCTACTTACTACTGTAGGTGGGGTCTGCCTTCCTGCTTTTTTGTAGCTCCCTTATGCAGTGGTATATCTTCTACAGATAGCATGTATATTTGAATGGGAGATGAGCAGTCAAAGTGAGTGGGAGTGGAGATAGCTTCCATAGGAAAGCAGCTGCAAAAGTGACACAGTGCTGGCTGATAGACTACATGGCGGTCTACTTACTACTGTAGATGGGGTCTGCCTTCCTGCTTTCGTGGAGCTCCCATACAAAGTGGTATAACTTAACCTACAGCATATTTTTTTAATAGAGTTGAGCGGTCCAAGTGAGTGGGATTAGAGGTAGCTTTCACAAGAAAGCAGCTGCAAATGTTACACAGTGCTGGTATTCCAATGATTATAGACAAACTCTTCAGGGTGATTATAAAATGCATGGAACAACGGTTACCTGAATACAATATTCACTGCTGGCATTAAATACTTTTAAGAGTCATGGGGTTACACTGGTTTTCGAACAAACCCATTTTGAGCTGTTCACAGGTCTGATTGGTTCAGTCCGATTGCCTCATAAAATGGGGGGTTCATGCGATAACATAGCCAGCAACAGGATAGTTAAGCACTCCATCAGCCTGATAACAACATACCATCCCCGGATAATGGGTGGGGCCTTTATCAAATAAAATGCTACTTTCCTTTTTAGTTTTTCACCCCACATTCTTTTAGGTGCAACGCTTTTGCCCTTCTTAGAGGTAGGCTTGGGATCTTAGGATTCCCAGTTTGAGGCTTTGAGAGACTCTGTACCCCACTCCCAGTACACCCCTGCCTCCTTCACCTACTCTGTTGCTTAGAGCAGTGAGTGTTATGATCTTCTCGGCAGCAGTCGTAATCTTCAGGGGTATTCTCTGTCTCCTTATAGGCCTCTTTCCTCTTGCCTTTTCCTCCAGCACCCACGGGGTACCTGAAACACCGGCTTTCACATCCAGGTCTCGGTTCTCCAGGCTTTCTACGTATAAAGTACCCTTTTATAAACTTAAATTACAGTCCCCACTGGACTCAGATTGTTGTATACTTCTAAGGTATTTCTATTCCACAATCTGTTACTTTAAAATAGGTATTACAGCCCTACTGATTATCTCACACCTTTCTGACGATCACAATGTAAACATTAAACTCTAATATTTTACAAAAAGGAAATCCCTACACTCCACTCCTCAGTTAACATGTCACTTTTTATGCAGCTGAAGTTTCAGTTCTCCTGGGACCTCTGCAGCTTCCCACTGATCCTGGGAAATTGGTCCTTAAATAAGACAAGAAAAGGAACCTCCCATCGGGGGGTTAAAGATGATTCTTTCCAGGTTTTTATCAAGACTTTGTCCCCAGGATTAACCGTGTGGATAGCAATATCTAAGGGTGGACTCTGTACCACCATTCCCTTTTTACAACATTTCACACAGAGAAGTCCGCGTGTGTGTAACAAAGCTAAGGGTAAACATTTAATCCAGGACATTTCTGTTTCCAACATTAATTTCATTAGCTGTTTCTAAATTTCTCCATTCATTCTGTCCACTCTTCCGGAACTTTGGGGATACCATGGGGTATTGGCTCCTAATACTGGTGGTTTCTATTTCTAATTTCGGAGAGTGGATTAATATACCTTCATATTTTAAGAGCCTAGCATCAGTTATCCATTTTTCCGCCTTTTGTTGTAGTACCTCCCCCGAATGTTGTGGGGAGAAAACACCTTTAACTCCCCTCCAAAGCTAACAAATAAAAGGTTTTCTAACATCAGGCAGGCTAGGCAGAGGAGCATTAATCAAATCCACTTTTAAATTCTCAAAGTCTCTTTCATCTTCTTTGGGCCATTTATGTAATCCATCTCGAGTTAATTTCTGGTACAAAAAATTCACCATCTTAATAACATTTTCAATCCATTGTCTGCAATATCCAACAGACTTAAAAGCTGTCTAACTTGTCTCTTACTCTTTGGAGCTTGTAGGGACAGTATCCCATTTACTCGATCTGGATCAAGTTTCTTACTTGCCTTTATAAACTTTTCTTCAGGAAACAGTAATTTAGATTTAGACACTTTCAACCCTTGTAAACTCAGGAAATTAAGCAATTTAATACTTTCCTGTCTAACAGCTTCTTCATCTCTCCCTGCTAATAATAAATCGACCACATATTGAACTAAAATAGCTTCTTTGCCTAACTCATAATTTCTCAAGATCTGTTCTAGTGCTTGTCCAAAAAGATTGTAGATCCCTGTGGTAATAGAGTCCATCTCAACTGTTGTTTTTTTATGGGTGTCAGAATCTTCACGTTCAAAAGCAGAATAATCCCTGCACTCCTCTTTCAGGGAACATGCCCAAAAGGCATCCTTAAGGTCTAGCACATTATACCACTGGTACTCTGGACTCAACTGACTCAATAAGGTGTGCGGGTTAGCTACCACAGGGAACCTAGTAATAGTTCTCTTGTTTATCTCCCGGAGGTTATGTACTAATCTGTAAGTGCCATTAGATTTCTTTACTGGCAATATGGGAGTATTGTAAGGGGACATACAGGGCTCAAGTAGTCTCTTAGATATTAGTGTTTCTATTTCTGGTTAATCCTCGTCTACCTTCTTGTGACAAGGGGCACTGCTTTACCCTTACTGGCAGCCCAGGGTTTTTCGTAAGTCTATAATTACGTCTCTCCCTAATAAATTATGATCAGCCTCCGGAACTAACAAAAACGATCCTACAGCATATTTTTGCTGCTTCAGATTCTATCAGTACCTCCTTCACAAGAGGTACTTTAAATTTTTCCTTTTTTGCCCCTACTACTTGTCTTACACCCCTGGGGCAATCACTGGATCGTAGATCTCTCAGCCTGAGTACACTAAAAATTCTACTTCCTGACGGTGAGGACCTAACTTCAGTTTTATCAAGGACTCGATTTACTCTTGTGGTCCTCAGCAAATAGAACCCCTGACTCCCCCTATTCTTCCTTAAAAACATTCCGTCGTCCTTTGATTCTTTTTTTTTTTTTTTCCTGTTGAATGCACCTGTCTCTAAGGCATTTGTTTCCCTTTCTAGCCCTTTTTCTTGCCAATCTTCTCATTTTTCTAGTTTCTTTCAGATTTCTACCCATGATTTTGCCACAAACTGGGTCTTTAATAATGCCTGTCCCACTGGAGCTGCTGGATCTACTCCAGAGTACAGTTGAAGGTTTTTACATAATCTCTCAAGCCAATCAGTCGGGATTTTGTCTTTTCTCTGTCTCTCATTGAATGCTTTGTTAATATTCTGTCCGCGGGGAACAGACTCTCTGATTCCCTGCACAATGATGGCTCGGAGGTCTGCCATATGGGCTCTGTGCTCTGCCATCTGATTATTCCAATTGGGCCTTTGCAAGGGCCATTTCACATGTGCGTCTGGTCCTGCCTGGTGCTGTTGATCCCAGATTCTCAGTCCTGCTCTTCGAATCATTTCTCGTTTCCTCCATTGTGAATAATATAGTTCATCCCAGGTATAGAGATTTGGCCCTAAGAACTGATCGAATCTCTCAGACACACCCAGAGGGTCCTCTGGGTAACGGTCTTCTTATCATTTACTCACAAATTGAGGTCTGCTCATAACCAGCCCTCAAAAGACCCAAATATGGACCAAATAATATGGGGATTTCCTAATGACTCTTCCCCCCCCCCCAATCTTCCATACAGTAATGTACCATCTTTTCCTTACTCTTTTGTCTTCTACAGGGGGGAATCATTCCAAAATTTAATCATCATCCCCAGAGGACTTTCTGGGGGAATATCTGGTAGCCTATCCTTATGTCACCCATGGGATCAGAGGGCTTTCTCTTCCTCTGTCCCAACTTCTAGACTGCCCTTGACTCATTCTCACAATCGTTCTCCTCGGTCGTGACCCACGCCCTCGCGGGCAATGGGAACTGCACTACTGGAGGGTCCACACTCACTTGGTCTCCTTGAGACCTCTCAGTCACTCGCACTCTAGGATAACCACCCCGACCGAGCGGAACCACGCAAATACTTACTCAATCCGGAGTCTTCGTTCGGATATTCATGCACAAAAATTATGGCGTACTGCAGGTTTATTTGCTTATTTTCCAAATTGAGAAGGGGTTCGGAATACAGAGTTTGGCAGAGGAATTTCCCACACCAGGGCCATCTGCAGATGGGGGTCCCCCCTAGTCTGGGAATCCAATAACAAATTTACCTGTATCCGAGTCACGGTACCAAATTGTTATAAGTTGCTGTGAAAAAGTTCACAGGCCAATTTAAATGACTCACAGATCAAATTTATTAAGCAAGCGGCAAATAAGCAAAGCAGAGCAAAGCAGAGCTGGACGGCCAGCAGACCCTGCTCCACCAACGGTGCGCCACCCCCCCGCCCCCCCACCCCGTATCAGAGTCCTTTTATACAGTCCTTATAGGTCGAGTGCATCTCTCCCTGGTGTACTCTGCGCATGTGCCCGTATTGTTACTAGGGGGTCTTCTTCTGCCTCCTGGTGGTCATAGGGTTGTTACTGGGATGAAGTAAGTAGTCTTCCTCTAGTGGCCCGCTCATGAACTCATCTCTTGGCTCTTATCAGCTCATGCGCAAGCTATTATACCTACTAAAAGCACCTTTGCCAACTGCACCTGAGCACATTGCAGAGACTTTACGGTTAAAGTTTTAAACAACTTTTGCAATGACTTTAAATGGTTCCTTGCACAACTATTCTTTCATGATTTAATTAACTAACATGACCTATTCCATTACAGACTGGAGATAGCGCTCACAGGAAAGCAGCTGCAAATGTGACACAGTGCTGGCTGATAGAGTACATGGGGACCGACTTAATACTGTACGTGGAGTCTGCCTTCCTGCTTTCTTGTAGCTCCCATATACAGTGGTATAACTTCTACCGACAGTCTGTATTTTTTTAATGGCAGTTTAGCAGTCCAAGTGAGTAGGATTGGAGATAGCTCCCACAGGAAAGCAGGTGCAAATGTGAGAGAGTGCTGACTGATAGGCTACATGGGGACCTACTTACTACAGTAGGTTGGGTCTGCCTTCCTGCTTTCTTGTGTCGTCCATACGCAGTGGTATAACTTCTACCGACAGTCTGTATTTTTAAAATGAGAGATGAGCTGTGCACGTGTGTGGGATTGGAGATAGGTTTCACAGGAAAGCAGCTGCAAATGTGACACAGTGCTTGCTGATAGACTAAATGGGGACCTACTTAACACTTTTTTGGGGATCTGCCTTCCAACTTTTTGGTAGCTCCCATAAGCAGTGGTATAACTTAAGCGACAGCATATATTTTTCCAATGGCAATTGAGCAGTCCAAGTGACTGGGACTGTAGATAGCACCCAAAGGAAAGCAGCTGCAAATGTGACACAGTGCTGGCTGATAGACTACACGTGGACCTAGTTAATAATGTAGCTGGGGTCTGCCTTCCTGCTTTTTTGTAGCCCCGATACGCAGTGGTATAACTTCTATCGATAATCTGTATTTTTTTAATGGGAGTTGAGAAGTACAAGTTAGTGGGATTGGAGATAGCGCCCATAGGAAAGCAGCTGAAAATGTGACACAGTGCTGACTGAGGGACTACATGGGGACCTACTTTGTACGGTAGGTGGGGTCTGCCTTCCTCCTTTCTCGTGGCTCCCATAAGCTGTGGTATAACTTAACCTACAGCATATATTTTTTCAGTGGGAGCTGAACAATCCAAGTGAGTGGGATTGGAGGTAGCTCCCACAGGAAAGCAGGTGCAAATGTGACACAGTGCTGGCTGATAGAATACATTTGGACCTATTTACTACTGTAGGTGGGATCTTCTTTCCTGCTTTCTTGTAGCTCCCATACACAGTGCTATAACGTCTACCGATGGTCTGTATTTTTTCAATGGGATCTGAGCAGTACAAATGAGTGTTATTGGAGATAGCTCCCGCAGGAAAGCAGGTGCAAATGTGACGAAGTGCTGGCTGATAGACTACATGGGGACCTACTTATTACTGTTGGTGAGATCTGCCTTCCTGCTTTCTTGTAGCTACCATACTCAGTGGTATAACTTCTACCGAAAGAATGTATTTTTAAAGGGACCTGACGAGGACGAGAGTGTGGGATTGGAGAAAGCTGCCTCAGGAAAAAACCTGCAAATGTGACACAGTGCTGGCTGATAGAATATGGGGACCAAATTACTACTGTAGGTTGGATCTGCCTTCCAGCTTTTTTGTAGCTCCCATACGCAGTGGTATAACTGAAGCGACAGCATTTTTTTTTTTCAATGGGACCTGAGCAGTACAAGTGAGAGTTATTGGAGATAGCTCCAACAGGAAAGCAGCTGAAAATGTGACAGAGTCTGGCTGATAGACTACATGGGGACCTACTTACTACAGTAGGTGGGGTCTGCGTACCTGTTTTTTTGTAATTCTCATACGCAGTGGTACAACTTAACGGACAGCATATATTTTTTCAATGAAAGTTTAGCAGTTCAAGTGATTGGGATTTGAGATAGCGCCCACAGGAAAACAGCTGGAAATGTGACACAGTTCTGGCTGATACACTACATGGGGACCTACTTACTTCTGTAGGTGGTGTCTGCCTTCCTGCTTTCTTGTAGCTCCAATACGCAGTGGTATAACTTCTACCTACAGCCTATATTTTTTCAATTGGAGCTGAGCAGTTAAAGTGAGTGGGATTGGATATAGCTCCCAGAGGAAAGAATCTAAACATGTGACACAGTGCTGGCTGATAGAATGGGACCTACGTACCAGTGTAGATGGGGTCTGCGTACCTGTTTTATTAAATGTCCCACAGGCAGTGGTGTAACTTTAAATACCAACCTTTTAAATGGGACCTGAGCAAACCAAAACCCGGGATTGGATGGAAGTGCCACAGGAAAGCAGCTGCAAAGTTTGCACAGTGCTGGCTGATAGACTACATGGGGACCTACTTAAAACTGTAATTGGGGTCTGCCTTCCTGCTATCTTGAAGCTCCCATACGCAGTGGTACAACTTAACCGACAGAAAATATTTTTTCAATTGGAGTTGAGCAGTCGGAATTTGTGTTCTGCCTGCTCCTTTCTTGTAGCTCACATACTCAGTGGTATAAGGAAAGCATGTATTTTTTCAATGGGAGTTGGATTGGAGATAGCTCCCACAGGAAAGCAGCTGCAAATGTGACACAGTGCTGGCTGATAGACTACATGGGGACCTACTTAACACTATAGTTGCGGTCTGCCTCTCTTCTTTCTTGTAGCTCCTATACACAATGGTATAACTTAACCGACCAAATGTATTTTTCAAGGGAGCTGACGAGACAAAGAGTGTAGGATTGGAGAAAACTCAAACATGAAGGAAGCTGCAAATGTCAAAAAAGTTCTCGCTGATAGACTACATGGGGACCTACTTAACACTATAGTTGGGGTCTGTCTTCCTGCTTTCTTGTAGCTCCCATACGCAGTGGTATAACTTAACCGACAGCATAAATTTTTTCGATGGGAGTTGAGCAGTCCAAGTGCATGGGATTGGAGATAGCTCCCACAGGAAAGCAGCTCCAAATGTTACACAGTGCTGGCTGAAAGACTACATGGGGACCAACCTAGTACTGTAGATGGGGTCTGCCTTGCTGCTTTTTGTAGCTCCCATACGCAGTGGTATAACTTCGATCGACACTATATTTTTTAAATGGCAGTTGGGCGCTCCAAGTGAGTTGAATTGGAGATAGCTCAACTGCTGTAGTAAGTAGGTCAGTCTGTATTTTTAAAGGGAGCTGACAATGCCAAGAGCTTGGGATTGCTGATACCTCCCACAGGAAAGCAGCTGAAAATGTGACATAGTGCTTACTGAGAGAGTAGTTTGGGACCTAATTACTACAGTCGGTGGGGTCTGCGTACCTGTTTTTTTGTAATTCTCATACGCAGTGGTATAACTTAACCGACATCATATATTTTTTCAATGGGCGTTGAGCAGTTTATGTGATTGGGATTGGAGATAGCGCCCACAGGAAAGCAGCTGCAAATGTGACACATTGCTGCTGTTAGACTACATGGGGACCTAATTTACTACTGTAGTTGGGGTCTGCCTTCCTGCTTTCTTGTACCTCCCCTATGCAGTGGTATAATGCTGAAGACAACGGGAGACAAGCCCACCATGTAGTGCAACATGTCTCAACTTTATTTGCAAAGATACAGCTCTTTTATAGATATAATAATCAGGCTCATACATATTGCAAAAGCTAAGATCATCATTGGTTCCCAGTTAGATGCAAACCTCACCCTCGTTTCAGCATACTCCATACTTGTGGCTGCTTAACCCAAACTAAGCTCCTGCTTTCTCATCCTGTTATCATACAAGTCTCTTGCTCTCACGTCTAAGGAGAAGGGGTCCAATATCTTATCGCTTAATGCTCACTGCCTAACTAGCTGGATTCTATCACGTACTCTTTCCTCTAGCCAAGTCTCCACAAAACTCACCACATTTCCCCCGTTTTCTTTTTTGAAAATGATATTAGTCTGCCACATCCTCTCAGATGTTCTTTCTATTGTCCGTTGAATACAATTTATAAAACAGGGAAACACTAACAATATAAATAAAACAATACCCATAAAGCCAATTCCATACATTATAACATTTCGCAACCAAGGGCCTATTCCCCATGCCTTAAACAATCCTTCAAGTCCTAATCCCTCTTCTTGTTTCAACTGATGGAATCCCTGTTGAAGTTCTTTCAGTTTGGCATGTATCGAGGTGGAATGGTCCGACAGGTTCATACAACACATGCCCTCAAATTCTTCACATCCATGTCCGTGGGCTAATAATAAAAAGTCTATGGCAGCTCTGTTTTGTAACACGACATGATTTACACTTTGAATATCAACTGTTAACATATCAATCATTTCTAAAGTTTTATTTAACTCGTCTTTAGTCCAATATCCTAACTGTTTAGCCAAGTTCATGGCCTTATTGGCTGCTCCTCCTGGCAAAAGGGTGGCAACTATGACTTGCTTCAGTTCACTCCAAAATCGTGGGGGACCAAGATCAGTACAATCAAACTCATAATAACTACGTTTTTTGCAGGAGCTGTTATTATGGACAGCAAACTGCATTAGCGTAGTTAAGTTAGCGTAGAATAAAGAGAGTTTCCCCAAATAACAGGGTCCACCCAGGGGATTTACTGGTATTCCGCTCCAGGCCCTTTCTCCACAGATTAAAAATAGACTCGTGGGCAATGTCTTCGGAGACATTACAGCTGGAATACAATTGCTTAAATATCGTTTCTGACTTCAAAGAAGAGTTTAAGGTGGCCCAATATTTTCGATTTCTATTAAAGTCATGGATATCCCCTGACATAAAACTTATCCAATTTTCCCCCAGTTCCATTAGCACCAAAGCTTGCATTGGCACTTCCAAACATGTCTATTTCCTCAGGGGGTGAGGCTAATGTGGTATTAAGGGACTTAATTATCTCACATTGACGTTTCCCATCCGAGTGATCGTGATCACCGCTAATTGTGTTCAGCCCCGTCCTATTACACAAGGTGTTATTGTCTACTAGTCCACAAAATTCCTCCGGATTCCACACGGGCAATCCTATCAAACACATTTTAAAAGGATTAGTAACCCCTCCCAAACTAAGACAAAGAGATGATTGACCAGTTTGATTAGCAAAGTTATCCAAATATTATCTCTAGGCTAATTAAAATGCATCAAGCTGTTAGCTATTATAGTTACACTAAAAGCTATGGTTATAACAAAACACCTCATTATTTTCATTAAATTCACTGTCTTTTTGTTATATAACCTTCAGTCTTTTGATTGTTAGCCAGTCCTCCAATGACCTCAAGACGAGGGTGTATTTATTCTTCAATCTCTTCCTGTCCTTTTTCGTCAGATGATTTGATCTCCGCAGCTTCAAGGACAGTTCTCTTCCACCTGGCTGGCACCCAAATGGATCCTGTGGGAGAATCAACACACAAATACCCACGTCCCCAGTATGATACTTTGGCCGTAGGCTGCCATATCCCTGTTTTAGGGTCACGATATTTAACCCATATTTCTTTCTTTCTCTCTCTTCTTTTGTGCCTTTGGATTATGATGTATTATTACAGGTGGTAGCTTCTGTTCCCCAAACACACACAGGTGGTTCATAACAAATAAGGCCTTTAACAATTTCACATGTGGGTCTTTCACATCTCCATATTTACCAAGATATCTTTTTAGAGTCCCATTAGCTCTTTCTATTATGGCCTGTCCTGTGGGGGAATGGGGAATCCCTGCTACATGTTTAACTCCCCATTGTCTCATAAACTGTTCTATGCTTCTACTTATATAGACCGGCCCATTGTCTGTCTTTATTTTCTGAGGAATTCCCATTGTTGCAAAACAACTATATAAATGACGCCCCACATGTATGGCCCTGTCCCCTGTCTGTGCTGTTGCACAAATGAATTTGCTCCATGTGTCTATGGTTACATGCACATATTTTAGTCTTCCAAACTCTGCCACGAGTGACATCCATCTGCCAAACTTCAACCCCTTGTTTACACCATGTGCTCACATCTGCCACCACCAGAACCTCCTCTCACTCCATCCCGTGCCCCCCTCTTCTGTACCTTCCACCTCTCACGTTAGAACCCGAGATCTTCCGGGCACCTACCACATCTCCCACTCCCTATGCTCGATGACTCCAGTGTCCTGTGGCACGGGCTGATACATTACGTGTCTGCCCAGCACATATGCTAGCTGAGTCAATTGCAGGAAGATATGATGTGGTGCTGGTCGTGTTCCACTTCACTATTCAATCCTGCCAATAGTTGAGTGACTCCATCTTGATATGTATCACTGCGAGCACTCCGAGAAACACGTCAATCTGCAAGAGAGACTCAGTAGACCGTTATATCTTCTGCGCCTTATGTTCTCCCCCTCCCTAAGACGGTTGAGCTATGAGTGCATTTAACGACCGCTTGTCCTTGGCTAGTTTGAGGGATACCGTGGCTCAATGCATGGAGATAGTTGGTATGTCCATGACCCCTCCGAGCAGCCTGCTCCACTGATTTTTAAAACTCAAATTTTACTAACAAGAATCAGATCTCCATAATCAGCAGCAAGGCTAGCGTGTTTCTATTACTTCTAATTGGTCCTTTCTCTGAAAGCCAGCTGTAGTTTTCTGTGACAAGCCTTTCAGTTTCACACGCTGCCGCAGCCTCCTCCCTGCCCGAAGCTGCTATCTCGTATGCATTTTTGCTTCTTCGTTTCTCACAGTCGAGAGCAACTCAAGGACAATCTGCACATTAGTTTAGCAACTCATGCCTGTTAAGCTGCTTCTTACCAACTGAAAAAAAAAAGCAATGCTGACAAACAAAGTTATTATACTCGTGCTAAAGGTAAAATCTCTATCAGGTCTATGTTGCAAAGTTGTATGGCTAATACTACTTACATTACTAATCAAGTCTTCTAATGTCATTGAGGTTTGGTTACTTTGTTTGCTAGGCCAGTATCCATTTGCATAGCTGAGTTAATAAAGCAGATGCTCCTACACCTGGAGCAAATATACTAGTTGCTATTATTGCTGAGGGAGACCAAAGGTAACATAGTCATCACATTCGCCAGTAAATGCATGGACAAACTGTTTTGGACAATGATGTTTCTAAATCACTGTGTGATTAGGCATCAAGGTCGTCAGTTGTCTCAGACTTCATGATCCCCTTTGTAATCTTGAGGATATTCCAGGCCATGCCTTGTCCGCACAGATCAGAAAAATTCCCTTTGGTAACTGTACAGGCACAAGACTAGACCTGGATCTTTTTGGTGAAGTATAATTGCACCAAGACTTTGTGTTCTTATACATGCCCAGGATGGGATCCACATTCTGTCCCAAATGTTTTGGTATTGCTGGTAAAATTAAACATAACACAAAAATCCATCTTTATAGATCCCAATAATTCTAACTCCTGTGGCTCTGTTGTCATTATTGGCAAGCATGAAATGATCAAATCCCAGCTGTCAACTTTGCCACTGCCCTTAACTAAGGGATTTGTTTTAATGCATTTGGTACAGGCCATTGTGCCACATCTGATGGAACTCCCACCAAACAGGTAGAAAAAGGATTATCTGGAGTGGCCATTGATAAACATATTGTAGACTGATTGATTGCTTTGGCCAGTGTAAGCCACATGTTCTGCTTGGGTTGTTGAAATTGCCTAAAACCGTTTACCACAATCATTTGAAGCATCAATAGTATGACAAAATTCTTACTTCTGATAAAAAAAAAAAAAACGATCCTTCACCAATGAGTCTAAAACACAGATCAGTTTTTATAAACCTTTTTAACCCTTTTTTCTTTCTTTTTTACTGTGTCACTGACTTCTCAATGCGAAAATGAGTCAATGAGTCTAAAACACAAACCACCTTTTAGCTTCTCAATGTCAAAATGTTCTGTTCTTCCAAGTTCCATTCCTGACACCTAAACCACCTTAGAAAGTTTCCACTGTAAGAAAACCACTATTCATCATCACATTTGCAGCAAAATGCATAACATCACGACCAACAGTTTTTACACTCTTTGAGGCAAGGGACTGAGGATGGAAAGGATGAGCCCAGCGGTCCGTGAGGGCTGCGGCCGGCGGTGTCCTTGCGCGGTGTGTGTGGGGCTGCACTCCGGAGACACTGACCGGGCGTGGGAAGCGGCTGCGCGGCGGCGGATGGAAGGGGCGGGGAGGGCGGGGTCTGGCTCACTCCGTGCCATCCCCGGCGCCGGCGGGGATGTTTTCTTTTTCTTCCCTCGCGTGCCCGATGGTGCCCAGTCTAACATGGGGTCACGCTCCCCCACTCTCCTCTGATCATCCTGCCCTGTACCCCCGCCCGACTCCGCCCACTCGGCATTCCCCTGCAAGTCATCTTAGGGGTAACTCGGCGGGCTGGGCTCGAATGGGAAGCAGCTCTCCCGCGGGGGCTCTGCTCCGAAGCCCCTTCGCCTCTCTGACTTTGTAAAAACTCTTGTGTAGAGAAGTTTTTTCTTCACTCCGCGTAGCCGCACCACCCCCCGTCTCCAAACCAGACTCCGTCTTCTAGCTCTCATTTCTGCCACTCCTCCACGTAGATCACTCATCTTCGGTGGCCAACGAGGCGGCTGACTTTTCCCCTTTGTCCCGCCTCCATTTCCGTCAGGCACCAACTTTGGCGGATCGTGGGCTGGCTGACTTTTCTCTTTTCTCGGTATCATCCGCCTCAGCGCCGCTCCCGGCACTACTCTCGGTGCTGCTCCAGGCGCTGCTCTCGGCGCCTCTCCCGGCACTACTGTCGGTGCCTCTCCCGGCGCTGACCGCTCTACATGCGGGCGGGGGAGCATTACTTTTGAGACGGTAGGAGTCAGCGGAGTGGTTTGGAACCAGTCATGCTCATAGTTTTTATTCTTACTCTGTGCTGCTGATGCATGCTCAACAGCCTTCTTTTCTGCCTGATGTTGCAACAACTCATTGTGCACTATCCTCCAAAGCTTCCCTAACTTTTTAGCTATCTTATCATCCTCCTACCTGTGGGGTAGCCTCCCACAGCAAATCCCCAAATTTATGCCATTCGCTCAATTCAGGCACTGTATGTAAATTCTGAAACACTCCCTTAGCATACCCATAACCTAACAACCCTGGTAGGTATTTTTGCAGATCTATACCCTTTATCTACCGCTTCTGCAAGGATGCAGTAAATAAATCATATGCTGCTTGCCTTTCCATACCTATTTGTCAGCGCGCTGTTGCAGCCCTTCAAGGTCCGGCGGCACGTATTGGCCGGGCTCGTCTATACGGTCACCCAGGGCACGGCATGTTCCCAATTTTCTCGCTTATTGCCATCCTCGCTGCATAGGACCCGTCGTCGCTCCGCCGTGGCGCCCAGTCGGTATATCACGTTGTCTGTGTAGCACGTCGGGGTCACCATTTGCTGAAGATGACGGCAGACAAGCCCACCCTCTAGTGCAAAAAGTCTCAACTTTATTTGCAAAGATACAGTTCTTTTATAGATACAATAATCAGGCTCATACCTATTGCAAAAGCTAAGCTCATCATTGGTTCCCAGTTAGATGCAAACCTCGCCCTTGTTTCAACATACTCCAGATACTGGTGGCTGCTTAACCCAAATTAAGCTCCTGTTTTCTCATCCTGTTATCCTACAATTCTCTTGCTCTCATGTCAGTGAGCAGGAGTCCAATATCTTATTGCTTAATGCTCACTGCCTAACCAGCTGTATTCTATCATGTCCTCATTCCTCTAGCCAAGTCTCCACATAACTCCCCACAGTATAACTTAAACGACAGGGTATATTTTTTCAATGGGACCTGAGCAGTCCAAGTCAGTGGGATTGGAGACATCTCCCGCCGTAAAGCAGCTGCAAATTTAACACAGTGCTGGCTGATAGACTACATGGGGACTTATTTACTACTGTAGGTGGGGTCTGCCTTCCTGCTTTCTTGTAGCTCCCATACGCAGTAGTATAACTTCTACCGATAGTCAGTATTTTTTCAGTGGGATTTGAGCAGTCCAAGTGAGTGGGATTTTATATAGCTCCCACATGAAAGCAGCTGCAAATGTGACACAGTACTGTCTGATAGACTACATGGACACCTACTTACTACTGTAGGTGAAGTCTGCCTTCCTGCTTTCTTGTAGCTATCTTACGCAGTGGTATAACTTCTACCGACAGTCTCTCTTTTCAAAGGGAGCTGACCAGGCCAAGAGCGTGCAATTGGAGATAGCTCCCAGAAGAAAGCAGCTGAAAATGTGACACAGTGCTGGCTGATATACTACATTGAGACCTACTTACTACTGTAGGTGAGGTCTGCCTTCCTGCTTTCTTTTAGCTCCCATAGGCAATAGTATAACTTCTACCGCCAGCACGTATTTTTCCAATGGGATCAAAGCAGTCCAAGTGAGTGGGATTGGAGATAGCTCCCACAGGAAAGAAGCTGAAAATGTAAAAAAAAAAAGGCTGATAGACTAAATTGGGACCTACTTACTTCTGTAGGTGGGGTCTTCCTTACTGCTTTCTTGTAGCTCCCATACGCATTGGTATAACTTCTACGGACAGTCTGTATTTTCAATCGGATGTGAACAGGACAAGAGCGTGGGATTGTAGATAGCTCCCACAGGAAAGCAGCTGCAAATGTGAAACAGTGCTGCCCGATAGACTACATGGGGACCTACTTAACACTTTAGTTTTGCTCTGCCTTCTTGCTTTCGTCTACCTCCCATAAGCAGTGGTATAACTTAACCGACACCATATGTTTTTTCAATGGGACCTGAGAAATACAAGTGAGTGTTATTGGAGACAGCTCCCACAGGAAAGCAACTGAAAATGTGACACAGTGCTGGCTGATAGACTACATGGGGACTGACTTAACACTTTAGTTGTGGTCTGCCTTCCTGCTTTCTTGTAGCTCCCATATGCAGTGGTATAACTTCTACCAACAGAATGTATTTTTAAAGAAAGTTGAAGAGGTCAAGTACGTGGGATTACAGATAACTCCCACAGGAAAGCAGATGCAAATGTGAAACAGTGCTGCCCGATAGACTACATGGGGACCTACTTACTACTGTAGGTGGGGTCTGCCTTCCTCATTACCTGTAGCTCCCATAAGCAGTGGTATAACTTCTACCGACAGCATATATTTTTTTCAATGGGAGTTGAGCAGTCCAAGTGACTGGGATTGGAGAAATCGCCCACAGGAAAGCAGATGCAAATGTGACACAGTGCTGGCTGATAGTCTACATGGGGATCTACTTACTACTGTAGGTGGGGTCTGCCTTCCTGCTTTCTTGTAGCTCCCATAAGCAGTGGTATAATTTAACCAAAAGTCTGTATTTTTTCAATGGGCATTGAGCAGTCCACGTGAGTGGGATTGGAGATAGCTCCCACAGGAGAGCAGATGAAAATGTGATACAGTGCTGGCTGATAGACTACATGGATACCTACTTAGTACTGTAAGTTGGGTATGCCTTCCTGCTTTCTTGTAGCTCCCAAACGCAGTGGTACAACTTAACCGACAGCATATATTTTTTCAATGGGAGTTTAGCAGTCCAAGTGTCTTGGACTGGAGATAGCTCCCACAGGAAAGCAGCTGCAAATGTGACACAGTGTCGACTTATAGACTGCATGGGAACCTACTTAACACTGTAGTTTTGGTCTGCCTTCCTGTTTTCCTTTACCTTATATACGGAGTGGTATAATTTCTACCGACAGTCTGTATTTCTTCAATGGGAGCTGAGCAGTCCAAGTGAGTGGAATTGGAGATAGCACCCATAGGAAAGCAGCTGGAAATGTGACACAGTGCTGGCTGATAGACTACTTTGGGACCTACTTACTACTGTAGGTGGGGTCTGCCTTCATGCTTTCTTTTAGCTCCCATAGGCAGTGGTATAAGTTCTACCCCCAGCATGTATTTTTTCAATGGGAGATGATCAATCCAAGTTAGTAGGATTGGAGATAGCTACCACAGGAAAGTAGGTGCAAATGTGACACAGTGCTGGCTGATAGACTACATGGGGATCTACTTACTATTGTAGGTGGGGTCTGTCTTCCTGTTTTCTTGTACCTCCCATATGCAGTCGTATAACTTCTACCGACAGCATATATTTTTTCAATGGGAGTTGAGCAGTCCAAGTGACTGGAATTTGAGATAGCGCCCATAGGAAAGCAGCTGGAAATGTGAAACAGTGCTGGCTGATAGACTACATGAGGACCTACTTACTACTGTAGTTAGGGTCTGCCTTCCAGCTTTCTTGTAGATCCCATATGCAGTGGTATGAATTAAGCGACAGCATATATATTTTCAATGGGACCGGAGCAGTCCAAGTGAGTGGGATTGGAGATAGCTCCCTGTAGTGGGTCTGGGATGGTAGTGATTTTCCACAGCAGCTCGTGCAGGGGAGCTGAACTTTGCAGGACGGGGCCCACAGGTGACCAACCCCTCCTCCCCCAGAACAGCCATCTCTTGATCTCAAAGGAGGAAAACTGGTCTGTGGCTCACCTGACGCCAAGGGAACATGCTTGGAAGGGAGAGATCCCATAGACTTGTCAGAGCGTCTTGTAAACAGCAGCCTTGCAGTAACTCTGGGAGGAAAGACCACACAGGAAGATTGAGCTCCTGAGAGCTGCCTATGGCACTCTGGGGGCTCTTTCTCTTTCCAGGTGGAGGTTCTCAGCCCCTTCTAAGCAGAGGGCCACCAAATGTACCCAACACACCCCAGCTGAGGGCAAATGGCCAGGAGGGTCTGCTGATCTGGGCATAAAGCTCTTGTGTGGGTACAGGTGTCAGCCCCTGGCACAGAAAGTCCCTGCGGCAGTTGCAGGCAGCTGCCGTGTTGCAGGGAAGTGTCCTTCCCCGAACCCGTCCCGTCCCTGCTGCTCCCAGCCTGGCTCAGTCTGGGGGGCTGGCGGTGCTCGGGAGCTGCTGCTCACCGTGTGCTGTCGGCTCAGTGGCCCCACGGCCAATGTGGCCCTGTCAGGGACACGGGGACACAGGCCCAGGGAGCGTTGCCAGGGGCGCAGGGGGCTCTGTGACCTCATTCTGCGTGGGCCAGTCCCGGCAGCTGAGAGGGCGGCTGGATGCAGGAATGGGCAACCTGCTCCCGGCCTCTCCTCACTCTCCCCTTCTCAAGGAGAAGGAGTTGCTCTCTCTGTGAGGGAGCAATTAGACTGCATTGGGCACTGGAATTTCTCACCACGATGAACAAGGCCATCAAAATAGATTTTTACACTGTCTACAGACAGGTGGAGAATTCTGAGTAGGTTCCAGTCCAGTGGTTTTGTATAATGAATAAAGATAAGTCCCAGCAACTAATTCAGGATATCTCAAAAATCTCACAAATCAAAGTCCGCAAGCGCATCAGGGGCAGAGAAATTTTTGTGAGTTGGCAATTTATGAAAGTTGCTGGTCCTAGAATGGGAGTTACATGCCCTGTACCTAGATCTCGCAGAGAAGTTGTGCTTCAGTAAATAATTGCTGGAATCGGGTAATTCCATGCCAACTTGGCTTTCTTTTGAACATCTTTCTTTCAAAATCTCAAGATCTTTCTTAGAACTGCTAGTTTAACTCTAGCTGCCCAGGTGATCAGTACCTGGGTGTCCGCAGACAGCGTGAACAGCCTCTGCAGAATTCAGGATGCACTGAAACAGCAGGTGAGAAGCTGAATTCACGGCCAGGTGGGACTTCTGCCCATAGGCTCCCAACAACGCTGTTTCCGATTTCCCTGAAAGTCTAAGGAACAATTAATTCTGCAAAGTACCAACAGCGGTGGCCATTTCCAAATTAACTTATGTGTTCTGGGAGACAGCCCAGCTCAGTCATCAAGACAGGAACCTTTCAAAAATTATGACTCCAGGGTGACAAATTCTATGGGCAGTGGTGGAATAAAACCAAGTGCTATAGTCCATAGTTTTTTTCTGTTGTACCTGGTGACAGGACAAGGGGCAATGGGATGAAGCTGGAACACAAAAGATCCCATTTAAACACAAGAAAAACCTTGTGTTACAGTTGAAGTGAGGGAGCACTGGCACAGGCTGCCCAGGGAGGGTGTGGAGGCTCCTTCCCTGGGAGGACTTCCAAACCCGCCTGGACGCGTTCCTGTGACCTGATCTAGGTGGACGCGTTTTGGCAGGGGAGTTGGACTGGATGGTCTCGAGAGTGTCCCCGTGTCCTTTACCTTATATACGGAGTGGTATAATTTCTACCGACAGTCTGTATTTCTTCAATGGGAGTTGAGCAGTCCAAGTGAGTGGAATTGGAGATAGCACCCATAGGAAAGCAGCTGGAAATGTGACACAGTGCTGGCTGATAGTCTACATGGAGGTCTACTTACTACTGTATGTGGGGTCTGCCTTCCTACTTTCTTGTAGCTCCCATACGCAGTGGTAGAACTTAACCGTCAGCAAAAATCTTTTTTCAATGGGACTTGAGCAGTCCAAGTGAGTGTTATTGGAGATACCGCCCACAGGAAAGAAGCTGCAAATGACACAGAGTGCTGGCTGATAGACTACATCGGAGTCTACTTACTACTGTACGTGGGGTCTACCTTACAGCATTTTTGTGACTTCCATGCACAGTGGTATAACTTAACCGACAGCATATATTTTTTCAATGGGACCTGACAAGTACAAGTGAATGTTATTGGAGATAGCTCCTACAGCAAAGCAGATGCAAACGTAACACAGTGCTGGCTGATAGATTACATGGGGACCTACTGATTACTGCAGGTGAGGTCTGCCTTCCTGCTTTCTTGTAGCTCCCATACGCAGTGATATAACTTCTACCGACAGCATATATTTTTTCAGTGTTAGTTGAGCAGTCCAAGTGAGTGGGATTGGGGATAGCTCCCACAGGAAAGCAGCTGCAAATGTGACACATTGCTGGCTGATAGACTACATGGGGACCTACTTACTACTTTAGGTGGGGTCTCCCTTCCTTCTTTCTTGTAGCTCCCATCGGCAGTGGTATAACTTCTACCGCCAGCATGTATTTTTTCAATGGGTGCTGAGCAGGCACAGTGAGTGGGATTAGAGGTAGCGCCCACAGGAAAGCAGGTGCAAATGTGACACAGTGCTGGCTGATAGAGTACATGAGGACCTACTTACTAGTGTAGGTGGGGTCTCCCTTTCTGCTTTCTTGTAGCTCCCATTCACAGTGGTATAACCTCTAATGAGTCTGTATTTTTTCAATGGGACCTGAGCAGTACAAGTGAGTGTTATTGGAGATAGCTCCCTGTAGTGGGTCTGGGATGGTAGTGATTTTCCACAGCAGCTCCTGCAGTGCTGTGCTTACTGTTGATATCAATATTATGACTACCGCTTGCACAGCATCAGGGCTGTCCCTCCAGCATTCCTTCCGCCACCTTCACCAAGAGCTGTGGGTGGGCATGATCTTGGGAGGGACTATGGCCAGGACAGCTGACCCAGGCTGACCATGGAGATATTCCATACCGTATAACGTCAGCTCAGTAATATAAACTGGGGGAGAGGAGCAGGAAGGGGAGGCGAGATTCATTTCTGACCTTCCAAAAGCAACCGCTACGCGTACTGAAGCCCTGCTTCTCGGGAGGTGGCCGGACATTGCTGCTGATGGGAAGTAGAGAGTAACAGTTTTATTTGCTTTTGCTTTGCTTCCCGCGCGTGCGGCTTTGCTGCTTATTTATTAAACTGCTTTTATCTCAACCCATGAGACTCCCATCTTATTTTC
Source organism: Colius striatus (assembly GCF_028858725.1). Lineage (NCBI taxonomy): Eukaryota > Metazoa > Chordata > Aves > Coliiformes > Coliidae > Colius > Colius striatus. The sequence goes on from NC_084789.1 coordinate 32,884,141, forward strand.
TTCCCTTCCCTGGCTTGCTGAGGAGGTGGGGGATAAAGCGGTGTGGTGGGCACCTGGCATCCAGCCAGACTCAAACTACCACGGCCATTTTGGCGCCCAACGTGGGGCGAGATTATAGCAGTTTTACATTAACTCCATTGCAATTACAGTAAGCCAATGAGTGCAAAGTTCCTGTGCTGGTCACACAGCCTTGCTGTTATGCAGCTTATCTTACACTTTCTAATGTTTGGGAACACGATGCTACTAACATTGACTCTGTGCTGTGCTTTAACCTTAATAGCTTTTCTAAGCTGGCTATAGGATTTTGTGAAAAGGATGAAAGGGCCTGGGAACATGATGGCCCAAATAATAATAGCAAGTCTCATTCTGTTACTGATGGATTTACTGTGCTGTGGGAGCTATCTTGTGGAAGCCATGGGGCAAAGCACCTCGTTCCCCTCAGCTCGGACTGATCTAGACAATTTTGTTATACAGACTTCCCAGGTCCTTAGTCAGCCTTATATGAGAGTTTTAATATTACTAATTAACATGGTTGGTATATGACATATTTTGTGGAATCTGGACTCATCTGGGTATCAGAGAGGACAAATTTGCGATGGAAACATGTTAAAATGTCCCTTAAAGTGGCCAGTCCCTGGGTGAAAGGGTGTGTGGATGAATTTGGGCAAATTCCTAGGATGGTTATCACCTCCTGTAAGCTGGGATTTTACATCTGAACAGATGAAAAACCCTGCTTTACTGTCACGCCATCTGATAGAGGGGTGTCTTACCTACCCTAATGAGGCCCATCAGGTTCAGGCACTATACTAGGGCCTAGCCTCTGCCTACCGAGCTGCATTCCAGTCATCTCAGAGAACTATGATTGAAATGGAAACTCAAACGGTACCTGAGACCAACATGGTTAAGTCAGTCGCAGTCCAGTCCTCTCAGAGAACTATGACCGAGGTGGAAATTCAAACTATACCTGAGACTATCATTGTTGAGTCAGGGAATCAAACAACAACCACAGTGGTTGCCCCAGTAGTGAAAAAGAAGCAGTGGATAAGGAGGTCAAGTCCATATCATCGATTAGTAAGGGCAGAAGAGGAGGAAGAGGAAAGCCTAGAAGAAGAAATTGGTCCTTTGGTAAGGAGATCAGGAGAAGGAGTGAAAGAAAACGAAAAGGAAATGGAAACTACTCAGTCCCTCACCTCAACAGAACTTAGAGATATGCGAAAAGATTACAGTCGCCAGCCAGGTGAGCGGATTGGTGCCTGGCTGCTCCGATGTTGCTGGGGCTGACAGTCAGCAATTGGAAGGCAGAGAAGCCCAACAGCTAGGATCTCTTGCTAGGGACCGGGGAATTGATAGAGGCATTGGAAAGAAGACCTCAATTTGTAGTCTCTGGAAACGGCTCCTCTCAAGTGTACGGGCAAGATACCCATTCAAGGAAGACCTTGTAAATGCCCGAGGAAAGTGGACTAGAGCTAATGAAGGGATCCAATATCTAAGGGAATTAGCTGATTTGGAAGCCATCTATGGTGATCTAAATAATGCCGAGGCCTCCACAGACCCAGACGATGTCCAGTGTACACGGGCCATGTTGAGAAAAGTGATCCAGAGTGCCCCAGCTACATATTCTAATATCCTGACAATGGTGTATCATCCAGACATGGACATACCAACAGTGGAGAGGGTATCTTCTTGGTTACAGAACTATGAAGAGAGCCTCTGCACCTCCTCATCAGTGTGGGATGATGGCCTGACTGTCAGATCTGCCTCAAGATTTCAGTCATCCACTGCCCCAACCAGGTGAAAAGGAAGTCCCAGACGCAGGAGTACACCGCGAAATGAACTCTGGCTCTTTTTGCGTGGCCAAGGAGCGGATATGAGGAAGTGGGATGGTGAACCCACTTTTAAGCTGGAAGCGCGTGTACGTGAACTAAGGGGGAAGACAGCTGTTAGAAAAGGACCACCCAAGAGGGCTGTCAGCAGAGTGGCTGCCAAAACAAAAGAGGACAATCAACAATCTCCAAGACATAGAAGAACTGCAACTACTTCCTTCGATGCCAATGAGGAGACTTCAGGTCTGCAATTGCAAGGATCAGATAGCGAATACTCTGATGAAGAACAGAAATAGAGGGTCCCTGCCTCCAGCCAGGAGGAGGAAAGGGATGACCGAATCTACTGGACTGTGTGGGTTCGATGGCCTGGCACTTCAAACCCACAAAAGTATAAAGCCTTAGTAGACACAGGGGCACAGTGTACATTGATGCCATCAAGGTATAGAGGCACAGATTCTGTCTGGATCTCTGGAGTGACAGGGGGATGTGAAGAATTATCTGTATTAGAGGCTGAAGGGAGCTTAACAGGGGACAAATGGAAAAAACACCCCATTGTGACTGGTCCAGAGGCCCCTTGTATTCTTGGCATAGATTACCTCAGGAGAGGGTACTTCAAAGACCCCAAGGGGTATCGATGGGCTTTTGGTATAGTCACTGTAGATATAGAGAAAATCAAACAACTCTCTAATTTACCTGGCCTCTCAGAAGACCCTTTTGTTGTGGGATTGCTGCAGGTTCAAGAGCAACAGGTACCAATTGCTACCAGGACAGTGCACCGGAGGCAATATCGCACGAACCGAGATTCCCTGACTCCCATCCGTGAATTGATTCATCAACTGGAGGCTCAAGGAGTAATTAGCAAAACTCATTCCCCATTTAATAGTCCCATATGGCCTGTGAAAAAATCTGATGGAGGGTGGAGGTTAACAGTAGACTATCGTGGCCTGAACGAAGTGACACCACCACTGAGTGCTGCTGTACCAGACATGTTAGAGCTCCAGTATGAACTGGAGTCAAAAGCAGCCAAGTGGTATGCTACGATTGACATCGCTAATGCATTCTTCTCAATTCCATTGGCAGCAGAGTGCAGGCCACAATTTGCCTTCACATGGAGAGGTGTCCAATATACCTGGAATCGATTGCCCCAGGGGTGGAAACATAGTCCTACTATTTGCCATGGTCTAATCCAAACTGTGCTGGAAACGGGTGATACCCCTGAACATTTACAGTACATTGATGACATAATTGTATGGGGCAACAAGGCAGAAGAAGTGTTTGAGAAAGGGAAAAGAATAATACAGATTCTCCTGAAAGCTGGTTTTGCTATAAAAAGAAACAAAGTTAAGGGACCTGCACAAGAGATACAGTTTTTGGGCATAAAATGGCAAGATAGGCGTCGGCATGTGCTTATGGATGTTGTGAATAAAATAGCTACTATGTCTCAACCGACTAATAAGAAAGAAACACAAGCTTTCCTGGGCCTTGTGGGATTCTGGAGGATGCATATCCCAGGTTATAGTCAGCTTGTGAGCCCTCTCTTTAGAGTAACCACAAAGAAGAACTGTTTTGAGTGGGGTCTTGAGCAACAACAAGCTTTTCAACAAATTAAACAGGAAACAGCTCGTGCAGTCGCCCTTGGGCCCATCCGTACAGGATCAGATGTGCAGAATATCCTCTACACTGCCGCTGGAGAGCATGGTCTCACCTGGAGCCTCTGGCAGAAAACATCTGGAGAAACCCGAGGTCGACCATTAGGGTTTTGGAGCCGAGGATATCGAGGATCGGAAGCCCACTACACCCCAACTGAAAAAGAAATACTAGCAGCATATGAGGGACTTGGAGCTGCTTCAGAAGTCATTGGCACAGAAGCTCATCTCCTCTTGGCACCACGTCTGCCTGTGTTACACTGGATGTTCAAAGGCAAAAAACCCCTTCTATACATCATGCAACCAGCGCTACATGGAGTAAGTGGATGGCGTTGATTACACAACGATCTCGGCTGGGGAAATCTAATCGCCCAGGAATCCTGGAAGAAATCATGGACTGGCCAGAAGGCAGAGATTTTGGAGCATTGCCTGAGGAAGTAGCTCGTGCCCAAGAGGCACCACCATAAAATGAACTATCAGAAGATGAGAGGCATTATGCTTTGTTTACTGATGGATCCTGCCGCGTGGTAGGAAATCATCGTAGGTGGAAAGCTGCTGTGTGGAGTCCCAAACGACAAGTTGTTGAGGCCACTGAAGGAAAAGGTGAGTCAAGTCAGTTTGCTGAAGTGAAGGCTATCCAACTAGCTCTAAAGATTGCAGAACGAGAGAAGTGGCCAGTACTCTATCTTTACACTGACTCCTGGATGGTGGCTAATGCTCTATGGGGATGGCTACAGCAATGGAAGAAGACCAACTGGCAGCGCAAGGGTAAACCCATCTGGGCTGCTGCATTATGGCAAGACATTGCTTCTCGGGTGGAAAATATGACTCTGAAAGTACGTCATGTAGATGCTCATGTGCCAAAAAGCCGTGCCAATGAAGAACAATGGAATAACCAACAGGTAGATAAAGCTGCCAAAATTGAAGTAGCTCAGGTAGACCTAGACTGGGAGCGTAAAGGTGAGCTATTCATAGCTCGATGGGCCCATGAAAGATCAGGACATCTGGGAAGAGATGCAACATATAGATGGGCTCGTGATCGAGGGGTGGACTTGACCATGGAAGCCATTACACAGGTCACCCACGAATGTGAAACGTGTGCCGCAATCAAGCGAGCCACACGAATCAAGTCTCCCTGGAACGGAGGCCGATGGTTGGGTTTTCAATATGGTGAGGCCTGGCAAATTGACTATGTTGGACCGCTACCACAAACACATCAAGGCAAGCGTTCTATACTCACCATGGTGGAAGCAACTACCGGTTGGTTGGAAACATACCCTGTAAACCATGCCACGGTCCGAAATACTGTCTTGGGTCTTGAAAGGCAAGTTTTGTGGCGACACGGCACTCCAGAAAGAATTGAGTCAGATAATGGAACTCATTTTCAAAATAATCTCATAAACTCCTGGGCAAAGAAACATGGCATTGAGTGGATATACCACATCCCCTATCACCCACAAACCTCTGGAAACATTGAGAGATATAACGGATTGCTAAAGAACATGTTGAGAGCACTGGGCAATGGGGCATGGAAGCAGTGGGATAAAAATTTAGCAGAAGCCACTTGGCTGGTCAATAGCAGAGGTTCAACTAACCGTCCTGGTCCTGCCCAAAGAAAACCACTACATACTGTGGGAGGAGATAAGGTCCCTGTAGTGCACCCAGGGAAATGGCTGGGGAAGGCAGTATGGGTTGCACCTCCCATGGGAAAGGGCAAACCCATTCGTGGGATTGTCTTTGCTCAAGGGCCTGGCTGTACTTGGTGGGTGATGAGAAAGGATGGGGAAACTCGATGTGTACCTCAAGGAGACTTAACCTTGGGGGAAAAATAACCTGTTATGTGAGTTATCTGTTGTAGATGAACTTTGCAAGAAAAACCAGACAAGTGGACAAACCAAGCCGGTGCTGGTGCCCAACACTGAACATACTGTTTCCCCTGGCCTGGATATCCATCTTGATGGATGAGACAGAAGTTATGGCCTGCTCCAGTGAACATCTAAAGAGAATGAAAGATATAAGAATGTTGTTTGTTTGTTTGATGCAAGATGCAAGAGAGAATACAAGAATGATGTATGTCTGTTGAAGAGTGGGGGTACTGGTTAATGAGAGTATATAAGAATGTATATGGGTTGTTAAAAAGGTTTGTCTGAGCATGACATAAATGGTATGGAATAAGGGGTGGAGACTGTAGTGGGTGTGGGACGGTAGTGATTTTCCACAGCAGCTCCTGTAGTGCTGTGCTTACTGTTGATATCAATATTCTGACTACCGCTTGCACAGCATCAGGGCTGTCCCTCCAACATTCCTTCCCCCACCTTCACCAACAACTGTGGATGGGCATGATCTTGGGAGGGACTATGGCCAGGACAGATGACTCAGGCTGACCAAGGAGATATTCCATACCATATGACGTCAGCTCAGTAATATAAACTGGAGGAGAGGAGCAGGAAGGGGAGGCGAGATTCATTTCTGGCCTTCCAAAAGCAACCGCTACGCGTCCTGAAGCCCTGCTTCTCGGGAGGTGGCCGGACATCACTGCTGATGGGAAGTAGAGAGTAACAGTTTTATCTGCTTTTGCTTTGCTTCCCGCGCGCGCAGCTTTACTGCTTCTTTATTAAACTGCTTTTATCTCAACCCACAAGACTCCCATCTTATTTCCTCCCCTTCCCTGGCTTGCTGAGGAGGTAGGGGATAAAGCTGTGTGGTGGGTACCTGGCATCAAACCAGGCTCAAACTACCACACTCCCAGAGGAAAGCAGCTGCAAATGTGACACAGTGCTGGCTGATAGAATACATGGGGGCCTACTTACTACTGTAGGTGGGGTCTGCCTTCCAGCTTTTTTGTAGCTCCCATACGCAGTGGTATAACTTCTACCGACAGTCTGTATTTTTTCAATGGGAGTTGAGCAGTCCAAGTGAGTGGGATTTGAGACAGCTCCCAAAGGAAAGCAGCTGCAAATGTGACACAGTGCTGGCTGATAGAATACATGGGGACCTACTTACTACTTTAGGTTGGGTCTGCCTTCCTGCTTTCTTGTAGCTCCCATACGCAGTGGTATAACTTCTACCGACAGTCTTTATTTTCAAAGGGAGCTGACGAGGCCAAGAGCGTGCAAATAGAGATAGCTCCCACAGGAAAGCAGCTGAAAATATGACACAGTAGTGGCTGATATACTACAGTGGGACCTACTTACTAGTGTAGATGGGGTCTGCCTTCCTGCTTTCTTGTATTTCCCATACGCAGTGCTATAACTGCCAGCATGTATTTTTGAAGGCAGCTGATGAGGCCAAGAGAGTGCTATTGGAGATAATTCCCACAGGAAAGCAGCTGCAAATGTGAAATAGTGCTGGCTGATAGACTACATGGGGACCTACATACTACTGTAGATGGGGTCTGCATTCCTACTTTCTTGTACATCCCATATGCAGTGTTATAACTTCTTCCAACAGTCTGTATTTTTTCAATGGGAGTTGAGCAGTCCACGTGAGTGAGATTGGAGATAGCTCCCACAGGAAAGAAGCTGCAAATGTGACACAGTGCTGGCTGACAGACTACTTTGACACCTACTTAACACTGTAATTGGTGTCTGCCTTCAGGCTTTCTTGTAGCTCCCATATGCAGTGTTATAACTTATACGGACAAAATGTATATTTAAAGGGAGCTGACTAAGCCAAGAGCGTAGGATTGGAGGTAACTCCCACAGGAAAGCAGCTGAAAATGTGACACAGTGCTGGCTTATAGACTACATGGGGACCTGCTTAAAACTGTAGGTTAGGTTTGCCTTCTTGCTTTCTTGTAGCTCCCATATGCAGTGGTATATATAACTTAACCGTTTGCAAATATTTTTTCAATGGGCGTTGAGCAGTCCAAGTGAGTGGGATTGGATATAGCTCCCACAAGAAAGCAGCTGCAAATGTGAAACAGTGCTGACTGACAGACTACATGGGGATCTACTTACTACTGTAAGTGCGTGTGCCTATCTTCTTTCTTGTAGCTCCCATACGCAGTGGTTTAACTTATACCGACAGAATGTATCTTTAAAGGGAGCTGACGAGTTCAAACACTTGTTATTGGAGATAAGTCCCACAAGAAAGCAGCTGCAAATGTGACACAGTGCTGGCTGATAGACTACATGGGGAGCTACTTACTTCTTTAGGTGGGGTCTGCCTTCCTGCTTTCTTGTAACTCTCATACGCAGTGATATAACTTAACCAACAGAATGTATTTTTAAAGAGAGCTGACGAGGCCAAGAGCGTGGGATTAACGATATGCCCCACAGGAAAGCAGCTGGGAATGTGACATAGTGCTGGCTGATAGACTACATGGGGACCTACTTATTACTGTGGGTGGGGTCTTCCTTCCCGCTTTCTTGTAGCTCCCATACAGAGTGGTATAACTTCTACCGACAGTCTGTATTTTTAACTGGAGTTGAGCAGTCTAAGTGAGTGGGATTGGAGTAGCTCCCACAGGAAGGCAGCTGCATATTTGACACAGTGCTGTCTGATAGACTACATCGAAACCTACTTAACACTTTATTTTGGGTCTGCTTTCCTTTTTTCTTGTACCTTCCATACGCAGTGGTATAACTTATACCGAAAGAATGTATTTTTAAAGGGAGCTGACGAGGCCGAGAGCGTAGGATTGGAGATAACTCCCACAGGAAAGCAGCTGGAAATGTGACACAGTGCTGGCTCATAGACTACATGGGAACCTACTTACTACTGTAGGTGAAGTTTGCCTTCCTGCTTTCTTGTAGCTCCCATACGCCGTGGTATAACTTCTACCGAATTGGGGAGTTTTTTGGACACTTTACTAGAGGAATGAGGACATGATAGAATAGAGGCAGTAAGCATTAACCGATAAGATATTGGACTATTACTCAAGAACGTGAGGGCAAGAGAGTTGTATGATAACTGGATTAGAAAGCAGGAGCTTAGTTTGGGTTTAGCAGCCACAAGTATATGGAGTATTTTGAAGCAAGGGTGAGGTTTGCACCTAACTGGGAACCAATAATGAACTTAGCTTTTGCAACATGTATGAGCCTGATTATTGTATCTATAAAAGAGATGTATCTTTGCAAATAAAGTTGAGATTTTTTGCACTACAGAGTTGGGTTGTCTCCTGTCATGTTCAGGAAATGGTGACCCCGACGCGATACACGAAGAATGTGATATACCAACTGGGCGCCACGGCGGAGCAACGAAGGGGTTCGGGTCCTATGCAGCAAGGACGGCAATAAGCGTGAAAATTGGGAACACACCGCGCCCTGGGTGACCGTATAGAGGAGCACGGCTGATACGTGCCACCGGACCTTGAACGGTTGCAACAGCACGCTTACAAATAGGTATGGAAAGGCAAGTGGCATATAATTTATTTACTGCATTCTTGCAGAAGTGGCAGATAAAGGGTATAGATCTGCAAAAGGACCTACCAGGGTTGTTAGCTTATGGGTATGCTAAGGGAGTGTTCCAGAATCCACATACAGTGCATGAATTGAGCGAATGGCGTAAATTTGGGGATTTGCTATGGGAGGCTACCCTGGAGGATGATAAGATAGCTAAAAAGTTAGGGAAGCTTTGGAGGATAGTGCACAATGAGTTGCTGCAACATTAGGCAGAAAAGAAGGCTGTTGAGCACGCATCCTACCGTCTCAAAAGTAATGCTCCCCCCGCCCGCGTGTATAAGCTTCGGGAGAGGCACCGACAGTAGTGCTGAGAGAGGTGTCTGGAGAGGTGCCGGGAGCAGTGCCGGGGACGCGCCGAGAGCAGCACCGAGAGCCGCACCGAGAGTAGTGTCGGGAGCGGTGCTGAGGCGGATGATACTGAGAAAAGAGAAAAGTCAGCCAGCCTACGCTCCGCCAAAGTTGACGCCTGATGGAAATGGAGACGGGAAAAAGGGGAAAAGTCAGCTGCCTCGTTGACCACCGAAGATGAGCGATCTACGTGGAGGAGTGGCAGAAATGAGAGCTAGAAGACGGAGTCTGGTGAGGAGATGGGGGGTGGTGCGGCTACGCGGAGTGAAGAAAAATCTTCTTCTCTACACAAGAGTTTTTACAAAGTCAGAGAGGCGAAGGGGCTTCGGAGCAGAGCCCCCGCGGGAGAGCTGCTTCCCATTTGAGCCCAGCCCGCCGAGTTACCCCTGGGACAACTTGCAGGGGAATGCGAAGTGGGCGGAGTCAGGCGGGGGTGCAGAGCAGGATGATAAGAGGAGAGTGGGGGAGCGCGACCCCATGTTAGACTGGGCACCATCGGGCACGAGATGGAAGAAAAAGAAAACACGGAAGAGAGTAATACCGACTGCGCCGCCGGCGCCGGGGACGGCACGGAGTGAGACAGACCCCACCGGCCTTTCCATCCTCAGCCGCCGACGCGCAGCCACTTCCCGCGCCCCGTCAGTGTCTCCGGAGTGCCCCCCACACACACCACGCATTGACACCACCGGCCCCAGCCCTCACGGACCGCTGCGCTCATCCTTTCCATCCTGAATCCATTGCCTCAAAGAGTGTAAAAACTGTTGGTCGTGATGTTATGCATTTTGCTGTAAATGTGATGATGAATAGTGGTTTTCTTACAGTGGAAACTTTCTAAGGTGGTTTAGGTGTCAGGAATGGAACTTGGAAGAACAGAACATTTTGACATTGAGAAGCTAAAAGGTGGTTTGTGTTTTAGACTCATTGGTGAAGGAATTTTTTTTGTTTTGATCAGGAGTGAAAACAAATGGATTTTGTCATACTATTGATGCTTCAAATGATTGTGGTAAACGGTTTTAGGCAATTTCAACAACCCAAGCAAAACATGTGGCTTACACTGGCCAAAGCAATCAATCGGTCTACAATATGTTTATCAATGGCCACTCCAGATAATCCTTTTTCTACCTGTTTGGTGGGAGTTACATCAAATGTGGCACAATGGCCTGTACCAAATGCATTAAAACCAAATCCCTTAGTTAAGGGTAATGGCAAAGTTGACAGCTGGGATTTGATCATTTCATGGTTGCCAATAATTACAAAAGAGCCACAGGAGTTAGAATTATTGGGATCTATAAAGATGGATTTTTGTGCTATGTTTAATTTTACCAGCAATACCAAAACATTTGGGACAGAATGTGGATCCCATCCTGGGACCAGGCATGGCCTGGAATACCCTCGAGATTACAAAGGGGACCATGCAATTTGGGACAACTGACCATCTTGATGCCTAATCACACAATGATTTAGAAACATCATTATCCAAAACAATTTGTGCATGCATTTACTGGCGAATGTGATGACTATGTTACCTTTGGTCTCCCTCAGCAATAATAGCAACTAGTATATTTGCTCCAGGTGTAGGAGTACCTGCTTTATTAACTCACCATGCAAATTAGGATACTGGCCTAGCAAACAAAGTAACCAAACCTCAATGACATTAGAAGACTTGATTAGTAATGTAAGTAGTATTAGCCATAAAACTTTGCAACATAGACCTGCTAGAGATTTTACCTTTAGCACGAGTATAATAACTTTGTTTGTCAGCTGTGCTTTTTTTTTTTCAGTGGATAAGAAGCAGCTTACCAGGCATGAGTTGGTAAACTAATGTGCAGATTGTCTTTGAGCTGCTCTCGACTGTGAGAAACGAAGAAGCAAAAATACCTACGAGATAACAACTTTGAGCAAGGGGGAGGCTGAGGCAGCATGTGAAATCGCAAGGCTTATCACAGAAAACTACAGCTGGCTTTTAGAGAAATGACCAATCAGAAGTACTATAAACACGCTAGCTTTGCTGCTGATTATGGAGGTCTGATGCTTGTTAGTACAATTTGAGTTATTAAAAACAGTGGAGCAGGCTGCCTGGAGGGGTCATGGACATACCAGCTATCCCCATGCATTGAGCCACGGTATCTCTCACACTAGCCAGGGACAGACGGTCGTTAAATGCGCTCACAGCTCAACCGTCTTAGGGAGGGGGAGAGCATGGGACATAGAAGATATAACGGTCTACTGAGTCTCTCTTGCAGATTGAAGTGTTTCTCGGAGTGCTCGCCATGATGCATATCAAGATGGAGTCACTCAACTATTGGCAACATTGAATAGTGAAGTGGAACACGACCAGCACGTGATCATATCTTCCTGCAATTGGCTCAGCTAGCATATGTGCTGGGCAGACATGTTATGTATCAGCCCGTGCCACAGGACACTGGAGTCATCGAGCATAAGGAGGGGGAGATGTGGTAGGCGTCCAGAAGATCTCATGTTGTAACGTGAGAGGTGGAAGGTACAGAAGAGGTGGGCATGGGGTGGAGTGAGAGGAGGTGCTGGTGGTGGCAGATATGGACACATGGTGTAAACAAGGGGTTGAAGTTTGGCAGATGGATGTCACTCGTGGCAGAGTTTGGAAAACTAAAATATGTGCATGTAACCATAGAAACATGGAGCAAATTCGTTTGGGCAACAGCACAGAAAGGGGAGAGGGCCATACATGTGGAGCGTCATTTATACAGTTGTTTTGCAATAATAGGAACATCTCAGAAAATAAAGACAGTCAATGGGCCGGTCTATATAAGTAGAAGCATAGAACAGTTTATGAGACAATGGGGAGTTAAACATGTAGAAGGGATTCCCCATTCCCCCACAGGACAGGCCATAATAGAAAGAGCTAATGGGACTCTAAAAAGATATCTTGGTAAATATGGGGATGTGAAAGACCCACATGTAAAATTGCTAAATACCTTAATTGTTATGAACCACCTCTGTGTCTTTGGGGAACAGAAGCTACCACCTGTAATAATGCATCATAATAAAAAGGCACAAAAAAAGAGAAAGAAAGAAATATGGGTTAAATATCGTGACCCTAAAACAGGGATATGGCAGCCTACGGCCAAAGTATTATACTGGGGACGTGGGTATTTGTGTGTTGATTCTCCCACAGGATCCTTTTGGGTGCCAGCCAGGTGGACAAGAGCTGTCCTTGAAGCTGCTGAGATCAAAGCATCTGACGAAAAAAGACAGGAAGAGATTGGAGAATAAATACACCCTCGTCTTGCGGTCATTGGAGGACTGGCTAACAATCAAAAGACTGAAGGTTATATAACAAAAAGACAGTGAATTTAATGAAAATAATGAGGTGTTTTGTTATAACCATAGCTTTTAGTGTAACTATAATTGCTAACAGCTTGACGCATTTTAATCAGCCTAGAGATAATGTTTGGATAACCTTTATAATCAAACTGGTCAATCATCTCTTTGTCTTAGTTTGGGAGGGGTTACTAATCCTTTTAAAACGTGTTTCATAGGATTGCCCATGTGGAATTCGGAGGAATTTTGTGGACTAGTAGATAATAACACCTTGTGTAATAGAATGGGGCTGAACACAGTTAGCGATGATCACGATCATTCGGACGGGAAACGTCAATGTGAGATAATTAAGTCCCTTAATACCACATTGTAGTGGGTCTGGGACGGTAGTGATTTTCCACAGCAGCTCCTGCAGTGCTGTGCTTACTGTTGATATCAATATTATGACTACCGCTTGCACAACATCGGGGCTGTCCCTCCAGCATTCCTTCCCCCACCTTCACCAATAGCTGTGAGTGGGCATGATCTTGGGAGGGACTATGGCCAGGACAGCTGACCCAGGCTGACCAAGGAGATATTCCATACCATATGACGTCAGCTCAGGAATATAAACTGGGGGAAAGGAGCAGGAAGGGGAGGCGAGATTCATTTCTGGCCTTCCCAAAGCAACCGCTACGCGTACTGAAGCCCTGCTTCTCGGGAGGTGGCCGGACATCGCTGCTGATGGGAAGTAGAGAGTAACAGCTTATCTGCTTCTGCTTTGCTTCCCGCGCGCGCGGCTTTGCTGCTTATTTATTAAACTGCTTTTATCTCAACCCACGAGATTCCCATCTTATTTTCTCCCCTTCCCTGGCTTGCTGAGGAGGTGGGGGGTAAAGCGGTGTGGTGGGCACCTGGCATCCAGCCAGGCTCAAACTACCACCCACATTAGCCTCACCCCCTGAGGAAATAGACTTGTTTGGAAGTGCCAATGCAAGCTTCGGTACTAATGGAACTGGGGGAAATTGGATAAGTTTTATGTCAGGGGATATCCATGACTTTAATAGAAATCGAAAATATTGGGCCACCTTAGACTCTTCTTTGAAGTCAGAAACGGTATTTAAGCAATTGTATTCCAGGTGTAATGTCTCTAGTATTACATCACCGAAGAAATTGCCCACGGGTATATTTTTAATCTGTAGAGAAAGGGCCTGGAACGGAATACATATAAATCCCCCGGGTGGACCCTGTTATTTGGGGAAACTCTCTTTATTCCACCCTAGCTTAACCACGCTAATGCAACTTGCTGACCATAATAACAGCTCCCGCAATAAAAGTAGTTCTTATGAGATTGATTGTACTGATATTGGTCCCCCAATATCAGTAAAAGAATCAGAGTATCAGAGGAAAGAGGACAGCTTCAAAGGTGACATAGTGCTGACTGAGAGACTACATGGGGACCTACTTAACACTGCAATTGGTGTCTCCCTTCCTGCTTTCTTGTAGCTCCCATACGCAGTGGTATAACTTCTACCGTTAGCATGTATTTTTTCAGTGGGAACTGAGCAGTACAAGTGAGTGTTATTAGAGATAGCTCCCACAGGAAACCAGGTGCAAATGTGATACAGTGTTGGCTGATAGACTACCTGAGGACCTACTTACTACTGTAGGTGGGGTCCGACGTCCAGCTTTATTGTAACTCCCATACGCAGTGATATAACTTAATGGAAAGCATTTATTATTTCAATTGGACTCGAGCAGTCCAAGTGCGTGGGATTGGAAATGTTACACAGTGCTGACTGATAGACTACATGGGGACCTACTTACTACTGTAGGTGTGATCTGCTTTCCTACTTTCTTGTTGCTCCCATACGCAGTGGTATAACTTCTACCGACAGTCTGTATTTTTTCAATGGGAGTTGAGCATTCGAAGAGAGTGGGATTGGAGATAGCTTTCGCAGGAAAGCAGCTGGAAATGTGACACAGTGCTGGCTAATAGAATACATGGGGACCTACTTAACACTGTAGTTGGGGTATGTCATGCTGCTTTCTTGTAGCTCCCATAACCCAGTGGTATAACTTAACAGAGAGCATATATTTTTTTCATGGGGACCTACCTACTACTGTAGGTTATGTCTGCCTTCTTGTTTTCTTGTACCTCCCATACGCAGTGGTATAACTTCTACCGACAGACTGTCTTTTTAAAGGGAGCAGACAAGGCCAAGAGTGTGGGATTGGAGTTAGCTCCCAGAGGAAAGCATTTTCAAAGATGACACAATGCTGGCTGATAGACTACTTGGGGACCTACTTAGTACTGTAAGTGGGATCTCCCTTCCTACTTTCTTTTAGCTCCCATAGGCAGTGGTATAACTTCTTCTGCCTGTATGTATTTTTTCCCTGGGCAATGAGCAGTTCAAGTGAGTGGGATTGGAGATAGGTCCTACAGGAAAGCAGCTGCAAATGTGACACAGTACTTGCTGATAGACTACATGGGGGTGTATTGGAAGAGGTCATGTTCGTTGATGAAATCATGAAAGAATAGTTCTGCGAGGAACCATTTAAAGTCATTGTAAAAGTCTTGTAAAAGTTTAACCGTAAAATCTTTAAAATGTGAACAGGTGTAGTTGGCTAAGATGCTTAGAGCAGGTACAATAGTTTGTGCATGAGCTGATAAGAGCCAAGAGAAGAGTTCATGAGCGGGACACTAGAGGAAGACTTCTGACTTCATCCCAACGACCACCCTACGAGCACCAGGAGGCAGAGGAAGACCCCCTAGTAACAAGACGGACACATGCGCAGAGTACACCAGGGAGCGATGCACCCGACCGATAAGGACTGTATAACAGACTGTGATACGGGGGGGAGGGGATGCGGGGGAGCAGAATGTCATGGCCGCCCAGCGCTGTTTTGCTTATTTGCTGCTTGCTTAATAAATTTGATCTGTGAGTCATTTAAATTGGGTAGTTAACTTTATCACAGCAACTTATAACAATTTTGTGCCGTGACTCGGATACAGGTAAATTTGGTATTGGATTCCCGGACTAGGGGGGCACCCGATCTGCGGATGGCCCTGGTGTGGGAAATTCCCTTGCCAAACTCTGTATTCCGAACCCCTTCTCAATTTGGCAAATAAGCAAATAAACCCGCAGTACCCCATAATTTTTGTCCACGAAGACCCGAACAACGTCCCTGGATTGGGTAAATATTTGCGTGATTCCGTTCGGTCGGGGTGGTTATCCTGGAGTGTGAGTGACTGAGAGATCTCAAGGAGACCAAGTGAGTGCGGACCCTCCAGTAGTGCAGTTCCCATTGCCCGCGAGGGCGTGGGTCACGACCGAGGGGAACGATTGTGAGAACGAGTCAAGGGCACTCTTGAAGATGGGAAAGAGTAAGATCAAGCCCTGTGATCCCATGGGTGGCCATAAGGATAGGCTGCCAGGTATTCCCCTAGAAAGTCCTCTGGGGATGATGATAAAATTTTGGAATGATTCCCCCTGTAGAAGACAAAAGAGTAAGCAAAAGATGGTACATTACTCTATGGAAGTTTGGGGGGGAAGAGTCATTAGGAAATTCCCATATTATTTGGCCCATATTTGGGTCTTTTGAGGACTGGTTATGAGCGCACCTCAATTTGTGGGTAAATGATAAGACCATTACCCAAGAGGAAACTGAATATGCAAGTCTCTGGATACCCCAACCTTCTCATAAGGTATCCTTGTTCGCTCTTAAGGAAAAGAAAGCTAAGAGCCCACTCGAAGAGGAGATTTGGTAGAGGATCCTCTGGGTGTGTCTGAGAGATTAGATCAGTTGTTAGGGCTGAATCTCTATACCTGGACTGAACTATATTATTCACAAAGGAGGAAAGGGAAATGATTCGAAGAGCAGGAATGAGAATCTGGGATCAACAGCACCAGGCAGGACCAGACGCACATGTGAAATGGCCCTTGCAAAGGCCCAATTAGAATAATCACATGGTGGAGCACTGAGCCCATATGGCAGACCTATGAGCCATCATTGTCCAGGGAATCAGAGAGTCTGTTCCCTGAGGACATAATATTAACAAAGCATTAAAAATAAGAAGATTAGCAAGAAAAAGGGCTTGAAAGGGAAACAAAAGTCTGGGAGACAGGTGCATTCATCAGGAAAAAAAAAAGGAATCAAAGGACAATGGAATGTTTTAAAGGAAGAATAGGGGGAGTCAGGGGCTCTATTTGCTGAGGACCACAAGAGTAATCGAGCCCTTGATAAAACTGAAGTTAGGTCCTCAGCGTCAGGAAGTAGAATTTTTAGTGTACTCTGGGGCTGAGAGATCTACAATCCAGTGATTGCCCCAGGGGTGTAAGATATCTTCAGAGAAAGCACAAGTAGTAGGGGCAAAAGGGGAACCATTTAAAGTACCTCTTGTGAAGGAGGTACTGATAGAATCTGAAGCGGCAAAAATATGCTGTAGGATCGTTTTTGTTAGTTCCAGAGGCTGATCATAATTTATTAGGGAGAGACGTAATTATAGACTTAGGAAAAACCTTGGGCTGCCGGTAAAGGTAAAGCAGTATCCCTTGTCACAAGAAGGTAGACAAGGATTAACCAGAAATAGAAAGACTAATATCTAAGGGACTACTTCAGCCCTGTATGTCCCCTTACAATACTCCCATATTGCCAGTAAAGAAATCTGATGGGACTTATAGATTAGTACATAACCTCCGGGAGATAAACAAGAGAACTATTACTAGGTTCCCTGTGGTAGCTAACCCACACACCTTATTGAGTCAGTTGAGTAGACCTTAAGGATGCCTTTTGGGCATGTTCCCTGAAAGAGGAGTGCAGGGATTATTCTGCTTTTGAATGTGAAGATCCTGGCACCCATAAAAAACAACAGTTGAGATGGACTCTATTACCACAGGGATTTACAGAGTCCCCCAATCTTTTTGGACAAGCACTAGAAGAGATCTTGAGAAATTATGAGTTAGGCAAAGAAACTATTTTAGTTCAATATGTGGATGATTTATTATTAGCAGGGAGAGATGAAGAAGTAGATAGACAGGAAAGTATTAAACTGCTTAATTTCCTGAGTTTACAAAGATTGAAAGTGTCTAAATCTAAATTACTGTTTCCTGAAGAAAAGGTAAAATATTTGGGACACTGGTTTATAAAGGGAAGTAAGAAACTTGATCCAGATTGAGTAAATGGGATACTGTCCCTACAAGCTCCAAAGAGTAAGAGACAAGTTAGACAGCTTTTAGATCTGTTCGATATTGCAGACAATGGATTGAAAATTTTATTAAGAAGGTAAAATTTTTGTACCAGAAATTAGCTCGAGATGGATTAGTTAAATGGCCCAAAGAAGATGAAAGAGATTTTGAGAATTTAAAAGTGGATTTGATTAATGCTCCTCTGCCTAGCCTGCCTGATGTTAGAAAACCTTTTATTTGTTACCTTTGGAGGGGAGTTAAAGGTGTTTTCTCCCCACAACATTCGGGGGAGGTATTACAACAAAAGGCAGAAAAATGTATAACTGATGCTAGGCTCTTAAAATATGAAGGTATATTAATCCACTCTCCGAAATTAGAAATAGAAACCACCAGTATTAGGAGCCAATACCCCATGATATCCCCAAAGTTCCGGAAGAGTGGACAGAATGAATGGAGAAATTAAGAAACAGCTAATGAAATTAATGTTAGAAACAGAAATGTCCTGGATTAAATGTTTACCCTTAGCTTTGTTACAGACACGGAGACTTCTCTGTTTGAAATGTTGTAGAAAGGGAATGGTGGTAAAGAGACCATCCTTAGATATTGCCATCCACACGGTTAATCCTGGGGACAAAGTCTTGATAAAAACCTGGAAAGAATCATCTTTAAACTCCCCGATGGGAGGTTCCTTTTCTTGTCTTATTTAAGGACCAATTTCCCAGGATCAGTGGGAAGCTGCAGAGGTCCCAGGAGAACTGAAACTTCAACTGCATAAAAAGTGACATGTTAACTGTGGAGTGTAGTGATTTTCTTTTTTGTAAAATATTAGAGTTTAATGTTTAAATTGTGATCGTCAGAAAGGTGTGAGATAATCGGTGGGGCTGTAATACCTATTTTAAAGTAACAGATTGTGGAATAGAAATACCCTAGAAGTATAGAACAATCTGAGTCCAGTGGGGACTGTAATTTAAGTTCATAAAAGGGTGCTTTATACATAGAAGGCCCAGAGAACCGAGACCTGGATGTGAAAGCCAGTGTTTCAGGCACCCCGTGGGTGCTGGAGCAAAAGGCAAGAGGCCTATAAGGAGACAGAGAATACCCCTGAAGATTACGACTGCTGTCAAGAAGATCATAAACCTCACTGCTCTAAGCAACAGAGTAGGTGAAGGAGGCAGAGGCGTACTGCGAGTGGAGTACAGAGTCTCTCAAAGCCTCAAACTGGGAATCCTAAGATCCCAAGCCTACCTCTAAGAAGGGCAAAAGCGTTGCACCTAAAAGAATGTGGGGTGAAAAACTAAAAAGGAAAGTACCATTTTATTTGATAAAGGCCCCACCCATTATCCAGGGTTATAGCATGAATCCCCCATTTATGAGGCAATCGGAGTGAACCAATCAGACCTGTGAATAGCTCAAAGTGGGTTTGTTCGAAAACCAATGTAACCCCATGCCTCTTTAAAGGTATTTAATGACAGCAGTGAATATTGTATTCAGGTAACCGTTGTTCCATGCATTTTATAATCACCCTGAAGAGTTTGTCTATAATCATTGGAATATCAGGGTGCTCCGGCACAAGCCGGAGCCTTTCACAGCCCTAACTATAGCTACCTTGATGACAATTAGGGCAGCGGGAGCAGGGACAGGGTTTACATCTCTAGTGCAGCAGAACGAGAAATTCCAAGCTTTCAGAAGTAACTTTACAAAACTGCCGGGAGTTGAGTCTGCTGTTTTTACAACAAGGGGGACTGTGTGCAGCCCTAGGGGAAGAATGCTGTTTTTATGCAGATCATACCGGTATAGTGAAACACATGATGACATGCCGCGAAGTTTTCGGCTCTTGGCCTGAAAAAACCAGACTTGAAGTCTGCGAACCAGGCTCGAAGCCTGAAACCAGACTCTAAGTCTGAAAAACCCAGGCTCTAAGCCTGAAAAACCCAGGCTCGAAGCCTGAAACCAGGCTCGAAGCCTGAAACCAGGCTTGAAGCCTGAAAAAACCCAGGCTCGAAGCCTGAAAAACCAGCTCCAAGCCTACTTCATGTGGCAATCAACCCAGGGTCCGATTCTCAGCTGGGTGGGAAGAAATCAGTCCTACTCAATGTGAGTGATAGCAGAAATCTTCTTCTTTATTGAGAGCAGGCTCTAATTTATATACACAGCAGCTTCAAAGCTAGCTCAGCAACAGCAGCTAATAGATTACATTCTTATGTTCATCCTACTTGCGGTTTCTGCGATAAGCAAACTCCCTCACATTTTCCCATCTTGTTTTTTTCCGAAGTTGTTTTCCACCTTGAGCTGTTAGCTCGTTAGCTGAAAACAGTCCGACCTTGAGGGAACAGAAAGCGGCCTGCTGTCTATGTTGACTACGTGACAGCAACTGCTTTAACCATGGCTCTGAGTCTGGTCTTGATTGTGCATTAAATTCATATAACTAGAACTCAGATTGCCTTGCCCCAACAGGCCTAACATTATGCCCTGGGATCCATGTCCATTCTCCCTTAACCATTCATCCACAATGACAGAATTACGAGAGGGCTTGGAGAAACGAAAACAAGAAAGGGAACAGCAATAATTTTGTATAAGTCATGGTTCAACTATTCCCCTTGGCTCACAAGACGTTATTGTCAGCTATAGCTGGGCCCGTCATTCTACTGGTATTAGTGCTGATGACTGGGCCTTGTGTATTCAATAAGGTAATGGAGATTGTAAAAAGCAGGCTAGAAGCAGCCCACTTAATGCTGGTTAGGAAGCAATACAAGCAGCCAACGGAGAGGATGAAATAAGTGAAACACCTACTTTAGAAATGGCTAAAGATGTTCTTAGATTTGATGAACGACATGAGGAAAACAAAAGGGAGGATTGTAATGGAAGAGGACATGTTCGTTAATCAAATCATGAAAGAATAGTTGTGCAAGGAACCATTTAAAGTCATTGTAAAAGTCTTGTAAAACTTTAACCGTAAAGTTTTTAAAATGTGCACAGGTGCAGTTGGCTAAGGTGCTTATAGCAGGTACAATAGGTTGTGCATGAGCTGATAAGAGCCAAGAGAAGAGTTCATGAGCGGGCCACTAGAGGAAGACTACTGACTTCATCCCAGCAACCACCCTACGACCACCAGGAGGAAGAAGACGACCCCCTAGTAACAAGACGGGCACATGCGCAGAGTACACCAGGGAGCGATGCATCCGACCGATAAGGACTGTATAAAAGGACTGTGATAAGGAGGGGGGGAGGGTCGTGCGTCCTTGATGGAGCAGAGTCTCCCGGCCGCCCAGCGCCATTTTGCTTATTTGCCGTTTGCTTAATAAATTTGAACTGTGAGTCATTTAACTTGGCTGGTGAACTTTATCACAGCAACTTATAACAGGGGTCCACTTACTACTGTAGATGGGATCTGCCTTCCTGCTTTTTTGTAGATCTCATACGCAGTGGTATAACTTAACAAACAGCATACATTTTTTCAATGGGAGCTGAGCAGTACAAGTGAGTGGGACTGGAGATAGCTCCCACAGGAAAGCAGCTGCAAATGTGACACAGTGCTGGCTGACAGACTACATGGGTGTCTACTTAATTCTGTAGGTGGGGTCTGCCATCCTGCTTTCTGTTAGCTCCCATACGCAGTAGTATAACTTCTACCGAGAGTCTGTATTTTTTCAATGGGACCTGAGCAGTACAAGTGAGTGGGATTTGAAAAAGCTCCCACAGGAAAGCAGGTGCAAATGTGACACAGTGCTGGCTGATAGACTACATGGGAACCTACTTAAAACTGTAATTGGGGTCTGTCTTCCTGCTTTTTTTTTAGCTCCACTAAGCAGTGGTATAACTTCTAAAGACAGAATGTTTTTTCAATAGGAGCTGAACAGTTCAAGTGAGTGGGATTAGAGATAGCTTTCACAGGAAAGCAGGTGAAAATTTGAAACAGTGCTAGCTGATAGACTACATGGGGACTCACTACTGTAGATGATGTCTGCATACCTGCTTTCTTGTAGCTCCTATACGCAGTGGCATAACTTCTACCGACAGTCTGTATTTTTAAAGGGAGCTGACGAGGCCAAGAGCGTGGGATTTGATATAGCTCCCACAGGAAAGCAACTGCAAATGTGACACAGTGATGGCTGATAGACTACATGTGGACCTACTTACTACTGTAGGTGGGGTCTGCTTTCCAGCTTTCTTGTTGCTCCTATACGCAGTGGTATAACTTCTATTGACAGTCTGTCTTTTTTCAATGGGGGTTGAGCAGTCCAAGTGAGTGGGATTGGAGATAGTGTCCACAGGAAAGCAGCTTCAGATGTTACACAGTACTGGCTGATAGACTACATGGGGACGTACTTACTACTGTAGGTGGGGATTTGCTGAAGACGACGGGAGACAAGCCCACCCTTTAGTGCAACAAGTCTCAACTTTATTTGCAAAGATACACCTCTTTTATAGATACAATAATCAGTCTCATACATATTGCAAAAGCTAATATCATCATTGGTTCTCAGTTAGGCGCAAACCTCGACCTTGTTTCAAAAAACTCCAGATACTTGTGGCTGCTTAACCCATGGCCTTTCGTTTCTCTCATGGCCTTGAGCAGAAGTCCAATATCTTACCGCTTAATGCTTACTGCCTAACCAGCTGTATTCCCATACTTGCTGAAGACAACGGGAGACAGTCATACCCTGTGGTGCTGAGCAAGTCTGAACTTTATTTGGAAAGATACAACTCTTTTATAGATACAATAATCAGGCTCATACATATTGCAAAAGCTAAGCTCATCACTGGTTCCCAGTTAAATGTCAATCCTTCCCCTGTTTCAACATACTTCGGATGCTTGTGGCTGCTCAACCCAAACTAAGTTCCTATTTTCTCATCCTGTTATCATAAAACTATCTTGTTCTCACGTCCCTGAGCAGGAGTCCAATATCTTATCGATTAATGCTTACTGACTAACCAGCTGGATTCTATCATGTCCTCTTTCCTCTAGCTGAGTCTCCACAAAATTCCCCGCATTTCCCCCGTTTTCTTTTTGGACAATCAAGGGCCTATTGTGAAAGGGTGGCAACTATGACTTGCTTCAGTTCACTCCAAAATCGTGGGGGACCAAGATCAGTACAATCAAACTCATAAGAACTACATATTTTGCGGGAGCTATTATTATGGTCAGCAAGCTGCATTAGCGTGGTTAAGTTGGAATAAAGAGTTTCCCCAAATAACAGGGTCCACCCAGGGGATTTACTGGTATTCCGTTCCAGGCCCTTTCTCCACAGTTAAAAAATATACCCGTGGGCAGTTTCTTGGGTGATGTAATACTAGAGACATTGCAGGTGGAATACAATTGCTTAAATATTGTTTCTGACTTCAAAGAAGAGTCTAAGGTGGCCCAATACTTTCGATTTCTATTAAAGTCATGGATATCCCATGACATAAAACTTATCCAATTTTCCCCCAGTTCCATTAGTACCGAAGCTTGCATTGGCACTTCCAAACATGTCTATTTCCTCAGGGGGTGAGGCTAATGTGGCATTAAGGGACTTAATTATCTCACATTGACGTTTCCCGTCCGAATGATCGTGATCATCGCTAACTGTGTTCAGCCCCGTCCTATATCACAAGGTGTTATTGTCTACTAGTCCACAAAATTCCTCCGGATTCCACATGGGCAATCCTATGAAACACGTTTTAAAAGGATTAGTAACCCCTCCCAAACTAAGACAAAGAGATGATTGACAAGTTTGATTAGCAAAGGTTATCCAAATATTATCTCTAAACTGATTAAAATGCATCAAGCTTTTAGCTATTATAGTTACACTAAAAGCTATGGTTATAACAAAACACCTCATTATTATTCATTAAATTCACTGTGTTTTTGTTATATAACCTTCAGTCT
Organism: Colius striatus; assembly: GCF_028858725.1. Lineage (NCBI taxonomy): Eukaryota > Metazoa > Chordata > Aves > Coliiformes > Coliidae > Colius > Colius striatus. The sequence goes on from NC_084789.1 coordinate 32,907,700, forward strand.
TTTGATTGTTAGCCAGTCCTCCAATGACCTCAAGATGAGGGTGTATTTATTCTTCAAACTCTTGTCCTTTTTCGTCAGATGATTTGATCTCCGCAGCTTCAAGGACAGTTCTTGTCCACCTGTCTGGCACCCAAATGGATCCTGTGGGAGAATCAACACACAAATACCCACGTCCCCAGTATGATACTTTGGCCAGAGGTTGCCATATGCCTGTTTTAGGGTCACGATATTTTACGCATATTTCCTTCTCTCTCTTCTTTTGTGCCTTTGGAATATGGTATATTATTACAGGTGGTAGCTTCTGTTCCCCAAACACACACAGGTGGTTCATAACAAATAAGGCTTTTAACAATTTCATATGTGGGTCTTTCACATCTCCATATTTACCAAGATATCTTTTTAGAGTCCCATTAGCTCTTTCTATTATGGCCTGTCCTGTGGGGGAATGGGGGAATATGTCCTGCAACATATTCAACTCCCCATTGACTCAATGTCATGGTTTGACATGACAGCCTTTTCTGGTAAGGGGGAAGGGGCTGCAAAGATGGCTCCTGTAAGAAGTTGCTCACAACTCTCCCCAGCTCTGAGCCAGACCCACTTCTGGGGCTGAGCCAATTAGACGCCTCCACGATCACTTTTTAAGAAGAAGCCGGAAGGGGAGGTGTCTTCCTCCATCTTCTTTCTTTCTTCTGCCCCTTCTTCTCTTCTTCTGGCTGGTGGTGGTGCAAGGAGTAGGAACGGTGAGAGAAACAACCATGCGGACTCCAAGGTCAGTGATGAAAGGGAGGAGGTGTACTGTAGCAGAGACTCCCCTGCATTCTATGGAGAGACCTGGTGAAGCTGAGATTTATTTTCATTTCTTTAAAGACCCCGCATCAGCGGTACAGACTCATTTTGATAATGAGCCCGCATCAGGGGCAGAAACTCATTTTGCTAAAGCTGACCCCGGACCAGGGGCAGCGATTCACTTCATTAAAGGCACCAAGCCAGGGACAGTGATTTTGGCCGGAGGAGGCCTTGTCCCGAAGGAGGGGCCCTTTATCACTATGGCCGGAGGAGGCCTTGTCCCGAGGAAGGGACCCAATATCCACAGCTGCAACTGTGGGGAGGAACCCACGACAAAGCAGCTCATTAAACTTATGCCCAGAGGAGGCCTTGTCCCGAGAGAGGGACCTTGCAACTGCACAAACTGCAACCTCGGTGAAGAATCCACGTCAGAGATATTCACCAAGGACTGCGTCCCGTGTGAGGGAACCTGTATTGGCAGAAGCCGCAGCTGCTGGGAACAACCCACACCAGAGAAGTTTGTTAAGGACTGTGTTCCGGGGGAGGAACCCCGTGTTGGAGCAGGGGAAGAATGCCAGGAGTCATCCTCATCTGAGAAGACAGAAGCGGCAAAGCCCATCTGTGAGAGACTGACCACATCCCCCACTCCCTGCCCCCCTGAGCTGTTGCGGGGGGAGGAGGTAGAGATATCGGGAGCAGTGAGCTGGGCCCGGGAAGAAAGGAGGGATGGGGGAGGGAGATCTTAAAGTGCTGGTTGTAATTTTCTCATCATCCTACTCCCTTTTTGCTTTTATTCTGTTCTGTTTCTTGTAGAATAAACTTTCCTACTTTCCTCTCTAAGTCGAGTACTGGAGTCTGTTTTGCCCAGAACCATAATTGGCAGTGAGCCCTCCCTGCCCTTGTCTCAATCCACAACAATCTTGCTTATCTTTTTACTCCCATTTCACTGGGTCCTCCGCCATCTTAACGAGGGTGGGGGTGAATGGGGGCATCGAGCGAGAAACTGTCGTGGTGCTGTTGTGCTAGCTGGGCCAAACCACGACATTTATTGGCGCCCAACGTGGGGCCCCGAGTCTGTGGGACTTGGAGCATTACAGATTAAATTTGAGACAAGGATACTAATTGGGAGTGGTAACGGGCAAAACATGAACTGTACTGCTGACTATTGAGGTTTTAAGTGGTTCTACCTTTGGTGAAGGGACGAGGGGTGGATTTTTAACACCTCCTTAAAAAGCAATTCGTGAAGGCGAGGGGTGGAATGTCATGGTTTGACATGACAGCCTTTTCTGGTAAGGGGGAAGGGGCTGCAAAGATGGCTCCTGTAAGAAGTTGCTCACAACTCTCCCCAGCTCTGAGCCAGACCCACTTCTGGGGCTGAGCCAATTAGACGCCTCCACGATCACTTTTTAAGAAGAAGCCGGAAGGGGAGGTGTCTTCCTCCATCTTCTTTCTTTCTTCTGCCCCTTCTTCTCTTCTTCTGGCTGGTGGTGGTGCAAGGAGTAGGAACGGTGAGAGAAACAACCATGCGGACTCCAAGGTCAGTGATGAAAGGGAGGAGGTGTACTGTAGCAGAGACTCCCCTGCATTCTATGGAGAGACCTGGTGAAGCTGAGATTTATTTTCATTTCTTTAAAGACCCCGCATCAGCGGTACAGACTCATTTTGATAATGAGCCCGCATCAGGGGCAGAAACTCATTTTGCTAAAGCTGACCCCGGACCAGGGGCAGCGATTCACTTCATTAAAGGCACCAAGCCAGGGACAGTGATTTTGGCCGGAGGAGGCCTTGTCCCGAAGGAGGGGCCCTTTATCACTATGGCCGGAGGAGGCCTTGTCCCGAGGAAGGGACCCAATATCCACAGCTGCAACTGTGGGGAGGAACCCACGACAAAGCAGCTCATTAAACTTATGCCCAGAGGAGGCCTTGTCCCGAGAGAGGGACCTTGCAACTGCACAAACTGCAACCTCGGTGAAGAATCCACGTCAGAGATATTCACCAAGGACTGCGTCCCGTGTGAGGGAACCTGTATTGGCAGAAGCCGCAGCTGCTGGGAACAACCCACACCAGAGAAGTTTGTTAAGGACTGTGTTCCGGGGGAGGAACCCCGTGTTGGAGCAGGGGAAGAATGCCAGGAGTCATCCTCATCTGAGAAGACAGAAGCGGCAAAGCCCATCTGTGAGAGACTGACCACATCCCCCACTCCCTGCCCCCCTGAGCTGTTGCGGGGGGAGGAGGTAGAGATATCGGGAGCAGTGAGCTGGGCCCGGGAAGAAAGGAGGGATGGGGGAGGGAGATCTTAAAGTGCTGGTTGTAATTTTCTCATCATCCTACTCCCTTTTTGCTTTTATTCTGTTCTGTTTCTTGTAGAATAAACTTTCCTACTTTCCTCTCTAAGTCGAGTACTGGAGTCTGTTTTGCCCAGAACCATAATTGGCAGTGAGCCCTCCCTGCCCTTGTCTCAATCCACAACAATCTTGCTTATCTTTTTACTCCCATTTCACTGGGTCCTCCGCCATCTTAACGAGGGTGGGGGTGAATGGGGGCATCGAGCGAGAAACTGTCGTGGTGCTGTTGTGCTAGCTGGGCCAAACCACGACACTCGTGAACTGTTCTATGCTTCTACTTATATAGGCCGGCCCATTGTCTGTCTTTATTTTCTGAGGAATTCCCATTACCGCAAAAAAACTATATAAATGACGCTCCACATGTATGGCCCTCTCCCCTGTCTGTGCTGTTGCCCAAACAAATTTGCTCCATGTGTCTATGGTTACATGCACATATTTTAGTCTTCCAAACTCTGCCACATGAGTGAAATCCATCTGACAAATTTCATTTGCAGATAATCCTCTAGGGTTCACCACCAAGCCTAAGCCAACACCTCCATTGTGATGGCTACAAATGGGACAAGCTCTAACAATAGCCTTTGCATCCTTTAGCGATAATTGAAACTCTCGGTGTAAGCCCCGTGCATTCTGATGAAACAGGGAGTGCGCTTCTCTGGCTAGTATCTATTTGGACAGAGGCGTGTTATGTGTCACTGTGACCAGCTTATCTACCCTAGCATTACCTTCTCCCAGCCCAATGTCCCGTTCATGGCTCCTGATATGTATAATGGCATAAACATGCTCCCTAAGCTTTATTGCCTTCTGCAGCTGTATTAATAATTCAAATAGTCTGGGATTCTGCACTTCCTTAATGGAGGCGTCCTCGATTCCCTCTACGATACCCGCGACATAGAACGAGTCTGTAACCACATTCAGGGGCCCTTCCAGGTTCATCATGGCCCATACTACTGCCAACAGTTCCAAGGTTTGTAATGTGTCTTTCTCTTCTGTTTTTATTAGTTGGTGCTTCCACTCCCCTTCCTCTTGCCAGGTTATTGCCGCCGTTCTAGACTTTCTTTCTGCATCCGTGTATGCTGTCAACGCATCCGCGATGGGGGCCGGCTCTCGTTTGGGTCGTACTAGCCAATTCCATTTTCCTAGCCATTGTAATGGTGCTTTTATTATTTTGTCTGTTGCTACTATACTGCCGCCACCTAAGAGCGACTCCTGAAGATCATCTGTATTGTCTAAATACCATGGTAAAGAGTCCTTTTTCATTGGTATCCTTATGGTATGCGGCTCAGCACCAGTTACTTGTAATGCTCTTTCACGATTCTTTTTTATTAGACCCGCCAACATCTCAATTTTTTGAATTAATTTCAATTATTCATATCATTGATGTAGCTGATAGACTACATGTGGACCTTCTTACTTCTGTAGTTAGGGTCTACGTTCCTGCTTTCTTGTAGCTCCCAGAAGCAGTGGTATAACTTCTACCGACAGTCTGTATTTTTCCAATGGGAGTTAAGCAGTCCAAGTGAGTGGGATTGGAGATAGCGCCCACAGGAAAGAAGCTTCAAAGGTGACACAGTGCTGGCTGATAGACTGCACGGGGGACCTGAGACTACATGGGGATCTACTTAGTACTGTAGGTGGGGTCTGCCTTCCTGCTTTTTTGTAGCTCTCATCCGCAGTAATATAACTTATACCGAAATAATGTTTTTTTAAAGGGAGGTGACAAACCCAAGAGCGTGGGATTGGAGATAACTCCCAGAGGAAAGCTGCTGCTAATGTGACACAGTGCTGGCTGATAGCCTGCACGGGGGCCTACTTACTACGTTAGGTAGGGTCTGCCTTCCTGCTTTCTTGTACCTCCCATATGCAGTGGTATCACTTAAGCGACAGCATATATTTTTTCAGTGGGACCTGAGCAGTACAAGTGAGTGTTATTGGAGATAGCTCCCACAGGAAAGTCGCTGAAAATGTGACACAGTGCTGGCTGATAGACTACATGGGGACCTTCTTACTACTGTAGATGGGGTCTGCCTTCCTGCTTTCTTGTAGCTCCCATACGCAGTGCTATAACCTCTACCGAATGCATATATTTTTTCAATGGGAGTTGAGCAGTCCAAGTGACTGGGATTGGAGATAGCTCCCGCAGGAAAGCAGCTGCAAATGTGACACAGTTCTGGCTGATAGACTACATGGGGACCTACTTACTACTTTAGGTGGGGTATGCCTTCCTGATGTCTTTTAGCTCCCATACGCAGTGGTATAACTTCTACAGACAGTCTGCATTTTTTCAATGGGAGTTGAGCAGTCCAAGTGAGTGGGATTGGAGATAGCTCCCACAGGAAAGCCGCTGAAAATGTTACACAGTGCTGGCTGATAGACTACGTGGGGACCTACTTAACACTGTAGTTCGGGTCTGCCTTCCTGCTTTCTTGTACCTCCCATAAGCATTGGTATAACTTCTATGGACAGTCTGTATTTTTTCACTGGGAGTTCAACAGTCCAAGTGAGTGGGATTGGAGATAGCTTTCACAGGAAAACAGCTGCACATGTGACACAGTGCTGGCTGACAGACTACATGTGGACCTACTTGATACTGTAGGTGAGGTCTGCCTTCCTGCTTTCTTGTAGCTCCCATATGCAGTGGTATAACTTAAGTAACAGTATATATTTTTTCAAAGTGATCTGGGTAGTACAAGTGAGTGTTATTGGAGATAGCTGCCACAGGAAAGCAGCTGAAAATGTGACACAGCCCTGGCTGATAGACTACATGGCGACCTACTTACTACTGTACGTGGGGTCTGCTTTCCAGCTTTTTTGTCGCTCCCATACGCAGTGGTATAACTTAAGCGACAGCATATATTTTCTCAATGGGACCTGAGCAGTACAAGTGAGTAGGATTGGAGATAGCTTTCAAAGGAAAGCAGCTGCACATGTCACACAGTGCTGGCTGATAGACTACATGTGGACCTACTTGATACTTTAGGTGACGTCTGCCTTCCTGCTTTCTTGTAGCTCTCATATGCAGTGGTATAACTTAAGCGACAGTATATATTTTTTCGAAGTGATCTGGGTAGTACAAGTGAGTGTTATTGGAGATAGCTGCCACAGGAAAGCAGCTGAAAATGTGACACAGCCCTGGCTGATAGACTACATGGCGACCTACTTACTATTGTACGTTGGGTCTGCCTTCCTGCTTTCTTGTAGCTCCCATACGCAGTGGTATATCTTCTACGGACAAAATGTATTTTTAAAGGGAGATGATGAATCGAAGAGCGTGGAATTGGAGATAGCTCCCACAGGAAAACAGCTTCAAAGGTGACACAGTGCTGGCTGTCAGAGAATACATAGGGACCTACTTACTACTGTAGGTGGGGTCTTCCTTCATGCTTTCTTGTAGCTCCTATAGTCAGTGGTATAACTTCTACCGACAGCATATATTTCTTGAATGGGAGCTGTGCAGTCAAAGTGAGTGGCATTGGGTATAGCTCCCACAGGAAAGAAGCTGCAAATGTGACACAGTGCTGGCTGATAGACTACATGGGGATCTACTTACTACTGTAGGTCTGTGGAGAAAAAATGCTGGAGCATGGACATGGATCCTAAGATATAATGTTCGACCTGTTGGGGCAAGGAAGCCTGAGCTCACGTTACAGCCTAAATGGACAAGTGAACAAAAAACTGTGGGCTTAGCAATGCTTATTAGAAAGGGACGCATTCGAATTTTACAGGTGAACGGCCAAGAGCCAGGAACCATATATGTGCCTATAGCGAAAAGAGATCTGGAATGGATCATAGCAACATCGGAGCCTCTACAGCTTAGTTTATTGTCATCTGCCCAAAAAATAAACATACAGTCCCTAAAATCTAAGGTATTGGCGTGTATGACACAACAACAGTGGATTATTCGTACTAAGCTAAGTGAGCAACCTTTGTCAAATGCCGTTACAGCATATACAGACGCAGGAAAGAAATCTCAGCGGACCGTAATAGTCTGGGAAGAGGCAGGACAATGGAAACACCAGCTATTACATGCCACGGAAATGGACTCTTTACAGACTTTAGCACTTTTTGCGGTTGTTCGGGCCCTTGAAATGTGGTGGTGTAAACCGTTGAATATTGTAACTGACTTTTTATGTTGCAGGAATTGCTCAGAGAATAGAAGATGCTCGCATTAAAGATGTGCGCAATCAACGCCTTTTTGACCTACTTAGAGTCATGCAGGACGCTGTCCAACAGCACACATCTCCATATTGTGTAATACACATCGGAAGTCATAAGTATGACATTGGTTTAGGAGCAGGAAATGCTAGAGTGGACAAGCTGGTAGCTTTGGGAGTGCCTGTAAATAAATTCAATCAGGCAAGAGAGGCCCATGCCACCTTTCATCAAAATGCCAGAGGCTTAAAGAGAAGTTTTGACCTCTCAATAGAGGATGCTTGAGCGATAGTGAGGGCTTGCCCACAGTGTAGGCACTATGGCCCAGGGTTAGGTCTGGGAGTCAACCCCAGGGGACTGGGACCATTAGAATTGTGGCAGATGAACGTCACTCACATTTTTTAATTTGGAAGGCTTAAATATGTTCACATAACTGTGGATACATTCAGTAAGTATATATGGGCAACGGCTCAAGCAGGAGAAAGGGTAATGCATGTAATCCGACATGCCACTGCATGTTTTGCTGTTATGGGGGTGCAAGGCACCATTAAGACTGATAACGGCCCTGCATATGTTAGTCATCGGGTGGGACAGTTTTTCCAAACCTGGAGAGTGAAACACATTACAGGGGTACCACATTCACCAACAGGACAGGCTATAGTGGAACGAGCTCATCAAGTGTTAAAATCATGTTTAAGTAAAATGTCTGACATACAGGACCCTCAGGAACGGTTGTCTAAGGTATTGTTTACTATATATCATTTATGTATCTTTGGGGAGGAGAAAGAATCTCCAACTCGACTACATCGAGGAATGGTGGAAAAATCCAAAAGACTGCCAGCAATGTGGGTAACTTACAGAGATCCACGAACAGGTATATGGCAGGGCCCAGCTAAAGTGCAGTATTTAGGCAGGGGTTATATGTCTGTGCTTACATCTACAGGTCCAATATGGGTTCCTGCGAAATGGACAAGAGTGGCTGGTACTCCTAATAATCCTGATGGTGACAATTCACACATCGCCATTGAATCAAGTGAATCCATGTCAGAACATGTGGGTCACCTGGGCGAATCAGACAGGCCAAGTTGACTTTTGTCTGAGTCTTCAGTCGGTGAGTGATACATTCCGCACCTGCCTGGTTGGGATACCAGATTTTGATCCTAGTGATTTCCAGAAATATGTCAGCGGGAGCGCCTCCTGTTCCAGCAAAGTGACATCAGACTGTGCCGTGGACTCGTTAAGTCGGCTCAAAGTCCCTCTTCCCTGGGACCCACAAGAGTTGGAGTTGCTGGGAAGTCAAGCAATCGGAAACATAACGAATGGGAGTTGGACTCGTACTTGTTTTAGCTTTGGGACTAAATATCAAGGACTAAGAGGAATGGAACAATATCAAAATATGGTTAAGCAGTGGACTGATGTTTCCCCCGAAGGTGCATATAGTCAATTTGTAGATCCAAAAGGAGGATATTGTGGATTGGCCATAGGACAATTTGGTGGGACTTGGATGACCAACTTATTTGGGTTGATATATGGGGGAAGTAACGCTGGTTGGGAACGCGAGACCCCTCAGGGGCCTACTCTGTGGAGCAATGGGTCTGCTAAAGCTCTACCCAATAACATCTTAATATGTGGGGATCGAGTGTGGCAGGGAATCCCAGCTAACCCAAATGGGGGGCCATGTAATTTCGGGAAACTAACTTTGTTTGCTCCTCGACAGCACGACTGGTTAAAAATTACCAAGTTACAGAAAACAAGAGATACCCACAACTTAAAAGGAGATTGTGATGGTAAAGTACAATTGTGGTCCATTACGGCGAATGTATTTGCATCAGCATTTGAACCTGGATTGGCTGCAGCCCAGGCCTTACGGCAGTTAGAAAGATTAGTGTGTTGGTTGGAGCAGCAAGCTAATGTTACTACTGATGTTATTGAAAAATTGTTGGCAGACCAGAAAAGCCTTAGACATGCCTTATTGCAAGATCGTGCAGCTATTGATTTTTTGCTATTGGCGGAAGGGCACGGATGCCAAGACTTTGAAGACATGTGTTGTTTTCATCTTTCTGATCATAGTGAATCTATTCACAACGCTTTGGCATGTTTAAAGGCTCACGCTAACAATATTACGATGGGTTATCAGTCTTTTGATAATTGCCTTCAATCAGCTTTTGGGGGGTTGTCACCTGGGTTGACTATATTAATCAAAGAAGAGTTAAGATGTATATTGGTTAGTTTGCTTTTGCTTGTAATGTTTAGAATCATATACAGTTGTATTATGAAGGCAGTGCATAAATTGACTGACTCAGTCTTGATTGTGCAAAAACAAAACAGGGGAAATGGTGGAGAAAACATGAGGGAGCATGGACATGGATCCGGGGATATAATGTTAGGCCTGTAGGGGCAAGGCAGCCTGAGCTCTAGGTATATGAATTTAATGCACAATCAAGACCAGAGTCAGAGCCATGGTTAAAGCAGTTGCTGTCACGCAGACAGCAGGCCGCTTTCTGTTCCCTCAAGGTCAGACTGTTTTCGGCTAAAAGTGGTAAACAACTTTGGGGAAAAACAAGATGGGAAAATGTGAGGGAGCTTGGTTATTGCAGAAACCGCAAGTAGGATGAACAAGAAAATGTAATCTATTAGCTGCTGTTGCTGAGCTAGCTTTGAAGCTCCTTTGTATATAAGTTAGAGCATGCTCTCAATAAAGAAGATTTCTGCTATCACTCACACTGAGTAGGACTGCTTTCTTCCAACCCAGCTGAGAATCGGACCGTGGGTTGATCGCCGCATGAAGCAGACTTAGAGCTGGTTTTTCAGGCATCGAGCCTGGTTTTCACACTTCGACTCTGGTTTTTAGGCCAAGAGCCGAAAACTTCGCTAGGTGGGGATTGCCTTCCTGCGTTCTTGTAGCTCCCATAGGCAGTGCAATAACTTAACGGAAAGCAGGTATTTTTTCAATGGGAGTTGAGCAGTACAAGTGAGTGGGATTGGAGATTGCTCCCAAAAGAAAGCAGGTGCAAATGTGACCTAGTTCTGACTGATAGACTACATGGGGACCTACTTACTACTGTAGGTGGGGTCTGCCTTCCTGGTTTCTTGTAGCTCCCATATGCAGTGGTATAACTTCTACCGACAGTCTGTATATTTTAAATGGGAGTTGAGCAGTTAGAGTTAGTGGGATTAGATATAGCTCCCAAAAGAAAGAAGCTGAAAATGTTACACAGTGCTGGCTGATAGACTAACTGGGAACCTACTTACTTCTTTTGGATAGGGTCTGCCTTCCTGCTTTCTTGTACCTCCCATATGCAGTGGTATTACTTAACCGGCAGCATATATTTTTTCAATGGGAGCTGAGGGTTGCATCTGTAGGTTGGGTCTGCCTTCCTGCTTTCTTGTAGCTCCCATACGCAGTGGTATAAATTCTACCGACACTCTGTATTTCTTTCAATGGGAATTTAGCGGACGAAGTGAGTGGGATTGGAGATACCTTTCACAGTAAAGCAGCGGCAAATGTGACACAGTGCTGGCTGATAGACTACATGGGGATCTACTTACTACTGTAGGTGGGGTCTGCCTTCCTTCTTTCTTGTAGCTCCCCTACTCAGTGGTATAACTTCTACCGACTGTCTGTATATTTACAATGGGATTTGAGCAGTACAAGTAGGTGGGATTGGAGATAGCTCCCTTCGGAAAGAAGGTGCAAATGTGATACAGTGCTGCCTTATATACTACGTGGGGACCTACTATTGTAGGTGGGATCTATATTCCTGCTTTCTTGTAGGTCCCATACGCAGTGCTATAACTTCGACGGCCAGCATGTATTTTTTAACTGGGAGCTGAGCAGTCCAAGTGATTAGAATTGGAGATAACTCCCATAGGAAAGCAACTGCAAATGTGACACAGTGCTGGCTGATAAACTACATGGGTGTCAACTTACTACTGTAGATGGGGTCTGCCTTCCTGCTTTCTTGTAGCTCCCATAAACAATGGAAAAACTTGACCGACAGCATCTATTTTTTCAATGGGAGATGAGCAGTCGAAGTGACTGGGATTGGAGAAAGCTCCCACAGGAAACCAGATGCAAATGCGACACAGTGCTGGCTGATAGACTACATGGGGACCTAGTTACTACTGTAGGTGAGATCTGCCTTCCTGCTTTCTTGTAGCTTTCATACGCCGTGGTATAACTTCTACCAACAGTTTGTATTTTTTCAGTGAGAGTTGAGTGGTCCAAGTGAGTGGATTGGAGACAGCTTTCACAGGAAAACAACTGCAAATGTGACACAGTGCTGGCTGATACACTATATAGGGACCTATTTACTACTATATTTGGGATCTGCCTTCCTGCTTTCTTGGAGCTCCCATACGAAGTGGTATAACTTAAGTGACAGCATATATTTTTTCAATGGGAGTTGAGCAGTCCAAGTGAATGGGATTGGAGATAGCTCTCACGGGAAAGCAGCTTCAAGGGTCACACAGTGTTGGCTGATAGAGTACATGGCGACCTACTTACTAATGTGCGTGAGTTCTCCCTTCCTCCTTTCTTATAGCTCCCATACAAAGTGTTATAACTTCTACTGCCAGCATGTATTTTTTTAATGGGAGCTGAGCAGTCCAAGTGAGTGGGATTGGAGATAGCTCCCACAGGAAAGCAGCTGCAGATGTGACACAGTGCTGGCTGATAGACTACAAAGGGGCTTACTTACTACTGTAGTTAGGGTCGACCTTCCTGCTTTCTTGTAGGTCCCATACGCAGTGCTATGACTTAATGGAAAGCATGTATTTTTTTCAATGGGTGCTGAGCAGTCCAAGTGAGTGGGATTGGAGACAGCTCCCACAGGAAAGCAGCTGCAAATGTAACACAGTTCTGGCTGATAGACTACATGGGGACCTACTTACTACTGTAGATGGGGTTTGCCTTCCTGCTTTGTTGTAGCTCCCATACGAAGGGGTATAACTTCTATCGACAGAATGTATTTTTAAAGAAAGCTGACAAGGCCAAGAGCGTGGGATTGGCGATAGCTCCCAAAAGAAAGCAGCTTCAAAGGTGACACAGTGCTGGCTGATAGACTACATTGGGACCCACTTACTACTGTAGGTTGGGTCTTCCTTCCTGCTTTTTTGTAGCTCCCATACGCAGTGGTATGACTTCTACCGACAGAATGTATTTTTAAAGGGAGGTGACGAGGCCAAGAGCATGGGATTGGAGATAACTCCCTCAGGAAAGCAGCTGCAACTGTGACACAGTGCTGACTATAGACTACATGGTGACCCAGTTACTACTGAAGGTTGGGTCTGCCTTCCTGCTTTTTTGTAGCTCTCATATGCAGTGGTATAAATTAACGGACAGTGTGTATTTTTTCAATGAGCGTTGAGCAGTCCAAAAGACTGGGATTGGAGATAGTGCCCACAGGAGAGCAGTTGCAAATGTGACACAGTGCTGGCTGATAGACTACATGGGGACCTACTTAACACTGTAGTTGGGGTCTGCCTTCCTGCTTTCTTTTAGATCCCATACGCAGTACTATAACTTAATGGACAGGTTATTTTTTTTCATTGCTAATTGAGCGGTACAAGTGAGTGTTATTGGAGATAGCTCCCACAGTAAAGCAGCTGCAAATGTGACACAATGGTGGCTGATAAACTACATTGGGACCGACTTACTACTGTAGGTGGGGTCTGCCTTCCTGCTTTCTTGTTGCTCCCATAGGCAGTGGTATAACTTCTAACGACAGTCTATATTTTTGGAATTGGGAGTTGAGCAGTCCAAGTGAGTGGGATTAGAGATAGCTTTCACAGGATTTCCTCATAAAATAGGGGGTTCATGCTATAACTTTGCCAGCAGCAGGCGAGTTAACCACTCCATCAGCCAGATAACAACATAACATCCCTGGATAATGGGTGGGGCCTTTATCAAATAAAATGGTACTTTCCTTTTTAGTTTTTCACCCCACATTCTTTTAGGTACAACGCTTTTGCCCTTCTTAGAGGTAGGCTTGGGATCTTAGGATTCCCAGTTTGAGGCTTTGAGAGACTCTGTACCCAACTCCCAGTATGCCTCTGCCTCCTTCACCTACTCTGTTGCTTAGAGCAGTGAGGTTTATGATCTTCTCGGCAGCAGTCGTAATCTTCAGGGGTATTCTCTGTCTCCTTATAGGCCTCTTTCCTCTTGCCTTTTGCTCCAGCACCCACGGGGTGCCTGAAACACTGGCTTTCACATCCAGGTCTCGGTTCTCCGGGCCTTCTAAGTATAAAGCACCCTTTTATAAACTTAAATTACAGTCCCCACTGGAGTCAGTTGTTCTATACTTCTAAGCTATTCCTGTTCCACAATCTGTTACTTTAAAATAGGTATTACAGCCCTACTGATTATCTCACACCTTTCTGACGATCACAATGTAAACATTAAACTCTAATATTTTACAAAAAGGAAATCCCTACACTCCACTCCTCAGTTAACATGTCACTTTTTATGCAGCTGAAGTTTCAGTTCTCCTGGGACCTCTGCAGCTTCCCACTGATCCTGGGAAATTGGTCCTTAAATAAGACAAGAAAAGGAATCTCCAATCGGGGGGTTAAAGATGATTCTTTCCAGGTTTTTATCAAGACTTTGTCCCCAGGATTAACCGTGTGGATAGCAATATCTAAGGGTGGTCTCTGTACCACCATTCCCTTTTTACAACATTTCAAACAGAGAAGTCTCCGTGTCTGTAACAAAGCTAAGGGTAAACATTTAATCCAGGACATTTCTGTTTCTAACATTAATTTCATTAGGTGTTTCTAAATTTCTCCATTCATTCTGTCCACTCTTCTGGAACTTTGGGGATACCATGGGGTATTGGCTCCTAATACTGGTGGTTTCTATTTCTAATTTCGGAGAGTGGATTAATATACCTTCCTATTTTAAGAGCCTAGCATCAGTTATCCGTTTTTCCGCCTTTTGTTTTAATACCTCCCCCGAATGTTGTGGGGAGAAAACACCTTTAACTCCCCTCCAAAGGAAACAAATAAAATCTTAATAAAATTTTCAATCCATTGTCTGCAATATCCAACAGATCTAAAAGCTGTCTAACTTGTCTCTTACTCTTTGGAGTTTATAGGGACAGTATCCCATTTACTCGATCTGGATCAAGTTTCTTACTTCCCTTTATAAACCAGTGTCCCAAATATTTTACCTTTTCTTCAGCAAACAGTAATTTAGATTTAGACACTTTCAACCCTTGTAAACTCAGGAAATTAAGCAATTTAATACTTTCCTGTCTAACAGCTTCTTCATCTCTCCCTGCTAATAATAAATCATCCACATATTGAACTAAAATAGCTTCTTTGCCTAACTCATAATTTCTCAAGATCTGTTCTAGCGCTTGTCCAAAAAGATTGGGGGACTCTGTAAATCCCTGTGTTAATAGAGTCCATCTCAACTGTTGTTTTTTATGGGTATCTGGATCTTCACATTCAAAACCAGAATAATCCCTGCACTCCTCTTTCAGGGAACATGCCTAAAAGGCATCCTTAAGGTCTACTCAAGTGACTCAATAAGGTATGCGGGTTAGCTACCACAGGGAACCTAATAATAGTTCTCTTGTTTATCTCCCGGAGGTCATGTACTAATCTATAAGTCCCATCAGATTTCTTTACTGGCAATATGGGAGTATTGTAAGGGGACATACAGAGTTCAAGTAGTCCCTTAGATATTAGTCTTTCTATTTCTGCTTAATCCTTTTCTACCTTCTTGTGACAAGGGGTACTGCTTTACCTTTACCGGCAGCCCAAGGTTTTTCCTAAGTCTATAATTAAGTCTCTCCCTACTAAATTATGATCAGCCTCCGGAACTAACAAAAACGATCCTACAGCATATTTTTGCCGCTTCAGATTCTATCAGTACCTCCTTCACAAGAGGTACTTTAAATGGTTCCCCTTTTGCCCCTACTACTTGTGCTTTCTCTGAAGATATCTTACATCCCTAGGGCAATCACTGGATTGTAGATCTCTCAGCCCCAGAGTCCACTAAAAATTCTACTTCCTGACGCTGAGGACCTAACTTCAGTTTTATCAAGGGCTCGATTACTCTTGTGGTCCTCAGCAAATAGAGTCCCTGACTCCCCCTCTTCTTCCTTTAAAACATTCCATTGTCCTTTGATTCCTTTTTTTTTTTTTTCCTGATGAATGCACCTGTCTCTTTTGTTTCCCTTTCTAGCCCTTTTTCTTGCCAATCTTCTAATTTTTAATGCTTTGTTAATATTCTATTCTTGGGGAACAGACTCTCTGATTCCCTTCAAAATGATGGCTCGGAGGTCTGCCATATGGGCTCTGTGCTCTGCCATCTGATTATTCCAATTGGGCCTTTGCAAGGGCCATTTCACATCTGCGTCTGGTCCTGCCTGGTGCTGTTGATCCCAGATTCTCATTCCTGCTCTTTGAATCATTTCCCTTTCCTCCTTTGTGAATAATATAGTTCATCCCAGGTATACAGATTCAGCCCTAAGAACTGATCTAATCTCTCAGACACACCCAGAGGATCCTCTACCAAATCTCCTCTTTGGGTGGGCTCTTAGCTTTCTTTTCCTTAAGAGCGAACAAGGATACCTTATTAGAAGGTTGTGGTATCCAGAGAATTGCATATTCAATTTCCTCTTGGGTAACGGTCTTCTTATCATTTACCCACAAATTGAGGTCTGCTCATAACCAGTCCTCCAAAGACCCAAATATGCGCCAAATAATATGGGAATTTCCTAATGACTCTTCCCCCCACCCCAAACTTCCATACAGTAATGTACCATCTTTTGCTTACTCTTTTGTCTTCTACAGGGGGAATCATTCCAAAATTTTATCATCATCCCCAGAGGACTTTCTAGGGGAATACCTGGCAGCCTATCCTTATGGCTACCCATGGGATCAGAGGGCTTGCTCTTCCTCTGTCCAGTCTTCAAGAGTGCCCTTGACTCGTTCTCACAATCGTTCCCCTCGGTAGTGACCCACGCCCTCGTGGGCAATGGGAACTGCACTACTGGAGGGTCCGCACTCACTTGGTATCCTTGACACCTCTCAGTCACTCGCACTCTAGGATAACCACCCCGACCGAACTGAACCATGCAAATACTTACTCAAGCCAGAGTCTTCGTTCGGATCTTCGTGCACAAAAATTATGGGGTACTGCAGGTTTATTTGCTTATTTTCCAAATTTAGAAGGGGTTCGGAATACAGAGTTTGGCAAGGGAAATTCCCACACCAGGGCCATCCGCACATGGGACGCCCCCCTAGTCTGGGAATCCAATACCAAATTTACCTGTATCCGAGTCACGGCACCAAATTGTTATAAGTTGCTGTGATAAAGTTAACAACCCAATTTAAATGACTCACAGATCAAATTTATTAAGCAAGCAGCAAATAAGTGAAACAGCACTGGGCGGCCGGGAGACTCTGCTCCACCAAAAATGTGCCCCCCCCCCCCCCGTATCACAGTCCTTTTATACAGTCCTTATCGGTCCGGTGCATTGCTCCCTGGTGTACTCTGCCCATGTGTCCGTCTTGTTACTGCCTCCTGGTGGTCATAAGGTGGTCGCTGGGGTGAAGTCGGTAGTCTTCCTCTAGTGGCCCGCTGATGAACTCTTCTCTTGGCTCTTATCAACCCATGCACAACCTATTGTACCTGCTATAAGCACCTTAGCCAACTGCACCTGTGCACATTGTAGAGACTTCACAGTTAAGACTTTACGATTAAAGTTTTACAAGACTTTTACAATGATTTTAAATGGTTCCTTGCACAACTATTTTTTCATGATTTGATCAACGAACATGACCTCTTCCATTAGAAACCCATGTAGTCTATCAGCCAGTACTGTGGCACATTTGCAGCTGCTTTCCTGTGGGAGCTATCTCCAATCCCATGCTCTTGGCCTCGTCAGCTCCCTTTAAAAATACATTCTGTCCGTAGAAGTTATACCACTGTGTATGGTAGCTACAAGAAAGGAGGAAGGCAGACCCCAAATACGGTAGTAAGTTGGTCCCCATGTAGTCTATCAGCCATCACTGTGTCACCTTTGCAGCTGCGTTCCTGTGAATGCTATCTTCAATCCCACTCTCTTGGACTACTCAACTCCCATTGAAAAAATACAGACTGTCGGTTAAGTAATACCAATGCATATGGGAGCTACAGAAAGCAGGAGGGCAGACCCCAGCTACAGTAGTAAGTAGGTCCGCATGTAGTCTATCAGCCAGCACTGTGTCACATTTACAGCTTCTTTCGTGTAGGAGCTATCTCCAATCGCACTCAGTTTGACTGCTCAACTCTGAAAAAATATATGCTGTCACTTAAATTATACCACTGCGTATGGGAGCTATAAAAAAGCTGGAAGGCAGACCCCACCTACAGTAGTGTGAAATATGTTGCCTTGATTCGTGTCAATGTGGATCAACGAATATGGATGATAATTTTTGGTAGCTTTATTTGTTCTTGTGTAACTTGTTCTTGCTTTTCATAACGGCAGCTTGACAGGTGTCTTGGAAGACTAGCTTGAACCAAGTTTTGCTAAGGAGAGTGTTTCTGCTTCTTGTAACAGCAGCTTGGCAGATGTTTTGGGGAGATTAGCTTGAATTAGTTTTGCAGAGATATACACACGGAGGTCGCCTGGGGGGCACCGTGAGGAAGACTACTGACTTCCTCCAAAGACCACCTAAAGAGGGTGAAAAAGATCCTCGAGATGGAACAAAGCATGCGCGAGAAGCAGAGGACCCCTTCCCAGAAATGATTAACATTTTTCAGCCCCTTCGAGTAAAAGTCATGAATACGTATAAGGCCTACCCTACTTAATGCGAACTCGGGATGTGACGGGTGTGCTTCCTGATAGAGCAGAGGCTCTCAGTGCACCCAGGGCTGTTTGCTTGCTCTTATTCATCCAATAAGTTCCTAAACGCAACTGGAATCCTGCTCCGGGATACTTTATCACAATTGGGGGCTCGTCCAGGATGGTCTTGGTTCCTGAATTCTGACTTGTTTTAGGAGGGGCATCCCACCATTTGGTTGCTCTTGATCAGATCGGGTCAGGACTAACACCAGCCTGAACCTGAATAGGGGCAAGCAAAGAATTTGATTTTTATAAGCTCCCTTGCCGGCTGCAGCAGTTTATTTTGCCCATAATTCTGCGCGTGAAGATCTGAACGAAGACGACGGAGTCGTAAGTATTTAAGGCGTATCCCGTTCGGTTGGGTGGGTTTCGGTTGCCTGTGTGTGTAAGAGTGTGATTGAGACGGAACCTGGTTCCGAAGCGAGTGTGGAGGTCTTCTAACCGCGGTTCCAATCTCCCGCGAGGGACTTGGCCGGTGAAGGACCAAAGCGATTCCTATAGTATTCATGGGTGGGTGATAGGTCCTAAACCCCCTGCAAGGCACTCTTACTGGTAACCAAGGGCTGTAGGAATTGCCACAGTAAAATTCCTAGATGGGTCAGAAAAAGTCAAAGACCCAGGACCTAAAGAAAGG
This sequence comes from Colius striatus, assembly GCF_028858725.1. Lineage (NCBI taxonomy): Eukaryota > Metazoa > Chordata > Aves > Coliiformes > Coliidae > Colius > Colius striatus. The sequence goes on from NC_084789.1 coordinate 32,926,452, forward strand.
GAGCAAATTACCAGACATACCATCAGAAAGTCCATTAGGAATAATGATTAGGGATTGGAATGAAAGGGGCCCCAGAAAAGGAAAAAGTAAATTCAAATTAGTCCAATATTGTATGACTGAATGGCCAAAGAAACCTTTAAAGCCACATATCTTTTGGCCTGTTTTTGGATCTTTTGAGGACTGGATTTGCCAGGCCTTATATACGTTAATTCAAAGGAACCTTTTTGTCAGGAGGAAAGTGATTATGCAGGATTATGGGTTAGGACTTCACGTCCTTTTCCGGCCTCAATACTTACATTGAAAGCAAATGAAAAGTTTGAGGAAGAAGAAGGGAATAAAAATGGAAAAGTAAAGGAAAAAGATGATAAATGGGAGCCACTGGATAACTTACCGCCTCCATATTCTAACAATCCACCTCCGGTGGCGACTCCCGCCCGGGTGGCCGTAGTACCCCCACCAGTGCCACCGTTGCCCCTGTCTCCACCACCAACAGCACCGGAATTAGATCTACCTCCCGCTGCATGTACGCGAAGTAGGACTGCCACATCTGAGGGAGCTTCTCTATATCCCTTACGAGAGGTACCCCTCGGAGGTAATCAGGGAGGCATTGGGTTTGTAGCAGTCCCTTTAAATACCACAGATGTAAGAAATTTTAAGAAAGAAATGGGGACCCTATTAGATGATCCCCTTGGGGTAGCTGAAAAATTAGACCAATTCTTAGGCCCCAATACTTATACCTGGGAAGAAATACAGTCTATTTTAGGGATCTTATTTACTGCTGAGGAAAGGGGTATGATTAGACAAGCTGGAATGACAATTTGGGAAAGACAAAATTAGACTGGACCTCCTGGGGTTCATAAATGGCCAAATATGGACCCTCACTGGGATCATCAACAACCCCAAGGGAGGCAGAACATGAGAGACCTGAGAACATGAATTATCCAAGGGATAAGAGAAGCGGTCCCCCGAGGACAAAACGTTAATAAAGCATTTAATGAGGAACAAGGGAAAAACGAATCACCAACGGAATGGTTAGAAAGGTTAAGAAAAAGTTTACAAATGTATTCTGGAATAGATCCAAATACAGTGGCTGGGACTGCACTCCTTAGAACACAATTTGTAGCAAAATCTTGGGGGGATATAAGAAGAAAATTGGAAACATTAGAAGACTGGCAAAATAGAGGGTTAGAGGAATTACTTAGAGAAGCTCAAAAAGTCTACATAAGGAGGGACGAAGAAAAGCAAAAAGCAAAAGCAAAAATCTTTGTAGCAGCCATAAGAGAGAGTAAGGAAGCTGAAATCTCATCTGGGGAGAAAGGGAAAAAGAAAATAGAGATGACACCCCAGGGACCACCTTCTAGAGAGAGGTCTGGTATTCCCGTCTGTTACTACTGTAACAAGAAGGGGCATATTCAGAAGAACTGTAGAAAACGGGAACAAGATGAAAAAATGTTTAAAGAAGAATAGAGGAGTCAGGGGCTATATTTGTTCGGGACTTCAACATCAACAGAGCCCTTGATAAAATTACTAATAGGTCCCCATAAGGAAGAAGTTTTATTTTTAGTCGATACGGGTGCTGAAAAGTCAACCATCCAAAAGCTCCCAAAAGGGATAGAAAAAGAGAAAAATTATATGTCAGTAATCGGGGCAAAAGGAGAACCCTTTAAAGTGCCCATTCTAAAAGATGTAGAAATAGAGTCAGAGAAGAAAATTTACTTTAATGATTTGTTGCTACTCCCTGAAGCAGAATATAATTTACTGGGGAGAGATCTGATCCTGAAATTAAATCTAAGCATCCAGAGTCAAGGGGACAAGTTACAGATTAAGTTATATCCCCTAACACAAGAAGATGAGAAAAATATGAATCCCTTAGTATGGTATAAAGAGGGAGAAACTGGAAAAATACAAATGGATCCCATAAGTGTTCAAATAATAGACCCACATCGCCCAATAAGAATCAAACAATACCCCATATCCATGGAAGGTTGGAAGGGGTTAAAACCGGTGGTTGACAGACTTTTAGAACAGGGGACTTTGGAACCCTGTATGTCACCCCACAATACACCTATCCTCCCTGTAAAGAAACCAGATGGATTATATAGAATGGTACAAGATCTAAGGGCTGTAAATCAGCGAACCATCACTAAATTCCCTGTGGTGGCAAATCCTTATACTCTATTGAGTCATATTTCTCCAAGATATACTTGGTATAGTGTGATAGATTTAAAAGATGCATTTTGGGCTTGTCCTTTGGACGAGGGGTCCAGAGATTATTTTGCTTTTGAATGGGAGGATCCTGAGACAGGACGAAAGCAACAACTAAGATGGACCGTGCTGCCACAGGGATTTACGGAATCACCGAATTTATTTGGACAAACTTTAGAAAGAATTTTGCAGGATTTTATAATACCCAAAGAAATTAAATTATTGCAGTATGTAGATGATCTATTAGTGGCAGGGGAAACTGAGGAAGAGACTCGAAAGGCTACCATAAAGTTGTTAAACTTTTTGGGAAAGAGAGGATTGAAAGTGTCCCGGTCAAAATTACAATTTGTAGAACAAGAAGTAAAATACCGAGGACATTGGCTAAATAGAGGAAGAAAAAAATTAGACCCCGAACGAGTATCTGGGATTTTATCTTTAAGACCATCAACAACAAAAGAAATTCGGCAGATATTAGGATTGTTAGGATATTGCAGACCATGGCTTGAAAATTATAGTGAGAAAGTAAAATTTTTTATATAACAAATTAACTAACAACCAGCTTAAGTGGCTTGCAGAAGATGACCAGAGATTTGAGGAAATAAAAAGTGCATTAATACAAGCACCTGTACTGAGTCTCCCAGACTTAGAGAAACCTTTTTATCTTTTTGTAAATACCTCAAATCAAACAGCGTATGGAGTCCTCACTCAGGACTGGGCAGGAACCAAAAAGCCTGTGGGATATTGCTCTAAACTACTTGACTCAGTAAGCAGAGGACGGCCTGCTTGTCTCCAAGCCCTAATCACGACGGCTTTATTAATAGAGGAAGCCAGGAAAATTACCTTTAGTGCACTCTTAAAGGTGTACACCCCACATAATGTTAGGACAGTTTTACAACAAAAAGCAGAAAAATGGTTAACGGATAGTCGGATTTTAAAATATGAAGCAATATTAATAGATTCCCCTGACCTAGAATTAAAAGTAACATCTGCACAGAGCCCAGCACAATTTTTATTTGGAGAACCATTAGAGGTACTACAACACAATTGTTTAGAAATAATCGAGACCCAAACAAAAGTTAGACCTGACTTAAGAGATACTGAACTAAAAGAAGGGGAAATACTGTTCATCGATGGATCTTCTCAAATGGTGGAGGGAAAGAGAAAATCGGGGTATGCAATAATAAATAAAGGGTTAGACATAGTGGAGTCAGGACCCTTGAGCCCAACATGGTCAGCTCAAGCTTGTGAGTTGTATGCCCTTTATAGGGTCTTAGAATTATTGAAAGGAAAGAGCGGGACTATATTCACAGACTCTAAATATGCATATGGGATAGTACACACTTTTGGAAAAATTTGGGAAGAAAGAGGCTTAATTAATACCCAAGGGAAGAATTTAATACATCAAGAATTAATAATAAAAATCCTAAAAACTCTAAGGGAACCAAAGAAAATAGCCATAGTACATGTAAGAGGATACCAAAAAGGATTAGATTACCGAACTAGAGGAAATAACTTAGCAGATAAGGAAGTTCAGGAAGCAGCTCTCAGGCCTCAGACGATTAAAGTCTGTGTAGTACAAACTAAGAGGGGCAACAATGAAAAGGAACAAGAATAAAGAGAAAAGAAATTTACCCCTGAGGAATTAAATAAGTTGGAGAAAATAGGGGCCAAATTAGAACAAGGGAAATGGATGTTACCTGATGGGCGGGAAATGTTGTCAAAAGCTAGACACGTTATGGAACGCTTGCATGCACAAACGCGTTGGGGTACAAAAGCATTAAGTGATCATTTTCTTAAACAATTTGGATGTATTGGAATCTTTGAAATAACAAAGCAAATTACACGGGGTTGCTTAACGTGTCAAAAGATAAATAAGAAAATATTTTGACAAGTAGCAACTGGAGGAAGAAAAACAGCTTACAGACCTTTTGAAAGAGTGCACGTTGATTTTACAGAATTACCCAAGGTGGGAAGGGTTAAATACTTACTAGTAATCGTGGATCACTTAACACAATGGGTAGAGGCTTACCCTGTGGCACGAGCCACGGCACAGATGGTAGTAAAAATTTTATTAGAACACTTAGTACCTAGATATGGGATAATCCAGTACATAGACTCAGATCAAGGCACGCACTTTACTTCTAAAGTAATAAAATTATTATGTCAATCACTAGGTATCCAGTGGGAATACCATACTCCCTGGCACCCACAGAGTTCGGGAAAAGTAGAAAGGATGAATCAAACAATAAAACAACAGCTAGCTAAATTGATGATTGAGACCCAAATGTCTTGGACAAAGTGCTTGCCATTGGCACTTTTGAATATAAGAACTAAACCCCACAGTGAAACTGGATTATCACCATATGAAATGTTATATGGCATGCCCTATTCCCAAGGGATGCCTCTAGAGAACAATGTAATTGAGGATCAAACTATCCAGAAATATGTGGTAACCATTGGAAAAAGATTAAAAGAATTAAGGGAAATTGGGATGTTAGCCCAGACTCCACCGCTTGGATTTGCAATTCACCAATTAGAACCAGGAGATAAAGTTCTAATAAAAGCATGGAAGGAAGAAACCTTATCTCCTCTCTGGGAGGGACCTTTTCTTGTTTTATTAACTACAGAGACGGCTGTGAGAACTGCTGAAAAGGGATGGACCCATGTTTCGCAAGTAAAAGGTCCAGTGAAAGAATGGAAAGTCGCATCTGAGCCTGGAGAGACTAAATTGACCTTCAGACGATCTTGAAAGAGCACGCAACAAAGGAGACTTTGTGACGGTAACTGAGAATGGTGGTAAGATCATTTTGCAAAAAATTCCCTCCCTCAACACCTAAGCACACTTTGAAGATAGAGTGCTATTACAATAAGGTAGGGAGAAACTCCACACAAGTTTAAAGGACTGTAAGGCCACGTGTTAGAAACTGAACTAAATAAACCCGGAAATCCCTTTAATACTGAAGTTTGGCAAAAACCATATGAGTCTCATCTAGCATGATCCTTATGAGACCCCTGAAGAATACCCCTGCTGCCGTGAAGATGAATAACCCCGCTGCTGGAAGCACCCCAGTAGGCGGTGGAGGCAGAGGAGTAAAAAGGTGGGGTTTGATTTTGTTTGTATGGATCAACCTAATCCTACATGGAGTTTCAGCCGATTCGTGCTCCAAATGCTACCAACAAGTGGCATATGGGAAACAAACGGTGTCAACTCTGGCCTATCATACCCACATAAATGCTGGGTATTCTAAAAGAACTCAATTGGAAAAATGCCAAACAGCGGGATTGACTCTTTGGGTAGCTGAGAATCTTGGAGACAAGACAGGAAGAGTAGTCCATGGCTATGGAACTTGTCCCAAGGGAGAGAAATATATATGTTTCACTCAAGGAGGAATGTGGGGGTATTCAGATGGAGGAGGACAACAAGATAGATTTAAAGAAGAATTAGTAAAGAATGTTACACGAAGATTAAAAACAAATCGCAACTGACCTCCTTCAACTTCAAAAACATTATATGAAAAACTCAAAGAAAGGATGAGCACATGGGATTTACCAACTAAAGGACAGAATTTATTTGTAGATTTGATGCAGAAAATAGCTACAGAATTGAATGTATCCTCTTGTTGGATATGTGGAGGGACTCAGATGACTGAGCAGTGGCCATGGAGAGGAGACAGTGTGGAATCCCAACAATTATTAGAATGGAACAACACCCATAAATCCAGCACAAACAGACCTGAAGGATGGGTGCTGAGTCATGAAGTAATAGGCCAGTTTTGTATATCTAGAAATAGCAGTGATTTTACACAATATGTTGGACATACAACTTGCAAAATGATCTTGACCACTAATTCAACAAGTAGTACCTGGTGGCCAAAGTCACCCAATGGGTACTGGACTACCAACTGCTCTGGCAATCAAATTCAGTGTTGGAAAAACAAAATGAATGCAAACCCATTTGAAGAAATTAGGGATTTGAAGTCCTTTTGGGAAAACCCTAGAAAAACAAATAGCAATTGGATGTCTCCTGATGGGCTATTTTGGATATGTGGGCAAAGAGCATATAACGAATTACCAAAGAGATGGAGAGGTAGCTGTACCACTGGAATGATCCAACCCGCCTTTTTTTTGCTGCCAAAAAAGAAAAATAATCATTTGGGAATACCTTTGTATGAGACCCTGAGCCGAAGAAAGAGAAGTATATTAATAGGGGGAGCACAAAAGTGGAAAGATAATGAATGGCCCCCTGAACGAATCATTAATTATTATGACCCAGCTACATGGGCACAAGATGGAAGTTGGGGTTATAGAACCCCTATCTACATGCTAAACCGTATCATTCGGTTACAAGCAGTAGTTGAAATAATTACTAATCAAACTGCTTGGGCTTTAGAATTAGTAGCAAAACAATTATCTCAAACTCGAGCAGCCGTGTATCAGAATCGGCTAGCCTTGGATTATCTACTGGCAGCAGAAGGAGGCGTGTGTGGAAAATTTAATACATCTGAATGTTGTATAGAAATTGATGATCATGGGGATACAATTACAAAGATTGCAAATGAAATTAAACGAGTCGCACATGTACCTGTACAACGATGGGACTCAATTTTGAAGAATGACTGGTGGGATAATTTATTTGGCGGTGTTTGGTGGAAGAAATTAGGATTTATGATATTGTATTCAATATTAAGCTTATTGTTTTTACCTTGTATGATCCCATGTTTCATTAGACTGATCCACTCTATAATCCAAGGTATGCAAATTACTGCTATGCCCATAGATCCTGAAAAAGCAACAAGCGGTAAAACCAACCCTTTGATGATATTAAAATTGAAGGAAGATCCAAAATTGATATCAATCAAACAAGTATTAAGTCCATTAGAAGCTAAAACATGAATCAATAGTATCAAAAAGAAAATGGGGGATTGTGAAATGTGTTCCCTTGATTCGTGTCAATGTGGATCAATGAATATGGATGATAATTTTTGGTAGCTTTATTTATTCTTGTGTAACTTGTTCTTGCGTTTCGTAACGGCAGCTTGACAGGTGTCTTGGAAGACTAGCTTGAACCAGATTTTGCTAAGGAGGGTGTTTCTGCTTCTTGTAACAGCAGCTTGGCAGATGTTTTGGGGAGATTAGCTTGAACCGATTTTGCAGAGATATTGAATACAATTTATATAACAGGGAAGCACTAACAATACAAATAAAACAATACCCATAAAGCCAATTCCATACATGATAACATTTTGCAACCAAGGGCCTATTCCCCGTCCGTTAAGCCATCCTTCAAGTCCTAATCCCCCTTCATGTTTCAACTGATGCAATCCCTGTTGAACTTCTTCAGTTTGGCATGTATCGAGGTGGAATGGTCCGACAGGTTCATACAACACATGCCCTCAAGTTCTTCACATCCATGTCCATGGGCTAATAATAAAAAGTCTATGGCAGCTCTATTTTGTAACACCGCATGATTTACACTTTGAACGTCAGCTGTTAACATATCAATCATTTCTGAGGTTTTATTTAACTCATCTTTAGTCAAACATCCTAACTGTTTAGCCAAGTTCATGGCCTTATTAGCTGCTCCTCCTGGCAAAAGGATGGACTATGACTTGCTTCAGTTCACTCCAAAATCGTGGGGGACCAATATCAGTACAATCAAACTCATAAGATCTACGTTTTTTGCGGGAGCTATTATTATGGTCAGCAAGCTGCATTTGCGTAGTTAAGCTAGTGTGGAATAAAGAGAGGTTCCCCAAATAACAGGGTCCACCCGGGGGATTTACTGGTATTCCGTTCCAGGCCCTTTCTCCACAGATTAAAAATATCCCCGTGGGCAATTTCTTTGATGATGTAATACTAGAGACATTACATCTGGAATACAATTGCTTAAATACTGTTTCTGACTTCAAAGAAGAGTCTAAAGTGGCCCAATATTTTCGATTTCTATTAAAGTCATGAATATCCCATGACATAAAACTTACCCAATTTCCTCCAGTTCCATTAGTACCAAAGCTTGCATTGACACTTCGAAACATGTCTATTTCCTCAGGGAGTGAGGCTAAGGTGGATTTAAGGGACTTAATTATCTCACATTGACGTTTCCCGTCCGAATGATCGTGATCATTGCTAACTGTGTTCAGTCCCATCCTATTACACAAGGTGTTATTGTCTACTAGTCCACAAAATTCCTCCAGATTCCACATGGGCAATCCTATCAAACACGTTTTAAAAGGATTAGTAACCCCTCCCAAACTAAGACAAAGAGATGATTGACAAGTTTGATTAGCAAAGGTTATCCAAATATTATCTCTAGGCTGATTAAAATGCGTCAAGCTGTTAGCTATTATAGTTACATTAAAAGCTATGTTTATAACAAAACACCTCATTATTATTCATTAAATTCACTGTCTTTTTGTTATATAACCTTCAGTCTTTTGATTGTTACCCAGTCCTCCAATGACCACAAGACGAGGGTGTATTTATTCTCCAGCCTCTTCCTATCCATTTTCGTCAGATGGTTTGATCTCCGCAGCTTCAAGGACAGCTCTTGTCCACGTGGCTAGCATCCAAATGGATCCTGTGGGAGAATCAACACACAAATACCCACGTCCCCAGTATGATACTCTGGCCGGAGGCTGCCATATCCCTGTTTTAGTGTCATGATATTTAACCCATATTTCTTTCTTCCCCTCCTTTTGTGCCTTTGGATTATGACGCATTATTAGTGGTAGTGCCTGTTCCCCAAATATACACAGGTGGTTCATAACAAATAAAGCCTTTAACAATTTCATATGTGGGTCTTTAACATCCCCATATTTACCAAGATATCCTTTTAGAGTCCCATTAGCTATTTCTATTATGGCCTGTCCTGTGGGGGAATGGGGAATCCCTGCTACATATTCAACTCCTCATTGACTCGTGAACTGTTCTATGCTTCTACTTATATAGGCCGGCCCATTCTCTGTCTTTATTTTCTGAGGAATTTCCATTACCGCAAAACTACTATATAAATGACACTCCAAATGTATGGCCCTCTCCCCTGTCTGTGCTGTTGCCCAAACGAATTTGCTCCATGTGTCTATGGTTACATACACATATTTTAGTCTTACAAACTCTGCCACATGAGTGACATCCATCTGGTAAATTTCATTTGCAGGTAATCCTCTAGGGTTCACCCCCAAGCCTAAGCCAACACCTCCATTGTGATGGCTACACATGGGACAAGCTCTAACAATAGTCTTTGCATCCTTTAGCGATAATTTAAATTCTCGGTGTAAGCCCCGTGCATTCTGATGAAACAGGGAGTGCGCTTCTCTGGCTAGTATCTGTTTGGACAGAGGCGCGTTATGTGTCACTGTGACCAGCTTATCTGCCCTAGCATTACCTTCTCCCAGCCCAATGTCCCATTTATGGCTCCTGATATGTATAATAGCATAAACATGCTTCCTAAGCTTTATTGCCTTCTGCAGCTGTATTAATAATTCAAATAGTCTGGGATTCTGCACTTCCTTAATGGAGGCATCCTCGATTCTCTCTACGATACCCGCGACATAGAACGAGTCTGTAACCACATTCAGGAGCCCTTTCAGGTTCATCATGGCCCATACTACTGTCAACAGTTCCAAGGTTTGTAATGTGTCTTTCTCTTCTGCTTTTATTAGTTGGTGCTTCCACTCCCCTTCCTCTTGCCAGGTTATTGCTGCCATTCTAGACTTTCTTCCTGCATCTGTGTATGCTGTCAACGCATCCGTGTATGCTGTCAACACATCCGTGATGGGGGCCGGCTCTCGTTTGGGTCGTACTAGCCAATTCCATTTTCCTAGCCATTGTAATGGTGCTTTTTTTATTTTGTCTGTTGCTACTATACTGCCACCACCTAAGAGCGCCTCCTGAAGATCTTCTGTATTGTCTAAATACCATGGTAAAGAGTCCTTTTTCATTGGTATCCTTATCCTATGCGGCTCAGAACCAGTTACTTGTAATGCTCTTTCATGACCCTTTTTTATTAGTCCCGCTAACATCTCAATTTTTTGAAAAAGGGTTTTTGTTTGTTGTAAGGCTGGGGAAATCCATTCTAGAACCCATACCTCCCCCATTTTCTTTTGAGATTGTGTCAAGGCCCCAAGCAAATACTTTGTGCTATACCAGATGGTTAAGTCAATAGGTAAGTCAACATCGTGACGTCAGACCTGCCCTTGTATGACACAGTCCATAATTTGTTGAAGCGCATCCTAAAGCTCTGGTGTTACCTGTATTTGACGCATGGGGTTGGTTCCTTTCAAAAGTGGTCGTAGTTTTTCTAACAACTCGTTGGGTATTCCCACTATTGGTTTTAGCCATTGCAGATACCCTAAAAGCTTCTGAGCATCATTCGAGGTCTTTATTTGTAGTTGGAGCTGTAGCTTCTGTGGTACTACGATCTGTTCTGATAAAGAAAATCCAAGATATTTCCATGGAGCTGTACGCTGAACCTTTCCTGGAGCTATCACAAGGTGGCATTGAGCCAGCGCCTGTCGAATCTTCTCCACCTGTTGTTCCGTAAATGGTGCAGACTGAGAAAAGAGGATATCATCCATGTAGCTGATAGACTACATGTGGACCTTCTTACTTCTGTAGTTAGGGTATGCGTTCCTGCTTTCTTGTAGCTCCCATAAGCAGTGGTATAACTTCTACCGACAGTCCTTATTTTGCAGGGCAAAGAACAGTTTCTTGGTGCATTAACACAGTGCAAAAAACAAAAAGAGAGGCTAATCGTCCTGGAATGGCTATTCACCACGTTACAGCCTAAATGGACAATTGAACAAAAAACTGTGGGCTTAGCAATGCTTATTAGAAAGGGACGCACTCGATTCTTACAGGAGAGCGGCCAAGAGCCAGGAACGATATATGTGCCTATAGCGAAAAGAGATCTGGAATGGATCATAGCAACATCAGAGCCTCTACAGCTTAGTTTATTGTTATCTGCCCAAAAAATAAACATGCAGTCCCTAAAATCTAAGGTGTTGGCGTGTATGACACAACAACAGTGGATTATTCGTCCTAAGCTAAGTGAGCAACCTTTGTCAAATGCCGTTACAGCATATACAGATGCAGGAAAGAAATCTCAGCGGGCTGTAATAGTCTGGGAAGAGGCAGGACAATGGAAACACCAGCTATTACATGCCACGGAAATGGACTCTTTGCAGAATTTAGAACTTTTTGCGGTTGTTCGGGCCCCTGTAATGTGGTGGTGTAAACCGTTCAATATTGTAACTGACTCTTTTTATGTTGCAGGAATTGCTCAGAGAATAGAAGATGCTCGCATTAAAGATGTGCGCAATCGACGCCTTTTTGACCTACTTAGAGCCATGCAGGCTGCTATCCGGCAGCACACATCTCCATATTGTGTAATACACATCAGAAGTCATAAGTATGACATTGGTTTAGCAGCAGGAAATGCTAGAGTGGACAAGCTGGTAGCTTTGGGAGTGCCTGTAAATAAATTCAATCAGGCAAGAGAGGCCCATGCCACCTTTCATCAAAATGCCAGAGGCTTAAAGAGAAGTTTTGACCTCTCAATAGAGGATGCTTGAGCGATAGTGAGGGCTTGCCAGCAGTGTAGCCACTATGGCCCAGGGTTAGGTCTGGGAGCCACTGCATGTTTTGCTGTTATGGGGGTGCAAGGCACCATTAAGACTGATAACGGCCCTGCATATGTTAGTCATCGGGTGGGACAGTTTTTCCAAACCTGGAGAGTGAAACACATTACAGGGGTACCACATTCACCAACAGGACAGGCTATAGTGGAACGAGCTCATCAAGTGTTAAAATCATGTTTAAGTAAAATGTCTGACATACAGGACCCTCAGGAACGGTTGTCTAAGGTATTGTTTACTATATATCATTTATGTATCTTTGGGGAGGAGAAAGAATCTCCAACTCGACTACATCAAGGAATGGTGGAAAAATCCAAAAGACTGCCAGCAATGTGGGTAACTTACAGAGATCCACGAACAGGTATATGGCAGGGCCCAGCTAAAGTGCAGTATTTAGGCAGGGGTTATATGTCTGTGCTTACATCTACAGGTCCAATATGGGTTCCTGCGAAATGGACAAGAGTGGCTGTTACTCCTAATAATCCTGATGGTGACAATTCACACATCGCCATTGAATCAAGTGAATCCATGTCAGAACATGTGGGTCACCTGGGTGAATCAGACAGGCCAAGTTGACTTTTGTCTGAGTCTTCAGTCGGTGAGTGATACATTCCGCACCTGCCTGGTTGGGATACCAGATTTTGATCCTAGTGATTTCCAGAAATATGTCAGCGGGAGCGCCTCCTGTTCCAGCAAAGTGACATCAGACTGTGCCGTGGACTCGTTAAGTCGGCTCAAAGTCCCTCTTCCCTGGGACCCACAAGAGTTGGAGTTGCTGGGAAGTCAAGCAATCGGAAACATAACGAATGGGAGTTGGACTCGTACTTGTTTTAGCTTTGGGACTAAATATCAAGGACTAAGAGGAATGGAACAATATCAAAATATGGTTAAGCAGTGGACTGATGTTTCCTCCGAAGGTGCATATAGTCAATTTGTAGATCCAAAAGGAGGATATTGTGGATTGGCCATAGGACAATTTGGTGGGACTTGGATGGCCAACTTATCTGGGTTGATATATGGGGGAAGTAACGCTGGTTGGGAACGCGGGACCCCTCAGGGGCCTACTCTGTGGAGCAATGGGTCTGCTAAAACTCTACCCAATAACATCTTCTTAATATGTGGGGATCGAGTGTGGCAGGGAATCCCAGCTAACCCAAATGGGGGCCATATTATTTAGGGAAACTAACTTTGTTTGCTCCTCGACAGCACGACTGGTTAAAAATTACCAAGTTACAGAAAACAAGAGATACCCACAACTTAAAAGGAGATTGTGATGGTAAAGTACAATTGTGGTCCATTACGGCGAATGTATTTGTATCAGCATTTGTACCTGGATTGGCTGCAGCCCAGGCCTTACGGCAGTTAGAAAGATTAGTGTGTTGGTTGGAGCAGCAAGCTAATGTTACTACTGATGTTATTGAAAAATTGTTGGCAGACCAGAAAAGCCTTAGACATGCCTTATTGCAAGATCGTGCAGCTATTGATTTTTTGCTATTGCCGGAAGGGCACGGATGCCAAGACTTTGAAGACATGTGTTGTTTTCATCTTTCTGATCATAGTGAATCTATTCACAACGCTTTGGCATGTTTAAAGGCTCACGCTAACAATATTACGATGGGTTATCAGCCTTTTGATAATTGCCTTCAATCAGCTTTTGGGGGGTTGTCACCTGGGTTGACTATATTAATCAAAGAAGAGTTAAGATGTATATTGGTTATTTTGCTTTTGCTTGTAATGTTTAGAATCATATACAGTTATAATATGAAGGCAGTGCATAAATTGACTGACTCAGTCTTGATTGTGCAAAAACAAAACAGGGGAAATGGTGGAGAAAACATGAGGGAGCATGGACATGGATCCCGGGATATAATGTTAGGCCTGTAGGGGCAAGGCAGCCTGAGCTCTAGTTATATGAATTTAATGCACAATCAAGACCAGAGTCAGAGCCATGGTTAAAGCAGTTGCTGTCATGTAGACAGCAGGCCGCTTTCTTTTCCCTCAAGGTCAGACTGTTTTCGGCTAAAGTGGTAAACAACTTTGGGGAAAAACAAGATGGGAAAATATGAGGGAGCTTGCTTATTGCAGAAACCTCAAGTAGGATTAAAAAGAAAATGTAATCTATTAGCTGCTGTTGCTGAGCTAGCTTTGAAGCTCCTGTGTATATAAGTTAGAGCATGCTCTCAATAAAGAAGATTTCTGCTATCACTCACACTTAGTAGGACTGCTTTCTTCCCACCCAGCTGAGAATCGGACCGTGGGTTGATCGCCGCATGAAGCAGGCTTAGAGCTGGTTTTTCAGGCATCGAGCCTGGGTTTTTCAGACTTCGAGTCTGGTTCATTTTTCAGGCTTTGAGTCTGGTTTCAGGCTTCAAGCCTGGTTTTCAGACTTCGAGTCTGGTTTTTAGGTCAAGAGCCGAAAACTTCGCGGCATAGGTGGGGATTGCCTTCCTGCGTTCTTGTAGCTCCCATACGCAGTGCAATAACTTAACGGAAAGCAGGTATTTTTTCAATGGGAGCTGAGCAGTCCAAGTGAGTGGGATTGGAGATAGCTCCCAAAAGAAAGCAGGTAGAAATGTGACACAGTGCTGACTGATAGACTACATGGGGACTTACTTACTACTGTAGGTGGGGTCTGCCTTCCTGGTTTCTTGTAGCTCCCATACGCAGTGGTATAACTTCTACCTACAGTCTGTATATTTTAAATGGGAGTTGAGCAGTTAGAGTTATTGGGATTAGATATAGCTCCCACAAGAAAGAAGCTACTTACTGCTTTTGGATAGGGTCTGCCTTTCTGCTTTCTTGTACCTCCAATATGCAGTGGTATTACTTAACCGGCAGCATATATTTTTTCAATGGGAGCTGAGGGTTGGGTCTGTAGATTGGGTCTGCCTTCCTGCTTTCTTGTAGCTCCCATACGCAGTGCTACAACTTATACCGACAGTCTGTATTTTTTCAATGGAGTTGAGCAGTCCAAGTGAGTGGAAGTGGAGATAACTCCCACAGTAAAGCAGCAGCAAATGTGACGCAGTGCTGGCTGGTAGACTACATGGGGGCCTACTTACTATTGTAGGTTGGGTCTGCCTTCCAGCTTTTTTGTAGCTCCCATATGCAGTGCTATAATTTTAGTGACAGCATATATTTTTTCACTGGAGTTGAGCAGTCCAAGTGATTAGAATAGGAGATAACTCCCACAGGAAAGGAGGTGCAAACGTGACACAGTGCTGGCTGATAGACTACATGGGGACCTACTTACTACTGTAGATGGGATCTACCTTCCTGCTTTCTTGTAGCTGGAATTCGCAGTGGCATAACTTCTACCGACAGTATGTATTTCTAAAGGCAGCTGACACAGCCAAGAGCGTGGCATTGGAGATAACTCCCATAGGAAAGCAGCTGCAAATGTGACACAGTGCTGGCTCATAAACTACATGGGTGTCAACTTACTACTGTAGATGGGGTCTGCCTTCCTGCTTTCTTGTAGCTCCCATAAACAATGGTAACCCTTAACCGACAGCATATATTTTTTCAATGGGAGTTGAGCAGTCAAAGCGACTGGGATTGGAGAAAGCTCCCACAGGAAACCAGATGCAAATGTGACACAGTGCTGGCTGATAGACTACATGGGGACCTACTTACTAGTGTAGGTTGGACCTTCCTTCCTGCTTTCTTGTAGCTCCCATATGCAGTGGTATAACTTATAATGACAGAATGTATTTTTTCAATGAGTGTTGAGCAGTCCAAGTGTTTGGGATTGGAGATAGCGCCCACAGGAAAGTAGCTGCAAATGTGACACAGTGCTGGCTGATAGACTGCATGGGGACCTATTTACTATTGTAGGTGGGGTCTGCCTTCCAGCTTTTTTGTAGCTCCCATACGCAGTGGTATAACTTAACCGAGAGCATATATTTTTCCAGTGGGAGTTGAGCAGTCAAAGTGAATGGGATTGGAGATACCGTACAGAAGAAAGCAGCTGCAAATGTGACACAGTGCAAGATGATAGACTACAACGTTACCTACGTACCACTGTAGGTGGAATATACATACCTGTTTTATTAAAGCTCCCAGAGGCAGTGGCTTAACTTTAAACACAAACCTTTATTTTCAATGTGAGCTGAGCAAGCCAAGCTCACGCGATTGTAGGTAGGTGCCACAAGAAAGCAGCTGCAAAGATTGCTGAGCATTCCAAGTGAGTTGTATTGGAGATAGTTTCCAGAGGAAAGCAGGTGCAAATGTGACACAGTGCTGGCTGATTCACTACATGGGGACCAACTTAGTACTGTAGGTGGGGTCTGCCTTCCTGCTTTCTTGTTGCTCCCATACGCAGTGGTATAACTTCTACGGACAATCTGTATTTTTTCAATGGGAGTTGAGCAGTCCATGTGAGTGGGATTGGAGATAGCTTTCACAGGAAAGCAGGTTCAAATGTGACACAGTGCTGGCTGACTGACTACATGGGGATCAACTTAGTACTGTAGGTGAGTTCTGCCTTCCTGCTTTCTTGTAGATCGCATACGCACTTGTAGAATTTATACCGACAGAATGTATTTTTAAAGGGATGTGACAAGGCCAATAGCGTGGAATTGGAGATAACTACCAAAGGAAAGCAGCTGCAAATGTCACACAGTGCTGGCTGATAGACTACATGGGGATATACTTACTACTCTATTTTGGGTCTGCCTTCCTGCTTTCTTGTAGATCCTATACGCAGTGCTGTAACGTTAACGGAAATCAAGTATTTTTTCAAAGGGAGTTGATCAGTCCAAGTGAGTGGGATCGAAGATAGCTTTCACAGGAAAGCAGCTGCATATGTGACACAGTGCTGAGTGATAGACTACATGGGGACCTACTTACTACTTTTTTTGGTGTCTGCTTTCCTGTTTTCTCGTTCCTCCCATATGCAGTGGTATAACTTCTACCGACAGTCTGTATTTTTAAAGAGAGCTGACGAGGACAAGAGCGTGGGATTGGAGATAGCTCCTACAGGAAAGAATCTTCATAAGTGACACACTGTTGACTGAGAGACTACATGGGGGCCTACTTACTACTGTAGGTGTGGTCTTCCTTCCAGCTTTTTTGTAGCTCCCATAAGCAGTAGTATAACTTAAACGACAGCATATATTTTTTTTAATGGGAACTGAGCAGTCCAAGTGAGTGGGATTGGAGATAGCTCCCACAGGAAAGCAGGTGCAAATGTGACACAGTGCTGCCTGACAGACTACATGTGGACTTTCTTACTACCTAGGTGGGGTCTCCCTTCCTGCTTTCTTGTAGCTCTCATAAGCAGTGGTGTAACTTAACGGAAAGCATGAATTTTTTCAATGGGAGCTGAGCAGTCCATGTGAGTGGGATTGGAGATAGCTTTCACAGGAAAGCAGGTTCAAATGTGACACAGTGCTGGCTGACTGACTACATGGGGATCAACTTAGTACTGTAGGTGAGTTCTGCCTTCCTGCTTTCTTGTAGATCGCATACGCACTTGTAGAATTTATACCGACAGAATGTATTTTTAAAGGGATGTGACAAGGCCAATAGCGTGGAATTGGAGATAACTACCAAAGGAAAGCAGCTGCAAATGTCACACAGTGCTGGCTGATAGACTACATGGGGATATACTTACTACTCTATTTTGGGTCTGCCTTCCTGCTTTCTTGTAGATCCTATACGCAGTGCTGTAACGTTAACGGAAATCAAGTATTTTTTCAAAGGGAGTTGATCAGTCCAAGTGAGTGGGATCGAAGATAGCTTTCACAGGAAAGCAGCTGCATATGTGACACAGTGCTGAGTGATAGACTACATGGGGACCTACTTACTACTTTTTTTGGTGTCTGCTTTCCTGTTTTCTCGTTCCTCCCATATGCAGTGGTATAACTTCTACCGACAGTCTGTATTTTTAAAGAGAGCTGACGAGGACAAGAGCGTGGGATTGGAGATAGCTCCTACAGGAAAGAATCTTCATAAGTGACACACTGTTGACTGAGAGACTACATGGGGGCCTACTTACTACTGTAGGTGTGGTCTTCCTTCCAGCTTTTTTGTAGCTCCCATAAGCAGTAGTATAACTTAAACGACAGCATATATTTTTTTTAATGGGAACTGAGCAGTCCAAGTGAGTGGGATTGGAGATAGCTCCCACAGGAAAGCAGGTGCAAATGTGACACAGTGCTGCCTGACAGACTACATGTGGACTTTCTTACTACCTAGGTGGGGTCTCCCTTCCTGCTTTCTTGTAGCTCTCATAAGCAGTGGTGTAACTTAACGGAAAGCATGAATTTTTTCAATGGGAGCTGAGCAGTCCATGTGAGTGGAATTGGAGATAGCTCCCAAAGGAAAGCAGCTTCAAAGATAACACAGTGCTGGCTGAGAGACTACATGGGGACCTACTTAGTAATATAGGTGGGATCTGTCTTCCTGCTCTCTTGTAGCTCCCATAGGCAGTCGTATACCTTCTAACGCCAGCATGTATTTTTTCAATGAGAGCTGAGAAGTCCAAGTGAGTGGGATTAGAGATAGCTCCCACAGGAAAGCAGGTGCAAATGTGACACAGTGCTGGCTGATAGACTACATGGGGACCAACTTAGTAATATAGGTGGGGTCTGTCTTCCTGCTCTCTTGTACCTCCCATGCGCAGTGGTATAATTTCTACAGAATTTATTTATTAATGGGAGCTGACGGGGCCAATAGCGTGGGATTGGAGACAGCTCCCACAGGAACGCAGCTTCAAAGGTGACACACTGTTTGCTGAGAGACTACATGGGGGCTTACTACTGTAGGTGTGGTATTCCTTCCTGCTTTCTTTTAGCTCCCATAGGTGTGGGGAGTTTTGTGCAGATTTGACTAGAGGAAAGAGGACATGATAGAATACAGCTGGTTTGGCAGTAAGCATTAAGCGATAAGATATTGGACTCTTGCTCAAGGACGTTAGAGCAAGAGAGTTGTATGGTAACTGGATGAGAAAGCAGGAGCTTAGCTTGGGTTAAGCAGCCACAAGTATCTGGAGTATGTTGAAACAAGGGCGAGGTTTGCATCTAACTGGGAACCAATGATGAGCTTAGCTTTTGCAATACATATGAGCCTGATTATTGTATCTATAAAACAGTTCTATCTTTGCAAATAAAGTTGAGACTTGTTGCACTACAGGGTGGGCTCTTCTCCTGTCATCTTCAGCAAATGGTGACCCCGACGCGATAAACGACAGACGTGATATACAGACTGGGCCCCACGGCGGAGCGACGAAGGGGTTCGGGTCCTATGCAGCAAGGACGGCGTGAAAATTGGGAACACGCCGTGCCCTGGGTGACCGTATAGACGAGCCCGGTCGATACGTGCCGTCGGACCTTGAAGGGTTGCAACAGTGCACTGACGATAATAGGTATGGAAAGGCAAGCGGCATATGATTTATTTACTGCATTCTTGCAGAAGCGGAAGATAAAGGGTATAGATCTGGAAAAGGACCCACAAGGATTGTTAGCTTATTGGTATGCTAAGGGAGTGTTTCAGAATCCACATACAGTGCATGAATTGAGCGAATGGCGTAAATTTGGGGATTTGCTGTGGGAAGCTACCCTGGAGGACGATGAGATAGCTGAAAAGTTAGGGAAGCTTTGGTGGATAGTGAACAATGAGTTGCTGCAACATTAGGCAGAAAAGAAGGCTGCTGAGCACGCAATAGCAGCATAGAGTAAGAATAAAAACTATGAGCGTGACTGGTTCCAATCCATCCCGCTGACTCCTACCGTCTCGAAAGTAATGCTCCCCCCCCCCCGTATATAGAGCGGTCAGCGCCGGTAGAAGCGCCGGGAGAGGCACAGACAGTAGTGCCGAGAGTAGCGCCGGGAGATGTGCCGGGAGCAGTGCCAGGAGAGGCGCCGAGAGCAGCGCCAGGAACAGCACCGATAGTAATGCCGGGAGCAGCGCTGAGGCAGATGATACCGAGAAAAGAGAAAAGTCAGACACCCCACGATCCGTCAAAGTTGACGCCTGACGGAAATGGAGGCGGGACAAAGGGGAAAAGTCAGACGCCTCGTTGGCCACCGAAGATGAGCGATCTATGTGGAGGAGTGGCAGAAATGAGAGCTAGAAGACGGAGTCTGGTGAGGAGACGGGGGTGGTGCGGCTACGCGGAGTGAAGAAAAAGGTTCTCCTCTACACAAGAGTTTGTACAAAGTCAGAGAGGCGAAGGGGCTTCGGAGCAGAGCCCCCGCGGGAGAGCTGCTTCCCATTCGAGCCCAGCCCACCGAGTTACCCCTGGGACGACTTGCAGGGGAATGCCAAGTGGGCGGAGTAGTGCGGGGGTGCAGCGCAGGATGATCAGAGGAGAGTGGGGGAGAGCGATCCCATGTTAGACTGGGCACCATCGGGCACGAGATGGAAGAAAAAGAAAACACGGGAGAGAGTAATACCGACTGCACAGCCGCCGCCGGGGACGGCACGGAGTGAGCCAGACCCCTACCCCCCCGGCCCTTTCATCCGCAGTCGCTTCCCGCGCCAGGTCAGTGTCTCCGGAGTGCTCCCCCACACACACCGTGAGCTGACACCGCCGACCCCAGCCCTCACGGACCGCTGGGCTCATCCTTTCCATCCTCAGTCCCTTGCCTCAAAGAGTGTAAAAACTGTTGGTCGTGATGTTATGCATTTTGCTGTAAATGTGATGATGAATAGTGGTTTTCTTACAGTGGAAACTTTCTAAGGTGGTTTAGGTGTCAGGAATGGAACTTGGAAGAACAGAACATTTTGACACTGAGAAGCTAAAAGGTGGTTTCCGTTTTAGACTCATTGGTGAAAAAATTTTTTTTTTTCATCAGGAGCAAAAAAAAAAAAAGGATTTTGTCATACTATTGATGCTTCAAATGATTGTGGTAAATGGTTTTAGGCAATTTCAACAACCCAAGCAAAACATGTGGCTTACACTGGTCAAAGCAATCAATTAGTCTACAATATGTTTATCAATGGCCACTCCAGATAATCCTTTTTCTACCTGTTTGGTTGGAGTTCCATCAGATGTGGCACAATGGCCTGTACCAAATGCATTAAAACAAATCCCTTAGTTAAGGGCAGTGGCAAAGTTGACAGCTGGGATTTGATCATTTCATGCTTGCCAATAATGACAACAGAGCCACAGGAGTTAGATTTATTGGGATCTATAAAGATGGATTTTTATGTTTAATTTTACCAGTAATACCAAAACATTTGGGACAGAATGTGGATCCCATCCTGGGCATGTATGAGAACACAACATCTTGGTGCAATTATACTTCACCAAAAAGATCTAGGTCTAGTCTTGTGCCTGTACAGTTACCAAAGGGAATTTTTCTGATCTGTGGGTACCAGACATGGCCTGGAATACCCTCGAGATTACAAAGGGGACCATGCAGTCTGAGACAACTGACGACCTTGATGCCTAATCACACAATGATTTAGAAACATCATTGTCCAAAACAATTTGAGCATGCATTTACTGGCGAATATGATGACCATGTTACCTTTGGTCTCCCTCAGCAATAATAGCAACTAGTATATTTGCACCAGATGTAGGAGTATCTGCTTTATTAACTCAGCTATGCAAATTAGGGTACTGGCCTAGCAAACAAAGTAACCAAACCTCAATGACATTAGAAGACTTGATTAGTAATGTAAGTAGTATTAGCCATACAACTTTGCAACATAGACCTGCTAGAGTTTTTACCTTTAGCACGAGTATTATAACTTTGTTTGTCAGCTGTGTTTTTTTTCAGTGGATAAGAAGCTTACCAGGCATGAGTTGCTAAACTAATGTGCAGATTGTCCTTGAGCTGCTCTCGACTGTGAGAAACGAAGAAGCAAAAATACCTACGAGATAACAACTTGGAGCAAGGAGGAGGCTGAGGCAGCGTGTGAAACTGCAAGGCTTGTCACAGAAAACTACAGCTGGCTTTTGG
Source organism: Colius striatus (assembly GCF_028858725.1). Classification (NCBI taxonomy): domain Eukaryota; kingdom Metazoa; phylum Chordata; class Aves; order Coliiformes; family Coliidae; genus Colius; species Colius striatus. Next base: position 32,948,206 of record NC_084789.1, read on the forward strand.
AGAAAGGACCAATTAGAATTAATATAAACACGCTAACTTTGCTGCTGATTGTTTGGGTCTGATGCTTGGTAGTAAAATTTCAGTTATTAAAAAGAGTGGAGCAGGCTGCCCGGAGGGATCATGGACATACCAGCTATCCCCATGCATTGAGCCACGGTATCCCTCACACTAGCCAGTACTTTTAAAAGTACACATCAAGCGTCTTAGGGATGGGGAGAGCATGGGGCGTAGAAGATATAAAGGTCTACTGAGTCTCTCTTACAGACTGACGTGTTTCTCGGAGTGCTCCCTGTGATGCATATCAAGATGGAGTCACTCAACTATTGGCAGGATTGAATAGTGAAGTGGAACACGACCAGCACCTGATCATATGCCCGTGCCAGAAGACACTGGAGTCATCGAGCATAGGGAGGGGGAGATGTGGTAGGCGTCCGGAAGATCTCAGGTTGTAATGTGAGAGGTGGAAGGTACAGAAGAGGTGGGCACGGGGTGGAGTCAGAGGAGGTGCTGGTGGTAGCAGATATAAGCACATGGTGTAAACAAAGAGTCGGCCTATATAAGTAGAAGCATAGAAAAGTTTATGAGGCAATGGGGAGTTAAACATATAGCAGGGATTCCCCATTCCCCTACAGGACAGGCCATAATAGAAATAGCTAATGGGACTCTAAAAAGATATCTTGGTAAATATGGGGATGTTAAAGACCCACATATGAAATTGTTAAAGACTTTATTTTTTATGAACCACCTCTGTGTGTTTGGGGAACAGGAGCTACCACCTGTAATAATACATCATAATCCAAAGGCACAAAAGGAGAGAAAGAAAGAAATATGGGTTAAATATCGTGACCCTAAAACAGGGATATGGCAGCCTCCGGCCAAAATATTATACTGGGGACGTGGGTATTTGTGTGTTGATTCTCCCACAGGATCCATTTGGGTGCCAGCCTGTCCTGGTTTAGGCCCATCAGGCAACAAAGACCAGGATTAGCCTCAAGTACAGAAGAGACTGAGAATTGCTCAAGGGCAGGGAGAGCTTAATTGCCCCTTAAGTTTCAGGATAAAACAGACCAGGCTACTCGGTTTGGGGAAGAAAACAGAAAAATAATTTAATGCAACATCAACTAAAACATACCTCCAAAAACCCAAAACATAATAAAAATTAAACAACACAGAGTAATACATCAATGAAGAGTCCAACCAGCCTTTTTAAGAACACCTTCTTGCCACACCTCCCCTCTTCGCGGGCTCAGAGCCTTGATCCCGGTGTTTTTACCCTGTCCCCCCCTGAACGATTCGAGGGGGCAGGCAGTGGGGGTTTCAGTTAGTCTATTCCCGATAGTTTCTGCCGTTTGTCCCTCCTCAGGACGGGTGAACTCCACACCAGTCCTCCCTGCAAGTCCGTGGGGTAACTCACACACACGGTCGACCTGCACGGGCTGCTCCGAAGCGCACTTATTCCAAAGACTGCAGCTCCTCTTTGCCTCTCGTGTGGGGCTACTCTGCGACGTGCAGGCTCTCCAACACGGCCTGGGCCATGGCCGTCTCCCCACACAGTCCCTCGCCCGTCCGGACTCCCTCACATGGAGCTGCTGGTAACTCTCGGTCCTGCCATGGATCTCCATAGGTTGCAGGGGCACAGCTTGCATTCTCGCCACGGCTTGCAGAGGAGTCTCTGGTCTATTGCTTCTCCTTCCTTTCTCCTTCTCTGGCTGGAAGGGTCCGCGTGGTCACCTCGATCTTGTACCACTCGTACACCTCCCGCCTCGCATTTCAAATTCCCGTCCCCTAAATAGTGATCGCAGAGACGCCAGAAGGGCCCAGCCGGGCCGGAGGTGGGTCTGAACCCAGGAGCCGGGGGAGAGTCCGCAAACTCTTTACCTGGTCTTCACTGGAACCTGCTCCCCCTGTTACTAAGCCAAAAGCTGTGAGGAATGGTTAAGGCAGAATGGACATGGATCCCAGGGTATAATGTTAGGCCTGATGGGGCAAGGCAATCTGAGTTCTAGTTATATGAATTTAATGCACAATCAAGACCAGACTCAGAGCCATGGTTAAAGCAGTTGCTGTCACGTAGTCAACATAGACAGCAGGCCGCTTTCTGTTCCCTCAAGGTCGGACTGTTTTCAGCTAACGAGCTAACAGCTCTAGGTGGAAAACAACTTCGGAAAAAAGCAAGATGGGAAAATGTGAGGGAGCTTACTTATCGCAGAAACCGCAAGTAGGATGAACATAAGAATGTAATCTATTAGCTACTGTTGCTGAGCTAGCTTTGAAGCTGCTGTGTATATAAGTTAGAGCCTGCTCTCAATAAAGAAGATTTCTGCTATCACTCACATTGAGTAGGACTGATTTCTTCCCATCCAGCTGAGAATCGGACCCTGGGTTGATTGCCACATGAAGTAGGCTTGGAGCTGGTTTTTCAGGCTTTGAGCCTGGGTTTTTTCAGGCTTCAAGCCTGGTTTCAGGCTTCGAGCCTGGTTTTCAGATTTCGAGACTGGGTTTTTCAGGCCAAGAGCCGAAATCTTCGCGGCAAAAAGCTGCTCCTTGCTAAACCAGAACACAGCCAGGTGGACAAGAGCTGTCCTTGAAGCTGCGGAGATTAAACCATCTGACGAAAAAGCACAAGAAGAGATTGAAGAATAAATACACCCTCGTCTTGCGGTCATTGGAGGACTGGCTAACAATCAAAAGACTGAAGGTTATATAACAAAAAGACAGTGAATTTAATGAATAATAATGAGGTATTTTGTTATAACCATAGCTATTAGTGTAACTATAATTGCTAACAGCTTGACGCATTTTAATCAGCCTAGAGATAATATTTGGATAACCTTTACTAATCAAACTGGTCGATCATCCTTTGCCTTAGTTTGGCAGGGGTTACTAATCCTTTTAAAAGGTGTTTGATAGGATTGCCCATGTGGAATCCGGAGGAATTTTGTGGACTAGTAGACAACAACACCTTGTGTAATAGGACGGGGCTGAACACAGTTAGCGATGATCACGATCATTCGGATGGGAAACGTCAATGTGAGATAATTAAGTCCCTTAAATCCACCTTAGCCTCACCCCCTGAGGAAATAGACCTGTTTGGAAGTGCCAATGCAAGCTTCGGTACTAATGGAACTGGGGGAAATTGGGTAAGTTTTATGTCACGGGATATCCATGACTTTAATAGAAATCGAAAATATTGGACCACCTTAGACTCTTCTTTGAAGTCAGAAACGATATTTAAGCAATTGTATTCCAGCTGTAATGTCTCTAGTATTACATCACCGAAGAAATTGCCCACGGGTATATTTTTAATCTGTGGAGAAAGGGCCTGGAACGGAATACACATAAATCCCCCGGGTGGACCCTGTTATTTGGGGAAACTCTCTTTATTCCACCCTAACTTAACCACGCTAATGCAGCTTGCTGACCATAATAACAGCTTCCGCAAAAAAAGTAGTTATTATGAGTTTGATTGTACTGATATTGGTCCCCCACGATTTTGGAGTGAACTGAAGCAAGTCATAGTTGCCCACTTTTGCCAGGAGGAGCAGCTAATAAGGCCATGAACGTGGCTAAACATTTACGATGTTCGACTAAAGATGAGTTAAATAAAACTTCAGAAATGATTAATATGTTAACAAATGACGTTCAAAGTGTAAATCATGCGGTGTTACAAAAAATAGCTGCCATAGACTTTTTATCATTAGGCCACGGACATGGATGTGAAGAATTTGAGGGCACGTGTTGTATGAACCTGTCGGACCATTCCACCTCGATACATGCCAAACTGAAGAAGTTCAACAGGGATTACATCAGCTGGAACAAGAAGAGGGATTAGGACTTGAAGGATGGCTTAAGGGATGGGGAATAAGCCCTTGGTTGTGAAATGTTATAATGTATGGAATTGGCTTTATGGGTATTGTTTTATTTGTATTGTTAGTGTTTCCCTGTTTTATAAATCGTATTCAACGGACAATAGAAAGAACATTTGACAGGATGTGGAAGGCTAATATCATTGTCCAAAAAGAAAACGGGGGAAATGTGGGGAGTTTTTTGGACACTTGGCTAGAGGAAAGAGGACATGATAGAATACAGCTGGTTAGGCAGTAAGCATTAAGCGAGAAGATATTGAATCCTTGCTCAAGGACGTGAGAGCAAGACAGTTGTATGATAACTGGATGAGAAAGCAGGAGCTTAGTTTGGGTTAAGCAGTCAGAAGTATCTAGAGTATGTTGAAACAAGGGCGAGGTTTGCATCTAACTGGGAACCAATGATGAGCTTAGCTTTTGCAATATGTATGAGCCTGATTATTGTATCTATAAAAGAGCTGTATCTTTGCCAATAAAGTTGAGACATGTTGCACTACAGGGTGGGGTTGTCTCCTGTCGTCTTCAGCACATAGGCAGTGGTATAACTTCTATACTGGTATATACTGTAGGTGGGGTCTGCCTTCCTGCTTTCTTGGAGCTCCCATACACAGTGGTATAACTTAACCTACAGCATATATTTTTTCAATGGGAGCTTAGTAGTCCAAGTGTGACTGCAATCCAAGTGGGATTGAAGATAGCTGCCACAGGAAAGCAGCTGCAAATGTGACACAGTTCTGGCTAATAGACTACATGGGGACCTACTTACTACTGTAGGTGGGGTCTGTCTTCCTGCTTTCTTGTATATTCCATACGTAGTTCTACAACTTAACGGAAAGAAAGTATTTTTTCAATTGGAGCTGAGCAGTCCAAGTGAGTGGGATTGGAGATAGCTCCCACAGGAAAGCAAGTGCAAATGTGACACTGTTCGGGCTGATAGACTGCATGGGGATCTACTTACTACTGTAGGTGGGGTCTGCCTTCTTTCTTTCTTGTAGCTCCCATACGCAGTGGTATCACTTATCGAAAAGCCTGTAGTTTTTCAATGGGAGCTGAACAGACCATGTGAGTGGGATTGGAGATAGCTCCCAAAAGAAAGCAGGTGCAAATGTGGAACAGTTCTGGCTGATAGACTACATGGGGACCTACTTACTACTGTAGGTGGGGGTCTGCCTTCCTGCTTTCTTGTAGCTCCCATACTCAGTGGTATAAATTAACGGAAAGCATGCATTTTTTCAATGGGAGCTGAGCAGTCCAAATTAATGAGATTGGAGATAGCTACCACTGGAAAGAAGCTGCAAATGTGACAGAGTTCTGACTGATAGACTACATGGGGACCTACTTACTACTGTAGGTTGTTTCTGTCTTCCTGCTTTCTTGTAGCTCCCATACACAGTGGTATTACTTCTATCAACAGTCTGTATTTTTTCAATGGGACCTGAGCAGTACAAGTGAGTGTTATTAGAGACAGTGCCCACAAAAAAGCAGCTGCAAATGTAACACAGTGGTGGTTGATAGACTACATGTAAATCTACTTACTACGGTTGGTGGGGTCTGCCTTCCTGCTTTCTTGTAGCTCCCATACTCAGTGGTATAAATTAACGGAAGGCATGTATTTTTTCAATGGGAGATGAGCAGTCCAAATTAGTGGGATTGGAGATAGCGCTCACAGGAAAGCAGTTGCAAATGTGAAACAGTGCTTGCTGATACACTACATGAGGACCTACTTACTACTTTATGTGGGGTCTTCCTTCCTGCTTTCTTTTAGTTACCATATGTAATGCTATAATTTGTACCGACAGTCTGCATTTTTTCAATGGGAGTTGAGCAGTCCAAGTGAGTAGGATTGGAGATAGCTCACACAGGAAATCAGGTGGAAATGTGACACAGTGCTGGTTGATAGACTACATGGGGACCTACTTACTACTGTATGTAGCGTCTGTCTTCCTACTTTCTTATAGCTCTCATAGGCAGTGGTATAACTTAACCGAGAGCATATATTTTTTAAAAGGGAGTTGAGCAGTCCAAGTGACTGGGATTGAAGATATTTTTCACAGGAAAGCATCTGCAAATGTGACAAAGTGCTGGCTAATAGACTACATGGGGACCTAATTAACACTTTAGTTGGGTCTGTCTTCCTGCTTTCTTGTAGCTCCCATACTCAGTGGTATATCTTAATGGACGGCAAATATTTTTTCAATGGACATTGCTCAGTACACATGTCTGGGGTTAGAGATAGCGCCCACGGGAAAGCAGGGGAAAGTGTGACACAGTGCTGCCTGATAGACTACATGGAGAACTACTTAACACTTTAGTTGATGTCTGCCTTCCTGATTTTTTGTACCTCCCATACGCAGTGGTATAACTTCTACCGACACTCTTTATTTTAAAGGGAGATGATGAGGCAAAGAGCGTGGGATTCGAGATACCTCTCACAGGAAAACAGCTGCAAATGAGACACAGTGCTGGCTGATAGTCTACATGGGGACTTACTTAGTACTGTAGGTGGGGTCTGCCTTCCTATTTTCTCGTAGCTCCCATACGCAGTGGTATAATTTCTACCGACAGTCTGTATTTTTTCCAATGGGATCTGAGCAGTCCAAAAGAGTTGGATTGGAGATAGCTCCCACAGGAAAGAAGCTGCAAATGTGACACAGTGCTGGCTGACACACTACATGGGGACCCATTACTACTGTAGGTGGGATCTGCCTTCCTGCTTTCTTGTAGCTCCCATACGCAGTGGTATAACTTCTACCAACAGCATATGTTTTTTCAATGGGAGTTGAGCAGTCCAAGTGCCTGGGATTTGAGATAGGTCCCACAGGAAAGCAGCTGCAAATGTTACACAGTGCTGGCTGAGAGACCACATGGGGACCTACTTAATTCTGTACTTTACTCTGCCTTCCTACTTTCTTGTAGCTCCCATACACAGTGGTAAAACTTAACCGACAGCATATATTTATTCAATGGGATCTGAGCAGTCCAAGTGCGTGTTATTGGAGATAGGTCTCACGGGAAAGCAGCTAAAAATGTGACACAGTGCTGGCTGATAGACTACATGTGAATTTACTTACTGCTGTAGGTGAGGTCTGCCTTCCTTCTTTCTTGTAGCTCCCATATGCTTTGGTATAGCTTAACGGACAGCAAATATTTTTTCAATGGGCGTTGAGCAGTGAAAGTGACTGGGATTGGAGATAGTTCCCACAGAAAAGCAGGTGCAGCTGTGACACAGTACATGCTGATAGACTACATTGGGGTCTGCTTACTACTGTAGGTGGGGTCTCTCTTCCTGCTTTCTTGTAGCTCCCATACTCAGTGGTATAACTTCTACCGACAGTCTGTATTTTTTCAATCAAATTTGAGCAGATCAAGTGAGTGGGTTTGGAGATAGCTATTACAGAAAAGCAGTTGAAAATGTGACACAGTGCTTGCTGATATACTACATGAGGACGTACTTACTGCTTTAAGTTGGTCTGCCTTCCTGCTTTCTTGTAGCTCTCATACGGAGTGCTTAACTTAACCGACAGCATATATTTTTTCAATTGGAGCTGAGCAGTCCAAATGAGTGGGATTGAAGATAGCTCTCAAAAGAAAGCAGCTGCAAATGTGACACAGTGCTGGCTGATAGACTGCATGGAGACCTTCTTACTACTGTAGGTGTGTGGAGAAAAAATGAGGGAGCATGGACATGGATCCCGGGATATAATTTTAGGCCTGTTGGGGCAAGGCAGCCTGAGCTCTAGTTATATGAATTTAATGCACAATCAAAACCAGAGTCAGAGCCATGTTTAAAGCAGTTGCTGTCTTGTAGACAGCAGGTTGCTTTCTGTTCCCTCAAGGTCAGACTGTTTTCGACTGAAAGTGTTAAAGAACTTAGGGGAAAAAAAAGAAGGGAAAATGTGAGGGAGATTGCTTATCGCAGAAACCGCAAGTAGGATGAACAAGAAAATGTAATCTATTAGTTGCTGTTGCTGAGCTAGCTTTGAAGCTGCTGTGTGTATAAGTTAGAGCCTGCTCTCAGTAAAGAAGAAGATTTCTGCCATCACTCACATTGAGTAGGACTGATTTCTTCCCACCCAGCTGAGATTCGGACCCTGGGTTGATCGCCGCATGAAGTAGGCTTGGAGCTGATTTTTCAGGCTTTGAGACTGGATTTTTCAGGCTTTGAGTCTGGTTCATTTCTCAGGCTTCGAGCCTGGTTTCAGGCTTCGAGCCTGGTTTTCAGACTTCGAGCCTGTTTTTCAGACTTCGAGTCTGGTTTTTAGGCCAGGAGCCGAAAACTTCGCGGCACATGGCGCCCGAACAGGGACCCTCACTGGATGTTACCGGGTAAATAGCCTGCCTACGGGGAGCTGAGACTTGAAAATCCAAAGGCAGAGGCAGTCATCGGAGGTGGAAGCCGGCCGGATCCCAAGCAGAGTTTGCTGTACCCGGGGGAGTGACTACAGGTTGTGGTGAGACGAGGAGCCAGCAACATGGATAAGAAGGTAGCACTCTCACTTTTACATCGCTTGTTAGAAAAACGGGGAGTGGACTTAAAACTGACCGATTTATCTGGTGAGGAGGAGTGGAGAGCATATGGGGCTTGTCTTTGGGGCTTGGTTATAGATGAAGATAAGACTGCTCGGAAACTGATGAAACAGTGGAGAGAAGTAATTAACTGTTTGAACAAGTATAAGTTGGAAAAGGATTTGGCCGCTGCTGTAACTCAGCGGCTTGATATGCCTGAGACTGTAGTCGAGCCAACAGCTGGACTGTTTGGTGTTGGGACTAATTATGCCTCACCTCCCTTTTCTGGTGAGTGGCGAGAAATTGGAAACCTTCTCTGGGAAGCCACTATTAGTGATGATAAGGACAATAGTAAGATCAGTAAAGATTTAGGTCTCGTTTGGAGAGACATGATAAATACTTTAAAAGAAATGCCTGCAGCCCAGGCATTAACCGTTGCGCCGAGGCTGAAGGAGACAGAAAACGCAACGGACAGGTTCCTGCAGGAAGTATTAAAGAAACTGGAGCGACAAGAGACCATCAAAACACATCGAAAAAAAAAAAGTTCTTCTCTACACAAGAGTTTTTACAAAGTCAGAGAGACGAAGGGGCTTCAAAGCAGAGCCCCCGCAGGAGAGTTGCTTCCCATTCGAGCCCAGCCCGCCGAGTTACCCCTGGGACGACTTGCAGAGGAATGCCAAGTGGGCAGAGTCAGACGGTGGTGCAGCGCAGGATGATAAGTGAGTGTTATTGGAGATAGCTCCCAAAGGAAAACAGATGCAAATGTGACACAGTCCTGGCTGATAGACTACATGGGGACCTACTTGCTACTGTAGGTGGCTTCTGCCTTCCTGCTTTCTTGTAGCTCCCATACGCAGTGGTATAACTTCTACCGACAGTCTGTACTTTTTTAATGGGAGTTGAGCAGTCCAAGTGAGTGGGATTAAAGATAGCTCCCACAGGAAAGCAGCTGCAAATGTGACACAGTGCTGGCTGATAGTCTACATGGGGACCTACTTGCTACTGTAGGTAAGGTCTGCCTTCCTGCTTTCTTGTAGCTCCCATACGCAGTGGTATAACTTCTACAGACAGTCTGTACTTTTTTAATGGGAGTTGAGCAGTCAAAGTGAGTGTCACTGGAGATAGCTCCCACAGGAAAGCAGCTGCAAACGTGACACAGTGCTGGCTGATAGTCTACATGGGGACCTACTTGCTACCATAGGTGGCTTCTGCCTTCCTGCTTTCTTGTAGCTCCCATACGCAGTGGTATAACTTCTACCGACAGTCTGTACTTTTTTAATGGGAGTTGAGCAGTCAAAGTGAGTGGGATTAAAGATAGCTCCCACAGGAAAACAGATGCAAATGTGACACCGTCCTGGCTGATAGACTACATGGGGACCTACTTGCTACTGTAGGTGGCTTCTGCCTTCCTGCTTTCTTGTAGCTCCCATACGCCGTGGTATTACTTAACCGACAGTCTGTATTTTTTCAATGGGAGTTGAGCAGTCAAAGTGAGTGTCATTGGAGATAGCTCCCACAGGAAAGCAGCTGCAAATGTGACACAGTGCTGGCTGATAGTCTACATGGGGACCTACTTGCTACTGTAGGTAAGGTCTGCCTTCCTGCTTTCTTGTAGCTCCCATAAGCAGTGGTATAACTTAACGGAAAGAAAGTATTTTTTCAATGGGAGCTGAGCAGTCCAAGTGAGTGGGATTGGAGATAACTATCAAAAGAAAGTAGGTACAAATGTGACACAGTGCTGGCTGATACACTACATGGGGACCTACTTATTACTGTGATAAATGAAGTATCCCCGAACAGGATTCTGGTTGAGTTTAGGAATTTATTGCATGAATAAGAGCAAGCAAACAGCGCTGGGTGCACTGAGAGCCTCTGCTCTATCAGGTCGCACACCCGTCACATCCCGAGTTCGCATTAAGTAGGGTAGGCCTAATACGTATTCATGACTTTTACTCGAAGGGGCTGAAAAATGTTAATCATTTCTGGGATGGGGTCCTCTGCTTCTCAACGCATGCTTTGTTCCATCTCGGGGGTCTTTTTCACCCTCTTTAGGTGGTCATTGAAGGAAGTCAGTAGTCTTCCTCACGGTGTCCCCCAGGTGATCTCCGTGTGTATATCTCTGCAAAACCGGTTCAAGCTAATCTTTCCAAAACATCTGCCAAGCTGCTGTTACAAGAAGCAGAAACACCCTCCTTAGCAAAATCTGGTTCAAGCTAGTCTTCCAAGACACCTGTCAAGCTGCCGTTACGAAACGCAAGAACAAGTTACACAAGAATAAATAAAGCTACCAAAAATTATCATCCATATTCATTGATTCACATTGACACGAATCAAGGGAACACATTTCACAATCCCCCATTTTCTTTTTGATACTATTGATTCATGTTTTAGCTTCTAATGGACTTAATACTTGTTTGATTGATATCAATTTTGGATCTTCCTTCAATTTTAATATCATCAAAGGGTTGGTTTTACCGCTTGTTGCTTTTTCAGGATCTATGGGCATAGCAGTAATTTGCATACCTTGGATTATAGAGTGGATCAGTCTAATGAAACATGGGATCATACAAGGTAAAAACAATAAGCTTAATATTGAATACAATATCATAAATCCTAATTTCTTCCACCAAACACCGCCAAATAAATTATCCCACCAGTCATTCTTCAAAATTGAGTCCCATCGTTGTACAGGTACATGTGCGACTCGTTTAATTTCATTTGCAATCTTTGTAATTGTATCCCCATGATCATCAATTTCTATACAACATTCAGATGTATTAAATTTTCCACACACGCCTCCTTCTGCTGCCAGTAGATAATCCAAGGCTAGCCGATTCTGATACACGGCTGCTCGAGTTTGAGATAATTGTTTTGCTACTAATTCTAAAGCCCAAGCAGTTTGATTAGTAATTATTTCAACTACTGCTTGTAACCGAATGATACGGTTTAGCATGTAGATAGGAGTTCTATAACCCCAACTTCCATCTTGTGCCCATGTAGCTGGGTCATAATAATTAATGATTCGTTCAGGGGGCCATTCATTATCTTTCCACTTTTGTGCTCCCCCTATTAATATACTTCTCTTTCTTCGGCTCAGGGTCTCATACAAAGGTATTCCCAAATGATTATTTTTCTTTTTTGGCAGCAAAAAAAAGGCGGGTTGGATCATTCCAGTGGTACAGCTACCTCTCCATCTCTTTGGTAATTCGTTATATGCTCTTTGCCCACATATCCAAAATAGCCCATCAGGAGACATCCAATTGCTATTTGTTTTTCTAGGGTTTTCCCAAAAGGACTTCAAATCCCTAATTTCTTCAAATGGGTTTGCATTCATTTTGTTTTTCCAACACTGAATTTGATTGCCAGAGCAGTTGGTAGTCCAGTACCCATTGGGTGACTTTGGCCACCAGGTACTACTTGTTGAATTAGTGGTCAAGATCATTTTGCAAGTTGTATGTCCAACATATTGTGTAAAATCACTGCTATTTCTAGATATACAAAACTGGCCTATTACTTCATGACTCAGCACCCATCCTTCAGGTCTGTTTGTGCTGGATTTATGGGTGTTGTTCCATTCTAATAATTGTTGGGATTCCACACTGTCTCCTCTCCATGGCCACTGCTCAGTCATCTGAGTCCCTCCACATATCCAACAAGAGGATACATTCAATTCTGTAGCTATTTTCTGCATCAAATCTACAAATAAATTCTGTCCTTTAGTTGGTAAATCCCATGTGCTCATCCTTTCTTTGAGTTTTTCATATAATGTTTTTGAAGTTGAAGGAGGTCAGTTGCGATTTGTTTTTAATCTTCGTGTAACATTCTTTACTAATTCTTCTTTAAATCTATCTTGTTGTCCTCCTCCATCTGAATACCCCCACATTCCTCCTTGAGTGAAACATATATATTTCTCTCCCTTGGGACAAGTTCCATAGCCATGGACTACTCTTCCTGTCTTGTCTCCAAGATTCTCAGCTACCCAAAGAGTCAATCCCGCTGTTTGGCATTTTTCCAATTGAGTTCTTTTAGAATACCCAGCATTTATGTGGGTATGATAGGCCAGAGTTGACACCGTTTGTTTCCCATATGCCACTTGTTGGTAGCATTTGGAGCACGAATCGGCTGAAACTCCATGTAGGATTAGGTTGATCCATACAAACAAAATCAAACCCCACCTTTTTACTCCTCTGCCTCCACCGCCTACTGGGGTGCTTCCAGCAGCGGGGTTATTCATCTTCACGGCAGCAGGGGTATTCTTCAGGGGTCTCATAAGGATCATGCTAGATGAGACTCATATGGTTTTTGCCAAACTTCAGTATTAAAGGGATTTCCGGGTTTATTTAGTTCAGTTTCTAACACGTGGCCTTACAGTCCTTTAAACTTGTGTGGAGTTTCTCCCTACCTTATTGTAATAGCACTCTATCTTCAAAGTGTGCTTAGGTGTTGAGGGAGGGAATTTTTTGCAAAATGATCTTACCACCACTCTCAGTTACCGTCACAAAGTCTCCTTTGTTGCGTGCTCTTTCAAGATCGTCTGAACGTCAATTTAGTCTCTCCAGGCTCAGATGCGACTTTCCATTCTTTCACTGGACCTTTTACTTGCGAAACGTGGGTCCATCCCTTTTCAGCAGTTCTCACAGCCGTCTCTGTAGTTAATAAAACAAGAAAAGGTCCCTCCCAGAGAGGAGATAAGGTTTCTTCCTTCCATGCTTTTATTAGAACTTTATCTCCTGGTTCTAATTGGTGAATTGCAAATCCAAGCGGTGGAGTCTGGGCTAACATCCCAATTTCCCTTAATTCTTTTAATCTTTTTCCAATGGTTACCACATATTTCTGGATAGTTTGATCCTCAATTACATTGTTCTCTAGAGGCATCCCTTGGGAATAGGGCATGCCATATAACATTTCATATGGTGATAATCCAGTTTCACTGTGGGGTTTAGTTCTTATATTCAAAAGTGCCAATGGCAAGCACTTTGTCCAAGACATTTGGGTCTCAATCATCAATTTAGCTAGCTGTTGTTTTATTGTTTGATTCATCCTTTCTACTTTTCCCGAACTCTGTGGGTGCCAGGGAGTATGGTATTCCCACTGGATACCTAGTGATTGACATAATAATTTTATTACTTTAGAAGTAAAGTGCGTGCCTTGATCTGAGTCTATGTACTGGATTATCCCATATCTAGGTACTAAGTGTTCTAATAAAATTTTTACTACCATCTGTGCCGTGGCTCGTGCCACAGGGTAAGCCTCTACCCATTGTGTTAAGTGATCCACGATTACTAGTAAGTATTTAACCCTTCCCACCTTGGGTAATTCTGTAAAATCAACGTGCACTCTTTCAAAAGGTCTGTAAGCTGTTTTTCTTCCTCCAGTTGCTACTTGTCAAAATATTTTCTTATTTATCTTTTGACACGTTAAGTAACCCCGTGTAATTTGCTTTGTTATTTCAAAGATTCCAATACATCCAAATTGTTTAAGAAAATGATCACTTAATGCTTTTGTACCCCAACGCGTTTGTGCATGCAAGCGTTCCATAACGTGTCTAGCTTTTGACAACATTTCCCGCCCATCAGGTAACATCCATTTCCCTTGTTCTAATTTGGCCCCTATTTTCTCCAACTTATTTAATTCCTCAGGGGTAAATTTCTTTTCTCTTTATTCTTGTTCCTTTTCATTGTTGCCCCTCTTAGTTTGTACTACACAGACTTTAATCGTCTGAGGCCTGAGAGCTGCTTCCTGAACTTCCTTATCTGCTAAGTTATTTCCTCTAGTTCGGTAATCTAATCCTTTTTGGTATCCTCTTACATGTACTATGGCTATTTTCTTTGGTTCCCTTAGAGTTTTTAGGATTTTTATTATTAATTCTTGATGTATTAAATTCTTCCCTTGGGTATTAATTAAGCCTCTTTCTTCCCAAATTTTTCCAAAAGTGTGTACTATCCCATATGCATATTTAGAGTCTGTGAATATAGTCCCGCTCTTTCCTTTCAATAATTCTAAGACCCTATAAAGGGCATACAACTCACAAGCTTGAGCTGACCATGTTGGGCTCAAGGGTCCTGACTCCACTATGTCTAACCCTTTATTTATTATTGCATACCCCGATTTTCTCTTTCCCTCCACCATTTGAGAAGATCCATCGATGAACAGTATTTCCCCTTCTTTTAGTTCAGTATCTCTTAAGTCAGGTCTAACTTTTGTTTGGGTCTCGATTATTTCTAAACAATTGTGTTGTAGTACCTCTAATGGTTCTCCAAATAAAAATTGTGCTGGGCTCTGTGCAGATGTTACTTTTAATTCTAGGTCAGGGGAATCTATTAATATTGCTTCATATTTTAAAATCCGACTATCCGTTAACCATTTTTCTGCTTTTTGTTGTAAAACTGTCCTAACATTATGTGGGGTGTACACCTTTAAGAGTGCACTAAAGGTAATTTTCCTGGCTTCCTCTATTAATAAAGCCGTCGTGATTAGGGCTTGGAGACAAGCAGGCCGTCCTCTGCTTACTGAGTCAAGTAGTTTAGAGCAATATCCCACAGGCTTTTTGGTTCCTGCCCAGTCCTGAGTGAGGACTCCATACGCTGTTTGATTTGAGGTATTTACAAAAAGATAAAAAGGTTTCTCTAAGTCTGGGAGACTCAGTACAGGTGCTTGTATTAATGCACTTTTTATTTCCTCAAATCTCTGGTCATCTTCTGCAAGCCACTTAAGCTGGTTGTTAGTTAATTTGTTATATAAAAAATTTTACTTTCTCACTATAATTTTCAAGCCATGGTCTGCAATATCCTAACAATCCTAATATCTGCCGAATTTCTTTTGTTGTTGATGGTCTTAAAGATAAAATCCCAGATACTCGTTCGGGGTCTAATTTTTTTCTTCCTCTATTTAGCCAATGTCCTCGGTATTTTACTTCTTGTTCTACAAATTGTAATTTTGACCGGGACACTTTCAATCCTCTCTTTCCCAAAAAGTTTAACAACTTTATGGTAGCCTTTCGAGTCTCTTCCTCAGTTTCCCCTGCCACTAATAGATCATCTACATACTGCAATAATTTAATTTCTTTGGGTATTATAAAATCCTGCAAAATTCTTTCTAAAGTTTGTCCAAATAAATTCGGTGATTCCGTAAATCCCTGTGGCAGCACGGTCCATCTTAGTTGTTGCTTTCGTCCTGTCTCAGGATCCTCCCATTCAAAAGCAAAATAATCTCTGGACCCCTCGTCCAAAGGACAAGCCCAAAATGCATCTTTTAAATCTATCACACTATACCAAGTATATCTTGGAGAAATATGACTCAATAGAGTATAAGGATTTGCCACCACAGGGAATTTAGTGATGGTTCGCTGATTTACAGCCCTTAGATCTTGTACCATTCTATATAATCCATCTGGTTTCTTTACAGGGAGGATAGGTGTATTGTGGGGTGACATACAGGGTTCCAAAGTCCCCTGTTCTAAAAGTCTGTCAACCACTGGTTTTAACCCCTTCCAACCTTCCATGGATATGGGGTATTGTTTGATTCTTATTGGGCGATGTGGGTCTATTATTTGAACACTTATGGGATCCATTTGTATTTTTCCAGTTTCTCCCTCTTTATACCATACTAAGGGATTCATATTTTTCTCATCTTCTTGTGTTAGGGGATATAACTTAATCTGTAACTTGTCCCCTTGACTCTGGATGCTTAGATTTAATTTCAGGATCAGATCTCTCCCCAGTAAATTATATTCTGCTTCAGGGAGTAGCAACAAATCATTAAAGTAAATTTTCTTCTCTGACTCTATTTCTACATCTTTTAGAATGGGCACTTTAAAGGGTTCTCCTTTTGCCCCGATTACTGACATATAATTTTTCTCTTTTTCTATCCCTTTTGGGAGCTTTTGGATGGTTGACTTTTCAGCACCCGTATCGACTAAAAATAAAACTTCTTCCTTATGGGGACCTATTAGTAATTTTATCAAGGGCTCTGTTGATGTTGAAGTCCCGAACAAATATAGCCCCTGACTCCTCTATTCTTCTTTAAACATTTTTTCATCTTGTTCCCGTTTTCTACAGTTCTTCTGAATATGCCCCTTCTTGTTACAGTAGTAACAGACGGGAATACCAGACCTCTCTCTAGAAGGTGGTCCCTGGGGTGTCATCTCTATTTTCTTTTTCCCTTTCTCCCCAGATGAGATTTCAGCTTCCTTACTCTCTCTTATGGCTGCTACAAAGATTTTTGCTTTTGCTTTTTGCTTTTCTTCGTCCCTCCTTATGTAGACTTTTTGAGCTTCTCTAAGTAATTCCTCTAACCCTCTATTTTGCCAGTCTTCTAATTTTTCCAATTTTCTTCTTATATCCCCCCAAGATTTTGCTACAAATTGTGTTCTAAGGAGTGCAGTCCCAGCCACTGTATTTGGATCTATTCCAGAATACATTTGTAAACTTTTTCTTAACCTTTCTAACCATTCCGTTGGTGATTCGTTTTTCCCTTGTTCCTCATTAAATGCTTTATTAATGTTTTGTCCTCGGGGGACCGCTTCTCTTATCCCTTGGATAATTCATGTTCTCAGGTCTCTCATGTTCTGCCTCCCTTGGGGTTGTTGATGATCCCAGTGAGGGTCCATATTTGGCCATTTATGAACCCCAGGAGGTCCAGTCTAATTTTGTCTTTCCCAAATTGTCATTCCAGCTTGTCTAATCATACCCCTTTCCTCAGCAGTAAATAAGATCCCTAAAATAGACTGTATTTCTTCCCAGGTATAAGTATTGGGGCCTAAGAATTGGTCTAATTTTTCAGCTACCCCAAGGGGATCATCTAATAGGGTCCCCATTTCTTTCTTAAAATTTCTTACATCTGTGGTATTTAAAGGGACTGCCACAAACCCAATGCCTCCCTGATTACCTCCGAGGGGTACCTCTCGTAAGGGATATAGAGAAGCTCCCTCAGATGTGGCAGTCCTACTTCGCGTACATGCAGCGGGAGGTAGATCTAATTCCGGTGCTGTTGGTGGTGGAGACAGGGGCAACGGTGGCACTGGTGGGGGTACTACGGCCACCCAGGCGGGAGTCGCCACCGGAGGTGGATTGTTAGAATATGGAGGCGGTAAGTTATCCAGTGGCTCCCATTTATCATCTTTTTCCTTTACTTTTCCATTTTTATTCCCTTCTTCTTCCTCAAACTTTTCATTTGCTTTCAATGTAAGTATTGAGGCCGGAAAAGGACGTGAAGTCCTAACCCATAATCCTGCATAATCACTTTCCTCCTGACAAAAAGGTTCCTTTGAATTAACGTATATATTTAAGGCCTGGCAAATCCAGTCCTCAAAAGATCCAAAAACAGGCCAAAAGATATGTGGCTTTAAAGGTTTCTTTGGCCATTCAGTCATACAATATTGGACTAATTTGAATTTACTTTTTCCTTTTCTGGGGCCCCTTTCATTCCAATCCCTAATCATTATTCCTAATGGACTTTCTGATGGTATGTCTGGTAATTTGCTCCCTTTCTTTAGGTCCTGGGTCTTTGACTTTTTCTGACCCATCTAGGAATTTTACTGTGGCAATTCCTACAGCCCTTGGTTACCAGTAAGAGTGCCTTGCAGGGGGTTTAGGACCTATCACCCACCCATGAATACTATAGGAATCGCTTTGGTCCTTCACCGGCCAAGTCCCTCGCGGGAGATTGGAACCGCGGTTAGAAGACCTCCACACTCGCTTCGGAACCAGGTTCCGTCTCAATCACACTCTTACACACACAGGCAACCGAAACCCACCCAACCGAACGGGATACGCCTTAAATACTTACGACTCCGTCGTCTTCGTTCAGATCTTCACGCGCAGAATTATGGGCAAAATAAACTGCTGCAGCCGGCAAGGGAGCTTATAAAAATCAAATTCTTTGCTTGCCCCTATTCAGGTTCAGGCTGGTGTTAGTCCTGACCCGATCTGATCAAGAGCAACCAAATGGTGGGATGCCCCTCCTAAAACAAGTCAGAATTCAGGAACCAAGACCATCCTGGACGAGCCCCCAATTGTGATAAAGTATCCCGGAGCAGGATTCCAGTTGCGTTTAGGAACTTATTGGATGAATAAGAGCAAGCAAACAGCCCTGGGTGCACTGAGAGCCTCTGCTCTATCAGGAAGCACACCCGTCACATCCCGAGTTCGCATTAAGTAGGGTAGGCCTTATACGTATTCATGACTTTTACTCGAAGGGGCTGAAAAATGTTAATCATTTCTGGGAAGGGGTCCTCTGCTTCTCGCGCATGCTTTGTTCCATCTCGAGGATCTTTTTCACCCTCTTTAGGTGGTCTTTGGAGGAAGTCAGTAGTCTTCCTCACGGTGCCCCCCAGGCGACCTCCGTGTGTATATCTCTGCAAAACTAATTCAAGCTAATCTCCCCAAAACATCTGCCAAGCTGCTGTTACAAGAAGCAGAAACACTCTCCTTAGCAAAACTTGGTTCAAGCTAGTCTTCCAAGACACCTGTCAAGCTGCCGTTATGAAAAGCAAGAACAAGTTACACAAGAACAAATAAAGCTACCAAAAATTATCATCCATATTCGTTGATCCACATTGACACGAATCAAGGCAACATATTTCACACTACTGTAGGTGGGGTCTGCCTTCCAGCTTTTTTATAGCTCCCATACGCAGTGGTATAATTTAAGTGACAGCATATATTTTTTCAGAGTTGAGCAGTCAAACTGAGTGCGATTGGAGATAGCTCCTACACGAAAGAAGCTGTAAATGTGACACAGTGCTGGCTGATAGACTACATGCGGACCTACTTACTACTGTAGCTGGGGTCTGCCCTCCTGCTTTCTGTAGCTCCCATATGCATTGGTATTACTTAACCAGCAGTCTGTATTTTTTCAATGGGAGTTGAGTACTCCAAGTGAGTGGGATTGGAGATAGCTTTCACAGGAACGCAGCTGCAAAGGTGACACAGTGCTGGCTGAGAGACTTCATGGGGACCTACTTAGTACTGTAGGTTGGCTCTTCCTTCCCGCTGTCTTTTAGCTCCCATAAGCAGTGCTATAACTTAACGGAAAACATGTATTTTTTCAGTGGGAGTTGAGCACTCCAAGTGAGTGGGATTGGAGATAGCTCCCACAGAAAGGCGTTGCAAATGTGACACAGTGCTGGCTGATAGACTACATGGGGACCTACCTACTACTGTAGGTGGGGTCTGCCTTCCTGCTTTCTTGTAGCTCCCATACGCAGTGGTATAACTTAACCGAGAGCATATATTTTTTCAATGGGAGTTGAGCAGCCCAAGTGACTGGGATTGGAGATAGTGCCCACAGGAAAGCAGCTGCAAATGTGACACAGTACTGGCTGATAGACTACATGGGGACCTACTTACTACTGTATTTGGGGTCTGCCTTCCATTTTTTTTGTACCTCCCATACGCAGTGGTATAACTTCTACCGACAGACTGTCTTTTTAAAGGGAGCAGACAAGGCCAAGAGTGAGGGATTGGAGACAGGTCCCAGAGGAAAGCAGCTTCAAAGATGACACAGTGCTGGCTGATAGACTACATGGGGACCTACTTAGTATTGTATGTGGGGTCTCCCTTCCTGCTTTCTTTTAGCTCCCATCGGCTGTAGTATAAGTTCTACCGCCAGCATGTATTTTTTCAATGGGCGGTCAACAGTCCAAGTGAGTGGGATTAGAGATAGCTCCCACAGGAAAGCAGCTGCAAATGTGACACAGTACTGGCTGATATACTACATGAGGTTCTAATGGAAGAGGTCATGTTCGTTGATCAAATAATGAAAAAATAGTTGTGCAAGGAACCATTTAAAGTCATTGTAAAAGTCTTGTAAAAGTTTAACCGTAAAGTCTCTACAATGTGCACAGGTGTAGTTGGCTAAGGTGCTTATAGCAGGTACAATAGGTTGTGCATGGGCTGACAAGAGCCAAGAGAAGAGTTCATGAGCGGGCCACTAGAGGAAGACTACCGACTTCACCCCAGCGACCACCTTACGACCACCAGGAGGCAGTGGAAGACCCCCTAGTAAGAAGACGGGCACATGGGCAGAGGAGCGCACCAGGGAGCGATGCACCGGACCGATAAGGACTGTATAAAAGGACTGTGATAAGGGAGGGGGGGGGGGGGGGGGGGGGGGCACGTCGTTGGTGGAGCAGAGTCTCCTGGCCGCCCAGCGCTGTTTTGCTTATTTGCTGCTTGCTTAATAAATTTGATCTGTGAGTCATTTAAATTGGGTAGTTAACTTTATCACAGCAACTTATAACAATTTTTGTGCCGAGACTCCGATACAGGTAAATTTGGTATTGGATTCCCAGACTAGGGGGGCGTCCCATCTGCGGATGGCCCAGGTGTGGGAAATTCTCTTGCCAAACTCTGTATTCCGAACCCCTTCTCAATTTGGCAAATAAGCAAATAAACCTGCAGTACCCCATAATTTTTATCCACGAATTTTGTCCGAACGAAGACCCTGGATTGGGTAAGTATTTGCGTGATTCCATTTGGTCAGGGTGGGTATCCTAGAGTGCGAGTGACTGAGAGGTCTCAAGGAGACCAAGTGAGTGCGGACCCTCCAGTAGTGCAGTTCCCATTGCCCGCGAGGGCGTGGGTCACCAAGGGGAACGATTGTGAGAACGAGTCAAGGGCACTCTTGAAGACTGGACAGAGGAAGTGTAAGCCTTCTGATCCCATGGGTGGCCATAAGGATAGGCTGTCAGGTATTCCCACAGAAATTCCTCTGGGGATGATGATAAAATTTTGGAATGATTCCCCCTGTAGAAGACAAAAGAGTAAGCAAAAGATGGTACATTACTGTATGGAAGTTTGGGGGGGAAGAGTCATTAGGAAATTCCCATATTATTTGGTCCATATTTGGGTCTTTGGAGGACTGGTTATGAGCAGACCTCAATTTGTGGGTAAATGATAAGAAGACCATTACCCAAGAGGAAACTGAATATGCAAGTCTCTGGATACCCCAACCTTCTAATAAGGTATCCTTGTTCGCTCTTAAGGAAAAGAAAGCCCACCCGAAGAGGAGATTTGGTAGAGGATCCTCTGGCTGTGTCTGAGAGATTAGATCAGTTCTTAGGGCTGAATCTGTATACCTGGGATGAACTATATTATTCACAAAGGAGGAAAGGGAAATGATTCGAAGAGCGGGAATGAGAATCTGGGATCAACAGCACCAGGCAGGACCAGACGCACATGTGAAATAGCCCTTGCAAAGGCCCAATTGGAATAATCAGATGGCGGACAACAGAGCCCATATGGCAGACCTACGAGCCATCATTGTGCAGGGAAACAGAGAGTCTGTTCCCCAGGGACATAATATTAAGAAAGCATTAAAAATTAGAAGATTAGCAAGAAAAAGGGCTAGAAAGGGAAACAAAAGCCTGGGAGACAGGTGCATTCATCAGGAAAAAAAAGAAAAAAGGAATCAAAGGACAATGGAATGTTTAAAAGAAAGAAGAGGGGGAGTCAGGGGCTCTCTTTGCCGAGGACCACAAGAGTAATCGAGCCCTTGATAAAACTGAAGTTAGGTCCTCAGTGTCAGGAAGTAGAATTTTTAGTGGACTCTGGGACTGAGAGATCTACAATCCAGTGATTGCCCCAGGGGTGTAAGATATCTTCAGAGAAAGCACAAGTAGTAGGGGCAAAAGGGGAACCATTTAAAGTACCTCTTGTGAAGGAGGTACTGATAGAATCTGAAGCAGTAAAAATATGCTGTAGGATCATTTTTGTTAGTTCCGGAGAATGATCATAATTTAGTAGGGAGAGACTTAATTATAGACTTAGGAAAAACCTTGGGCTGCCGGTAAAGGTAAAGCAGTACCCCTTGTCACAAGAAGGTAGACAAGGATTAACCAGAAATAGAAAGACTAATATCTAAGGGACTACTTCAGCCCTGTATGTCCCCTTACAATACTCCCATATTGCCAGAAAAGAAATCTGATGGGACTTATAGATTAGTACATGACCTCCGGGAGATAAACAAGAGAACTATTACTAGGTTCCCTGTGGTAGCTAACCCGCACACCTTATTGAGTCACTTGAGTAGACCTTAAGGATGCCTTTTAGGCATGTTCCCTGAAAGAGGAGTGCAGTGCTTTTGAATGTGAAGATCCTGACACCCATAAAAAACAACAGTTGAGATGGACTCTATTACCACAGGGATTTACAGAGTCTCCCAATCTTTTTGGACAAGCACTAGAACCGATCTTGAGAAATTATGAGTTAGGCAAAGAAGCTATTTAGGCAAAGAAGGTAAAATTTTTGTACCAGAAATTAGGTCAAGATGGATTAGTTAAATGGCCCAAAGAAGATGAAAGAGACTTTGAGAATTTAAAAGTGGATTTGATTAATGCTCCTCTGCCTAGCCTGCCTGATGTTAGAAAGCCTTTTATTTGTTACCTTTGGAGGGGAGTTAAAGGTGTTTTCTCCCCACAACATTCGGGGGAGGTATTACAACAAAAGGCGGAAAAACGGATAACTGATGCTAGGCTCTTAAAATATGAAGGTATATTAATCCACTCTCCGAAATTAGAAATAGAAACCACCAGTATTAGGAGCCAATACCCCATGGTATCCCCAAAGTTCCGGAAGAGCGGACAGAATGAATGGAGAAATTAAGAAACAGCTAATGAAATTAATGTTAGAAACAGAAATGTCCTGGATTAAATGTTTCCCCTTAGCTTTGTTACAGACACGGGGACTTCCCTGTTTGAAATGTTGTAAAAAGGGAATGGTGGTACAGAGATCACCCTTAGATATTGCTATCCACACGGTTAATCCTGGGGACAAATCTTGATAAAAACCTGTAAAGAATCATCTTTAACCCCCCCCTCCCGATGGGAGGTTCCTTTTCTTGTCTTATTTAAGGACCAATTTCCCAGGATCAGTGGGAAGCTGCAGAGGTCCCAGGAGAACTGAAACTTCAGCTGCATAAAAAGTGACATGTTAACTGAGGAGTGGAGTGTAGGGATTTCCTTTTTGTAAAATATTAGTTTAATGTTTACATTGTGATCGTCAGAAAGGTGTGAGTTAATCTATAGGTCTGTAATACCTATTTTAAAGTAACAGATTGTGGAATAGAAATACCTTAGAAGTATAGAAAAACTGAGTCCAGTGGGGACTGTGATTTAAGTTTATAAAAGGGTACTTGTAGTGGGTCTGGGACGGTAGTGATTTTCCACAGCAGCTCCTGCAGTGCTGTGCTTACTGTTGATATCAATATTATGACTACCGCTTGCACAACATCGGGGCTGTCCCTCCAGCATTCCTTCCCCCACCTTCACCAATAGTTGTGAGTGGGCATGATCTTGGGAGGGACTATGGTCAGGACAGCTGACCCAGGCTGACCAAGGAGATATTCCATACCATATGACGTCAGCTCAGTAATATAAACTGGGGGAAAGGAGCAGGAAGGGGAGGCGAGATTCATTTCTGGCCTTCCCAAAGCAACCGCTACGCGTACTGAAGCCCTGCTTCTCGGGAGGTGGCCGGACATCGCTGCTGATGGGAAGTAGAGAGTAACAGCTTATCTGCTTCTGCTTTGCTTCCCGCACGCGTGGCTTTGCTGCTTATTTATTAAACTGCTTTTATCTCAACCCACGAGATTCCCATCTTATTTTCTCCCCTTCCCTGGCTTGCTTCTCGGGAGGTGGGGGGTAAAGCTGTGTGGTGGGCACCTGGCATCCAGCCAGGCTCAAACTACCACAGTACTTTATACTTAGAAGGCCAGGAGAACCGAGACCTGGATGTGAAAGCCAGTGTTTCAGGCACCCCGTGGGTGCTGGAGGAAAAGGCAAGAGGAAAGAGGCCTAAAAGGAGACAGAGAATATCCCTGAAGATTACGACTGCTGCTGAGAAGATCATAACCCTCACTGCTCTAAGCAACAGAGCAGGTGAAGGAGGCAGAGGCGTACTGGGAGTGGGGTACAGAGTCTCTCAAAGCCTCAAACTGGGAATCCTAAGATTCCAAGTCTACCTCTAAGAAGGGCAAAGATGTTGCACCTAAAAGAATGTGGGGTGAAAAACTAAAAAGGGAAGTACCATTTTATTTTATAAAGGCCCCACCCATTATCCGGGGATGGTATGTTGTTATCTGTCTGATGGAGTGGTTAACTCTCCGGCTGCTGGCTAAGTTATAGCATGAACCCCCCATTTTATGAGGCATTCGGACTGAACCAATCAGACTTGTGAATAGCTCAAAGTGGGTTTGTTCGAAAACCAGTGCAACCCCATGCCTCTTTAAAGGTATTTAATGTCAGCAGTGAATATTGTATTCAGGCAACCGTTGTTCAATGCATTTTATAATCACCCTGAAGAGTTTGTCTGTAATCATTGGAATACCAGCACTGTGTCACATTTGCAGCTGCTTTCCTGTGAAAGCTATCTCTAATCCCACTCACTTGGACTGCTCAACTCCCAATTCCAAAAATACAGACTGCCGGTTGAAGTTATAGCACTGCCTATGGGAGCAACAAGAAAGCAGGAAGGCAGACCCCACCTACAGTAGTAAGTCGGTCCCAATGTAGTTTATCAGCCAGCACTGTGTCACATTTGCAGCTGCTTTCCTGTGGGAGCTATCTCCAATAACACTCACTTGTACCGCTCAATTAGCAATGAAAAAAAAAAACAACTGTAGGTTAAGTTATAGTAAAGCGTATGGGAGCAAAAAGAAAGCAGGAAGGCAGACCCCAACTACAGTGTTAAGTAGGTCCCCATGTAGTCTATCAGCCAGCACTGTGTCACATTTGCAGCTTCTTTCCTGTGGGAGCTATCCCCTATGTCACTCACTTGGACTGCTCAACGCTCATTGAAAAAATACACACTGTCCGTTAATTTATACCACTGCGTATGGGAGCTACAAGAATGCAAGAAGGCAGTCCCCACCTATGCCGTGAAGTTTTCGGCTCTTCGCCTAAAAAACGGACTCGAAGTCTGAAAACCAGGCTTGAAGCCTGAAATCAGGCTCAAAGCCTGAAAAATGAACCAGACTCGAAGTCTGAAAAACCCTGGCTCGAAGCCTGAATCCAGGCTGAAAGCCTGAAAAATGAACCAGACTCGAAGTCTGAAAATCCCAGGCTCGAAGCCTGAAAAACCAGCTCTAAGCCTACTTCATGCGGCGATCAATCCAGGGTCCGATTCTCAGCTGGATGGGAAGAAATCAGTCCTACTCAATGTGAGTGATAGCAGAAATCTTCTCCTTTATTGAGAGCAGGCTCTAACTTATATACACAGCAGCTTCAAAGCTAGCTCAGCAATAGCAGCTAATTTACATTTTCTTGTTCATCCTACTTGCGGTTTCTGCCATAAGCAAGCTCCCTCACATTTTCCCATCTTGTTTTTCCCCAAAGTTGTTTACCACTTTTAGCCGAAAACTGTCTGACCTTGAGGGAACACAAAGCGGCGTGCTGTCTGCGTGACAGCAACTGCTTTAACCATGGCTCTGACTCTGGTCTTGATTGTGCATTAAATTCATATAACTAGAGCTCAGGCTGCCTTGTCCCAACAGATCTAACATTATATCTTGGGATCCATGTCCATGCTCCCTCATTTTTTCTCCACACACCTACAGTAGTAAGTAGGTCCCCATGTAGTCTATCAGCCAGCACTGTGTCACATTTGCAGCTTCTTTCCTGTGGGAGCTATCCCCTATGCCACTCACTTGGACTGCACAGCTCACATTCAAAAAATACATGCAGTCGGTAGAAGTTATACCACTGCCTATAGGAGCTACATGAAAGCACGAAGGCAGACCCCATCTACAGTAGTAAGTAGGTCCCCATGTACTCTATCAGCCAGCACTGTGTAACATGTGCAGCTGCTTTCCTGTGAAAGCTATTTTCAATAACACTCACCTGTACTGCTCAGGTCCCATTGAGAAAATATATGCTGTCGCTTAAGTTATACCACTGCGTATGGGAGGTACAAGAAAGCAGGAAGGCAGACCCTATCTAACGTAGTAAGCAGGCCCCTGTGCAGTCTATCAGCCAGAACTGTGTCACATTTGGAGCACCTTTCCTCTGGGAGTTATCTCCAATCCCACGCTCTTGGGTTTTTCACCTCCCTTTAAAAAAACATTATTTCGGTATAAGTTATATTACTGCGGATTAGAGCTACAAAAAAGCAGGAAGGCAGACCCCAACTACAGTACTAAGTAGATCCCCATGTAGTCTCAGGTCCCCCGTGCAGTCTATCAGCCAGCACTGTGTCACCTTTGAAGCTTCTTTCCTGTGGGCGCTATCTCCCATCCCACTCATTTGGACTGCTTAACTCCCATTGGAAAAATACAGACTGTCGGTAGAAGTTATACCACTGTTTATGGGAGCTACAAGAAACCAGGAAGGCAGACCCCAACTACAGTAGTAAGTAGGTCCCCATGTAGTCTATCAGCCAGCACTGTGTCACATTTGCAGCTGTTTTCCTGTGAAAGCAGTCTCCAATCACTGTCACTTGGACTGCTAAACTGCCATTGAAAAAATATATATGCTGTCGGGTGTAGGCACAGATGTAGCTTGGACCAGCCAGCTTGAATAAAGATGGTAGGGATAAGTTAATGCAGCTGGCAAGCCACTTTGGAAACAGGTGCTGCAAGTTAATCAATTGGGCCCTGGGTGATCTCATGGGCAGAAGCAGCATATAAGGAGGTAGTCAGCAATGGAGGGGTGGCTTTGAGTCAACTGTGGTGGTTGTACTATGTTGCTTGTGTATGTCTCTGCATGTGCATTACTTAGACTCTCTACGTCTTTGAGTGAATATTGCCTGCACTACTACAACATTTGGTGACCCCGACGTGATTCGCCGAATTGGTTGCATTAAGAACCCTCGGCAGAAAAGCACTTGGTATCCTGCTTGAAAAGGCAAGTGATCTGAGTAAAGTGATATAATGGGAAAAATGATAAGCAAAGAGGAAAATCCTATTGACATCCTTCAGCATATCCTTGCTGAGAAAGGTTTCAATTATGAAAGAGGATTTGCTAAGACTTGTAAGATGGGGACAGGAAGTAGGTCTCTTTGTTTTCCCCCAAGAAGTATATGGAAAGGGACACTGGGAAAACCTAGGAGACATGTTGAATAATGCTATGGGCTTGTGTAAATAGGTATCATCCATTATACAGCAGCTAGTAGCTGAGCGTACTGCAGCTGCTGCCATGAAAGCAGAAACTGCTCTACCATCTGCTTTCCCAGTAGACGCTAAAAGGTTCTTTGGAGGTGGTGACTTTATAGTACCATCAGCTCCACCTCTAGAAGAAAATACTAAGACTCTTTGGAGGGGATAATGCCGTAATACCCTCGGCTCCACCTCTAGAAGAGGAGAGCATGGATGTGAGCCCACCTCCCCCAGAACCCCCTAGAGCACCATTCCAGGAGCCGAATATGTGCATTGCTTCTCCTCCCCTCCCACTCAGACTTCACCATCGTGCCCCATCCCATCCTTCTGCTATGCCTGAAGGAGTACCTGGCAGAGAACAAAAGGTACGTTTTACAAATGACAATGTGGATATGCCATTGCCCCTGAGCTCATCAATCCCTGAGTGCATTCCTCTTCCATCATCACCCCCAACATCTACTGAAGTTGAAGATCAACAAAGACAATTATTAAAGGAAGAATTAATACGACATGGAGAAGATATAAAACAGACTTTGGCCCATTTGGAGGAACTGATGGAAAAACTAAAAGCAACAGCTAATCAGCTGTTGGAACGAATTAATGAATTAACCAACCGAGAGATTATAGTTTCATCCCCACAGGTGCTCAGAGACCCCCGGCCAGATGACTATGATCCGGCTAAGAAATGGAGAGGCCTCATACTTGATGCGGTAATCGAAGGAGAATTTATTCCACAAGCATTTCCAGTAATAGTAGCACAAAGAAAACGACAATGGGCACCTTTGGATTGGAAGTTGGTAAGGGAAGGCCAGAAAGCTGTAATGCAATATGGCTTGTCCAATCCATACGTTCAAACGTTATTGGATCATATTTTCGCCAGTGGATTAATGACTCCATTTGACTGCCGGAAGCTAGCAGAAACTTTCCTGAAGCCCACTCAGGTATTACTATGGGAGTCTGAATGGGAAAAAAGAGTTGATGTGGCAGTAGTAGAAAATATGGACTTACAACAGGGAGATCCGCGGCGATTCGTCACAGCAGATATGATGTTGGGTAAAGGACCGTTTGCTGATCCTCAGGTACAAGCCCGACTGCATGAAGCTATTTTTCAGCAAACACAGACACTGACTCATCAAGCATTTAAGATTGTTCCTGACATGGGGGTGCCAGTTCCCTCATATACAACTATTATACAGAAACGTAATGAGCCTTTCATGACCTTTTTAGACCGTCTAAGAGCAGCTCTGGATCGTATACCAAACATGTCAACTGAAGTAAAGGCAGAAATAGGGTTACACTTAGCAGTTGCTAACGCTAACCATGACTGCAAAAAGATCCTGCAGGCTCTCCCGCAGACAGCAGCTTTGGTCGACATGATAGAAGCCTGCTCTAGGGTAGGATCGTCAGCACATTTAGCTGAAGCTATGGCAACAGCATTGAAACCTTTAGTTCAACCTCACAAAGGAAATTGGAGGCCAAAATGCTTTAACTGTGGAAAAATAGGACACGTAAAAAATCAATGTCGGTCCAGACCATTGGTATGGACAAACAGCTCCACCAGACCATCTGGGTCCAACGGCAGATTTCATGGCAGTTGTTACAGATGTGGCAAGTTTGGCCATAGAGCCACTGAGTGCCGCTCTCGAGTGGCCAGACATACAATGTGTAAGGGAAATGAGTTAACGAGCGCAAAAAGGGCGAGCCCGATAACACAAAAACGCCCTTCAGCACCAACAGCTGCCTGGATGGCCTCAGATCAGCCACTCCAGGAGGCGCAGGAGTGGATGTGGAAACAGCAGTAGATGTAACTATCCACAACACGGAGGTAACAGTTATCTCATCTAACGCTAATGGACCCCTTGGCTATGGTTTAAGTGCTTTGCTTTTAGGACGGTCATCAGCCTCTCGACAGGGTATTTTTGTGCTCCCCAGTGTAATTGATGCGGATTATGAAGGAAATATTGGAATAATGGTTAAAGTTTGGCAGCCACCAGTTCATATACCTAAAAGAACTAAAATAGCTCAATTAGTTCCTTTCAGAGCTAAATTTCCTTTTGCAGGAAGTCGTAAGCATGGAGACGGTGGTTTTGGATCCACTGGAGTACCTGAGGTAAGACTGGCAATGCCACTTTCACAGGGAAAGCCCACTCATATGGTTATATTCCAACATCCAAATGGTGAACACATGGTTGGGTACAACACATTACTGGATACGGGAGCAGATGTTACTATTGTTCCATTATCCTAATTGCCAAAAAGCTGGCCTTTAGAGAATTTAGACACCCCTGTTGTTGGACTAGGAGGAATACAGATGACAAAAATTAGCACAGACCTGATTTCGGTATGCGTACAGGGTGAAGAGAATAGATGTGTGCAAATTAGACCCTATGTAATGAATACTTCAGTTTGGCCTTTAGGTAGAGATGCCTTAAGCCAAATGGGCTTTCGTTTGTCAAATGAAAATTTTTAATGGCGGCCATTGATGGGCGACCAGTCCTGAAGTTAACCTGGTTTACAGATAAATCAGTTTGGATTGATCAATGGCCGCTAAGCAAAGAAAAGCTCGCCCACATTCATGAATTAGTAAATGAACAATTAGAGAAAGGTCATATTAAGCCATCCACCAGTCCATGGAAAACACCAATTTT
Organism: Colius striatus; assembly: GCF_028858725.1. NCBI lineage: Eukaryota > Metazoa > Chordata > Aves > Coliiformes > Coliidae > Colius > Colius striatus. The sequence goes on from NC_084789.1 coordinate 32,978,312, forward strand.
TACTATCCCTAAAAAAATCAGGGAAGTGGAGGCTGTTACATGATTTAAGAGCTGTTAATGCAGTGATGCAGGACATGGGCGCTTTACAGCCAGGATTACCCTCTCCTGCAATGCTTCCAAAAGAGTGGCCCCTGTTGGTGATTGACCTAAAGGACTATTTTTTCACAATTCCCCTACATGAGGATGACAGTAAGAAGTTTGCTTTTATAGTACCATCAATTAACAAACAAGAGCCAGCAAAACGATATCAATAGACTGTTTTACCTCAGGGAATGAAGAACTCGCCAACTATTTGTCAAACTTACGTTGCCTGGGCGCTGGCACCTCTGCACAAAAAATACCCTCGTGTCTTATTTTACCATTATATGGATGATATCTTGATTGCAGGAAAAGACCTGGACCAGCATCGCATTCTACAAGATGTGTACTGGCAGTTAAGCATCTCCGGCTTGGTAATCGCGCCAGAGAAGGTACAAATGCACGCCTCTTGGAAATATTTAGGTAATATTATCACTGATGTGTGCATTTATCCTCAGAAGGTGGCAATTAAAACAGATTTTGCTAACTTAACAGATGTTCAAAAGCTAATAGGTGATATCCAATGGGTATGAACCATATCTGGTATCACGAATGAGGATCTTGCTCCACTAATGCCTTTGTTTAAGGGCTCAGTAGAGGCTGATAGTGCGTGAAAACTGTCTCGGCAGCAAATCCAAGCAATAGAAAAAATAGGAAATAAGATAGTCAATAACTACAGTCACCGATATGATCCTGACTTGTCAATTAACATTGCTGTGATAAGTCAAAACCAGCATGTAATGGCAGTCTTGATGCAATGGGATTCAGTAGCGAAAGACCCATTGAGGATCTTGGAGTGGATATTTTTGTCATATAATTTGCAAAAAACAATTACCACGAGGCTAGGGGCAATTGCGAAAATAATAGTTAAGGCCAGGAAACGTCTGCTGGAAATAGCAGGGATTGAGGCAGACGTCATTTTCGTTCCTCTCACAGATGAGTTCTTGAACTGGGCACTGCAACAATCTGATGAATTACAGTGGGCCTTATTGTCATATCCAGGAGCTATAAATAATCATTATCCGGCCCATAAATTGTTTTCTGTTAAATTTCAAATGGAAGACCGGCCGTTGAGATCAGCAGTACCTGTTAAAGGCCTGACTGTTTTTACCGATGCAAGTAAGATCCAAGCCAAAGCGGGAGTGGTTTGGTGGGAGAATGGAAAATGGCAAAATCTAACTGTTCACTCCCCAGGCAGTTCAGTTCAACTGCTGGACCTGATGGCTGTAGTTAAAACTTTTGAGAAATGGCCAGACGTCCCATTAAACATGATTTCTGATTCCCTCTATGTGGTCGATACCGTCACTCGATTAGAGAGAGCGTTGTTGAAAGAAGTCTCTAATCAGAATTTGTATAACTTCTTGTTTCCACGTGCCCTGCATGCCAGAATCAAATCGGTCTAGGAGTAGGCGTCAATCCCAGGGATCTGGCACCATTAGGTATATGGCAATCAGATATCACTGTCTATGCTCCTTTTGGGCGATTTAAATGTATACATGTCACTACTGATACTTATTCAGCCATGATTTGGGCCACAGCCTTAACCAGTGACAGTTCTCGAGATGTCATAAGACATTGGAGGAGTTGCTTTGCAGTCCTTGGTGTTCCAAGAGAGATTAAAAACTGATAATGGCTTGGGATACATAGCCAGTAAAACACATAAGTTTCTAAACTTATGGGGTGTTAAACATACTACTGGAATCCCAGGACATTCTACCGGTCAAGCCATTATCGAACGTACACATCAAACCTTAAAAGGACTGCTAGAAAAACAACAAATGGGGGAAGAGGGGGTGAGCCCTCAAGACAGACTAATGAAAGCTCTTTATACAATGAATCATCTCAGAATTGTGGCAAACCGGAATGAACCACCGGCATGAACACACTTTGCCCAAATGAGTCGGGATTTGTATTTTACTGACAAACCTAAAGTTTGGTATAAGAATCCCACTACTGGAGAGTGGCAAGGACCTGCAGATCTGTTAACGTGGGGAAGAGGCTATGCTTGTGTCATTACAGATCAAGGTCCCTGATGGATTCCGGCAAAATGGATCAAGCCTGTCGTGGTTTTGCCCAGCCAGAGTAAAGGGGAAGAAAACCACGACTCCTCCCCTCCCCCTCTCGACAGAATGCGGAGGGGATCGGAGAGGGAGGAAAAAAAAAGTAAAAGAGCCCGCGTAAGTTGAAATAAGAACAGTTTACTGGGGAAATTGAAGAGTAACAACTATAACAAAGACAAGGGAATATTACAAAGAAAACTGGTGAGTGATACAGTTGCTCACTACTGGGGACCCGACGTAAGCGAAGGCTCCCGACCGGCGACCGAGAGCCCGCGCCCCCCCCCCGGAAGAGCTTATTCTGGGGCAAGAGCTTATTCCGGCCAGCCCCCACCTGTACCCTGGGCATGACGGTTAGGATGGTATCGAATACCTGCTCGCCAGCCTGGTTCAGCTGTTCAGGCTGTGCCGTTTCCTGGTTCCTCACGGGAATTAACTCTATCCTGGCTCAAACCAGGACAAAGCCACATCAACAGAAAGGACTTAACTGTAAGACCAATGGAAAACACAATCTTGAGGAAAGAACCAAGTGATCCACCCTCAATCCATCACTCTATTAAAATGTAAACCCTCGCAACTGTGGCACCATGTACCACATAAATTCCTCCGGCTATCTGTATTGCATTAAAAGAATTGAAGAGATACTTCCATCTTACAGATGATGCTCACAGATCAACATGCTAAAGGATCTGAAGAAAAGTCCAGAACTACATCAGGAAAAAGAAATATGAGTGGAGCTACCAAGAACTCATCCCTTCCTGCCAGTGTGCATCCCTCCTAGCAACACATATCAGATGATGTTTATTTTGAGTTTATGGATTTCTATATTGTGTTGTTCAGTGATGTAGCTGTTATTGACCTTTTGTTGTAAACTCATGGCCATGGGTAAAAATATTTGTTTTCTTCATGTACCTTTAATTTTGAAATGTGTTGCTAAAGGCTGGCTGGTTCAAAAAAGAAAAAGGGGGGAATTGTAGGCACAGATGTAGCTTTGACCAGCCAGCTTGAATAAAGATGGTAGGGATAAGTTAATGCAGCTGGCACGCCACTTCAGAAACAGGTGCTGCAAGTTAATCTATTGGGCCCTATGGGATCTCATGGGCAGGAGCAGCATATAAGAAGGTAGCTAGCAAAGGAAGGGTGACTTTGAGTCAACTCTGGTGGTTGTGCTACGTTGCTTATTTACGTCTCTACACGTGCATTACTTAGAATCTCTATGACTTTGAGTGAATATTGCCTGCACTACTACAACAGTTGGGTAAGTTATACCACTGCATATGGGAGATACAAGAAAGCAGGAAGGCAGACCCCACCTACAGTAGTAAGTAGGTCCCCATGTAGTTTATCAGCCATCAGTGTGTCAAATTTTCAGCTGCTATCCTGTGGGATCTATCTCTAATAACGCTCACTGGTATTGCTATGGTTTTATTGAAACTATATATGCTGCCGCTTAAGTTATACCAAAGCATATGGGAGCTACAAAAAAGCTGGAAGGCAGACCCCAACTACAGTAGAATGTAGTCCCCTATGTAGTCTACCAGCCAGCACTGTGTCACATTCACAGCTGTTTCCTGTGGCAGCTATCTCCAATCCCACTCACTTGGACTGCTCAGCACCCATTGAAAAAATACATGCTGGAAGTAGAATATATACCACTGCCTATGGGTGCTACAAGAAAGCACGAAGGGAAACCCCACCTACAGTAGTAAGTAGGTCGCCATGTAGTCTCCAGCCCACACTGTGTCACCTTTGAAGCTGCTTTCCTGTGGGAGCTATCTCCAATGCCACTCACTTGGACTGCTCAAGTCCCATTCAAGAAATACAGACTGTTGGAAGAAGTTATAACACTGCGTATGGGAGGTAAAAGAAAGAACCCCACATCCAGTAGTAAGTAGGTCACCATATAGTCTATCAGATAGAACTGTGTCACATTTTCAACTGCTTTCCTGTTAGCGTTATCACCAATCCCACTGACTTGGACTGCTTAGGTCCCATTGAAAAAATAAATGCTGGCAGTAGAAGTTATACCACTGGTGATGGGAGCTACAAGAAAGAAGAAAGGGAGACCCCACCTACAGTAGTAAGTAGGTCCCCATGTAGTCTATGAGCCAGCACTGTGTCACATTTTCAGCTGCTTTCTTGTGAGAGCTATCGCCAATCCCACGCTCTTAGCCTCGTCAGCTCCCTTTAAAAATACATTCTGTCGGAGGAAGTTATACCACTGTGTATTGGAGCTACAAGAAAGCAGGAAGGCAGACCCGAACTACACTGTTAAGTAGGTCCCCATGTAGTCTATCAGCCAGCACTGTGTCACCTTTGCACCTGCTTTCCTGTGGGAGCTATCTCCAATCCCACTCACTTGGTCTGCTTTGATCACAGTGAAAAAATATATGCTGTCGGTAGAAGTTATACCACTGCGTATAGGAGCTACAAGAAAGCAGGAAGGCAGACTGAACCTACAGTAGTAAGGAGGTCCCCATGTAGACTATCAGCCAGCACTGTGTCACCTTTGAAGCTGCTTTCCTCTGAGAGCTATCTCCATTCCCACTCAATGGGACTACTTAACTCCCATTGAATAAATACAGACTGTCGGTAGAAGTTATACCACTGCGTATGGGAGCTAAAAGAAAGCAGGAACGCAGACCCCACCTAAAGTAGTAAGTAGATGTCCGTGTAGTCTATCAGCCAGCACTGTATCACATTTGTACCTGCTTTCCTGTGGGAGATATCTCCAATCCCACTCACTTGGACTGCTTTGATCCCAGTGAAAAAATATATGGTGACGGTATAAGTTATACCACTGCGTATGGCAGCTACAATAAAGCAGGAAGGCAGACCCCAACTACAGTGTTACGTAGGTCCCCATGTAGTCTATCAGCCAGCACTGTGTCACATTTGCACCTGCTTTCCTGTGGGAGCTATCTCCAATGCCACGCTCTTGGTCTCATCACCTCCCTTTAAAAATACATTCTGTCGGTATAAGTTATACCACTGCGTATGTGAGCTGCAAGAAAGCAGGAAGGGAGACCCCACCTACAGTGTTAAGTAGGTCCCCATGTAGTCTATCAGCCAGCACTGTGTCAAATTTGTACCTGCTTTCCTGTGGGAGATATCTCCAATCCCACTCACTTGGACTGCTGAGGTCCCACTGAAAAATAGAGACTGTCGGTAGAAGTTATACCATATCCTATGAAAGCTACAAGAAAGCAGGAAGGCAGACCTAACCTCCAGTAGTAAGTAAATCCCCATGTAGACTATCAGCCAGCACTGTGTCACATTTGCAACTGCTTTCCTGTGGGCGCTATCTCCAATCCCAGTCACTTGGACTGCTCAACGCCCATTGGAAAAATATATCCTCTCTGTTAAGTTATACCACTGCGTATGGGAGTTACAAGAAAGCAGGAAAGGAGAGCCCAATTACAGTTTTAAGTACGTCCCGATGTAATCTATCAGCCAGCACTGTGTCATATTTACAGCTACTTTCCTGTTGACGCTATCTCCAATCCCAGTCACTTGGACTGCTCAACACCACTTGAAAAAATATTTGCTGTCGGTTGAGTTATACCACTGCATATGGCAACTACAAAAAAGCAGGAAGGCAGACCCCAGCTACAGTAGTAAGTAAGCCCCCATGTAGGCTATCAGCCAGCACTGTGTCACATTTACAGTTTCTTTCCTGTGGGAGCTCTCTCCAATCCCACGCTCTTGACCTCAACAACTCCCTTGAAAAATACATTCTGTCCGTAGAAGTTATACCACTGCACATGGCAGCTACAAGAAAACATGAAGTCAGACCCCAACTACAGTTGTACGTAGGTCCCCGTGAAACCTATCAGCCAGCACTGTCCCACCTTTGCAGCTGCTTTCCTGTGGCACCTACCTCCAAATCCCGGGAGCCTGGCTTTCTCAGCTCTCATTGAAAATACAGATTGGTGTTTAAAGTTACAGCTCTTCCTCTGGGACCTTTAATAAAAGAGGTACGCAGAGCCCATCTACAGGGATACATAGATCCCCGTGTAGTCTATCAGCCAGCACTGTGTCATATTTTCAGCTCCTTTTTTGTGGGAGCTATCTCCAATCCCAAGCACTTGGCATGCTCTGCTCCCTTTAAAAAAATGAATACTTCTGTTAGAACTTACGCCACTGCATCTGGGCAGTACAAGAAAGCAGGTACGCAGATCCCACCTACAGTGGTACGTAGGTCACGTTGGAGTCTATCAGCTTGCACTTTGTCACATTTGCAGCTGCTTTCCTGTGGGAGTTATCTCCAATCCCACGCACTTGGCCTGCTCATTTGCCTTTGAAAAAATAAAGGCTGTCAGTAGAAGTTATACCACTGAGTATGTGTGGAGAGTTTTGTGGAGACTTGGCTAGAGAAAAGAGGACATGATAGAATACAGCTAGTTAGGCAGTAAGCATTAAGCGATAAGATATTGGACCCTTGCTCAAGGATGTGGTGTCCTTGATCAAGAGAGTTGTATGATAACAGGATGAGAAAACAGGAACTTAGTTTGGGTTGAGCAGCCACAAGCATCCGAATTATGTTCAAACAGGGACAGGATTGACATTTTACCGGGAACCAATGATGAGCTTAGCTTTTGCAATATGTGTGAGCCTGATTATAAAGAGTTTTATCTTTGCAAATAAAGTTGAGACTTACTCAGCACTACATGGTGTGACTGTCTCCCGTCGTCTTCAGCAAATGGTGACCCCGACGTGATAGCGGCTTGACGCGACGGCAGAGCGACGAAGGGGTTCGGGTCCTACGCAACAAGGACGGCAATAAGCGTGAAAATTGGGAACATGCCGTGCCCTGGGTGACCGTATAGACGAGCCCGGCCGATATGTGCCGCCAGACCTTGAAGGGCTGCAAAAGCGCGCTGACGATAATAGGTATGGAAAGGCAAGCGGCATATGATTTATTTACTGCATTCTTGCAGAAGCAGCAGTAAAGTTTGTAGATCTGCAAAAGGACCTACCAGGGTTGTTAGCTTATGGGTATGCTAAGGGAGTGTTTCAGAATCCACATACAGTGCATGAATTGAGCGAATGGCGTAAATTTTGGGATTTTCTGTGGGAAGCTACCCTGGAGGACGATAAGACAGCTAAAAAGTTAGGGAAGCTTTGGAGGATAGTGCACAATGAGTTGCTGCAACATTAGGCAGAAAAGAAGGCTGCTAAGCACGCATCGACAGCATAGAGTAAGAATAAAAACTATGAGCATGACTGGTTCCAATGCACCCCGCTGGCTCCTACCATCTCAAAAGTAATGCTCCCCTCCCGTATGTAGAAAATGGCCCTAGAGGCACGGACGGGGTACGAGAACCATGTGAGCCATCAGTCCCTCCTGAGGAACAGGAGTGCCAGCCTAAAGAGCCCCTGCCTCCGCCCCCCCCCACTTGGTGAGCCTGTCCCTGGGGCAGAGAGTGAACTGGCGGAGGCCATCGCAAGAGAATGGAGGGAGGATTGGGCTGCCCTTGCAAAGGATTGTCTGGGAAAAGGGAATGGCGATGCACTGGAAGCAGCCAGAACTTTGGCGTTGCCACTGGTATTCCAACCCATTGTGGGGGGAGGTATGCAAGCAACAATTTCTGCTCTGGATTGGAAGTTGTTATCCCAGTTGCGATCCACGGTCAGCCAGTTCGGGGTAAATAGTGAACCAGTGAAACAAATGATTGACTATGTATGGGGAACCCAGTTGCTACTGCCCGCTGACTGTCGAGGCATAGTAAAACTTATTTATACACAACATCAGCAGCTGTTATTTAATGCATATTGGCAGGCATCAGTGAATGAAAGTGTCGCAACTCAGCGTCAGCAAGGCGACCCTCTCTATGGTGTGATGGTGGAAGAGCTGATGGGTTTGGGACCCTTCCTCCGTACGGAGGCTCAGGCTTTGATAGGGCCTGATAAGTGTAGAGAGGCAATGCGATTAGTAAGGGAGACTATGGAAAAGGTAAAGGACCCAGGTGGAGTGCCAATATATATGGGAATCAAACAAGGTCGGGATGAAAAGTTCGGGACCTTTATTGATTAAGTTGCCTCTGCCATAGAGAGGGCTGGAGTTCTGGAATATATGCGTGGCGCCTTGCTAAAACAGTGCACCCTACAGGATTGTAATCCAGCTACCAGGACAGTATTGAGTACGTTAGGAGCCAATTGGTCAATTGAAGACGCTTTAGAGCGTACGGCCCAGGTCCTGACAGCTCAACAAGCTTTTCTCGTGTAAGCTATTAAGGAATTGGGATTGGGATTAAAGCAACAGGCGAATGCAACTCAGAATCACGTGTTAGCCACCCTTGCACCCCTTCGAGCATCCACTGTGACCACTCAAAGGGCCTCTTCAAGTGGACAAATAAAGTGTTACCGGTGTGGCGGAATGGGACATTCCCGTCGTGAATACAATGCTACAGGAATCTGGTGTCAAAAATGCAAAACGGACAATCACAACACCGGGGCGTGTCGTCGCAGGTCGGGAAACTCCAATTCGAGCGCGTCGAACCGCAGTGGCCGCGCTCAGACACAAGTCGCCGCTGCAGCTCAACAGATGTCAGCAGCTGCCTCCAGTCAGCCACAAGTGGGAGCCTCAGAATGGACCTGGCAGCAGCAGTAGATGTTACCATTATGACAACAAGCCCACAGAAGATACCCACCGGAGTGAAAGGTCCAATAGGGGGACGAACAGTGGGCGCATTGTTGTGAGGACGCTCGTCAGCTACCATGCTTGGACCTTTTGTCCTCCCTGGAGTTATTGATGCAGATTACTTGGGAGAAATTATGATCATGGCCCACACCCCCTTTCCACCCATACAAATTATGAAAAATCAGAGAACTGCGCAATTAATACCATTGGAACAAATGTCAAAAGGAATAAGACCAATAAAAGAGGACTTAAGAGGAGAAGGGGGATTTGGCTCCACGGGAGGACTTACACTGTTGACTATGGATCTCAGTGAAAAGCCTAGACGCAAAATAGACCTTGAATTTCAAGGACAAAAAAGGTCCTTGATGGGATTATTGGACATGGGGGCAGATTCCAGCATTATCAGCCCAAGATGTTGGCCACAACACCGGCCCCTGCAACCGGCAGAAACTACTGTGACTGGGGTAGGAGGACTTACTCTGGCTAGTTGCTCTCCACCCATCTTGGTTCATGTGGATGAGAAAACCATAACTGCTAGTTTTTCTATTGTGCAGCTGCCTCCAACCGTGCAATGTCTTATTGGTCGAGACATACAAGCCCAGATAGGAATGGTCCTAACAAATGAGCACCCTTTGGCTTAATGGCCGTTGCATGGACTTTCCCACTTCCTATTACCTGGAAAACAGCCGAGCCAGTATGGGTTAAGCAATGGCCTTTAAAAAGGGAAAATCTAGAGCATGCTCATGAGTTAGTGCAAGAGCAACTTGCCCAAGGACATTTAAAGTTATCTACAAGCCCGTGGAACACTCCTATATTTGTTATTAAAAAGAGATCTGGCAAGTATCGTTTGTTACATGACCTACGTGCAGTAAATGAACAAATGGAACCTATGGGAGCATTGCAGCCAGGGCTACCCAGTCCGGCTATGATTCCACAGGGTTGGCCACTGTTAATCGTAGATCTAAAGGACTGCTTTTTTACCATTGTCTTACATCAGCGGGATACACAACGGTTTGCTTTTACCTTGCCTGCAATAAATAGAGAAGGTCCCGACCATCGTTTTGAATGGACAGTTTTGCCCCAAGGCATGCGTAACAGCCCAACTATCTGTCAACTGTATGTTGACGCAGCTTGACAACCCCTTCGATGACGATGGCCTAACGTTATTATCTACCATTGCATGGATGATATCCTCTTTTCTCAGCCTGCACCATTTACGGAACAACAGGTGGAGGAGATTCGACAGGCACTGGCTCAATGCCACCTTGTGATAGCTCCAGAAAAGGTTCAGCGTACAGCTCCATAGAAATATCTTGGATGGTCTTTATCAGAACAGCTCGTAGTACAACAGAAGCTACAGCTCCAACTACAAATAAAGACCCTGAATGATGCTCAGAAGCTTTTAGGGGATCTGCAATCGTTAAAACCAATAGTAGGAATACCCAACGAGTTGTTAGAAAAACTACGACCACTTTTGAAAGGAAGCAACCCCACGCGTCAAATACAGGTAACACCAGAGCTTCAGGATGCGCTTCAACAAATTATGGACGGTGTCATACAAGGGCAGGTCCGACGTCATGATGTTGACTTACCTCTTGACTTAACCATCTGGTATAGCACAAAGTATTTGCTTGGAGCCTTGACACAATCTCAAAAGAAAATGGGGGAGGTATGGGTTCTAGAATGGATTTCCCCAGCCTTACAACAAACAAAAACCCTTTTTCAAAAAATTGAGATGTTGGCGGGACTAATAAAAAAGGGTCATGAAAGAGCATTACAAGTAACTGGTGCTGAGCTGCATACGATAATGATACCAATGAAAAAGGACTCTTTACAATGGTATTTAGACAATACAGAAGATCTTCAGGAGGCGCTCATAGGTGGCGGCAGTATAGTAGCAACAGACAAAATAATAAAAGCACCATTACAATGGCTAGAAAAATGGAATTGGCTAGTACGACCCAAACAAGAGCTGACCCCCATCGCGGATGCGTTGACAGCATACACGGATGCAGGAAGAAAGTCTAGAACGGCGGCAATAACCTGGCAAGAGGAAGGGGAGTGGAAGCACCAACTAATAAAAGCAGAAGAGAAAGACACATTACAAACCTTGGAACTGTTGGCAGTAGTATGGGCCATGATGAATCTGAAAGGGCCCCTGAATGTGGCTACAGACTCGTTCTATGTCGCGGGTATCGTAGAGAGAATCGAGGACGCCTCCATTAAGGAAGTGCAGAATCCCAGACTATTTGAATTATTAATACAACTGCAGAAGGCAATAAAGCTTAGGGAGCATGTTTATGCCATTATACATATCAGGAGCCATAAATGGGACATTGGGCTGGCAGAAGGCAATGCTAGGGCAGATAAGTTGGTCACAGTGACACATAACCTGCCTCTGTCCAAACAGATACTAGCCAGAGAAGCGCACTCCCTGTTTCATCAGAATGCACGGGGCTTACACCGAGAGTTTCAGTAATCACTAAAGGATGCAAAGGCTATTGTTAGAGCTTGTCCCATGTGTAGTCATCAGAATGGAGGTGTTGGCTTAGGCTTGGCGGTGAACCCTAGAAGATTATCTGCAAATGAAGTTTGGCAGATGGATGTCACTCATGTGGCAGAGTTTGGAAGACTAAAATATGTGCATGTAACCATAGACACATGGAGCAAATTCCTTTGGGCAACAGCACAGACAGGGGAGAGGGCCATACATGTGGAGCGTCATTTATATAGTTGTTTTGCGGTAATGGGAATTCCTCAGAAAATAAAGACAGAGAATGGACCGACCTATATAAGTAAAAGCATAGAACAGTTCACGAGTCAATGGGGAGTTGAATATGTAGCAGGGATTCCCCATTCTGCCACAGGACAGGCCATAATAGAAAGAGCTAATGGGACTCTAAAAAGATATATTGGTAAATATGGGGATGTTAAAGACCCACATATGAAATTGTTAAAGACTTTATTTTTTATGAACCACCTCTGTGTGTTTGGGGAACAGGAGCTACCACCTGTAATAATGCATCATAATCCAAAGGCACAAAAGGAGAGAAAGAAAGAAATATGGGTTAAATATCGTGACCCTAAATCAGGGATATGGCAGCCTCCGGCCAAAATATTATACTGGGGACGTGGGTATTTGTGTCTTGATTCTCCCACAGGATCCATTTGGGTGCCAGCCAGGTGGACAAGACCTGTCCTTGAAGCTGCGGAGATCAAACCATCTGACGGAAAATGCCAGGAAGAGATTGAAGAATAAATACACCCTCGTCTCGTGGTCATTGGAGGACTGGCTAACAATCAAAAGACTGAAGGTTATATAACAAAAAGGCAGTGAATTTAATGAATAATAATGAGGTGCTTTGTCATAACCATAGCTTTTAGTGTTAATATAATTGTTAACAGCTTGACGCATTTTAATCAGCCTAGAGATAATATTTGGATAACGTTTGCTAATCAAACTGGTCAATCATCTCTTTGTCTTAGTTTGGGAGGGGTTACTAATCCTTTTAAAACGTGTTTGATAGGATTGCCCATGTGGAATCCGGAGGAATTTTGTGGACTAGTAGACAATAACACCTGGTGTAATAGGACGGGGCTGAACACAGTTAGCAATGATCACCATCATTCAGATGGGAAAAGTCAATGTGAGATAATTAAGTCCCTTAATACCACATTAGCCTCACCCCCAGAGGAAATAGACCTGTTTGGGAGTGCCAATGCAAGCTTCGGTACTAATGGAACTGGGGGAAATTGGATAAGTTTTATGTCACGGGATATCCATGACTTTAATAGAAATCGAAAATATTGGGCCACCTTAGACTCTTCTTTGAAGTCAGAAACGATATTTAAGCAATTGTATTCCAGCTGTAATGTCTCTAGTATTACATCACCGAAGAAATTGCCCACGGGTATATTTTTAATCTGTAGAGAAAGGGCCTGGAACGGAATAGAAAATAAAGACAGACAATGGGCCGGTCTATATAAGTAGAAGCATAGAACAGTTCACGAGTCAATGTGGAGTTGAATATGTAACAGGGATTCCCCATTCCCCCACAGGACAGGCCATAATAGAAAGAGCTAATAAGACTCTAAAAAGATATCTTGTTTGGGGAACAGGACCTACCACCTGTAATAATGCATCAGAATTCAAAGGCACAAAAGGATGGGAAGAAAGAAATATGGGTTAAATATCGTGACCCTAAAACAGGGATATGGCAGTCTCCGGCCAAAGTATTATACTTGGGTATTTGTGTGTTGATTCTCCCACAGGATCCATTTGGGTGCCAGCCAGGTAGACAAGACCTGTCCTTGAAGCTGCAGAGATCAAACCATCTGACAAAAAAGAAGACCCCGTAGTAACAAGACGGGCACATGCGCAGACTACACCAGGGAGCGATGCACTCGACCGATAAGGACTGTATAAAAGGACTCTGACACGGGAGGGGGGCAGGATTGCGCGCCGTTGGTGGAGCAGGGTCTCCCGGTCGCCCAGCGCTGCTTTGCTTATTTGCCGCTTGCTTAATAAATTTGATCTGTGAGTCATTTAAATTGGCCTGTGAACTTTTTCACAGCAACTTATAACAATTTGGTGCCGTGACTCCGATACAGGTAAATTTGGTATTGGATTCCCAGGCTAGGGGGGCGCCCCATCTCCAGATGGCCCTGGTGTGGGAAATTCCTTTGCCAAACTCTGTATTCCGAACCCCTTCTAAATTTGGCAAATAAGCAAATAAACCTACAGTACCCCATAATTTTTGTGCATGAAGATCCGAACGAAGACTCTGGATTGAGTAAGTATTTGCGTGATTCCGTTTGGTCGGGGTGGTTATCCTAGAGTGAGAGTGACTGAGAGGTCTCAAGGAGACCAAGTGAGTGCGGACCCTCCAGTAGTGCAGTTCCCATTGCCCGCGAGGGCGTGGGTCACAACCGAGAGGAACGATTGTGAGAACGAGTCAAGGGCACTCTAGAAGTTGGGACAGAGGAAGAGCAAGCCCTCTGATCCCATGGGTGGCATAAGGATAGGATGCCAGAAAGTCCTCTGGGGATGATGATTAAATTTTGGAATGATTCCCCCCTGTAGAAGACAAAAGAGTAAGCAAAAGATGGTACATTACTGTATGGAAGTTTGGGGTGCGGGGGAGAGTCATTAGGAAATCCCCATATTATTTGGCCCATATTTGGGTCTTTTGAGGACTGGTTATGAGCAGACCTCAATTTGTGGGTAATTGATAAGAAGACCGTTACCCAAGAGGAAACTGAATATTAACAAAGCATTCAATGAGAGACAGAGAAAAGACAAAATCCCGACTGATTGGCTTGAGAGATTATGTAAAACCCTGCAACTGTACTCTGGAGTAGATCCAGCAGCTCCAGTGGGACAGGCATTAATAAAGACCCAGTTTGTGGCAAAATCATGGGTAAATATCTGAAAGAAACTAGAAAAATTAGAAGACTAGCAAGAAAAAGGGCTAGAAAGGGAAACAAAAGCCTGGGAGACAGGTGCATTCAACAGGAAAAAAAAAAAAAGGAATCAAAGGACGAAGAAATGTTTTAAAGGAAGAATAGAGGGAGCCAGGGGCTCTATTTGCTGAGGACCACAAGAGTATAGTGTGCTAGACCTTAAGGATGCCTTTTAGGCATGTTCCCTGAAAGAGGAGTGCAGGGATTATTCTGCTTTTGAATGTGAAGATCCTGACACATATAAAAAACAACAGTTGAGATGGACTGTATTACCACAGGGATTTACAGAGTCCCCCAATCTTTTTGGAGAAGCACTAGAAGAGATCTTGAGAAATTATGAGTTAGGCAAAGAAGCTATTTTAGTTCAATATGTGGATGATTTATTATTAGCAGGGAGAGATGAAGAAGCTGTTAGACAGGAAAGTATTAAATTGCTTAATTTCCTGAGTTTACAAGGGTTGAAAGTGTCTAAATCTAAATTACTGTTTCCTGAAGAAAAGGTAAAATATTTGTACACTGGTTTATAAAGGGAAGTAAGAAACTTGATCCAGATCGAGTAAATGGAATACTGTCCCTACAAGCTCCAAAGAGTAAGAGACAAGTTAGACAGCTTTTAGGTCTGTTGGATATTGCAGACAATGGATTGAAAATTTTATTAAGAAGGTAAAATTTTTGTACCAGAAATTAGCTCGAGATGGATTAGTTAAATGGCCCAAAGAATATGACAGAGACTTTGAGAATTTAAAAGTGGATTTGATTAATGCTCCTCTGCCTAGCCTGCCTGATGTTAGAAAACCTTTTATTTGTTACCTTTGGAGGGGAGTTAAAGGTGTTTTCTCCCCAGAACATTCGGGGGAGGTATTACAACAAAAGGCGGAAAAACGGATAACTGATGCTAAGCTCTTAAAATATGAAGGTATATTAATCCACTCTCCGAAATTAGAAATAGAAACCACCAGTATTAGGAGCCAATACCCCATGGTATCCCCAAAGTTCCGGAAGAGTGGACAGAATGAATGGAGAAATTAAGAAACAGCTAATGAAATTAATGTTGGAAACAGAAATGTCCTGGATTAAATGTTTCCCCTTAGCTTTGTTACAGACACGGGGACTTCTCTGTTTTAAATGTTGTAAAAAGGGAATGGTGGTACAGAGACCACCCTTAGATATTGCTATCCACACGGTTAATCCTGGGGACAAATTCTTGATAAAAACCTGGAAAGAATCATCTTTAACCCCCCCGATTGGAGGTTCCTTTTCTTGTCTTATTTAAAGACTGTAGTGGGTCTGGGACGGTAGTGATTTTCCACAGCAGCTCCTGCAGTGCTGTGCTTACTGTTGATATCAATATTATGACTACCGCTTGCACAACATCGGGGCTGTCCCTCCAGCATTCCTTCCCCCACCTTCACCAATAGCTGTGAGTGGGCATGATCTTGGGAGGGACTATGGCCAGGACAGCTGACCCAGGCTGACCAAGGAGATATTCCATACCATATGACGTCAGCTCAGTAATATAAACTGGGGGAAAGGAGCAGGAAGGAGAGGCGAGATTCATTTCTGGCCTTCCCAAAGCAACCGCTACGCGTACTGAAGCCCTGCTTCTCGGGAGGTGGCCGGACATCGCTGCTGATGGGAAGTAGAGAGTAACAGCTTATCTGCTTCTGCTTTGCTTCCCGCGCGCGCGGCTTTGCTGCTTATTTATTAAACTGCTTTTATCTCAACCCACGCGATTCCCATCTTATTTTCTCCCCTTCCCTGGCTTGCTGAGGAGGTGGGGGGTAAAGCGGTGTGGTGGGCACCTGGCATCCAGCCAGGCTCAAACTACCACAGCCCTTTTGGCGCCCAACGTGGGGCGAGATAATAGCAGATTTACATTAACTGCATTGCAATTACAGTAAACCAATGAGAGCAAAGTTCCTGTGCTGGTCACGGAGCCTTGCTGTTATGCAGCTTATCTTACACTTTCTAATGTTTGGGAACATGATGCTCCTAACATTGACTCTCGGCTGTGCTTTAACCTTAATAGCTTTGCTAAGCTGGCTATATAATTTTGTGAAGAGGATGAAAGGGCCTGGGAACATGATGGCCCAAATAATAATAGCAAGTCTCATTCTGTTACTGATGAATTTAGTGTGCTGTGGGAGCTATCTTGTGGAGGCCATGGGGCAAAGCACCTCTTTCTCCTCAGCTCGGACTGATCTAGACAATTCTGTTACACAGACTTCCCAGGTCCTTAGTCACCCTTATACGAGAGTTTTAATATTACTAATTAACATGGTTGGTATATTATATATCTTGTGGAATCTGGAGTCATCTGGGTATCAGAGAGTACAAATTTGCGATGGAAACATGTTAAAATGCCCCCTGAAGTGGCCAGTCCCTGGGTGGCAGGGTATGTGGATGAATTTAGGCAAATTCCTAGGACGGTTATCACCTCCTGTAATCTGGGATTTTACATCTGAACAGATAAAAAACCCTGCTTTACTGACACGCTACCTGATAGAAGGGTGTCTTACCTACCCTAATGAGGCCCATCAGGTTCAGGCACTATACTGGGGCCTAGCCTCTGCCTACCGAGCTGCATTCCAGTCCTCTCAGAGAACTGTAATTGAAATGGAAACTCAAACGGTACCTGAGACCAACATAGTTGAGTCAGTCGCAGTCCAGCCCTCTCAGAGAACTATGGCCGAGGTGGAAATTCAAACTATACCTGAGACCAACATAGTTGAGTCAGTCGCAGTCCAGCCCTCTCAGAGAACTATGGCCGAGGTGGAAATTCAAACTATACCTGAGACTACCATGGTTGAGTCAGGGAACCAAACAACAACCACAGTGGTTGCCCCAGTAGTGAAAAAGAAGCAGTGGATAAGGAGGTCAAGTCCATATCATCGATTAGTAAGGGCAGACGAGGAGGAAGAGGAAAGGCTAGAAGAAGAAACTGGTCCTTCGCTAAGGAGATCAGGAGAAGTGAGAGAAATCGAAAAGGAAATGGAAACTACTCGGTCCCTCACCTCAACAGAACTTAGAGATATGCGAAAAGATTACAGTCGCCAGCCAGGTGAGCGGATTGGTGCCTGGCTGCTCCGATGCTGGGATAACGGGGCTGACAGTCAACAATTGGAAGGCAGAGAAGCCCAACAGCTAGGATCTCTTGCTAGGGACCGGGGAATTGATAAAGGCATTGGAAAGAAAACCTCAGTTTGTAGTCTCTGGAAACGACTCCTCTCAAGTGTACGGGCAAGATACCCATTCAAGGAAGACCTTGTAAATGCCCGAGGAAAGTGGACTAGAGCTGATGAAGGGATCCAATATCTAAGGGAATTAGCTGTGTTGGAAGTCATCTATGGTGATCTGGATAATGTCGAGGCCTCCACAGATCCAGACGATGTCCAGTGTACACGGGCCATGTTGAGAAAAGTGATCCAGAGTGCCCCAGCTACATATTCTAATATCCTGGCAATGGTGTATCATCCAGACATGGACATACCAACAGTGGAGAGGGTATCTTCTTGGTTACAGAACTATGAAGAGAGCCTCTGCACCTCCTCATCAGTGTGGGATGATGGCCTGATTGTTAGATCTGCCTCAAGAATTCAGTCATCCACTGTCCCGACCAGGGGAAAGGGAAGTCCCAGACGCAGGAGTACACCGCGAAATGAACTCTGGCTCTTTTTGCGTGGCCAAGGAGAGGATATGAGGAAGTGGGATGGTGAACCCACTTTTAAGCTAGAAGCGCGTGTACGTGAACTAAGGGGGAAGGCAGCTGTTAGAAAAGGACCGCCCAAGAGGGCTGTCAGCAGAGTGGCTGCCAAAACAAAAGAGGACAATCAACAATCTCCAAGACACAGAAGAACTGCAACTACTTCCTTCGAAGCCAATGAGGAGACTTCAGGTCTGCAATTGCAAGGATCAGATAGCGAATACTCTGATGAAGAACAGAAATAGAGGGTCCCTGCCTCCAGCCAGGAGGAGGAAAGGGATGACCGAATCTACTGGACTGTGTGGGTTCGATGGCCTGGCACATCAAACCCACAAAGGTATAAAGCCTTAGTAGACACAGGGGCACAGTGTACATTGATGCCATCAAGGTATAGAGGCACAGATTCTGTCTGGATCTCTGGAGTGACAGGGGGATGTGAAGAATTATCTGTATTAGAGGCTGAAGTGAGCTTAACAGGGGACAAATGGAAAAAACACCCCATTGTGACTGGTCCAGAGGCCCCTTGTATTCTTGGCATAGATTACCTCAGGAGAGGGTACTTCAAAGACCCCAAGGGGTATCGATGGGCTTTTGGTATAGCCACTGTAGATACAGAGAAAATCAAACAACTCTCTAATTTACCTGGCCTCTCAGAAGACCCTTTTGTTGTGGGATTGCTGCAAGTTCAAGAGCAACAGGTACCAATTGCTACCAGGACAGTGCACCGGAGGCAATATCGCACGAACCGAGATTCCCTGGCTCCCATCCGTGAGTTGATTCATCAACTGGAGGCTCAAGGAGTAATTAGCAAAACTCATTCTCCATTTAATAGTCCCATATGGCCTGTGAAAAAATCTGATGGAGGGTGGAGGTTAACAGTAGACTATCGTGGCCTGAACGAAGTGACACCACCACGGAGTGCTGCTGTACCAGACATGTTAGAGCTCCAGTATGAACTGGAGTCAAAAGCAGCCAAGTGGTATGCTACGATTGACATCGCTAATGCATTCTTCTCAATTCCATTGGCAGCAGAGTGCAGGCTACAATTTGCCTTCACATGGAGAGGTGTCCAATATACCTGGAATCGATTGCCCCAGGGGTGGAAACATAGTCCTACTATTTGCCATGGTCTAATCCAAACTGTGCTGGAAACGGGTGATGCCCCTGAACATCTACAGAGGATGAAAGATATAAGAATGTTGTTTGTTTGTTTGATGCAAGATGCAAGAGGGAATACAAGAATGATGTTTGTCTGTTGAAGAGTGGGGGTACTGGTTAATGAGAGTATATAAGAATGTATATGGATTGTTAAGATGGTTTGTCTGAGCATGACATAAATGGTATGGAATAAGGGGTGGAGACTGTAGTGGGTCTGGGACGGTAGTGATTTTCCACAGCAGCTCCTGCAGTGCTGTGCTTACTGTTGATATCAATATTATGACTACCGCTTGCACAACATCGGGGCTGTCCCTCCAGCATTCCTTCCCCCACCTTCACCAATAGCTGTGAGTGGGCATGATCTTGGGAGGGACTATGGCCAGGACAGCTGACCCAGGCTGACCAAGGAGATATTCCATACCATATGACGTCAGCTCAGTAATATAAACTGGGGGAAAGGAGCAGGAAGGAGAGGCGAGATTCATTTCTGGCCTTCCCAAAGCAACCGCTACGCGTACTGAAGCCCTGCTTCTCGGGAGGTGGCCGGACATCGCTGCTGATGGGAAGTAGAGAGTAACAGCTTATCTGCTTCTGCTTTGCTTCCCGCGTGCGCGGCTTTGCTGCTTATTTATTAAACTGCTTTTATCTCAACCCACGAGATTCCCATCTTATTTTCTCCCCTTCCCTGGCTTGCTGAGGAGGTGGGGGGTAAAGCGGTGTGGTACCACAGGACCAATTTCCCAGGATCAGTGGGAAGCTGCAGAGGTCCCAGGAGAACTGAAACTTCAGCTGCATAAAAAGTGACATGTTAACTAAGGAGTGGAGTGTAGGGATTTCCTTTTTGTAAAATATTAGAGTTTAATGTTTAAATTGTGATCGTCAGAAAGGTGTAAGATAATTGGTGGGGCTTTAATACCTATTTTAAAGTAACAGATTGTGGAATAGAAATACCTTAGAAGTATAGAACAATCTAAGTCCAGTGGGGACTGTAATTTAAGTTTATAAAAGGGTGCTTTATACGTAGAAAGCCCGGAGAACCGAGACCTGGATGTGAAAGCCAGTTTTTCAGGCATCCCGTGGGTGCTGGAGGAAAAGGCAAGAGGAAAGAGGCCTATAAGGAGAAAGAGAATACCCCTGAAGATTACGACTGCTGCCGAGAAAATCATAAACCTCACTGCTCTAAGTCAGAGAATAGGTGAAGGAGACAGAGGCGTACTGGGAGTGGGGTACAGAGTCTCTCAAAGCCTCAAACTGGGAATCCTAAGATCCCAAGCCTACCTCTAAGAAGGGCAAAAGCGTTGCACCTAAAAGAATGTGGGGTGAAAAACTAAAAAGGAAAGTACCATTTTATTTGATAAAGGCCCCACCCATTATCCGGGGATGGTATGTTTTTATCTGTCTGATGGAGTGGTTAACTATCCTGCTGCTGGCTATGTTATAGCAAGAACCCCCCATTTTATGAGGCAATCGGACTGAACCAATTAGACCTGTGAACAGCTCAAAGTGGGTTTGTTCGAAAAACATTGCAACCCCATGCCTCTTTACAGGTATTTAATGCCAGCAGTGAATATTGTATTCAGGTAACCGTTGTTCCATGCATTTTATAATCACCCTGAAAATTTTGTCTATAATCATTGGAATACCAGCACTGTGTCACATGTGCAGTTGCTTTCCTGTGGGAGTTATCTCCAATACCATGCTCTTGGCCTCGTCACCTCCCTTTAAAAATACATTCTGTCGGTCTAAGTTATACCACTGCGTATGGGAGCTACAGGAAAGCATGAAGGCAGACCAAACCTACAGTACTAAGTGGGTCCCAATGTAGTCTATCAGCCAGCACTGTGTCACAATTGGAGCTGCTTTCCTGTGGGAGCTATCTTCAATAACACTCACTTGTACCGCTCAACTAGCAATGAAAAATAAAAACTGTCAGTTAAGTTTTACTACTGGCTTGGGAGCTACAAGAAAGCAGGAAGACAGACCTCAACTACAGTGTTCAGTAGATCCCAATGTAGTCTATCAGCCAGCACTGTATAACATTTGCAGCTGCTTTCCTTTGGGAGCTATATCCAATCCCACTCACTTGGACTGCTCAGCTCCCATTGAAAAAATACATGGTTTCCGTGAAGTTATACCAGTTTGTATGGGAGCTACCAGAAAGCAGGAAGGCAGACCACACCTACAGTAGTAAGTAGACGCCCATGTAGTCTATCAGCCAGTACTGTGTCACATTTTCACATTCCTTCAAGTGAAAGCTATGTCTAATCCCACTCACTTGGTCTGCTCAACTCCCATTTGAAAAAATACAGACTGTCGGTAGAAGTTATTCCACTGCGTATGGGAGCTACAAGAAAGCAGGAAGGCAGACATCACCTACAGAAGTAAGTAGGTCCCCATTTAGTCTATAAGTCAGCACTGTGTGACATTTGGAGCTACTTTCCTGTGTGAGCTATCTCCAATCCCACGCTCTTGGACTGTTATACTCCCTTTGACAAAATATATGCTGTCATCAAAGTTATAGCACTGCGTATGGGAGCTATAGAAATGCTGAAAGAAAGAACCCCAGCTACAACAGTAAGTAGGCCCCCATCTTCATTCCCAGTCACTTGTACTTCTCAGGTCCCATTGAAAAAATATACGCTGTTTTTTAAGTTATAGCACTGTGTATGGGAGCTACAAAAAAAGCTGAAAGACAGACCCCACCTACAGCAGTAAGTAGGCCCCCATGTAGTCTACCAACCAGCACTGTGTCACATTTTCAGCTGCTTTCCTGTGAAAGCTATCTCCAATCCCACTCACTTGGACTGCTCAGCTCCCATTGAAAAAATATATCCTGTCGCTTAAGTTATACCACTGGGTATGAAAGCTAAAAAAACGCTGGAAGCCAGACCCAATCTGCAGTAGTAAGCAGGTCCCCATGTAGTCTATCAGCTAGCACTGTGTAACATTTGCAGCTGCTTTCCTGTGGGTGCTATCTCCAATCCCACTCACTTGGACTGCTCAACTCCCTTTCAAAAAATATAGACTGTCGGTAGAAGTTATACCACTGCGTATGGGAGCTACAAGAAAGCAGGAAGACAGACCGCACCTACAGTACTAAGTAGGTCCCCATGTAGTTTATCACCAGGCACTGTACCAGCTTTGCAATTGCTTTCCTGTGGTAGTTATCTCCAATCCCACAGTCTTGGCTTCGTCACCTCCCATTGAAGAAATACAGGGTGCTGGGACAAGTTAAACCACTGCCTCTTAGAACTTTAAGAAAGCTGGAAGGTAGAACCAACCTACAGTAGTAAGTACGTCCCATGTAGTCTACCAGCCAGCACTGTTTCACATTTGCAGCTGCTTTCCAGAGGGCGCTATCTCCAATCCCACTCACTTGGACTGCTCAACTCCCATTGAAAAAATACCTGCTGCCGGTAGATGTTATACCACTGCCTATGGGAGCTATAAGAAAGCAGGAAGGGAGGCCCCACCTACAGTAGTAAGTAGGTCCCCATGTAGTCTATTAGCCAGCACTTTTTCACTTTTTCAGCTTCTTTACTATGGGAGCTATCTCCAATAAATCTCTCTTGGACTGCTCAGCTCCCATTGAAAAAATACATGCTGGTCGTAGAAGTTATACCACTGCTTCTGGGAGCTACAAGAAAGCAGGAAGCAAGACTCCATCTACATTAGTAAGTAGGCCCCCATGTAGTCTCCCAGCCAGCACTGTGTCACCTTTGAAGCTGCTTTCCTGTGGGCGCTATCTCCAATCCCACTCACTTGGAACGCTCACCTCCCGTTGAAAAAATACAGACTGTCGATAGAAGTTATACCACTGCGTATCGGAGCTACAAGAAAATAAGAAGGCAGACCCCACCTACAGTAGTAAGTAGGTCCCCATGTAGTCTCTCAGCCAGCAATGTGTAACCTTTGAAATTGCTTTCCTGTTGGATCTATCTCCAATCCCACGCTCTTGACCTCGTCAGCTCCCATTGAAAAAATACGTGCTTTCCTTTAAGTTATAGCACTGCATATGGGAGCTACAAGAAAATAGGAAGACAGACCCCACCACAGTAGTAAGTAAACCCCCATGTAGTCTATCAGCCAGCACTGTGTCACATTTGCAGCTGCTTTCCTGTGAGCGCTATTTCCAATCCCAGTGGCTTGGGCTGCTCAACTCCCATTGAAAAAATATATGCTGTCGCTTAAGTTATACCACTGCCTATGGGAGCTAAATAAAAACTGGAGGGTAGACCCCACCTACAGTAGTAAGTAGACCCCCATGTAGTCGATGAGCAAGCACGGTGTAACATTTGCAGCTGATTTCCTGTGGGAGCTATCTCCAATCCCTGTCACTTGGAATGCTCAGCTCCCATTGAAAAAATTTATGCTGTCGATAGAAGTTATACCACTCCGTATGGGAGCTACAAGAAAGCAGGAAAGCAGACCCCACCTACAGTAGTAAGTAGGTCCATAGGTAGTCTATCAGTCAGAACTTTGTGACATTTCCATCTGCTTTCCTGTGGGAGCTATCTCAAATCCCACTCCCTTAGACTGCTCAGTTCCCATTGAATAAATACATACTTTCTGTTAAGTTATAGTACTGCGTATGAGACCCAGCGTATAGTAGGAAATAGGTCCCCATGTAGTGTGTCAGCCAGCACTGTGTCACATTTGCACCTGCTTTCCTGTGGGAGCTATCTCCAATCCCAGTCACTTGGACTGCTACACTCCTTTTGAAAAAATATATGCTGTCGGTTAAGTTATACCACTGAGTATGGGAGCAACAAAAAAGCAGGAAGGCAGAGCTCACCTACAGCAGTAAGTAGGCCCCTATGTAGTCTATCAGCCAGCACTGTTGTGTGGAAGAATGGTTAAGGGACCCAGGCCTTACGGCAGTTAGAAAAATTAGTGTGTTGGTCGGAGCAGTAAGCTAATGTTACTACTGATGTTATTGAAAAAATTGTTGGCAGACCAGAAAAGCCTTAGACATGCCTTATTGCAAGATCGTGCAGCTATTGATTTTTTGCTATTGGCGGAAGGGCACGGATGCCAAGACTTTGAAGGCATGTGTTGTTTTAATCTTTCTGATCATAGTGAATCTATTCACAAAGCTTTGGCATATTTAAAGGCTCACGCTAAGAATATTACGGTCGGTTATAACCCTTTTGATAATTGGCTTCAATCAGCTTTTGGGGGGTTGTCACCTTGGTTGACAAAGTTAATCAAAGAAGGGTTAAGATGGATATTGATTATTTTGCTTTTGCTTATAATGTTTAAGATAGTATATAGTTGTATTATGAAGGCAGTGCAATGACTGACTGACTCAGTCGTGATTGTGCAAAAACAAAACAGGAGAATTGTGGAGAAAAAGTGAAGTAGCATGGACATGGATCCCGGGGTATAATGTTAGGCCTGTAGGGGCAAGGCAGCCTGAGCTCTAGTTATATGAATTTAATGCAAAAACAAGACCAGAGTCAGAGCCATGGTTAAAGCAGTTGCTGTTATGTAGACAGCAGGCCGCTTTCTGTTCCCTCAAGGTCGGACTGTTTTCAGCTAAAAGTGGTAAACATCTTTGGGGAAAAAAAAGATGGGAAAATGTGAGGGAGCTTGCTTATCGCAGAAACCGCAAATAGGATGAACAAGAAAGTGAAATTTATTAGCTGCTGTTGCTGAGCTAGCTTTGAAGCTGCTGTGTATATAAGTTAGAGCTTGCTCTCAATAAAGAAGAAGATTTCTGCTATCACTCACATTGAGTAGGACTGATTTCTTCCCACCCAGCTGAGAATCGGACCCTGGGTTGATCGCCGCATGAAGTCGGCTTAGAGCTGGATTTTCAGGCTTCGAGCCTGGGTTTTTAAGACTTCAAGTCTGATTCATATTTCAGGCTTCAAGTCTGCTGTCAGGCTTCGAGTCTGGTTTTCAGACCTCGAGTCCGGTTCATTTTTCAGGCTTCGAGCCTGGTTTCAGACTTCGAGCCTGGTTTGCAGACTTCGAGTCTGGTTCATTTTACAGACTTCGAGCCTGGTTTCAGGCTTCGAGATTGGTTTTTACGCCAAGAGCCGAAAATTTCGCGTCATATGGGAGCAATCCCCAATCCCACTCACTTGGACTGCTCAGTTACCATTGAAAAAATACAGACTGTCGGTTAAGTTATACGGGAGGTACAAAAAAGCAGGAAGGCAGACCTCACCTAAAATAGTAAGTAGGTCCCCATGTAGTCTATCAGCCAGCACTGTGTCACATTTGCAGCTTCTTTCCTGTGGGAGCTATTTCCAGTCCCACTCACTTGGACTGCATAGCTCCCATTGAAAAAATACAGGTTGGTAATAGAAGTTTTACCACCGCGTATAGGAGCTACAAGAAAGCAGGAAAAGAGACCCACCTTTACTAGTAAGTATGTCCCCATGTACTCTATCAGCCATCACAGTGTCACCTTTGAAGCTGCTTTCCTGTGGGAGCTATCTCCAATCCCACACTCTTGGCCTCATCAGCTCCATTTAAAAATAGATTCTGTCAGTATAAGTTATATGACTGCATATGGGAAGTAAAAGAAAGCAGGAAGAGAGACCCCACCTGCAGTGTTAGTAGTAAGCAGGTCCCATGTAGTCTCTCAGCAAGCACTGACACCTTTGAAACTGCTTTCCTATGGGAGCTATCTCCAATCCCACTCACTTGGACTGCTCAGATCCCTTTAAAAACTACATGCTTTCCATTAAGTTATACCACTGCGTATGGGAGGTACAAGAAAGCAGGAAGGCAGACCCCACCTACAGTAGTAAGTAGGTCTCAATGTAGTCTATCAGCCAGAACTGTGTCACATTTACAGCTTCTTTCCTGTGGGAGCTATATCAAATCCCACTCACATGGACTGCTCAGCTCCCTTTAAAACCTACATACTTTCCGTTAAGTTATTCCACTGCATATGGGAGCTACAAAAAACCAGGAATGCAGACCCCACCTACAGTAGTAAGTAGGTCCCCATGTAGTCTATCAGCCAACACTGTGTCACATTTGCACCTGCTTTACTGTGGGAACTATCTCCAATCCCACTCACTTAGACTGCTCCACGCCCGTTAAAAATATATAGACTATTAAGTTATACCACTGCGAATGGGAGCTACAAGAAAGCAGGAAGGCAGACCCCACCTACGGTAGTAAGTAGGTCCCCATGTAGTCTCTCAGCCAGCACTGTGCCATCCTTGAAGCTTGCTTTCCTGTGGGAGCTATCTCCAATAACACTCACTTGTACTGCTCAGGTCCCATTGAAAAAAGATATGCTATCCGTTAAGTTATACCACTGCGTA
The DNA here is from genome assembly GCF_028858725.1 of Colius striatus. Classification (NCBI taxonomy): domain Eukaryota; kingdom Metazoa; phylum Chordata; class Aves; order Coliiformes; family Coliidae; genus Colius; species Colius striatus. The sequence goes on from NC_084789.1 coordinate 33,004,703, forward strand.
TGGGAGCTACAAAAAACCTGGAAGGCAGACCCCAACTACAGTGTTAAGTAGGTCCCCATGTAGTCTATCAGCCAGCACTGTGTCACATTTGCAGCTGCTTTCCTATGAGCGCTATCTCCCGTCTGTAATGGAATAGGTCATGTTCGTTAATCAAATCATGAACAAATAGTTGTGCAAGGAACCATTTAAAGTCTTTTTCAAAGTCTTTTAAAACGTTAACCATAAAGTCTCTACAATGTGCACAGGTGCAGTTGGCCAAGATGCTTATAGCCAGTACCATATCTTGCGCATTAGTTGATAAGAGCCAAGAGATTTATTCATTAGCGGGCCACTGGAGGAAGACTACTTACTTCATCCCAGTCACTACCCTACGACCACCAAGAGGAAGAAGAAGACCCCCTAGTAACAAGACAGGAACATGTGCAGAGTACACCAGGGAGCGATGCACTCGACCGATAAGGACTGCATAAAAGGACTCTGATACGGGGCGGGGGGGGGGGGTCGCACACCGTTGGTGGAGCAGGGTCTCCCGGTCGCCCAGCGCTGCTTTGCTTATTTGCTGCTTGCTTAATAAATTTGATCTGTGAGTCATTTAAATTGGCCTGTGAACTTTTTCACAGCAACTTATAACAATTTGGTGCCGTGACTCGGATACAGGTAAATTTGGTATTGGATTCCCAGACTAGGGGGGTGCCCCATCTGCAGACGGCCCTGGTGTGGGAAATTCCTTTGCCAAACTCTGTATTCTGAACCCCTTCTCAATTTGGCAAATAAGCAAATAAACCTGCAGTACCCCATAATTTTTGTGCATGAAGATCAGAACGAAGACTCTGGATTGAGTAAGTATTTGCATGGTTCAGTTCGGTCGGGGTGGTTATCCTAGAGTGAGAGTGACTGAGAGGTGTCAAGGAGACCAAGTGAGTGCGGACCCTCCAGTAGTGCAGTTCCCATTGCCCGTGAGGGCGTGGGTCACGACCGAGGGGAACGATTGTGAGAACGAGTCAAGGGCACTCTAGAAGTTGCGACAGAGGAAGAGCAAGCCCTCTGATCCCATGGGTGGCATAAGGATAGGCTGCCAGATATTCCCCCAGAAAGTCCTCTGGGGATGATGATTAAATTTTGGAATGATTCCCCCCTGTAGAAGACAAAAGAGTAAGGAAAAGATGGTACATTACTGTATGGAAGTTTGGGGGCGGGAAGTGTCATTAGGAAATCCCCATATTATTTGGCCCATATTTGGGTCTTTTGAGGACTGGTTATGAGCAGACCTCAATTTGTGGGTAAATGATAAGAAGACCGTTACCCAAGAGGAAATTGAATATGCGAGTCTCTGGATACCCCAACTTTCTGATAAGGTATCCTTGTTTGCTCTTAAGGAAAAGAAAGCTAAGAGCCCACCCGAAGAGGAGGTTTGGTAGAGGATCCTCTGGGTGTGTCTGAGAGATTAGATCAGTTCTTAGGGCCGAATGTCTATACCTTGGATGAACTATATTATTCACAAAGGAGGAAAGGGAAATGATTTGAAGAGCAGGAATGAGAATCTGGCAGGACCAGACGCACATGTGAAATGGCCCTTGCAAAGGCCCACATGGAATAATCAGATGGTGGAGCACAGAGCCCATATGGCAGACCTACGAGTCATCATTGTCCAGGGAATCAGAGAGTCTGTTCCCCGAGGACAGAATATTAACAAAGCATTCAATGAGAGACAGAGAAAAGACAAAACCCCGACTGATTGGCTTGATAGATTATGTAAAAGCATTCAACTGTACTCTGGAGAAGATCCAGCAGCTCCAGTGGGACAGGCAATATTTAGTTAGTCCCCATGTAGTCTATCAACAAGCACTGTGTCACATTTGCACCTGTTTTTCTGTGGGAGCTATTTCCAATCCCACTCACTTGGACTGCTCAACTCCCATTGAAAAAATATATGCTGTCACTTAAGTTATACCACTGTGTATGGGAGCTACAAAAAAAGCTGGAAGGCAGACCCCACCTACAATAGTAAGTAGGCCCCCATGTACTCTATCAGCCAGCAGTGTCACATTTGCAGCTGCTTTCCTGTGGCAGCTATCTCCAATCCCACTGACTTGGACTGCTCAGCTCCAATTGAAAAACTACATGCTGGCAGTAGAAGTTATACCCCTGCGTATGGGAGCTACAAGAAAGCAGGAAGGGAGACCCTGCTGAAGACGACAGGAGACAAGCCCACCCTGTAGTGCAACAAGTCTCAACTTTATTTGCAAAGATACAGCTCTTTTATAGATACAATTATCAGGCTCATACATATTGCAAAAGCTAAGATCATCATTGATTCCCAGTTAGATGCAAACCTCGCCCTTGTTTCAACATACATCAGATACTTGTGGCTCCTTAACCCAAACTAACCTCTAGTTTTCTCATCCTGTTATCATACAACTCTCTTGCTCTCATGTCCTTGAGCAGGAGTCCAATATCTTATCGCTTAATGCTTACTGCCTAACTAGCTTTATTCTATCATGTCCTCGCATGTTTTCTCCAAAGAGAAAACGGGGGAAATGTGGTGAGTTTTGTGGAGACTTGGCTAGAGGAAAGAGGACATGATAGAATACAGCTGGTTAGGCAGTGAACATTAAGCGATAAGATATTGGACCCTTGCTCAAGGACGTGGTGTCCTTGAGCAAGAGAGTTGTATGATAACAGGATGAGAAAACAGGAACTTAGTTTGGGTTGAGCAGCCACAAGTGTCCGAATTATGTTGAAACAGGGGCAGGATTGACATTTAACTGGGAACCAATGATGAGCTTAGCTTTTGCAATATGTGTGAGCCTGATTATTGTATCTATAAAAGAGTTATATCTTTGCAAATAAAGTTGAGACTTGCTCAGCACTACAGGGTGTGACTGTCTCCCGTCGTCTTCAGCAAATGGTGACCCCGACGTGATAGCCACTTGGTGCCACGGCGGAGCGACGAAGGGGTTCGGGTCCTACCCAACAAGGACGGCAATAAGCGTGAAAATTGGGAACATGTCGTGCCCTGGGTGACCGAATAGACGATCCCGGCCGATATGTGCCGCCAGACCTTGAAGGGCTGCAACAGCGCGCTGACGATAATAGGTATGGAAAGGCAAGTGACATATGATTTATGCACCATGAGTTACTGCAACATTAGGCAGAAAAGAAGGCTGCTGAGCACGCATCAGCAGCACAGTGTAAGCATAAAATCTATGAGCGTGACTGGTTCCAATCCATCCCGCTGACTCCTACCGTCTCAAAAGTAATGCTCCCACGCCCGCGTGTAGAAAATGGCCCTAGAGGCACGGACGGGGTACGAGAACCATGTGAGCCATCAGCCCCTCATGAGGAATAGGAGTGCCGGCCTAAAGTGTAGAGAGGCAATGCGATTAGTAAGGGAGGCTATGGAAAAGGTAAAGGACCCAGGTGGAGTGCCAATATATATGGGAATCAAACAAGGTCGGGATGAAACGTTTGGGACCTTTATTGATAAAGTTGCCTCCGCCATAGAGAGGGCTGGAGTTCCAAAATATATGCGTGGCGCCTTGCTAAAACAGTGCACCCTACAGAATTGTAATCCAGCTACCAGGACAGTATTGAGTATGTTAGGAGCCAATTGGTCAATTGAAGACGCTTTAGAGCGTATGACCCAGGTCCCGACAGGTCAACAAGCTTTTCTCATGGAAACTATTAAGGAATTGGGATTGGGATTCAAGCAACAGGCGAAAGCAACTCAGAATCAGGTGTTAGCCGCCCTTGCACCCCTTCAAGCATCCGCTGTGACCACTCAAGGGGGCTCTTTCAGTGGACGAATAAAGTGTTACCGGTGTGGCGGAATGGGACATTTCCGTCGTGAATGCAATGCTACAGGAATCTGGTGTCAAAATTGCCAAACGGACAATCACGACACCGGGGCGTGTCGTCGCAGTTCGGGAAACTCCAATTCGAGCACGTCGAACGGCAGTGGCCGCGCTCAGACACAAGTCGTCGCTGCAGCTCAACAGACTTCAGCAGCTGCCTCCAGCCAGCCACAAGTGAGAGCCTCGAAATGGACCTGGCAGCAGCAGTAGATGTTACCATTATGACAACAAGTCCACAGAAGATACCCACCGGAGTGAAAGGTCCAATCACTATAGGGGGACAAACAGTGGGCACATAATTCTTAGGACGCTCGTCAACTACCATGCTTGGACTCTTTGTTCTCCCCGGAGTTTTAATGCAGATTATTTGGGAGAAATTATGATCATGGCCCACACCCCCTTTCCACCCATACAAATTATGAAAAATCAGAGAACTGCGCAATTAATACCATTGGAAGAAATGTCAAAAGGAATAAGACCAATAAAAGAGGACTTAAGAGGAGAAGGGGGATTTGGCTCCACAGGAGGACTTACACTGTTGACTATGGATCTCGGTGAAAGGCCTAGATGCAAAATAGACCTTGAATTTCAATGACAAAAAAGGTCCTTGATGGGATTATTGGACACGGGGGCAGATTCCAGCATTATCAGCCCAAGATGTTGGCCACAACACTGGCCCCTGCAACAGGCAGCAACTACTGTGACTGGGGTAGGAGGACTTACTCTGGCTAGTCGCTCTCCACCCATCTTGCTTCATGTGGATGAGAAACCCATAACTGCTAGTTTTTCTGTTGTGCAGCTGCCTCCAACCGTGCAATGTCTTATTGGTCGAGACATACTAGCCCAGATAGGAATGGTCCTAACAAATGAGCACCCTTTGGCATAATGGCCGTTGCATGGAATTTCCCATGCAGAGTTTGGAAGACTAAAATATGTGCATGTAACCATAGACGCATGGAGCAAATTTGTTTGGGAAACAGCACAGACAGGGGACAGGGCCATACATGTGGGGCGTCATTTATATAGTTGTTTTGCGGTAATGGGAATTCCTCAGAAAATAAAGACAGACAATGGGCCGGCCTATATAAGTAGAAGCATAGAACAGTTCACGAGTCAATGGGGAGTTGAATATGTAGCAGGGATTCCTCATTCCCCCACAGGACAGGCCATCATAGAAAGAGCTAATGGGACTCTCAAATGATATCTTGGTAAATATGGGGATGTTAAAGACCCACATATGAAATTGTTAAAGGCCTTATTTGTTATGAACCACTTGTGTGTGTTTGGGGAAAAGAAGCTACCACCTCTAATAATGCATCATAATCCAAAGGCACAAAAGGAGGGGAAGAAAGAAATATGGGTTAAATGTCGTGACCCTAAAACAGGGATATGGCAGCCTCCGGCCAAAGTATTATACTGGGGACGTGGGTATTTGTGTGTTGATTCTCCCACAGGATCCATTTGGGTGCCAGCCAGGTGGACAAGAGCTGTCCTTGAAGCTGCGGAGATCAAACCATCTGACGAAAAAGGACAGGAAGAGATTGGAGAATAAATACACCCTCGTCTTGCGGTCATTGGAGGACTGGCTAACAATCAAAAGACTGAAGATTATATAACAAAAAGACAGCGAATTTAATGAATAATAATGAGATGTTTTGTTATAACCATAGCTTTTAGTGTAACTATAATATCTAAAAGTTTGACGCATTTTAATCAGCCTAGAGATAATATATGGATAACCTTTGCTGGTTAATCATCTCTTTGTCTTAGTTTGGGAGGGATTACTAATCCTTTTAAAAGGTGTTTGATAGGATTGCCCGTATGGAATCCGGAGGAATTTTGTGGACTAGTAGACAATAACACCTTGTGTAACAGGACTGGGCTGAACACAATTAGCGGTGCTCACGATCATTCGGATGGGAAACGTCAATGTGAGATAATTAAGTCTATCAGCCAACACTGTGTCACATTTGCAGCTGCTTTCCTGTTGGAGCTATCTCCAATAACACTGACTTGTACTGCACAGGTCCCATTGAAAAAACACATGCTGTCGGTAAAGTTATACTACTGCGTATGGGAGCTACAAGAAAGCAGGAGGGCAGATCCCATCTACAGTAATAAGTTTGTCCCCATGTAGTCTGTCAGTCAACACTGTGTCACATTTGCACCTGCTTTCTGTGGGCGCTATCTCCAATTCAACTCATTTGGACTGCTCAGCTCCCATTGAAAAAATACAGACTGTCGGTAGAAGTTATACCACTGTGTATGGGAGCTACACGAAAGCAGGAAAGCAGGCCTTTCCTACAGTAGTAAGTAGGTCCCAAGGTAGTCTATCAGCCAGAAATGTGTCACATTTGCACCTGCTTTCCTTTGGGACCTGTCTCCAATCCCACTCACTTGGGCTGCTCAGCTCCCATTGAAAAAATACATGCTTTACCTTTAGTTTTAACAATGCCTCAGTGAGGTACAAGAAAGCACGAAGGGAGATCCCACCTACAGTAGTAAGTAGATCCACATGTAGTCTATCAGCTAGCACTGGGTCACCTTTGAAGCTGCTTTCCTTTTGGAGCTATCTCCAGTGCCACTCACTTGGACTGCTCAACTCCCCTTGAAAAAATACAGACTGTCACTAGAAGTTATACCACTGCGTATGGGAGCTACAAGAAAGCAGGAAGGCACGACCTGGGTCACGACCGAGGGGAACGGTTGTGAGAACGAGTCAAGGGCAGTCTAGAAATTGGGATAGAGGAAGAGCAAACCCTCTGATCCCATGGGTGGCCATAAGGATAGGCTGCCAGGTATTCCCCTAGAAAGTCTGGTGGGGATGATGATAAAATTTTGGAATGATTCCCTCCTGTAGAAGACAAAAGAGTAAGGAAAGGATAGTACATTACTGTATGGAAGTTTGGGCTGGGGGGAAGAGTCATTAGGAAATCCCCATATTATTTGACCCATATTTGGGTCTTTTGAGGACTGGTTATGAGCAGACCTCAATTTGTGGGTAAATGATAAGAAGACCGTTACCCAAGAGGAAACTGAATATGTGAGTCTCTGGATACTCCAACCTTCTGATAAGGTATCCTTGTTCGCTCTTAAGGAAAAGAAAGCTAAGAGCCCACCCGAAGAGGAGATTTGGTAGAGGATCCTCTGGGTGTGTCTGAGAGATTCGATCAGTTCTTAGGGCTAAATCTCTATACCTGGGATGAACTATATTATTCACAATGGAGGAAAGGGAAATGATTCGAATAGCAGGAATGAGAATCTGGGATCAACAGCACCAGGCAGGACCAGACGCAGATGTGAAATTGCCCTTGCAAAGGCCCAATTGGAATAATCAGATGGCGGAGCACAAAGCCCATATGGCAGACCTACGAGCCATCATTGTCCAGGGAATCAGAGAGTCTGTTCCCCGAGGACAGAATATTAACAAAGCATTCAATGAGAGACAGAGAAAAGACAAAACCCCTACTGATTGACTTGATAGATTATGTAAAAGCCTTCAACTGTACTCTGGAGTAGATCCAGCAGCTCCAGTGGGACAGGCATTATTAAAGAACCAATTTGTGGCAAAATCATGGGTAGATATCTGAAAGAAACTAGAAAAATTAGAAGACTGGCAAGAAAAAGGGCTAGAAAGGGAAACAAAAGGCTGGGAGACAGGTGCATTCAACAGGGAAAAAAAAAAAAAAAAGGAATCAAAGGACGATGGAATGTTTTTAAGGAAGAATAGGGGGAGTCAGGGGCTCTATTTGCTGAGGACCACAAGAGTAATCGAGCCCTTGATAAAACTGAAGTTTGGTCCTCAGCGTCAGAAAGTAGAATTTTTAGTGGACTCTGGGGCTGAGAGATCTACGATCCAGTGATTGCCCCAAGGGTGTAAGACAAGTAGTAGGGGCAAAAGGGGAAACATTTAAAGTACCTCTTGTGAAGGAGGTACTGATAGAATCTGAAGCAGCAAAATATGCTGTAGGATTGTTTTTGTTAGTTCCGGAGGCTGATCATAATTTATTAGGGAGAGACGTAATTATAGACTTAGGAAAAACCCTGGGCTGCTGGTAAGGGTAAAGCAGTGCCCCTTGTCACAAGAAGGTAGATGAGGATTAACCAGAAATAGAAAGACCAATATCTAAAGGACTACTTGAGCCCTGTATTTCCCCTTACAATACTCCCATATTGCCAATAAAGAAATCTGATGGCACTTACAGATTGGTACATAACCTCCGGGAGATAAACAAGAGAACTATTACTAGGTTCCCTGTGGTAGCTTACCCGCACACCTTATTGAGTCAGTTGAGTCCAGAGTACCAGTGGTATAGTGTGCTAGACCTTAAGGATGCCTTTTGGGCATGTTCCCTGAAAGAGGAGTGCAGGGATTATTCTGCTTTTGAACGTGAAGATCCTGACACATATAAAAAACAACAGTTGAGATGGACTGTATTACCACAGGGATTTACAGAGTCCCCCAATCTTTTTGGACAAGCACTAGAACAGATCTTGAGAAATTATGAGTTAGGCAAAGAAGCTATTTTAGTTCAATATGTGGACAGGAAAGTATTAAATTGCTTAATTTCCTGAGTTTACAAGGGTTGAAAGTGTCTAAATCTAAATTACTGTTTCCTGAAGAAAAGGTAAAATATTTTGGGACACTACTTTATAAAGGGAAGTAAGAAACTTGATCCAGATCGAGTAAATGGGATACTGTCCCTCCAAGCTCCAAAGTGTAAGAGACAAGTTAGACAGCTTTTAGGTCTGTTGGATATTGCAGACAATGGATTGAAAATTTTATTAAGAAGGTAAAATTTTTGTACCAGAAATTAACTCGAGGTGGATTAGTTAAATGGCCCAAAGAAGATGAAAGAGACTTTGAGAATTTAAAAGTGGATTTGATTAATGCTCCTCTGCCTAGCCTGCCTGATGTTAGAAAACCTTTTATTTGTTACCTTTGGAGGGGAGTTAAAGGTGATAACTGATGCTAGGCTCTTAAAATATGAAGGTATATTAATCCACTCTCCGAAATTAGAAATAGAAACCACCAGTATTAGGAGCCAATATCCCATGGTATCCCCAAAGTTCCGGAAGAGTGGACAGAATGAATGGAGAAATTAAGAAACAGCTAATGAAATTAATGTTAGAAACAGAAATGTCCTGGATTAAATGTTTACCCTTAGCTTTGTTACAGACACGGGGACTTCTCTGTTTGAAATGTTGTAAAAAGGGAATGGTGGTACAGAGACCACCCTTAGATATTGCTATCCACACGGTTAATCCTGGGGACAAAGTCTTGATAAAAACCTGGAAAGAATCATCTTTAAACTCCCCGATGGGAGGTTCCTTTTCTTGTCTTATTTAAGGACCAGTTTCCCAGGATCAGTGGGAAGCTGCAGAGGTCCCAGGAGAACTGAAACTTCAGCTGTAATTTAAGTTTATAAAAGGGTGCTTTATACATAGAAGGCGCCGAGAACCAAGACCTGGATGTGAAAGCCAGTGTTTCAGGCACCCCGTGGGCAAGAGGCCTATAAGGAGACAGAGAATACCCCTGAAGATTACGACTGCTGTCGAGAAGATCATAAATCTCACTGCTCTAAGCAGCAGAGTAGGTGAAGGAGACAGAGGCGTACTGGGAGTGGGATATAGAGTCTCTCTCACGTCAATGTGAGATAATTAAGTCCCTTAATACCACATTAGCCTCACCCCCTGAGGAAATAGACTTGTTTGGAAGTGCCAATGCAAGCTTCGGTACTAATGGAACTGGGGGAAATTGGATAAGGTTTATGTCACGGGATATCCATGACTTTAATAGAAATCGAAAATATTGGGCCACCTTAGACTCTTCTTTGATGTCAGAAACGGTATTTAAGGAATTGTATTCCAGCTGTAATGTCTCTAGTATTACATCACCGAAGAAATTGCCCACGGGTATATTTTTAATCTGTGGAGAAAGGGCCTGGAACGGAATACCAGTACATCCCCCGGGTGGACCCCGTTATTTGGGGAAACTCTCTTTATTCCACCCTAACTTAACCACGCTAATGCAGCTTGCTGACCATAGTAATAGCTCCCGCAAAAAACGTAGTTCTTATGAGTTTGATTGTACTGATATTGGTCCCCCACGATTTTCGAGTGAACTGAAGCAAGTCATAGTTGCCACCCTGTTGCCAGGAGGAGCAGCCAATAAGGCCATGAACTTGGCTAAACAGTTAGGATGTTGGATTAAAGGATTTCGATTTCTATTAAAGTCATGGATATCCCATGACATAAAACCATATCCAACATAAATCCAATTTTCCCCCAGTTCCATTAGTGCCAAAGCTTGCATTGGCACTTCCAAACATGTCTATTTCCTCAGGGGGTGAGGCTAATGTGGTATTAAGGGACTTAATTATCTCACATTGACGTTTCCCGTCTGAATGATCATGATCATCGCTAATTGTCTTCAGCCCTGTTCTATTACACAAGATGTTATTGTTTACTAGTCCACAAAATTCCTCCGGATTCCACACGGGCAATCCTATCAAACATGTTTTAAAAGGATTAGTAATCCCTCCCAAACTTAGACAAAGAGATGATTGACCAGTTTGATTAGCAAAGGTTATCCAAATATTATCTCTAGGCTGATTAAAATGCATCAAGCTGTTAGCAATTATAGTTACACTAAAAGCTATGGTTATAACAAAACATCTCATTATAATTTATTAAATTCACAGTGTTTTTGTTATATAATGTTCAGTCTTTTGATTGTTAGCCAGTCCTCCAATGACCTCAAGACGAGGGTGTATTTATTCTTCAATCTCTTCCTGTCCTTTTTCGTCAGATGGTTTGATCTCCGCAGCTTCAAGGACAGCTGTTTTCCACCTGGCTGGCAACCAAATGGATCCTGTGGGAGAATCAACACACAAACACCCATGTCCCCAGTATAATACTTTGGCAGGAGGCTGCCATATCCCTGTTTTAGGGTCACGATATCTAATCCATATTTCTTTCTTTCTCTCCTTTTGTGCCTTTGGATTATGATGTATTATTACAGGTGGTAGCTCCTTTTCCCCAAACACACACAGGTGGTTCATAACAAGTAAGGCCTTTAACAATTTCATATGTGGGTCTTTAACATCCCCATATTTACCAAGATATCTTTTTAGAGTCCCATTAGCTCTTTCTATTATGGCCTGTCCTGTGAGGGAATGGGGAATCCCTGCTACATGTTTAACTCCCCATTGCCTCATAAACTGTTCTATGCTTCTACTTGTATAGGCCGGCCCCTTGTTTACACCATGTGCTCACATCTGCCACCACCAGCACCTCCTCTCACTCCATCTTGTGCCCACCTCTTCTGTACCTTCCACCTCTCACATTAAAACCCGAGATCTTCCGGACGCCTACCACATCTACCTCTCCCTATGCTAGATGACTCCATTGTCTTGTGGCACGGGCATATGATCAGGTGCTGGTCGTGTTCCACTTCACTATTCAATCCTGCCAATAGTTGAGTGACTCCATCTTTATCTGCATCACTGCGAGCACTCTCAGAAACACGTCAATCTGCAAGTTGTTGTCTCGTAGGTATTTTTGCTTCTTCGTTTCTCACAGTCGAGAGCAGCTCAAGGACAATCTGCACATTAGTTTAGCGACTCATGCCTTGTAAGCTGCTTCTTATCCACTGAAAAAAACCACAGCTGACAAACAAAGTTATTATACTTGTGCTAAAGGTAAAATCTCTAGTAGGTCTATGTTGCAAAGTTGTATGGCTAATACTACTTACATTACTAATCAAGTCTTCTAATATCATTGAGGTTTGGTTACTTTGTTTGCTAGGCCAGTATCCTAATTTGCATAGCTGAGTTAATAAAGCAGATACTCCTACACCTGGAGCAAGTATACTAGTTGCTATTATTGCTGAGGGAGACCAAAGGTAACATAGTCATCACATTCGCCAGTAAATGCATGCACAAATTGTTCTGGACAATGATGTTTCTAAGTCATTGTGTGATTAGGCATCAAGATCGTCAGTTGTCTCAAACTGCATGGTCCCCTTTGTAATCTCGAGGGTATTCCAGGCCATGCCTGGTCCCCACAGATCCCTTTGGTAACTGTACAGGCACAAGACTAGACCTGGATCTTTTTGGTGAAGTATAATTGCACCAAGACGTTGTGTTCTTATATACGCCCAGGATGGGATCCACATTCTGTCCCAAATGTTTTGGTATTGCTGGTAAAATTAAACATAACACAAAAATCCATCTTTATAGATCCCAATAATTCTAACTCCTGTGGCTCTGTTGTCATTACTGGCAACCATGAAATGATCAAATCCCAACTGTCAACTTTGCAATTACCCTTAACTAAGGGATTTGGTTTTAATGCATTTGGTACAGGCCATTGTGCCACATCTGATGGAACTCCCACCAAACAGGTAGAAAAAGGATTATCTGGAGTGGCCATTTATAAACATATTGTAGACTGATTGATTGCTTTGGCCAGTGTAAGCCACATGTTTTGCTTGGGTTCTTGAAATTGCCTAAAACCATTTACCACAATCATTTGAAGCATCAACAGTATGACAAAATCCTTTTTTTTTTTTTTTACTCCTGATCAAAAAAAAAAAAAAATCCTTCACTAAAACATAAACCACCTTTTAGCTTCTCAATGTCAAAATGTTCTGTTCTTCCAAGTTCCATTCCTGACACCTAAACCACCTTAGAAAGTTTCCACTGTAAGAAAACCACTATTCATCATCACATTTACAGCAAAATGCATAACATAACGACCAACAGTTTTTACACTCTTTGAGACAAGGGACTGAGGATGGAAAGGATGAGGCCAGCAGTCCGTGAGGGCTGGGGCCGGCGGTGTCGGCGCGCAGTATGTGTGTGGGGAGGCACTCCGGAGACACTGACCGGGCACGGGAAGCGGCTGCGCGGCGGCGGCTGCGGATGATAGGTCCGATGGGGTGGGATCTGGCTCACTCCGTGCCGTCCCTGGCGCCGGCGGCGCAGTCGGTATTACTTTCTCCCGCGTTTTCTTTTTCTTCCCTCGTGTGCCCGATGGTGCCCAGTCTAACATGGGGTCGCTCTACCCCACTCTCCTCTGATCATCCTGCCCTGCACCCCCGCCCGACTCCGCCCACTTGGCATTCCCCTGCAAGTCGTCCCAGGGGTAACTCGGCAAGCTGGGCTCGAATGGGAAGCAGCCCTCCCGCGGGGGCTCTGCTCCAAAGCCCCTTCGCCTCTCTGACTTTGTAAAAACTCTTGTGTACAGAAGAACTTTTTGCTTCACACCGCGTTACCACATCACCCCTCGTCTCCTCACCAGACTCCGTCTTCTAGCTCTCATTTCTGCCACTCCTCCACGTAGATCACTCATCTTCGGTGGCCAACGAGGCGGCTGACTTTTCCCCTTTGTCCCGCCTCCATTTCCGTCAGGAGCCAACTTTGGTGGATGGTGGGGTGGCTGACTTTTCTCTTTTCTCGGCATCATCTGCCTCAGCGCCACTCCCGGCACTACTCTCGGTGCTGCTCCTGGCGCAGCTCTTGGCGCCTCTCCCGGCCCTGCTCCCCGCACCTCTCCCGGCGCTTCTCTCGGCACTACTGTCGGTGCCTCTCCCGGCGCTTCTCCCGGCACTGACCGCTCTACACGCGTGGTGTGGGGAGCATTAGTTTTGAGACGGTGGGAGCCAGCGGGGTGGATTGGAACCAGTCACGCTCATCGTTTTTATCCTTACTCTGTGCTGCTGATGCATGCTCAGCGGCCTTCTTTTCTGCCTGATGTTGCAACAACTCATTGTGCGCTATCCTCCAAAGCTATCTCATCGTCCTCCAAATTAGCCTCCCACAGCAAATCCCCAAATTTTCTCCATTCACTCAATTCATGCAGTGTATGTGGATTCTGAAACACTCCCTTAGCATACCCATAAGCAAACAACCCTGGTAGGTCCTTTTGCAGATCTATACTCTTTATCTGCCGCTTCTGCAAGAATGCAGTAAATAAATCATATGCTCCTTGCCTTTCCATACCTATTATCGTCAGCGCGCTGTTGCAGTCCTTCAAGGTCCGGCGGCACGTATCGGCTGGACTCGTCTATACGGTCACCCAGGGCAAGATGTGTTCCTAATTTTCACGCTTATTGCCGTCATTGCTGCATAAGACCCGAACCCCTTCGTTGCTCCGCCGTGGCGCCCAGTCGGTATATCAAGTCCTTTGTGTATCGCGTCAGAATCACCATTTGCTGAAGACGACGGGAAAAAAGTCCACCCTGTAGTGCAACAAGTCTCAACTTTATTTGCAAAGATAGAGCTCTTTTATAGATACAATAATAAGGCTCATACATACTGCAAAAGCTAAGCTCATCATTGGTTCCCAGTTAGATGCAAACCTTGCCCTTGTTTCAACATACTCGAGATACTTGTGGCTGCTTAACCCAAACTAAGCTCATGCTTTCTCATCCTTTTATCATACAACTCTCTTGCTACCAAGTCCTTGAGCGAGGGTCCAATATCTTAACGCTTAATGCTTACAGACTAACCAGCTGTATTCTATCCTGTCCACTTTCCTCTAGCTAAGTCACCACAAAAATGCCCACACCTACGGGAGCTAAAAGAATGCAGGAAGGGAGACCCTACCTAGAGTAGTAAGTAGGTCCCCATGTAGAATATCAGCCAGCACCGTGTCACATTTTCAGCTGCTTTCCTGTGAATGCTATCTCCAGTCACACTCACTTGGACTGCTCAACTCCCTTTGAAAAAATACAGACTGTCGGTATAAGTAATACGACTGCGTATGGGAGCTACAAGAAAGCAGGCAGGCAGACCCCACCTACAGTAGTAAGTAGGTCCCCATGTAGTCTATCAGCCAGCACTGTGTCACATTTGCACCTGCTTTCCTGTGGCAGCTATCTCCAATCCCACTCACTTTGACTGCTCAACTCCCATTGAAAAAATATATGCTGTCTGTAGAAGTTATACCACTGTGTATGGGAGCTACAAAAAAGCAGGAAGGCAGACATCACCTACAGTAGTAAGTAGACCCCCATGTATTCTATCAGCCAGCACTGTGTCACATTTGCATATGCTTTCCTGGTGGATCTATTTCCAATCCAATGACTTGGCCTCGTCAGCTCCCTTTAAAAATACGTTCTGTCGGTAGAAGTTATACGACTGCGTATGGGAGCTACAAGAAAGCAGGAAGGCAGACCTCACCTATAGTACTAAGTAGGTTACCATGTAGTCTACCAGCCCATACTGTGTCACATTTGCACCTCCTTTCCTGTGGCAGCTGTCTCCAATCCCACGCTCTTGGCCTTGTCAGCTCCCTTTAAAATACATTCTGTCGGTAGAAGATATACCACGGCGTATGGGAGCTACAAGAAAGCAGGAAGGCAGGCCCCACCTACAGTAGTAAGTAGGTCCCCATGTAGTCTTTCAGTCAGCACTGTGTCACATTTTCACCTACTTTCCTTTGGAAGCTATCTCCAATCCCACTCAAAAAGACTGCTCATATCCCATTAAAAACTACATGCTTTCCGTTCAGTTATACCACTGCGTATGGGAGCTACAAGAATGCAGGAAGGCAGACCACACCTAATGTAGTAAGTAGCTCCCCATGTACTCTATCAGCTAGCACTTTGTCAGATTTTCAGCTGGTGTCCTGTGGGAGGTATCTCCAATAACACTCACTTGTACTGCTCAGGTCCCATTGAAAAAATATATGCCGTCGCTTAAGTTATACCACTGTGTAGGGGAGCTACAAGAAAGCAGGAAGGCAGACCCCACCTACAGTAGTAAGTAGGTCCCCATGTAGTCTCTCAGCCAGCACTGTGTCACATTTCTATCTGCTTTACTGTGGGAGCTGTGTCCAATCCCACTGACTTGGACTGCTCAGCTACCATTTAAAAAATATATGCAAGTTATACTGTGGGGAGTTTTGTGGAGACTTGGCTAGAGGAAAGAGGACATGATAGAATACAGGTCTTAGGCAGTTTGCATTACCTTTAGCACGAGTATAATAACTTTGTCAGCTGTGCTTTTTTTTTTCAGTGGATAAGAAGAAGCTTACCAGGCATTAGTTGCTAAACTAATGTGCAGATTGTCTTTGAGCTGCTCTCGACTGTGAGAAACGAAGAAGCAAAAATGCATATGAGATAGCAGCTTCGGGCAGGGACGAGGCTTGGGTAGCCTGTGAAACTGAAAGGCTTGTCACAGAAAACTACAGCTGACTTTTAGAAAAAGGACCAATTAGAAGTAATATAAACACGCTAGCTTTGCTGCTGATTATGGAGATCTGATTCTGGTTAGTAAAATTTGAGTTATTAAAATCAGTGGAGCAGGCTGCCCGGTGGGGACATGGACATACCAGCTATCTCCATGCATTGAGCCACGGTATCCCTCGCACTAGCCAGGGACAGGCGGTCGTTAAATGCGCTCACAGCTCAACCGTCTTAGGGAGGGGGAGAGCATGGGGCGTAGAAGATATAACAGTCTACTGAGTCTCTCTTGCAGATTGACGTGTTCCTCGGAGTGCTCGCAGTGATGCAGATCAAGACGAAGTCACTCAACTATTGGCAGGATTGAATAGTGAAGTGGAACACGACCAGTACCTGATCATATCTTCCTGCAATTGACTCAGCTAGCATATGTGCTGGGCAGACACATAATGTATCAGCCCGTGCCACAGGACACTGGAGTCATCGAGCATAGGGAGCGGGAAATGTGGTAGGCGTCTGGAAGATCTCGGGTTGTAACGTGAGAGGTGGAAGGTACAGAAGAGGGGGGCACGGGATGGAGTGAGAGGAGGTTCTGGTGGTGGCAGATGTGAGCACATGGTGTAAACAAGGGGTTGAAGTTTAGCAGATGGATGTCACTCCTGGCAAAGTTTGGAAGACTAAAATATGTGCATGTAACCATAGAAACATGGAGCAAATTCGTTCGGGCAACAGCACAGACAGGGGAGAGGGCCATACATGTGAGGCATCATTGATATAGTTGTTTTGCAACAATGGGAATTCCTCAGAAAATAAAGACAGACAATGGACCGGCCCATATAAGTAGAATCATAGAACAGTTTATGAGGCAATGGGGATTTAAACATGTAGCAGGGATTCCCCATTCCCCCACAGGACAGGCCATAATAGAAAGATCTAATGGGACTCTAAAAAGATATCTTAGTAAATATGGGGATGT
Organism: Colius striatus; assembly: GCF_028858725.1. NCBI lineage: Eukaryota > Metazoa > Chordata > Aves > Coliiformes > Coliidae > Colius > Colius striatus. The sequence continues at coordinate 33,021,726 of NC_084789.1, forward strand.
GAGAGACCCACATAGGAAATTGTTAAAGGCCTTATTTGTTATGAACCACCTGTGTGTGTTCGGGGAACAGAAGCTACCACCTGTAATAATACATCATAATCCAAAGGCACAAAAGGAGAGAAAGAAGGAAATATGGGTTAAATATCGCAACCCTAAAACAGGGATGCTACAAAAAAGCTGGAAAGTAGACCCAGCGTATAGTAGGAAATAGGCACCCATGTAGTCTATCAGCCAGCACTGTTTCACATTTGCACCTGCTTTCCTGTGGGAGCTATCTCCAATCCCAGTCACTTGGACTGCTACACTCCTATTGAAAAAATATATGCTGTCGGTTAAGTTATACCACTGCGTATGGGAGCTACAAGAAAGCAGGAAGGCAGACCCCAGCTACAGTAGTAAGTAGGTCCCCATGCAGTCTATCAGCCAGCACTGTGTCACATTTGCAGCTGCTTTCCTGTGGGAGCTACCTCCAATCCCATCCTCTTGGCCTCGTCATCTCCCTTTAAAAACACATTCTGTCGATATAAGTTATATCACTAAGCATGAGAGCTACAAAAAAGCAGGTACGCAGACCGATCTACAGTAGGAAGTAATCTCTCTGTCAACACTGTTTCACATATGCAGCTCCTTTCCTGTGGGAGCTATCTGCAGTCCCACTCACTTGGACTCAGCTCCCATATAAAAAATACATGCTTTCTGTTAGGTTATACCATTGCCTATAGCAGCTACTAGAAAGCAGGAAGGCAGAGCACACCTACAGAAGTAAGTAGGTCCCCATGTAGTCTATTAGCCAGCAATGTGTCACATTTGCAGCTTCTTTCCTGTGGGAGCTATCTCCAATCCCACTCACTTGGAGTGCTCAGCACCCATTGAAAAAATACACTGTCGGTTGAAGTTATACCACTGCGTATGGGAGCTTGAAGAAAGCAGGAAGAGAGGTCCTACCTACAATAGTTAGTAGGTCCCCATGTACTCTCTAAGCCAACACCGTGTCACATTTGCAGCTTCTTTCCTGTGAGAGCTATCTCCAATCCCACTCACTTGGACTGCTCAGCTCCCATTGAAAAAATACAGGCTGGTAATAGAAGTTTTACCACTGCGTATGGGAGCTACAAGAAAGTAGGAAAAGAGACCCATCTTGAGTATGTAAGTATGATTCGAAGAGCAGGAATGAGAATCTGGGATCAACAGCACCAGGCAGGACCAGACGCAGATGTGAAATTGCCCTTGCAAAGGCCAAATTGTAATAATCAGATGGCGGAGCACAGAACCCATATGGCAGACCTATGAGCCATCATTGTCCAGGGAATCAGAGAGTCTGTTCCCCGAGGACAGAATATTAACAAAGAATTCAATGAGAGACAGAGAAAAGACAAAACCCCGACTGATTGGCTTGAGAGATTATGTAAAAGCCTTCAACTGTACTCTCGAGTAGATCCAGTAGCTCCAGTGGGACAGGCATTATTAAAGACCCAATTTGTGGCAAAATCATGGGTAGATATCTGAAAGAAACTAGAAAAATGAGAAGATTGGCAAGAAAAAGGGCTAGAAAGGGAAACAAAAGCCTGGGAAACAGGTGCATTCAACAGGAAAAGAAAAAAAAAAAAGGAATCAAAGGACGTTGGAATGATTTTAAGGAAGAATAGGGGGAGTCAGGGGCTCTATTTGCTGAGAGATCTACGATCAGCCAGTGCTGTGTCACATTTGCAGCTGCTTTCCTCCAATCCCACTCACTTGAACTGTTGAACTTCCATTGAAAAAATACAGACTGTCTGTAGAAGTTATACCCATGCGTATGTGAGCTACAAAAGAGCAGGAAGACAGATCCCATCTACAATATTTAGTTAGTCCCCATGAAGTCTATCAACCAGCACTGTGTCACATTTGCACCTGTTTTTCTGTGGGAGCTATTTCCAATCGCACTCACTTGGACTGTTCAACTCCCATTGAAAAAATATATGCTGTCACTTAAGTTATACCAGTGCATATGGGAGCTACAAAAAAGCTGGAAAGCAGACGCCACCTACAGTAGTAAGTAGGCCCCCATGTAGTCTATCAGCCAGTAGTGTCACATGTGCAGCTGCTTTCCTGTGGCAGCTATCTCCAATCCCACTGACTTGGACTGCTCAACTCCAATTGAAAAACTACATGCTGGCAGTCGAAGTTATACCACTGCGTATGGGAGCTACAAGAAAGCAAGCAGGGCCTGCTGAAGACGACGGGAGACAAGCCCACCCTGTAGTGCAACAAGTCTCAACTTTATTTGCAAAGATACAACTCTTTCATAGATACAATAATCAGGCTCATACATATTGCAAAAGCTAAGCTCATATTTGGTTCCCAGTTAGATGCAAACCTCTCCCTTGTTTCAACATACACCAGATACTTGTGGCTCCTTAACCCAAACTAAGCTCTTGTTTTCTCATCCTGTTATCATACAACTCTCTTGCTCTCATCTCCTTGAGCAGGAGTCCAATATCTTACCGCTTAATGCTCACTGCCTAACCAGCTGTATTCTATCATGTCCTCTTTCCTCTAGCGAAGTCTCCACATAACTCACCACATTTCCCCCGTTTTCTCTTTGGATAATGATATTAGCCTGCCACATCCTCTCAAAAGTTCTTTCTATTGTCCATTGAATACAATTTATAAAACAGGGAAACACTAACAATACCAATAAAACAATACCCATAAAGCCAATTCCATTCATTATAACATTTTGCAACCGAGGGCCTATTCCCCACCCATTAAGCCATCCTTCAAGTCCTAATCCCTCTTCTTGTTTCAACTGATGGAATCCCTGTTGAAGTTTTTTCAGTTTGGCATGTATCGAGGTGGAATGGTCCTACAGGTTCATACAACACATGCCCTCATATTCTTCACATCCATGTCCGTGGGCTAATAATAAAAAGTCTATGGCAGCTCTATTTTGTAACACCGCATGATTTACACTTTGAACGTCAGCTGTTAACATATCAATCATTTCTGAGGTTTTATTTAACTCATCTTTAGTCCAACATCCTAACTGTTTAGCCAAGTTCATGGCCTTATTGGCTGCTCCTCCTGGCAACAGGGTGGCAACTATGACTTGCTTCAGTTCACTCGAAAATCGTGGGGGACCAATATCAGTACAATGAAACTCATAATAACTACGTTTTTTGCGGGAGCTATTATTATGGTCAGCAAGCTGCATTAGCGTAGTTAAGTTAGGGTGGAATAAAGAGAGTTTCCCCAAATAACAGGGTCCACCCGGGGGATGTACTGGTATTCCGTTCCAGGCCCTTTCTCCACAGATTAAAAATATACCCGTGGGCAATTTCTTCGGTGATGTAATACTAGAGACATCACAGCTGAGATACAATTCCTTAAATACCGTTTCTGACTTCAAAGAAGAGTCTAAGGTGGCCCAATATTTTCAATTTCTATTAGAGTCATGGATATCCCGTGACATAAAACTTATCCAATTTCCCCCAGTTCCATTAGTACCGAAGCTTGCATTGGCACTTCCAAACAAGTCTGTTTCCTCAGGGGGTGAGGCTAATGTGGTATTAAGGGACTTAATTATCTGACATTGACGTTTCCCATCTGAATGACCGTGATCATCGCTAATTGTGTTCAGTCCCGTCCTATATCACAAGGTGTTATTGTCTACTAGTCCACAAAATTCCTCCGGATTCCATACGGGCAATCCTATCAAACACTTTTTAAAAGGATTAGTAACCCCTCCCAAACTAAGACAAAGAGATGATTGACCAGTTGGATTAGCAAAGGTTATCCAAATATTATCTCTAGGCTTATTAAAATGCTCAAACTGTTAGCAATTATAGTTATACTAAAAGCTATGGTTATAACAAAACACTTCATTATTATTCATTAAATTCACTGCCTTTTTGTTATATAACCTTCAGTCTTTTGATTGTTAGCCAGTCCTCCAATGATCGCAAGACGAGGGTGTATTTATTCTCCAATCTCTTCCTGTCCTTTTTCGTCAGATGGTTTGATCTCCGCAGCTTCAAGGACAGCTCTTGTCCACCTGGCTGGCACCCAAATGGATCCTGTGGGAGAATCAACACACAAACACCCACGTCCCCAGTATAATACTTTGGCCGGAGGCTGCCATATCCCTGTTTTAGGGTCACGATATTTAACCCATATTTCTTTCTTCCCCTCCTTTTGTGCCTTTGGATTATGATGCATTATTACAGGTGGTAGCTCCTTTTCCCCAAACACACACAGGTGGTTCATAACAAATAAGGCCTTTAACAATTTCCTATGTGGGTCTTTCACATCCCCATATTTACCAAGATATCTTTTTAGAGTCCCATTAGCTCTTTCTATTATGGCCTGTCCTGTGGGGGAATGGGGAATCCCTGCCACATGTTTAACTCCCCATTGCCTCATAAACTGTTCTATACTTCAACTTATATAGGCCGGCCCATTGTCTACACCATGTGCTTATATCTGCCACCACCAGCATCTCCTCTCACTCCACCCCGTGCCCTCCTCTTCTGTACCTTCCACCTCTCACGTTACAACCTGAGATCTTCCGGACCGCCTACCACATCTCCCGCTCCCTATGCTCGAATGCTCCAGTGTCCTGTGACACTGGCTGATACATAGCGTATCTGCCCAGCACATATGCTAGCTGAGCCAATTGCAGGAAGATATGATCAGGTGCTGGTCGTGTTCCACTTCACTATTCAATGTTGCCAATAGTTGAGTGACTCCATCTTGATTCGCATCACGGTGAGCACTCCGAGAAACACGTCAATCTGCAAGAGAGACTCAATAGACCGTTATATCTTCTACGCCCCATGCTCTCCCCCTCCCTAAGACGGTTGAACTGTGAGCGCATTTAACGACCGTCTGTCCCTGGCTAGTGTGAGGGATACCGTGGCTCAATGCATGGGGATAGCTGGTATGTCCATGACCCCTCCGGGCAGCCTATAACTCAAATTTTACTAACAAGCATCAGTCTTTTATAATCAGCAGCAAAGCTTGCGTGTTTATAGTACTTCTAATTGGTCCTTTCTCTAAAAGCCAACTGTAGTTTTCTGTGACAAGCCTTGCAGGTTCACACGCTGCCTCAGCCTCCTCCTTGCTCGAAGTTGTTATCTTGTACGTATTTTTGCTTCTTCGTTTCTCACAGTCGAGAGCAGCTCAAGGACAATCTGCACATTAGTTTAGCAACTCATTCCTGGTAAGCTTCTTCTTATCCACTGAAAAAAACACAGCTGACAAACAAAGTTATTATACTTGTGCTAAAAGTAAAATCTCTAGCAGGTCTATGTTGCAAAGTTGTATGGCTAATACTGCTTACTTTACTAATCAAGTCTTCTAATATCATTGAGGTTTGGTTACTTTGTTTGCTAGGTCAGTATCCTAATATGCATATGTAGTGGGTCTGGGACGGTAGTGATTTTCCACAGCAGCTCCTGCAGTGCTGTGCTTACTGTTGATATCAATATTATGACTACCGCTTGCACAACATCGGGGCTGTCCCTCCAGCATTCCTTCCCCCACCTTCACCAATAGCTGTGAGTGGGCATGATCTTGGGAGGGACTATGGCCAGGACAGCTGACCCAGGCTGACCAAGGAGATATTCCATACCATATGACGTCAGCTCAGGAATATAAACTGGGGGAAAGGAGCAGGAAGAGAAGGCGAGATTCATTTCTGGCCTTCCCAAAGCAACCGCTACGCGTACTGAAGCCCTGCTTCTCGGGAGGTGGCCGGACATCGCTGCTGATGGGAAGTAGAGAGTAACAGCTTATCTGCTTCTGCTTTGCTTCCCGCGCGCGCGGCTTTGCTGCTTATTTATTAAACTGCTTTTATCTCAACCCACGAGATGTCCATCTTATTTTCTCCCCTTCCCTGGCTTGCTGAGGAGGTGGGGGGTAAAGCGGTGTGGTGGGCACCTGGCATCCAGCCAGGCTCAAACTACCACAGCCCTTTTGGCGCCCAACGTGGGGCAACCACTTGGCTTGCTGAGGAGGTGGGGGGTAAAGTGGTGTGGTGGGCACCTGGCATCCAGCCAGGCTCAAACTACCACAGCATAGCTGAGTTAATAAAGCAGATACTCCTACACCTGGAGCAAATATACTAGTTGCTATTATTGCTGAGGGAGTCCAAAGGTAACATAATCATGACATTCACCAGTAAAAGCATGTACAAATTGTTTTGGACAAAGATGTTTCAAATCATTGTGTGATTAGGCATCAAGATGTTCAGTTGTCTCAAACTGCATGGTCCCCTTTGTAATCTTGAGGGTATTCCAGGCCATGCCTGGTCCCCACAGATCAGAAAAATTCCCTTTGGTAACTGTACAGGCACAAGACTAGACCTGGATCTTTTTGGTGAAGTATAATTGCACCAAGATGTTGTGTTCTTATACACGCCCAGGATGGGATCCACATTCTGTCCCAAATGTTTTGGTATTACTGGTAAAATTAAACATAACACAAAAATCCATCTTTATAGATCCCAATAATTCTAACTCCTGTGGCTCTGTTGTCATTATTGGCAACCATGAAATGATCAAATCCCAGCTGTCAACTTTGCCATTTCCCTTAACTAAGGGATTTGGTTTTAATTTATTTGGTACAGGCCATTGTGCCACATCTGATGGAACTTCCACCAAACAGGTAGAAAAAGGATTATCTGGAGTGGCCATTGATAAACATATTGTAGATTCATTGATTGCTTTGGCCATCACGACCAACAGTTTTTACACTCTTTGAGGAAAGAGACTGAGGATGGAAAGGATGAGCCCAGCAGTCTGTGAGGGCTGGGGCCGGCTGTGTCGGCGCGAGGTGTGTGTGGGGAGGCACTCTGGAGACACTGACCGGGCGCAGGAAGCGGCTGCGCGGCGGCGGGGGCTGTGAATGGAAGTGGCGGGGGGTTCTGGCTCACTCCGTGCCATCCCCGGCGCCGGCGGCGCAGCCGGTATTACTCTCTCCTGTGTTTTCTTTTCTTCCCTCGCGTGCCCGATGGTGCCCAGTCTAACATGGTGTCGCGCTCCCCCACTCTCCTCTGATCATCCTGCGCTGCACCCCCGCCCGACTCCGCCCGCTTGGCATTCCCCTGCAAGTCGTCCCAGGGGTAACTCGGCGGGCTGGGCTCAAATGGGAAGCAAGTCTCCCGCGGGGGCTCTGCTCCGAAGCCCCTTCACCTCTCTGACTTTGTAAAAACTCTTGTGTAGAGGAGAACTTTTTTCTTCACTCCGCGTCGCCACACCACCCCCCTTCTCCTCACCAGACTCCGTCTTCTAGCTCTCATTTCTGCCACTCCTCCACGTAGATCACTCATCTTCGGTGGCCAACGAGGCGGCTGACTTTTCCTCTTTGTCCTGCCTCCATTTCCGTCAGGCGCCAACTTTGGCGGATGGTGGGGTGGCTGACTTTTTTCTCGGTATCATCTGCCTCAGCGCCGCTCCCGCCACTACTCTCTGTGCTGCTCCCGACACTGCTCTCGACGCCTCTCCCGGCGCTTTTGCCGGCGCTACTCTCGACGCCTCTCTGGGCACTACTGTCGGTGTCTCTCCCGGCGCTTCTCCCGGAGCTACACACCGGGGTGGGGGAAGCATTACTTTTGAGAAGGTAGGACCCAGCGGGGTGGATTGGAACCATTCAAGCTCATAGTTTTTATTCTTACTCTGTGCTAACATGCGAGGACATGATAGAATACAGCTGGTTAGGCAGTAAGCATTAAGCGATAAAATATTGGACCCTTGCTCAAGGACGTGGCGATCTTGAGCAAGAGAGTTGTATGATAACAGGATGAGAAAACAGGAACTTGGTTTGGGTTGAGCAGCCACAAGCGTCCGAATTATGTTGAAACAGGGGCAGGATTGACATTTAACTGGGAACCAATGATGAGCTTAGCTTTTGCAATATGTGTGAGCCTGATTATTGTATCTATAAAAGAGTTTTATCTTTGCAAATAAAGTTGAGACTTGCTCAGCACTACAGGGTGTGACTGTCTCCCGTCGTCTTCAGCAAATTGTGACCCCGACGTGATAGCGACTTGGCGCCACGGCGGAGCGATGAAGGGGTTCGGGTCCTACGCAACAAGGACGGCAATAAGCGTGAAAATTGGGAACATGCCATGCCCTGGGTGACCATATAGACAAGCCCGGCCAATATGTGCCGCCGGACCTTGAAGGGCTGCAACAGCGCGCTGACGATAATAGGTATGGAAAGACAAGCGACATGATTTCTTTACTGCATTTTTGCAGAAGCGACAGATAAAGGGTATAGATCTGCAAGAGGATCTTCCAGGGTTGTTAGCTTATGGGTATGCTAAGGGAGTGCTAAGTTTCAGAATCCACATACAGTGCATGAATTGAGCGAATGGTGTAAATTTGGGGATTGTCTGTGGGAAGCTACCCTGGAGGACGATAAGACAGCTAAAAAGTTAGGGAAGCTTTGGAGGATAGTGCACCATGAGTTGCTGCAACATTAGGCAGAAAAGAAGGCTGCTGAGCACGCATCAGCAGCATAGAGTAAGAATAAAATCTATGAGCGTGACTTGTTCCAATGCACCCCACTGGCTCCTACCGTCTCAAAAGTAATGCTCCCCCCTCGCGTGTAGAAAATTGCCCTGGTGGCACGGACGGGGTACGAGAACCATGTGAGCCATCAGCCCCTCCTGAGGAACAAGAGTGCCGGCCTAAAGAGTCCCCGCCTCTGCCCCCTCCCACTTGGTGAACTTGTCCCTGGGGCAGAGAGTGAACTGGCGGAGGCCATTGCAAGGGAGCGGAGGGAGACTTGGGCTGCACTCGCAAAGGATTGTCTGGAAAAAGGGGATGGCGATGCACCTGAAGCAGCCAGAACTTTGGCGTTGTCACTGGTATTCCAACCTGTCCTGGTTTGAGCCAGGATACAGTTAATTCCCGTGAGGAACCAGGACAGGGCACAGCCTGAACAGCTGACCCAGGCTGGCCAGCAGGTATTCGATACCATCCTAACCGTCATGCCCAGGGTACAGGTGGGGGCTGGCCGGAATAAGATCTTCCCTGGAATAAGCTCTTCCGGGGGGGTGTGGACTCTCGGTCGCCGGTCCGGAGCAGTCGCTCACGTCGGGTCCCGGGTGGTGAGCAACTGTATCACTCACCAGTTTTCTTTGTAATATCCCCTTGTCTTTGTTATAGTTCTTAATCTTCAATTTCCCCAGCAAACTCTTCTTATTTCAACTTATGCGGGCTCTTTTACTTTTTTTTCTCCCTCTCCAATCCCCTCCGCATTCCGTCGAGAGGGGGAGGGGGAGGAGTCGCGGTTTTCTTCCCCTTTGCTCCGGCTGGGCAAAACCACGACACAACCCATTGTGGGGGGAGGTATGCAAGCAACAATTTTGACTGCGCAGCTCCCATTGAAAAAATAAACAGTGTCGGTAGAAGTTACGCCACTGCGTCTGGGCACTACAAGAATGCATGAAGGCAGACCCCAACTACAGTGGTACGTAGGTCCCCGTGAAACCTATCAGCCAGCACTGTGCCACCTTTGCAGCTGCTTTCCTGTGGCACCTTCCTCCAATCCCGGGAGCTTGACTTGCTCAGCTCCCATTGAAAATACAGGTTGCTGTTTAAAGTTACGCCTCTGCCTCTGGGACCTTTAATAAAAGAGGTACGCAGATCCCATCTACAGGGATACGTAGATCCCTGTGTAGTCTGTCAGCCAGCACTGTGTCATATTTGCAGCTACTTTTCTGTGGGAGTTATCTCCAATAACACTTGGCGTGCTCAGCTCTTTTTGAAAAGATGAATACTGCCGTTAGAACTTACGCCACTGCATCTGGACAGTACAAGAAAGCAGGTACGCAGACCCCACGTACAGTGGTACGTAGGTCACGTTGGAGTCTATCAGCATGCATTGTTTCACATTAGCAGCTGCTTTCCTGTGGGAGTTATCTCCAATCCCATGCACTTGGCCTGCTCAGTTGCCTTTGAAAAAATAAAGGCTGTCAGTAGAAGTTATACCACTGAGTATGTGTGGAGAGTTTTGTGGAGACTTGGCTAGATGAAAGAGGACATGATAGAATACAGCTGGTTGGGAAGTAAGCATTAAGCGATAAGATATTGGACCCTTGCTCAAGGACGTGGTGTCCTTGAGCAAGAGAGTTGTATGATAACAGGATGAGAAAACAGGAACTTAGTTTGGGTTGAGCAGCCACAAGCGTCCGAATTATGTTGAAACAGGGGCAGGATTGACATTTAACTGGGAACCAATGATGAGCTTAGCTTTTGCAATATGTGTGAGCGTGACTGGTTCCAATCCATCCCGCTGACTCCTACCGTCTCAAAAGTAATGCTCCCACGCCCACGTGTAGAAAATGGTCCTAGAGGCACGGACGGGGTACAAGAACAATGTGAGCCATCAGTCCCTCCTGAGGAACACGAGTGTCGGCCTAAAGTGTAGAGAGGCAATGTGATTAGTAAGGGAGGCTATGGAAAAGGTAAAGGACCCGGGTGGAGTGCCAATATATATGGGAATAAAACAAGGTTGGGATGAAACGTTTGGGACCTTTATTGATAAAGTTGCCTCTGCCATAGAGAGGGCTGGAGTTCTGGAATATATGCGTGGCACCTTGCTAAAACAGTGCGCCCTACAGAATTGTAATCCAGCTACCAGGACAGTATTGAGTACGTTAGGAGCCAATTGGTCAATTGAAGACGCTTTAGAGCGTATGGTCCAGGTCCCGACAGGTCAACAAGTTTTTCTCGTGGAAGCTATTAAGGAATTTGGATTAGGATTAAAGGAACAGGAGAAAGCAACTCAGAATCAGGTGTTAGCCGCCCTTGCACCCCTTCAAGCATCCTCTGTGACCACTCAAAGGGGCTCTTCAAGTGGACGAATAAAGTGTTACCGGTGTGGCGGAATGGGACATTCCCGTCATGAATACAATGCTACAGGAATCTGGTGTCAAAAATGCAAAACGGACAATCACAACACCGGGGCGTGTCGTCGCAGGTCGGGAAACTCCAATTCGAGCGCGTCGAACCGCAGTGGCCGCGCTCAGACACAAGTCGCCGCTGCAGCTCAACAGATGTCAGCAGCTGCCTCCAGCCAGCCACAAGTGGGAGCCTCAGAATGGACCTGGCAGCAGCAGTAGATGTTACCATTATGACAACAAGCCCACAGAAGATACCGACCGGAGTGAAAGGTCCAATAGGGGGAAGAACAGTGGGCGCATTGTTGTTAGGACGCTCGTCAACTACCATGCTTGGACTCTGTTCTCCCCGGAGTTATTGATGCGGATTATTTGGGAGAAATTATGATCATGGCCCACACTCCCTTTCCACCAATACAAATTATGAAAAATCAGAGAACTGCGCAATTAATACCTTTGGAATAAATGTCAAAAGGAATAAGACCAATAAAAGAGGACTTAAGAGGAGAAGGGGGATTTGGCTCCACAGGAGGACTTACACTGTTGACTATGGATCTCGGTGAAAGGCCTAGACGCAAAATAGACCTTGAATTTCAATGACAAAAAAGGTCCTTGATGGGATTATTGGACACGGGGGCAGATTCCAGCATTATCAGCCCAAGATGTTGGCCACAACACTGGCCCCTGCAACAGGCAGCAACTACTGTGACTGGGGTAGGAGGACTTACTCTGGCTAGTCGCTCTCCACCCATCTTGCTTCATGTGGATGAGAAACCCATAACTGCTAGTTTTTCTGTTGTGCAGCTGCCTCCAACCGTGCAATGTCTTATTGGTCGAGACATACTAGCCCAGATAGGAATGGTCCTAACAAATGAGCACCCTTTGGCATAATGGCCGTTGCATGGAATTTCCCATGCAGAGTTTGGAAGACTAAAATATGTGCATGTAACCATAGACGCATGGAGCAAATTTGTTTGGGAAACAGCACAGACAGGGGAGAGGGCCATACATGTGGAGCGTCATTTATATAGTAGTTTTGCGGTAATGGGAATTCCTCAGAAAATAAAGACAGACAATGGGCCGGCCTATATAAGTAGAAGCATAGAACAGTTCACGAGTCAATGGGAAGTTGAATATGTAACAGGGATTCCCCATTCCCCCACAGGACAGACCATAATAGAAAGAGCTAATGGGACTCTAAAAAGATATCTTGGTAAATATGGGGATGTTAAAGACCCACATATGAAATTGTTAAAGACCTTATTTATTATGAACCACCTGTGTGTGTTTGGGGGAACAGGAGCTATAACCTGTAAAAATGCATCATAATCCAAAGGCATAAAAGGAGGGGAAGAAAGAAATATGGGTTAAATATCGTGAGCCTAAAACAGGGATATGGCAGCCTCCGGCCAAAGTATTATACTGGGGACGTGGGTGTTTGTGTGTTGATTCCCCCACAGGACCCATTTGGGTGCCAGTCAGGTGGACAAGAGCTGTCCTTGAAGCTGCGGAGATCAAACCATCTGACGAAAAAGGACAGGAGGAGATTGGAGAATAAATACACCCCCGTCTTGCGGTCATTGGAGGACTGGCTAACAATCAAAAGACTGAAGGTTATATAACAAAAAGACAGTGAATTTAATGAATAATAATGAGGTGTTTTTCCTATAACCATAGCTTTTAATGTAACTATAAAAGCTAACAACTTGAAGCATTTAAATCAGCCTAGAGATAATATTTGGATAACCTTTGCTAATCAAACTGGTCAATCATCTCTTTGTCTTAGTTTGGGAGGGGTTACTAATCCTTTTAAAATGTGTTTGATTGGATTGCCCGTATGGAATCCGGAGGAATTTTGTGGACTAGTAGACAATAACATCTTGTGTAACAGGACGGGGCTGAACACAATTAGCGGTGATTACGATCATTCAGATGGGTAACGTCAATGTGAGATAATCAAGTCTATTAGCCAGCACTGTGTCACATTTGTACCTGCTTTCCTGTGGCAGCTATCTCCAATCCCACTCACTTGCACTGCTCAACTCCCAGTGAAAAAGTACAGATTGTCGGTAGAAGTAATACCACTGTGTATGGGAGCTACAAGAAAGCAGGAAGGTTGACCCAATTTACAGTAGTAAGTACATCCCCATGTAGTTTATCAGACAGCACTGTGCTATGTTTGCATCTGCTTTCCTATGGGAGCAATCTCCAATCCCACTCACTTGGACTGCTCAACTCCCATTTTTAAAATACATGCTAGCAGTAAAAGTTATACCACTGCCTATGGGAGCTATAAGAAAGCAGAAAGAGAGACCCCACCTACAATAGTAGAGTAGATCCCCATGTCGTCTCTTAGCACGCACAGTGTCACCTTTGCAGGTGCTTTTATTGGAGAGTTATCTACAATAACACTATCTTGTTCTGCTCAGGTCCCATTGAAACAATATATCCCGTCGCTTAAATTATACCACTGCGTATAGGAGCTACAAAAAGCAGGACGGCAGACCCCACCTACAGTAGTAAGAAGGTCCCCACGTAGTCTATCAGCCAGCACTGTGTCAAGATTATAGCTGCTTTCCCGTGGGACCTATCTCCAATAACATTCACTTGTACTGTTCAGGTACCATTGAAAAAATATATGCTGTAGGTTAAGTTATACCACTGCATATGGGAGCTACAAGAAAGAAAGAAGGCAGACCTCACCTACAGTAGTAAGTAGGTCCCCATGTAGTCTATAAGCCAGCACTGTGTCACATTTGCACCTGCTTTCTTGTGGGAGCTATCTCCAATCCCAGTCACTTGGACTGCTCACGTCCCATTGAATAAAATACATGCTTTCCGTTTAATTATAGTACTGCGTATGGGATCTACAAGAAAGCTGGAAGGCAGACCCCCCCTACAGTAGTAAGTAGGCCCCCATTTAGTCTATGAGCCAGCACTGTGTCAAGATTACAGCTTCTTTCCTGTGGGAGCTATCTCCAATCCTACTCACTTGGACTGCTCATCTCACAATGAAAATATATAGACTGCAGATAGAAGTAATACCACTTTCTATGCGATGTACAAGAAAACAGAAAGGCAGCCCCAACCTACAGTAGTAAGTAGGCTTCCATGTAGTCTATCAGCCAGCACTGTTTCACCTTTGCAGTTGCTTTCCTGTGGGCGCTATCTGCAATCCCACTCACTTGGATTGCTCAAATCCCATTAAAAAAATATATGCTGTCGGTATAAGTTATACCACAGCGAATGGGAGCTAAAAAACAGCTGGAAGACAGACCCCACCTACAGTAGTAAGTAGACTCCAATGTAGTCTATCAGTTAGCACTGTGTCACATTTGCAGCTGCTTTCCTGTGGGAACTATCTCCAATCCTACTCACTTGGACTGCTCAGCTCCCATTGAATATATATAGACTGGCGGTAGAAGTTATACCACTGCATATGGGAGGAACAAGAAAACAGAAAGGCAGACCCCACCTAAAGTACTAAGTAGGTCCCCACGTAGTCTGTCAGCCATAAGTGTTTCACATTTGCAGCTGCTTTCCTGTGGGAGGTATCTCCAATCCCACTAACTTTGGCTACTCAGCTCCCATTGAAAAAATACATGCTTTCTGTGAAGTTATACCACTGCGTATGGGAGCTACATGAAACCAGGAAGGAAGACCCGACCTACAGTAGTAAGGAGGTCTCCGTGTAGTCTCTCACCCCGAGCTGTTTCACATTTGCAGCTGCTTTCCTTTGGGAACTGTGTGCAATCCCACTCACCTGGACTGCTCAGCTCCCATTGAAAAAATAAACGGTGTCGGTAGATGTTACTCTGTCACGAAGTTTTCGGCTCTTGGCCTGAAAAACCCAGACTCGAAGTCTGAAAACCAGACTCAAAGCCTGAAACCAGGCTCAAAGCTTGAAAAAATGAACCAGACTCAAAGTCTGCAAACCAGGCTCGAAGCCTGAAACCAGGCTCAAAGCCTGAAAAATGAACCAGACTCAAAGTCTGAAAAACCCAGTCTCAAAGCCTGAAACAAGGCTCGAAGCCTGAAAAACCCAGGCTCAAAGCCTGAAAAACCAGCTCCAAGCCTACTTCATGCGGCGATCAACCCTGGGTCCGATTCTCAGTTGGGTGGGAAGAAATCAGTCCTACTCAGTGTGAGTTATAGCAGAAATCTTCTCCTTTATTGAGAGCAGGCTCTAACTTATATACACAGCAGCTTCAAAGCTAGCTCAGCAACAGCAGCTAATAAATTTCACTTTGTAGTTCATCCTACTTGCGGTATCTGCCATAAGCAAACTCCCTCACATTTTCCCATCTTGTTTTTCCCCAAAGTTATTTACCATTTTTAGCCGAAAACAACCCGACCTTGAGGGAACAGAAAGCGGCCTGCTGTCTACACGACACCAACTGCTTTAACCATGACTCTGACTCTGGTCTTGATTGTGCATTAAATTCATATAACTAGAGCTCAGGCTGCCTTGCCCCTACAGGCCTAGCATTATACCCCGGGATCCATGTCCATGCTCCCTCATTTTTCCTCCACATTACTCTACTGCGTCTGGGCACTACAAGAAAGCATGAAGGCAGATCCCAACTACAGTGTTACGTAGGTCCCTGTGAAACCTATCAGCCAGCACTGTGCAATCTTTGCAGCTGCTTTCCTGTGGCACGTACGTCTAATCCCGGGAGGTTGACTTACTCAGCTCCCATTGAAAGGACAGATTGGTGTTTAAAGTTACGCCACTGCCTCTGGGATCTTTAATAAAACAGGTATGCAGATCCCATCTACAGGGATACGTACTTCCCCTTGTAGTCTATCAGTCAGCACTGTGTCACCTTTTCAGCTGCTTTCCTGTGGGAACTATCTCCAATAACACTCACGTGTACTACTCAAGTGCCATTGAAAAAATATATGCTGTCTGTTAAGTTATACCACTGAGTATGGGAGCTGCAAGAAAGCAGGAAGGCAGACCCCACCTACACTGGTAAGTAGGTCCCCATGTAGTGAATCAGCCAGCACTGTGTCACATTTGCAGCTTCTTTCTTGTGGGAGTTATATCCAATCCCACGTTGTTGGCCTCGTCAGCTCCCGTTAAAAATACATTCTGTCAGTGTAAGTTATTCAACTGCGTATAGGAGCTACAAGAATGCAGGAAGGCAGATCCCACCTACAGTAGTAAGTAGGTCCCCATGTAGTCTTTCAGCCAGCAATGTGTAACGTTTCCATCTACTTTTATGTAGGAGCTATCTCCAATCCCACTCACTTGGACTGCTCACTCCCATCGAAAAAATATATGCTGTCTGTCGTGGTTTAGGCCCATCAGGGAACAAAGACCAGGATTAGCCTCGAGTACGGAAGAGGCTGAGAATTGCTCAAGGGCAGGGAGGGCTTAATTGCCGCTTAAGGATCAGGACAAAACAGACCAGGCCACTCGGTTTGGGGAAGAAAACAGAAAAAAACAATTTAATGCAACGTCAAATAAAACATACCCCCAAAAACCCAAAACATAATCAAAATGAAACAACACAGAGTAATACATCAACGAAGAGTCCAACCAGCCTTTTTAAGAACACCTTCTTGCCACACCTCCCCTCTTCCCGGGCTCAGAGCCCTGATCCCGGTGTTTTTACCCTGTCCCCCCCGAACGATTCGGGGGGGGCAGGCAGTGGGGGGTTTCAGTTAGTCTGTTCCCGATAGCTTCTGCCGTTTGTCCCTCCTCAGGACGGGTGAACTCCACACCAGTCCTCCCTGCAAGTCCGTGGGGTAACTCACACGCATGGCAGACCTGCATGGGCTGCTCCGACGCGCACTTATTCCAAAAGCTGCAGCTCCTCTTTGCCTCTCGTGTGGGGCTGCTCTGCGACGTGCAGGCTCTCCAACACGACCTGGGCCATGACCATCTCCCCACACAGTCCCTCGCCCGTCCGGGCTCACTCACATTGAGCTGCTGGTAACTCTCGGTCCTGCCATGTATCTCCATAGGTTGCAGGGGCACAGCTTGCATTCTCTCCACGGCTTGCAGAAGGGTCTCTGGTCTACTGCTTCTCCTTCCTTCCTCCTTCTCTGGCTGAAGGGTCCGCGTGGTCGCCTCCATCTTGTATCACTCGTACACCTCCCGACTTGCATTCCGAATTCCCGTCCCCTAAATAGAGGCGCCAGATTGGCCCAGTCGGGCCGGAGGTGGGTGTGAACCCAGGAGCCGGGGGAGAGTCCGCAAACTCTTTACCGGGTCTTCACTGCAACCCGCTCCCCCTGTTACTAAGCCAAAAGCTGCTCCTTGCTAAACCAGAACATTCCACCCCTCGCCTCTGCGAATCACTTATTCAAGAAAACATAAGGGAATCTGAACCACCTTCACAAATCAACACACAGTAACTAAGATCAAACAGAATCAAACACTTCCCCGTGAAAATAAATGATATACACATGTCATAAATTGAGACCACAACGGATCATAATCCAATTATAATTTTATTAATTGTAGCAAGTAGAATATGAGCAAAGACAGCGCTGGACGACAGGGGAGTCTGCGCTCCGCCAACTGCCGTACTGATCAGTTCAAACAGTCCCTTTTTTATACATTTTAGTCCGTGGCCGTGAAGCACTGTAGGTACTCTGCGCATTCTTTAGTTGCTGTGAAGGGGGTCGTTTTCTGCCTTCCTGTGGTTGTTGAGTGAGGAGTCTTCCTCTTTTGTTCCTCAGAACATCCTGTAGTTATCTTTGAGCAGTATCTCTTTTGCTTGCATAGGTGGTATTGGTATGTAAAGGCAGCTACACACAAGTGATGTCTGGCAGCTGTTTGCATATGCAATTTTCCTGTCTTTTGTTGTCTGACCTTTTACATTGAGCTTAACATAAATCTCAATAAACAATACCTTAATTCATAGTTTCTTACACACATAACACAATAAATACACATAAATAAAAATCCACTCCTAGACACAAGGTAGCCTCACCCAGTCGCCTGTTTTTTCCTTTACCAGTCCCAATTCACCATCCTTATCACAAATTCCAATCTCCAGCAGCTCGAGGCCCCACGTTGGGCGCCAAAAATGTCGTGGTTTTGCCCAGCCGGGAACAAAGAGCCACGAGAGTGCTCGCTAACTCCTCCCCTCCCGGTGGAGCGGAAAGGAGAACCAGAGAAAAAGGGGGAAAATCCGCATAGGTTGAAATAAGAGCGGTTTAATACAACAACAGTAAGAAGAAACAGATTCAGGGGGAAAAAGGAACAGTTTTAACAGTAAACGAGAGGAATATACAAAAGGAATGGCGCGTGCCGCGGCTGCTCACCACTCAGGACCCGGCACGACCCCCCCTCCGACCGGCAGCCCCGTCTGTGCTCCCAAAGCCCCGCCCCCGACTAGCTCCCTGCCTCTAGGTACTGGGCATGATGTCAGTATGGTATCGAATACCTGTTGGCCAGCCCAGGTCAGCTGCCCATGTTGTGCCCCTTCCTACTTCCTCATCAAAGTTAACTCTATCCTAGCCCAAACCACGACACTGTCGCTTAAGTTATACCACTGCGTATGGGAGCTACAAGGAAGCAGGAAGGGAGACTCCACCTACAGTAGTAAGTAGGTCCCCATGTAGTCTCTTAGCCAGCACTGCGTCACCTTTAAAGCTGATTTCCTGTAAGAGCTATCTCCCATAACACTCACTTGGACTGCTCATCTCCCATTGAAAAAATACATGCTGGAGGTAGAAATTATACCACTGCCTATGGGAGCTACAAGAAAGCAGAAAGGGAGACCCCACCTACAGTAGCAAGGCAGTCTCCATGCAGTGTCTCACTCAGAGCTGTTTCACATTTGCAGCTTCTTTCCTGTGGGAGCGGTCTCCAATCCCACTCACCTGGACTGCCCAGCTCCCATTGAAAAAATACAGACTGTCAGTAGAAGTTATACCACTGTGTAAGGGAGCTACAAGAAAACAGGAAAGCAGACCCAATCTACAGAAGTAAGTAGGTCCCCGTGTAGTCTATCAGACACCACTGTGTCATATTTTCAGCTGCTTTCCTGTGGACACTCTCTCCAATCCCACTCACCTGGACTGCTCAGCTCCCATTGAAAAAATACATGCTGGTGGTAGAAGTTATATCACTGCTTATGGGAGCTACAAGAAAGCAGGAAGGCAGACCCCATCTACAGTACTAAGTTGGTCCCCGTGTAGTCTATCAGCAAGCACTCTGTCACATTTGCATCTGCTTTCCTGTGGGAGCTATCTCCAATAACACTCAATTGTACTGATCAGGTCCCATTGAAAAAATATATGCTGTCGCGTAAGTTATAGCACTGCGTATGGGAGCTACAAGAAAGCTGGAAGGCAGTAGTAAGTAGGTCCTGATGTAATCTATCAGCCAGCACTGTGCAGCCTTTGCAGCTGCTTTCCTGTGGCACCTACATCCAATCCGAGAAGCTTGGCTTGTTAATTTCCCATTGAAAATACAGATTGGGTTTTAAAGTTACGCCACTGCCTCTGGGACCTTTAATAAAACAGGTACGCAGACCCCATCTACAGGCATACGTAGTTCCCCTTGTAGTCTATCAGTCAGCACTTTGTCACATTCTCAGCTGCTTTCCTGTTGGAGCTATCTCCAATAACACATGTACTGCTCAGGTCCCATTGAAAAAATATAAGCTGTCGGTTAAGTTAAACCACTGCCAATAGAAGCTACAAGAAAGTAGGAAGGGAGAGCCCACCTACAGTAGTAAGTAGATCCCCATGTAGTCTGTCAGCCAGCACTGTGTCACTTTTGAAGCTGCTTTACTGTGGGAGCAATCTCCAACCCCACGTTCTTGGCCTCCTCATCTCCCTTAAAAAATACAGATTGTCGGTAGAAGTTATACCACTGCGTATGGGAGGTATAAAAAAACATGAAGGCAGACCCCAAGTACAGTGTTAAGTAGGTCCCCATGTAGTCTATCAGCCAGCACTGTGTCACATTTGCAGCTTCTTTCCTGTGGGCGCTATCTCCAATCCCTGTCACTTGGACTGTTCAGCACCCATTGGAATAATATTTGCTGTCAGTAAAGTTATACCACTGTGTATGAGAGCTACAAAAAAGCAGATACGCAGACCCCAGCTACAGTAGTAAGTAGGTCCCCATGTAGTCTATCAACCAGCACTGTGTCACATTTTCAGCTGCTTTCCTGTGGGAGCTATATCCAATAACACTCACTTGGACTGCTCAGGTCCCATTGAAAAAAAATATACTGTCGCTTAAGTTATACCACTGCGTATGGGAGCTAAAAAAAATTGGAAGACAGATCCCACCTACAGTGTAAAGTAGGCCCCAATGTAGTCTTTCAGAAAGAACTGTGTCACATTTGCAGCTGCTTTCCCGTGGGAGCTATCCCCAGTCCCACTCACTTGGACTGCTTAGTTCCCATTGAAGAAATACATACTTTCCGTTCAGTTATAATACTGCTCATGGGATCTACAAGAAAGCAGGAAGGCAGACCCCACCTACAGTAGTAAGTAGGCCCCCATGTAGTCTATCAGCCTGCACTGTGTTGTATTTGCAGCTGTTTTCCTGTTGGAGCTATCTCCAATTACACACACTTGTATTTCAAAGGTCCCATTGAAGAAATATATGCTGTCGGTAAAGTTACACCACTGCGTATGAGAGCTACAAAAAAAGCAGGTATGCAGACACAACCTACAGTAGTAAGTAAGTCCCCATGTAGTCTATAAGCCAGCACTGTATCACATTTTCAGCTGCTTTCCTGTGGGAACTATCTGCAATAACACTCACTTGTACTGATCAACTCCCATTGAAAAAATACAGACTGTCGATAAATGTAATACCACTGCGTATGGGAGCTACAAGAAAGCAGGAAGGCAGACCCCATCTACAGTAGTAAGTTGGTCCTCATGTAGTCTATCAGCCAGCACTGTGTCATATTTGCACCTGCTTTCCTATGGATGTGGAGAAAAAATGAGGGCGCATGGACATGGATCCCGGGGTATAATGTTAGGCCTGTTGGGACAAGGCAGCCTGAGCTCCAGTTATATGAATTTACTGCACAATCAAGACCAGAGTCAGAGCCATGGTTAAAGAAGTTGCTGTCACGTAGACAGCAGGCCGCTTTCTGTTCCCTCAAGGTCAGACTGTTTTCGGCTAAAAGTGGTGTCGTGGTTTTGCCCAGCCGGAGCAAATGGGAAGAAAACCGCGACTCCTCCCCCTACCCCTCTCGACGGAATCCGGAGGGGATCGGAGAGGGAGAAAAAAAAAAAAAGTAAAAGAACCCGCGTAAGTTGAAATAAGAACAGTTTACTGGGGAAATTGAGGAGTAACAACTATAACAAAGACAAAGGAATATTACAAAGAAAAAACTGGTGAGTGATACTGTTGCTCACCACCCGGGACCCGACGTAAGCGACCGCTCCCGACCGGCGAACGAGAGCCCCTGCCCCCCCGGAAGAGCTTATTCCGGCCAGCTCCCACCTGTACCCTGGGCATGACGGTTAGGATGGTATCGAATACCTGCTGGCCAGCCTGGGTCAACTGTTCAGACTGTGCCCTTTCCTGGTTCCTCACGGGAATTAACTCTACCCTGGCTCAAACCAGGACAAGTGGTAAACAACTTTGGGGAAAAACAAGATGGGAAAATGTGAGGGAGCTTGCTTATCGCAGAAACCACAAATAGGATGAACAAGAAAATGAAATCTATTAGCTGCTGTTGTTGAGCTAGCTTTGAAGCTGCTGTGTATATAAGTTAGAGCCTGCTCTCAAGAAAGAAGATTTCTGCTGTCACTCACATTGAGTAGGACTGATTTCTTCCCACACATCTGAGAATTGGACCCTGGGTTGATCGCCGCATGAAGTAGACTTACAGCTGGTTTTTCAGGCTTCGAGTCTGGGTTTTTCAGACTTCGAGTTTTAGGCCAAGAGCCGGAAACTTCCAATACATTCCTGTGGGAGCTATCTCCAATCCCACTCACTTGGACTGCTCAGCTCCTTTGAAGAAATACATGCTGGCAATAGAAGTTATACCACTGCGTATGGGAGCGACAAGAAAGCAGGAAAAGAGACCCCACCTAGAGTAGTAAGTACGTCCCCATGTAGTCTATCAGCCAGCACTGTGTCACATTTGCACGTTATTTCCTGTGAAAGCTATCTCCAATCCCACTCACTTGGACTGCTCAGATCCCATTAAAAACTACATGCTTTACGTTGTTATACGACTGCGTATGGGAGCTACAGGAAATCTGGAAGGCAGATCCCACCTACAGTGTTAAGTTAGTCCCTATGTAGTCTATCAGCCAGCACTGTGTCACATTTGTAGCTTCTTTCCTCTGGGAGCTATATCCATTCCCACTCACTTAGACTTCTCAACTCCCATTGAAAAAACACAGGCTGTCATTAGAAATTATACCACTGCGTATGGGAGCTACAAGAAAGCAGGAAGGCAGACCCCACCTACAGTGTTAAGTAGGTCCCCAGGTAGTCCATAAGCCAGCACTGTGTCACATTTCATCTGTTTTCCTGTGCGCGCCATCTCCAATCCCAGTCCCTTAGACTGCTCAACGCCCATTGAAAAAATACACACTGTCGGTAGAAGATATACCACTGCGCATGGGAGCTACAAGAAAGCAGGAAGGCACATCCACCTGCAGTAGTAAGCAGGTCCCCATGAACTCTATTGGCCAGCATTGTGTCACATTTGCAACTGCTTTCCTTTCGGAGCTATCTCCAATCCCACTCACATGGCCTGCTCAGCTCCCATGAAAAACTGCATGTTTTCCGTTACGTTCTACCACTGCTTATAGGAGCTAAAAGAAAGCAGGAAGGCAGACCCCATCTAGAGTAGTAAGTAGGTCCCCATGCAGTCTATCAGCCAGCACTGTGTCACATTTGCCGCTGCTTTCCTGAGGGCGCTATCTCCAATCCCAGTCCCTTGGACTGCTCAACTCCCATTGTAAAAATACAGACTGTCGGTAGAAGTTATACTACTGCGTATAGGAGCTATAAGAAAGCAGGAAGGCAGATCCCTCAGACAGTAGTAAGTAGGTCCCCATGTATTCTATCAGCCAGCACTGTGTCACATTTGAACATTCTTTCCTGTGCGAGCTATCTCCAATCCACTCATTGGACTGCTCAGCTCCCATTGAAAAAAAACTAGACTTTCGGTTAAGTTATACCACTGTGTACAGGAGCTACAAGAAATCAGGAAGGCAGACCCCTTCTACAGTTGTAAGTAGGTCCCCATGTAGTCTATCAGCCAGAACTGTGTCACATTTGCATCTGCTTTCCTGTCAGAGTCAGAGCCACGGTTAAAGTAGTTGCTGTCACGTAGTCATGTAGACAGCAGGCCGCTTTCTGTTCCCTCAAGGTTGGGCTGTTTTCAGCTAACGAGCTAACAGCTCAAGGTGGAAAAAAACTTCGGAGAAAAACAAGATGGGAAAATGTGAGGGAGCTTGCTTATCACAGAAACCGCAAGTAGGATGAACAAAAGAATGCAATCTATTCGCTGCTGTTGCTGAGCTAGCTTTGAAGTTGCTATGTATATAAGTTAGAGCCTGCTCTCAATAAAGGAGAAGATTTCTGCTATAACTCACATTGAGTAGGACTGATTTCTTCCCACCCAGCTGAAAATTGGACCCTGCGTTGATCGCCTCATGAAGTCGGCTTAGAGCTGGATTTTCAGACTTCGAGCCTGGGTTTTTCAGACTTTGAGCCTGGTTTCAGGCTACGAGTCTGGGTTTTTCAGACTTTGAGTCTGGTTCATTTTTCAAGCTTCGAGCCTGGTTTCAGGCTTTGAGTCTGGTTTTCAGACTTCGAGTCTTGGTTTTTAAGACCAAGAACCGAAAACTTCGTGGCAGAGTAACATCTACCGACACCGTTTATTTTTTCAATGGGAGCTGAGCAGTCCAGGTGAGTGGGATTGCACACAGCTCCCAAAGGAAAGAAGTTGCAAATGTGAAACAGCTCGGGGTGAGAGACTACACGGAGACCTCCTTACTACTGTAGGTCGGGTCTTCCTTCCTGGTTTCATGTAGCTCCCATACGCAGTGGTATAACTTAACGGAAAGCATGTATTTTTTCAATGGGAGCTGAGTAGCCAAAGTTAGTGGGATTGGAGATACCTCCCACAGGAAAGCAGCTGCAAATGTGAAACACTTATGGCTGACAGACTACGTGGGGACCTACTTAGTACTGTAGGTGGGGTCTGCCTTTCTGTTTTCTTGTTCCTCCCATATGCAGTGGTATAACTTCTACTGCCAGTCTATATATATTCAATGGGAGCTAAGCAGTCCAAGTGACTAGGATTGGAGATAGTTCCCACAGGAAAGCAGCTGCAAATGTGATACAGTGCTGACTGATAGACTACATTGGAGTCTACTTACTACTGTAGGAGGGGTCTGTCTTCCAGCTGTTTTTTAGCTCCCATTCGCTGTGGTATAACTTATACCGACAGCATATATTTTTTCAATTGGAGTTGAGCACTCCAAGTGAATAGAATTGGAGGTAGCGCCCACAGTAAAGCAGCTGCAAATGTGACACAGTTCTGGCTGATTGACTACATGGGGACCTACTTAGTTCTGTAGATGGGGTCTGCCTTCCTGCTTTCTCTTAGCTCCCATACTCAGTGTTATAACTTAACAGACAGCATATATTTTTTCAATGGCACTTGAGTAGTACAAGTGAGTGTTATTGGAGATAGTTCCCACAGGAAAGCAGCTGAAAATGTGACACAGTGCTGGCTGTCAGACTACATGGGGACCTACTTACTACTGTTTGTGGGGTCTGCCTTCATGTTTTCTTGTAGCTCCCATACGCAGTGGTATAACTTAACCGACAGTCTGTTTTTTTTAAAGGGATTTGAGCAATTCAAGTGAGTGGTATTGCAGACAGAGCCCACAGGAAAGCAGCTGCAAAGGTGAAACAGTGCTTGCTGATAGACTACATGGAAGCCTGCTTACTGCTGTAGGTTGGGTCTGCCTTTCTGTTTTCTTGTACATCCCATAGAAAGTGGTATTACTTCTACCTGCAGTCTATATATTTTCATTGTGAGATGAGCAGTCCAAGTGAGTAGGATTGGAGACAGCTCCCACAGAAAAGGAGCTGCAAAGGAGACACAGTGCTGGCTGATAGACTACATGGGGACCTACTTACTACTGTATGTGGTTTCTGTCTTCGTGCTTTCTTGTAGCTCCCATATGCAGTGGTATAACTTCTACTGACAGGCTGTATTTTTTCAATGGGAGTTGAGCAGTCCAAGTGAGTGTTATTGGAAATAGCTCCTACTGGAAAGCAGCGGCAAAGGTGAGACAGTACTGGCTGATAGACTACATGGGGACCTTCTTAATGCTGGAGGTGAGGTCTGCCTTCCTTCTTTCTTCTAGCTCCCATACGCAGTGGTATAACTTAACAGAAAACATGTATTTTTTCAATGGGAGCTGAGTAGCCAAAGTTAGTGGGATTGGAGATACCTCCCACAGGAAAGCAGCTGCAAATGTGAAACACTTACGGATGATAGACTACGTGGGGACCTACTTAACACTGTGGGAGGGGTCTGCCTTCCAGCTTTTTGTAGCTCCTATACGTAGTGGTATAATTTAAGCAACGGGATATATTGTTTCAATGGGACCTGAGCAGAACAAGACAGTGTTATTGGAGATAACTCCCACAAAAAAGCACCTGCAAAGGTGACACAGTGCTTGTTGAGAGATGACATGGGGATCTGCTCTACTATTGTAGGTGGGATCTCTCTTTCTGCTTTCTTATAGCTCCCATAGGCAGTGGTATAACTTTTACTGCTAGCATGTATTTTTTCAATGGGAGCTGAGCAGTCCAAGTGAGTGGGATTGGAGACAGGTCCCAAAGGAAAGCAGGTGCAAATGTGATAAAGTTCTGGCTGATAGACTACATGGGGATCTACTTACTACTGTAGGTGGGATATGCCTTCTTTCCTTCTTGTGACTCCCATACGCTGTGTTATAACGTCTACCGACAGCCTGTATTGTTTCAATGGGAGTTGAGCAGTCTAAGTGAGTGGGACTGGAGATAGCTGCCACAGGAAAGCAGGTACAAATGTGACACAGTGCTGGCTAATAGACTTGATTATCTCACATTGACGTTACCCATCTGAATGATCGTGATCACCGCTAATTGTGTTCAGCCCCGTCCTGTTACACAAGGTGTTATTGTCTACTAGTCCACAAAATTCCTCCGGATTCCATACGGGCAATCCTATCAAACACGTTTTAAAAGGATTAGTAACCCCTCCCAAACTAAGACAAAGAGATGATTGACCAGTTTGATTAGCAAAGGTTATCCAAATATTATCTCTAGGCTGATTTAAATGCGTCAAGTTGTTAGCTTTTATAGTTACATTAAAAGCTATGGTAATAACAAAACACCTCATTATTATTCATTTAATTCACTGTCTTTTTGTTATATAACCTTCAGTCTTTTGATTGTTAGCCAGTCCTCCAATGACCACAAGACGAGGGTGTATTTATTCTCCAATCTCTTCCTGTCCTTTTTCGTCAGATGATTTCATCTCCGCAGCTTCAAGGACAGCTCTTGTCCACCTGGCTGGCACTTAAATGGATCCTGTGGGAGAATCAACACACAAATACCCACGTCCCCAGTATAATACTTTGGCCGGAGACTGCCATATCCCTGTTTTAGGCTCACGATATTTAACCCATATTTCTTTCTTCCCCTCCTTTTGTGCCTTTGGATTATGATGCATTATTACAGGTGGTAGCTCCTGTTCCCCCAAACACACACAGGTGGTTCATAACAAATAAGGCCTTTAACAATTTCCTATGTGGGTCTTTAACATCCCCATATTTACCAAGATATCTTTTTAGAGTCCCATTAGCTCTTTCTATTATGGCCTGTCCTGTGGGGGAATGGGGAATCCCTGCTACATATTCAACTCCCCAGTGACTCGTGAACTGTTCTATTCTTCTACTTATATAGCCCGGCCCATTGTCTGTCTTTATTTTCTGAGGAATTCCCATTACCACAAAACTACTCTATAAATGACGCCCCACATGTATGGCCCTCTCCCCTGTCTGTGCTGTTGCCCAAACGAATTTGCTCCATGTGTCTATGGTTATATGCACATATTTTAGTCTTCCAAACTCTGCCACATGAGTGACATCCATCTGCCAAACTTCATTTGCAGATAATCCTCTAGGGTTCACCGCCAAGCCCAAGCCAACACCTCCATTCTGATGACTACAAATGGGACAAGCTCTAACAATAGCCTTTGCATCCTTTAGCGATAACTGAAACTCTCGGTGTAAGCCCCGTTCATTCTGATGAAACAGGGAGTGCGCTTCTCTGGCTAGTATCTGTTTGGACAGAGGCGTGTTATGCGTCATTGTGACCAGCTTACCTGCCCTAGCATTACCTTCTCCCAGCCCAATGTCCCATTTATGGCTCCTGATATGTATAACGACATAAACATGCTCCCTAAGCTTTATTGCCTTCTCCAGCTGTATTAATAATTCAAATAGTCTGGGATTCTGCACTTCCTTAATGGAGGCGTCCTCGATTCTCTCTACGATACCCGCGACATAGAACGAGTCTGTAACCACATTCAGGGGCCCTATCAGGTTCATCATGGCCCATACTACTGCCAACAGTTCCAAGGTTTGTAATGTGTCTTTCTCTTCTGCTTTTATTAGTTGGTGCTTCCACTGCCCTTCCTCTTGTCAGGTTATTGCCGCTGTTCTAGACTTTCTTCCTGCATCCGTGTGTATGCTGTCAACGCATCCGCGATGGGGGCCGGCTCTCGTTTGGGTCGTACTAGCCAATTCAATTTTCCTAGCCATTGTAATGGTGCTTTTATTATTTTGTCTGTTGCTACTATACTGCCGCCACCTAAGAGCGCCTCCTGAAGATCTTCTGTATTGTCTAAATACCATGGTAAAGAGTCCTTTTTCATTGGTATCCTTATCGTATGCGACTCAGCACCAGTTACTTGTAATGCTCTTTCACGACCCTTTTTTTTTTAGTCCTGCCAACATCTCAATTTTTTGAAAAAGGGTTTTTGTTTGTTGTAAGGCTGGGGAAATCCATTCTAGAACCCATACCTCCCCCATTTTCTTTTGAGATTGTGTCAAGGCCCCAAGCAAATACTTTGTGCTATACCAGATGGTTAAGTCAATAGGTAAGTCAACATCGTGACGTCGGACCTGCCCTTGTATGACACGGTCCATAATTTGTTGAAGCGCATCCTGAAGCTCTGGTGTTACCTGTATTTGACGCGTGGGATTGGTTCCTTTCAAAAGTGGTTGTAGTTTTTCTAACAACTCGTTGGGTATTCCCACTATTAGTTTTAACCATTGCAGATCTCCTAAAAGCTTCTGAGCATCATTCAGGGTCTTTATTTGTAGTTGGAGCTGTAGCTTCTGTGGTACTACGATCTGTTCTGATAAAGACCATCCAAGATATTTCCATGGAGCTGTACGCTGAATCTTTTCTGGAGCTATCACAAGGCGGCATTGAGCCAGTGCCTGTCGAATCTCCTCCACCTGTTGTTCCGTAAATGGTGCAGGCTGAGAAAAGAGGATATCATCCATGTAATGGTAGATGATAACGTTAGGCCATGGTCATCGAAGGGGTTGTCAAGCTGCGTCAACATACAGCTGACAGATAGCTGGGCTGTTACGCATGCCTTGGGGCAAAACTGTCCATTCAAAACGATGGTCGGGACCTTCTCTATTTATTGCAGGCAAGGTAAAAGCAAACCATTGTGTATCCCGCTGATGTAAGGCAATGGTAAAAAAGCAGTCCTTTAGATCTACGATTAACAGTGGCCAACCCTGTGGAATCATAGCCAGACTGGGTAGTCCTGGCTGCAATGCTCCCATAGGTTCCATTTGTTCATTTACTGCACGTAGGTCATGTAACAAACGATACTTGCCAGATCTCTTTTTAATAACAAATATAGGAGTGTTCCACGGGCTTGTAGATAACTTTACATGTCTTTGGGCAAGTTGCTCTTGCACTAACTCATGAGCATGCTCAAGACTTTCCCTTTTTAAAGGCCATTGCTTAACCCATACTGGCTCGGCTGTTTTCCAGGTAATAGGAAGTGGGAAAGTCCATGCAACGGCCATTATGCCAAAGGGTGCTCATTTGTTAGGACCATTCCTATCTGGGCTAGTATGTCTCGACCAATAAGACATTGCACGGTTGGAGGCAGCTGCACAACAGAAAAACTAGCAGTTATGGTTTTCTCATCCACATGAACCAAGATGGGTGGAGAGCAACTAGCCAGAGTAAGTCCTCCTACCCCAGTCACAGCAGTTGCTGCCGGTTGCAGGGGCCAGTGTTGTGGCCAACATCTTGGGCTGATAATGCTGGAATCTGCCCCTGTGTCCAATAATCCCATCAAGGACCTTTTTTGTCCTTGAAATTCAAGGTCTATTTTGCGTCTAGGCCTTTCACTGAGATCCATAGTCAACAGTGTAAGTCCTCCCATGGATCCAAATCCCCCTTCTCCTCTTAAGTCCTCTTTTATTGGTCTTATTCCTTTTGACATTTATTCCAAAGGTATTAATTGCACAGTTCTCTGATTTTTCATAATTTGTATTGGTGGAAAGGGAGTGTGGGCCATGATCATAATTTCTCCCAAATAATCCGCATCAATAACTCCGGGGAGAACAGAGTCCAAGTGTGGTAGTTGACGAGCGTCCTAACAACAATGCGCCCACTGTTCGTCCCCCTATTGGACCTTTCACTCCGGTCGGTATCTTCTGTGGGCTTGTTGTCATAATGGTAACATCTACTGCTGCTGCCAGGTCCATTCTGAGGCTCCCACTTGTGGCTGGCTGGAGGCAGCTGCTGACATCTGTTGAGCTGCAGCGGCGACTTGTGTCTGAGCGCGGCCACTGCGGTTCGACGCGCTCGAATTGGAGTTTCCCAACCTGCGACGACACGCCCCGGTGTTGTGATTGTCCGTTTTGCATTTTTGACACCAGATTCCTGTAGCATTGTATTCACGACGGAAATGTCCCATTCCGCCACACCGCTAACACTTTATTCGTCCACTTGAAGAGCCCCTTTGAGTGGTCACAGAGGATACTTGAAGGGGTGCAAGGGCGGCTAACACCTGATTCTGAGTTGCTTTCGCCTGTTCCTTTAATCCTAATCCCAATTCCTTAATAGCTTCCACGAGAAAAACTTGTTGACCTGTCGGGACCTGGGCCATATGCTCTAAAGCGTCTTCAATTGACCAATTGGCTCCTAACGTACTCAATACTGTCCTGGTAGCTGGATTACAATTCTGTAGGGCGCACTGTTTTAGCAAGGTGCCACGCATATATTCCAGAACTCCAGCCCTCTCTATGGCGGAGGCAACTTTATCAATAAAGGTCCCGAACGTTTCATCCCAACCTTGTTTTATTCCCATATATATTGGCACTCCACCCGGGTCCTTTACCTTTTCCATAGCCTCCCTTACTAATCACATTGCCTCTCTACACTTTAGGCCGACACTCGTGTTCCTCAGGAGGGACTGATGGCTCACATTGTTCTTGTACCCCGTCCGTGCCTCTAGGACCATTTTCTACACGTGGGCGTGGGAGCATTACTTTTGAGACGGTAGGAGTCAGCGGGATGGATTGGAACCAGTCACGCTCATAGTTTTTATTCTTACTCTATGCTGCTGATGTGTGCTCAGCAGCCTTCTTTTCTGCCTAATGTTGCAGCAACTCATGGTGCACTATCCTCCAAAGCTTCCCTAACTTTTTAGCTGTCTTATCGTCCTCCAGGGTAGCTTCCCACAGAAAATCCCCAAATTTACGCCATTCGCTCAATTCATGCACTGTATGTGGATTCTGAAACACTCCCTTAGCATACCCATAAGCTAACAACCCTGGTAGGTCCTCTTGCAGATCTATACCCTTTATCTGTCGCTTCTGCAAGAATGCAGTAAATAAATCATATGTCACTTGCCTTTCCATACCTATTATCGTCAGCGCGCTGTTGCAGCCCTTCAAGGTCTGGCGGCACATATCGGCCGGGCTCGTCTATACGGTCACCCAGGGCACGGCATGTTCCCAATTTTCATGCTTATTGCCGTCCTTGTTGCGTAGGACCCGAACCCCTTCGTCGCTCCGCCGTGGCGCCAAGCCGCTATCACGTCGGGGTCACCATTTGCTGAAGACGACGGGAGACAGTCACACCCTGTAGTGCTGAGCAAGTCTCAATTTTATTTGCAAAGATAAATCTCTTTTTTAGATACAATAATCAGGCTCACACATATTGCAAAAGCTAAGCTCATCATTGGTTCCCAGTTAAATGTCAATCCTGCCCCTGTTTCAACATAATTCGGATGCTTGTGGCTGCTCAACCCAAACCAAGTTCCTATTTTCTCATCCTGTTATC
The DNA here is from genome assembly GCF_028858725.1 of Colius striatus. Lineage (NCBI taxonomy): Eukaryota > Metazoa > Chordata > Aves > Coliiformes > Coliidae > Colius > Colius striatus. The sequence continues at coordinate 33,052,964 of NC_084789.1, forward strand.
ATACAACTCTCTTGCTCAAGGACACCACGTCCTTGAGCAAGGGTCCAATATCTTATCGCTTAATGCTTACTTCCTAACCAGCTGTATTCTATCATGTCCTCTTTCATCTAGCCAAGTCTCCACAAAACTCTCCACACATACTCAGTGGTATCACTTCTACTGACAGCCTGTATTTTTTCAAAGGCAACTTAGCAGGCCAAGTGCATGGGATTGGAGATAACTCCCACAGGAAAGCAGCTGCTAATGTGACACAGTGCATGCTGATAGACTCCAACGTGACCTACGTACCACTGTACGTGGGGTCTGCGTACCTGCTTTCTTGTACTGCCCAGATGCAGTGGCGTAAGTTCTAACGGCAGTATTCATCTTTTCAAAAAGAGCTGAGCACGCCAAGTGTTATTGGAGATAGCTCCCACAGAAAAGTAGCTGCAAATATGACACAGTGCTGGCTGACAGACTACACAGGGATCTACGTGTCCCTGTAGATGGGGTCTGCGTACCTCTTTTATTAAAGGTCCCAGAGGCAGAGGCGTAACTTTAAACAGCAACCTGTATTTTCAATGGGAGCTGAGCAAGTCAAGCTCCCGGGATTGGAGGAAGGTGCCACAGGAAAGCAGCTGCAAAGGTGGCACAGTGCTGGCTGATAGGTTTCACGGGGACCTACGTACCACTGTAGTTGGGGTCTGCCTTCATGCATTCTTGTAGTGCCCAGACGCAGTGGCGTAACTTCTACCGACACTGTTTATTTTTTCAATGGGAGCTGAGCAGTCCAAATTGTTGCTTGCATACCTCCCCCCACAATGGGTTGTGTCGTGGTTTTGCCCAGCCGGAGCAAAGGGGAAGAAAACCGCGACTCCTCCCCCTCCCCCTCTCGACAGAATGCGGAGGGGATCGAAGAGGGAGAAAAAAAAGTAAAAGAGCCCGCGTAAGTTGAAATAAGAAGAGTTTGCTGGGGAAATTGAAGATTAAGAACTATAACAAAGACAAGGGGATATTACAAAGAAAACTGGTGAGTGATACAGTTGCTCACCACCCGGAACCCGACGTGAGCGACCGCTCCGGACCGGCGACCGAGAGTCCGCACCCCCCCTGAAGAGCTTATTCCGGGGTAGAGCTTATTCCGGCCAGCCCCCACCTGTACCCTGGGCATGACGGTTAGGATGATATCGAATACCTGCTGGCCAACCTGGGTCAGCTGTTCAGGCTGTGCCCTTTCCTGGTTCCTCACGGGAATTAACTGTATCCTGGCTCAAACCAGGACAGGTTGGAATACCAGTGACAACGCCAAAGTTCTGGCTGCTTCCAGTGCATCGCCATCCCCTTTTCCCAGACAATCCTTTGCGAGTGCAGCCCAAGTCTCCCTCCGCTCCCTTGCAATGGCCTCCGCCAGTTCACTCTCTGCCCCAGGGACAAGCTCACCAAGTGTGGGGGGGCGGAGGCGGGGACTCTTTAGGCCGGCACTCTTGTTTCTCAGGAGGGGCTGATGGCTCACATGGTTCTCGTACCCCGTCTGTGCCACCAGGGCATTTTCTACATGCGAGGGGGGAGCATTGCTTTTGAGACGGTAGGAGCCAGCGGTATGGATTGGAACCAGTCATGCTCATAGTTTTTATTCTTACTCTATGCTGCTGATGCGTGCTCAGCAGCCTTCTTTTCTGCCTAATGTTGCAGCAACTCATTGTGCACTATCCTCCAAAGCTTCCCTAACTTTTTAGCTGTCTTATCGTCCTCCAGGGTAGCTTCCCACAGACAATCCCCAAATTTACACCATTCGCTCAATTCATGCACTGTATGTGGATTCTGAAACACTCTCTTAGCATACCCATAAGCTAACAACCCTGGAAGGTCCTCTTGCAGATCTATACCCTTTATCTGTCGCTTCTGCAAGAATGCAGTAAATAAATCATATGTCGCTTGTCTTTCCATACCTATTATCGTCAGCGCGCTGTTGCAGCCCTTCAAGGTCCGACGGCACATATCGGCCGGGCTCGTCTATATGGTCACCCAGGGCATGGCATGTTCCCAATTTTCACGCTTATTGCCGTCCTTGTTGCGTAGGACCCGAACCCCTTCATCGCTCCGCCGTGGCGCCAAGTCGCTATCACGTCGGGGTCACAATTTGCTGAAGACGACGGGAGACAGTCACACCCTGTAGTGCTGAGCAAGTCTCAACTTTATTTGCAAAGATATAACTCTTTTATAGATACAATAATCAGGCTCACACATATTGCAAAAGCTAAGCTCATCATTGGTTCCCAGTTAAATGTCAATCCTGCCCCTGTTTCAACATAATTCGGACGCTTGTGGCTGCTCAACCCAAACTAAGTTCCTGTTTTCTCATCCTGTTATCATACAACTCTCTTGCTCAAGGACACCACGTCCTTGAGCAAGGGTCCAATATCTTATCGCTTAATGCTTACTGCCTAACCAGCTGTATTCTATCATGTCCTCGCATGTTAGCACAGAGTAAGAATAAAAACTATGAGCTTGAATGGTTCCAATCCACCCCGCTGGGTCCTACCTTCTCAAAAGTAATGCTTCCCCCCCCCCCGGCGTGTAGCTCCGGGAGAAGCGCCGGGAGAGACACCGACAGTAGTGCCCAGAGAGACGTCGAGAGTAGCGCCGGCAGAAGCGCCGGGAGAGGCGTCGAGAGCAGTGCCGGGAGCAGCACAGAGAGTAGTGACGGGAGCGGCGCTGAGGCAGATGATACCGAGAAAAAAGTCAGCCACCCCACCATCTGCCAAAGTTGGCACCTGACAGAAATGGAGGCGGGACAAAGGGGAAAAGTCAGCCGCCTCGTTGGCCACCGAAGATGAGTGATCTATGTGGAGGAGTGGCAGAAATGAGAGCTAGAAGACGGAGTCTGGTGAGGAGAAGGGGGGTGGTGTGGCTACGCGGAGTGAAGAAAAAAGCTCTCCTCTACACAAGAGTTTTTACAAAGTCAGAGAGGCGAAGGGGCTTCGGAGCAGAGCCCCCGCAGGAGAGCTGCTTCCCATTTGAGCCCAGCCCGCCGAGTTACCCCTGGGACGACTTGAAGGGGAATGCCAAGTGGGCGGAGTCGTGCAGGGGTGCAGTGCAGGATGATCAGAGGAGAGTGGGGGAGCGCGACACCATGTTAGACTGGGCACCATCGGGCACGCGAGGGAAGAAAAGAAAACACAGGAGAGAGTAATACCGGTTGCGCCACCGGCGCCGGGGATGGCACGGAGTGAGCCAGACCCCCCCCCGCCATTTCCATTCGCAGCCCCCGCCGCCGCGCAGCCGCTTCCTGCGCCCGGTCAGTGTCTCCAGAGTGCCTCCCCACACACACCTCGCGCCGACACAGCCGGCCCCAGCCCTCACGGACTGCTGGGCTCATCCTTTCCATCCTCAGGCCCTTGCCTCAAAGAGTGTAAAAACTGTTGGTCGTGATGTTATGCATTTTGCTGTAAATGTGATGATGAATACTGATTTTCTTACAGTGGAAACTTTCTAAGGGGTTTTAGGTGTCAGGAATGGAACTTGGAAGAACAGAACATTTTGACATTGAGAAGCTAAAAGGTGGTTTATGTTTTAGACTCATTGGTGAAGGATTTTTTTTTTTTTTTTTTTTGATCAGGAGTAAAAAAAAAAAAAAAAAGGGATTTTGTCATACTATTGATGCTTCAAATGATTGGGGTAAATGGTTTTAGGCAATTTCAACAACCCAAGCAAAACATGTGGCTTACACTGGCCAAAGCAATCAATGAATCTACAATATGTTTAGCAATGGTCACTCCAGATAATCCTTTTTCTACCTGTTTGGTGGAAGTTCCATCAGATGTGACACAATGGCCTGTACCAAATAAATTAAAACCAAATCCCTTAGTTAAGGGTAATGGCAAAGTTGACAGCTGGGATTTGATCATTTCATGGTTGCCAATAATGACAACAGAGCCACAGGAGTTAGAATTATTGGGATCTATAAAGATGGATTTTTGTGTTATGTTTAATTTTACCAGTAATACCAAAACATTTGGGACAGAATGTGTATCCCATCCTGGGCGTGTATAAGAACACAACATCTTGGTGCAATTATACTTCACCAAAAAGATCCAGGTCTAGTCTTGTGCATGTACATTGTGCATTCCCTTGTGCAAAGGGAATTTTTCTGATCTGTGGGGACCAGACATGGCCTGGAATACCCTCAAGATTACAAAGGGGACCATGCAGTTTGAGACAACTGACCATCTTGATGCCTAATCACACAATGATTTGAAACATCTTTGTCCAAAACAATTTGTGCATGCATTTACTGGTGAATGTCATGATTATGTTACCTTTGGTCTCCCTCAGCAATAATAGCAACTAGTATATTTGCTCCAGGTGTAGGAGTATCTGCTTTATAAACTCAGCTATGCATATTAGGATACTGGCCTAGCACACAAAGTAACCAAACCTCAATGATATTAGAAGACTTGATTAGTAATGTAAGCAGTGTTAGCCATACAACTTTGCAACATAGACCAGCTAGAGATTTTACTTTTAGCACAAGTATAATAACTTTGTTTGTCAGCTGTGTTTTTTTCAGTGGCTAAGAAGAAGCTTACCAGGAATGAGTTGCTAAACTAATGTGCAGATTGTCCTTGAGCTGCTCTCGACTGTGAGAAACGAAGAAGCAAAAATACGTACAAGATAACTTCGAGCAAGGAGGAGGCTGAGGCAGCGTGTGAACCTGCAAGGCTTGTCACAGAAAACTACAGTTGGCTTTTAGAGAAAGGACCAATTAGAAGTACTATAAACACGCAAGCTTTGCTGCTGATTAAAAAGACTGATGCTTGTTAGTAAAATTTGAGTTATAGACTGCCCGGAGGGGTCATGGACATACCAGCTATCCGTATGCATTGAGCCACGGTATCCCTCACACTAGCCAGGGACAGACGGTCGTTAAATGCGCTCACAGTTCAACCGTCTTAGGGAGGGGGAGAGCATGGGGCGTAGAAGATATAACGGTCTACTGAGTCTCTCTTGCAGATTGACGTGTTTCTCGGAGTGCTCACCGTGATGCGAATCAAGATGGAGTCACTCAACTATTGGCAACATTGAATAGTCAAGTGGAACACGACCAGCACCTGATCATATGCCCGTGCCACAGGACACTGGAGTCATCTAGCATAGAGAGGGGGAGATGTGGTAGGCGTCCGGAAGATCTCAGGTTGTAACGTGAGAGGTGGAAGGTACAGAAGAGGGGGGCACGGGGTGGAGTGAGAGGAGGTGCTGGTGGTGGCAGATATAAGCACATGGTGTAGACAATGGGCCGGCCTATATAAGTTGAAGTATAGAACAGTTTATGAGGCAATGGGGAGTTAAACATGTGGCAGGGATTCCCCATTCCCCCACAGGACAGGCCATAATAGAAAGAGCTAATGGGACTCTAAAAAGATATCTTGGTAAATATGGGGATGTGAAAGACCCACATATGAAATTGTTAAAGGCCTTATTTGTTATGAACTATCTGTGTGTGTTTGGGGAAAAGGAGCTACCACCTGTAATAATGCATCATAATCCAAAGGCACAAAAGGAGGGGAAGAAAGAAATATGGGTTAAATATTGTGACCCTACAACAAGGATATGGCAGCCTTAGGCCAAAGTATTATACTGGGGACGTGGGTGTTTGTGTGTTGATTCTCCCACAGGATCCATTTGGGTGCCAGCCAGGTGGACAAGAGCTGTCCTTGAAGCTGCGGAAATCAAACCATCTGACGAAAAAGGACACGAAGAGATTGGAGAATAAATACACCCTCGTCTTGAGGTCATTGGAGGACTGGCTAACAATCAAAAGACTGAACATTATATAACAAAAAGACAGTGAATTTAATGAATAATAATGATGTGTTTTGTTATAACCATAGCTTTTAATGTAACTATAATAGCTAACAGCTTGATGCATTTTAATCAGTCTAGAGATAATATTTGGATAACCTTTGCTAATCCAACTGGTCAATCATCTCTTTGTCTTAGTTTGGGAGGGGTTACTAATCCTTTTAAAAGGTGTTTGATAGGATTGCCCGTATGGAATCCGGAGGAATTTTGTGGACTAGTAGACAATAACACCTTGTGATATAGGACGGGACTGAACACAATTAGCGATGATCACGATTATTCAGATGGGAAACGTCAATGTGAGATAATTAAGTCCCTTAATACCACATTAGCCTCACCCCCTGAGGAAACAGACTTGTTTGGAAGTGCCAATGCAAGCTTCGGTACTAATGGAACTGGGGGAAATTGGATAAGTTTTATGTCACGGGATATCCATGACTTTAACAGAAATTGAAAATATTGGGCCACCTTAGACTCTTCTTTGAAGTCAGAAACGGTATTTAAGAAATTTTATTCCAGCTGTAATGTCTCTAGTATTACATCACCGAAGAAATTGCCCACGGGTATATTTTTAATCTGTGGAGAAAGGGCCTGGAACGGAATACCAGTAAATCCCCCGGATGGACCCTGTTATTTGGGGAAACTCTCTTTATTCCACCCTAACTTAATCACGCTAATGCAGCTTACTGACCATAATAACAGCTCCCGCAAAAAACGTAGTTATTATGAGTTTGATTGTACTGATATTGGTCCCCCACGATTTTGGAGTGAACTGAAGCAAGTCATAGTTGCCACCCTTTTGCCAGGAGGAGCAGCCAATAAGGCCATGAACTTGGCTAAACAGTTAGGATGTTGGACTAAAGATGAGTTAAATAAAACTTCAGAAATGATTGATATGCTAACAGCTGACATTCAAAGTGTAAATCATGCGGTGTTACAAAATAGAGTTGCCATAGACTTTTTATTATTAGCCCACGGACATGGATGTGAAGAATATGAGGGCATGTGTTGTATGAACCTGTCAGACCATTCCACCTCGATACATGCCAAACTGAAAAACCTTCAACAGGGATTTCATCAGTTGAAACAAGAAGAGGGATTAGGACTTGAAGGATGGCTTATAGGGGTGGGGAATAGGCCCTTGGTTGCAAAATGTTATAATGAATGGAATTGGCTTTATGGGTATTGTTTTATTTGTATTGTTATTGTTTCCCTGTTTTATAAATTGTATTCAACGGACAATAGAAAGAACTTTTGAGAGGATGTGGCAGGCTAATATCATTATCCAAAGAGAAAACGGGGGAAATGTGGTGAGTCTTGTGGAGACTTGGCTAGAGGAAAGAGGACATGATAGAATACATCTGGTTAGGCAGTGAGCATTAAGCGATAAGATATTGGACTCCTGCTCAAGGAGATGAGAGCAAGAGAGTTGTATGATAACAGGATGAGAAAACAAGACCTTAGTTTGGGTTAAGGAGCCACAAGTATCTTGTGTATGTTGAAACAAGGGCGAGGTTTGCATCTAACTGGGAACCAAATATGAGCTTAGCTTTTGCAATATGTATGAGTCTGATTATTGTATCTATAAAAGTGCTGTAGCTTTGCAAATAAAGTTGAGACTTGTTGTACTACAGGGTGGGCTTGTCTCCCGTCGTCTTCAGCAGGGTCTCCCTTCCTGCTTTCTTGTAGCTCCCATACGCATAGGTATAACTTCTACAGACAGTCTGTATTTTTTCAATGGAAGTTCAACAGTCCAAGTGAATGGGATTGGAGATAGCTCCCAAAGGAAAGAAGGTGTAAATGTGACACAGTTCTGCCTGATAGACTGATTGGAGATAGCTCCCACAGGAAAGCAGCTTCAAAGGTGTCAGTGCTTGCTGAGAGACTACATGGGGACCTACTTACTACTAACACTGCAGGTGGGGTCTCTCTTCCTGCTTTATTTTATTTCTCATATGCAGTCATATAACTTATACCGACAGAATCTATTTTTCAATGGGAGCTGACGAGGCCAAGAGCGTGGGATTGGAGATAGCTCCCACAGGAAAGCAGCTTCAAAGGTGACACTTTGCTGACTGATAGAGTACTTGGGGACATACTTACTACTCAAGGTTGGTCTCTTTTCCTGCTTTCTTGTAGCTCCCATACGCAGTGGTAAAACTTCTATTACCAGTATGTATTTTTTCAATGGGAGCTGAGCAGTCCAAGTGAGTGGGATTGGAGATAGCTCCCACAGGAAAGAAGCTGCAAATGTGACACGGTGTTGACTTAGAGACTACATGGGGACCTACTAACTATTGTAGGTGGAATCTCCCTTTCTGCTTTCTTCAAGCTCCCATACGCAGTGGTATAACTTCTACCGACAGTGTATTTTTTCAATGGGAGCTGAGCACTCCAAGTGAGTGGGATTGGAGATAGCTCCCACAGGAAAGAAGCTGCAAATGTGACACATTGCTGGCTAATAGAATACATGGGGATCTACTTACTGCTGTAGGTGTGCTCTGCCTTCCTGCTTTCTAGTAGCTGCTATAGGCAATGGTATAACTTAACAGAAAGCATGTATTTTTTCTATGGGAGCTGAGTCCAAGTGAGTGGGACTGCAGATAGCTCCCACAGGAAAGGAGCTGCATATGTGACACAGTGCTGACTGAGAGATTACATGGGGACCTACTTACTGATGTAGATCGGTCTGCGTACCTGCTTTTTTGTAGCTCTCATGCTCAGTGATATAACTTATATAGACAGAATGTATTTTTAAAGGGAGATGACGAGGCCAAGAGGATGGGATTGGAGGTAGCTCCCAAAGGAAAGCAGCTGCAAATGTGACACAGTGCTGGCTGATAGACTACTTGGGGACCTACTTACTATTGTAGGTGGGGTCTTCCTTCCAGCTTTTTTGTACCTCCCGTATAACTTAACCGGCAGTCTGTATTTTTTCAATGGTAACTGAACAGTCCAATTGAGTGGGATTGGGGATAGCTCCCATATGACGCGAAATTTTCCTCTCTTGGCGTAAAAACCGATCTCGAAACCTGAAACCAGGCTCGAAGCGTGAAAAATGATCCAGACTCGAAGTCTGCAAACCAGGCTCGAAGCCTGAAAAACCAGCTCTAAGCCTGCTTCATGCGGCGATCAACCCACGGTCCGATTCTCAGCTGGGTGGGAAGAAATCAGTCCTACTCAATGTGAGTGATAGCAGAAATCTTCTTCTTTATTGAGAGCAAGCTCTAACTTATATACACAGCAGCTTCAAAGCTAGCTCAGCAACAGCAGCTAATAAATTTCACTTTCTTGTTCATCCTACTTGCGATTTCTGTGATAAGTAAGCTCCCTCACATTTTCCCATCTTTTTTTTCCCCAAAGTTGTTTACCACTTTTAGCCGAAAACAGTCCGACCTTGAGGGAACAGAAAGCGGCCTGCTGTCTACATGACAGCAACTGCTTTAACCATGGCTCTGACTCTGGTCTTGATTGTGCATTAAATTCATATAACTAGAGCTTAGGCTGTCTTGCCCCTACAGGCCTAACATTATACCCCGGGATCCATGTCCATGCTCCCTCATTTTTTCTCCACAATTCCCCCGTTTTGTTTTTGCACAATCAAGACTGAGTCAGTCAGTTGCTGCACTGCCTTCATAATACAACTATATATTATTCTAAATATTACAAGTAAAAGCAAAATAACAAAAATCCATCTTAACCCTTCTTTGATTAACATAAGCAACCAAGGTGACAACCCCCTAAAAGCTGATTGAAGCCAATTATCAAAAGGGTTATAACCCACTGTAATATTCTTAGCGTGAGCCTTTAAATATGCCAAAGCTTTGTGAATAGATTCACTATGATCAGAAAGATTAAAACAACACATGCCTTCAAAGTCTTGGCATCCGTGCCCTTCCGTCAATAGTAAAAAATCAATAGCAGCACGATCTTGCAATAAGGCATGTCTAAGGCTTTTCTGGTCTGCCAACAATTTTTTCAATAACATCAGTAGTAACATTAGCTTGCTGCTCCGACCAACACACTAATTTTTCTAACCGCCATAAGGCCTGGGCTGCAGCTGACCCAGGTACAAATGCTGAAGCAAATACATTCGCCATAATGGACCACAATTGTACTTTACCATCACAATTTCCTTTTAAGTTTTGGGTATCTCTTTTTTTCCGTAACTTGGTAATTTTTAACCAGTCCTGCTGTCGAGGAGCAAACAAAGTTAGTTTTCCTAAATAACATGGCCCCCCAATTGGGTTAGCTGGAATTCCCTGCCACGCTCGATCCCCACATATTAAGAAGATGTTATTGGGTAGAGCTTTAGCAGACCCATTGCTCCACAGAGTAGGCCCCTGAGGGGTCCCGCGTTCCCAACCGGTGTTACTCTCCCCATATATCAATCCAGATAAATTGGTCATCCAAGTCCCACCAAATTGTCCTATGGCCAGTCCACAATATCTTCCTTTTGGATCTACAAATCGACTATATGCACCTTCGGGGGAAACATCAGTCCACTGCTTAACCATATTTTTATATTGTTCCATTCCTCTTAGTCCTTGATATTTAGTCCCAAAGCTAAAACAAGTACGAGTCCAACTCCCATTCGTTATTTTTCCGATTGCTTGACTTCCCAGCAACTCCAACTCTTGTGGGTCCCAGGGAAGAGAGACTTTGAGCTGACTTAACAAGTCTGCGGCACAGTCCGATGTCACTTAGCTGGAACAGGAGGCGCTCCCGCTGACATATTTCTGGAAATCACTAGGATCAAAATCTGGTATCCCAACCAGGCAGGTGCGGAATGTATCACTCACCGATTGAAGACTCAGACAAAAGTCAACTTGGCCTGTCGGATTCGCCCAGGTGACCCACATGTTCTGACATGGATTCACTTGATCCAATGGCGATGTGTGAACTGTCACCATCAGGATTATTAGGAGTAACAGCCACTCTAGTCCATTTCGCAGTGTAGTGGGTCTGGGACGGTAGTGATTTTCCACAGCAGGTCCTGCAGTGCTGTGCTTACTGTTGATATCAATATTATGACTACCGCTTGCACAACATCGGGGCTGTCCCTCCAGCATTCCTTCCCCCACCTTCACCAATAGCTGTGAGTGGGCATGATCTTGGGAGGGACTACGGCCAGGACAGCTGACCCAGGCTGACCAAGGAAATATTCCATACCATATGACGTCAGCTCAGTAATATAAACTGGGGGAAAGGAGCAGGAAGGGGAGGCGAGATTCATTTCTGGCCTTCCCAAAGCAACCGCTACGCGTACTGAAGCCCTGCTTCTCGGGAGGTGGCCGGACATCGCTGCTGATGGGAAGTAGAGAGTAACAGCTTATCTGCTTCTGCTTTGCTTCCCGCGCGCGCGGCTTTGCTGCTTATTTATTAAACTGCTTTTATCTCAACCCACGAGATTCCCATCTTATTTTCTCCCCTTCCCTGGCTTGCTTCTCGGGAGGTGGGGGGTAAAGCGGTGTGGTGGGCACCTGGCATCCAGCCAGGCTCAAACTACCATAGCCCTTTTGGCGCCCAACGTGGGGCGAGATAATAGCAGATTTACATTAACTGCATTGCAATTACAGTAAACCAATGAGAGCAAAGTTCCTGTGCTGGTCACGGAGCCTTGCTGCTATGCAGCTTATCTTACACTTTCTAATGTTTGGGAACACGATGCTCCTAACATTGACTCTCGGCTGTGCTTTAACCTTAATAGCTTTGCTAAGCTGGCTATATAATTTTGTGAAGAGGATGAAAGGGCCTGGGAACATGATGGCCCAAATAATAATAGCAAGTCTCATTCTGTTACTGATGAATTTAGTGTGCTGTGGGAGCTATCTTGTGGAGGCCATGGGGCAAAGCACCTCTTTCTCCTCAGCTCGGACTGATCTAGACAATTCTGTTACACAGACTTCCCAGGTCCTTAGTCACCCTTATACGAGAGTTTTAATATTACTAATTAACATGGTTGGTATATTATATATCTTGTGGAATCTGGAGTCATCTGGGTATCAGAGAGTACAAATTTGTGATGGAAACATGTTAAAATGCCCCCTGAAGCGGCCAGTCCCTGGGTGGCAGGGTATGTGGATGAATTTAGGCAAATTCCTAGGACGGTTATCACCTCCTGTAATCTGGGATTTTACATCTGAACAGATAAAAAACCCTGCTTTACTGACACGCTACCTGATAGAAGGGTGTCTTACCTACCCTAATGAGGCCCATCAGGTTCAGGCACTATACTGGGGCCTAGCCTCTGCCTACCGAGCTGCATTCCAGTCCTCTCAGAGAACTGTGATTGAAATGGAAACTCAAACGGTACCTGAGACCAACATAGTTGAGTCAGTCGCAGTCCAGCCCTCTCAGAGAACTATGGCCGAGGTGGAAATTCAAACTATACCTGAGACTACCATGGTTGAGTCAGGGAACCAAACAACAACCACAGTGGTTGCCCCAGTAGTGAAAAAGAAGCAGTGGATAAGGAGGTCAAGTCCATATCATCGATTAGTAAGGGCAGACGAGGAGGAAGAGGAAAGGCTAGAAGAAGAAACTGGTCCTTCGGTAAGGAGATCAGGAGAAGTGAAAGAAATCGAAAAGGAAATGGAAACTACTCGGTCCCTCACCTCAACAGAACTTAGAGATATGCGAAAAGATTACAGTCGCCAGCCAGGTGAGTGGATTGGTGCCTGGCTCCTCCGATGCTGGGATAACGGGGCTGACAGTCAACAATTGGAAGGCAGAGAAGCCCAACAGCTAGGATCTCTTGCTAGGGACCGGGGAATTGATAAAGGCATTGGAAAGAAAACCTCAGTTTGTAGTCTCTGGAAACGACTCCTCTCAAGTGTACGGGCAAGATACCCATTCAAGGAAGACCTTGTAAATGCCCGAGGAAAGTGGACTAGAGCTGATGAAGGGATCCAATATCTAAGGGAATTAGCTGTGTTGGAAGTCATCTATGGTGATCTGGATAATGTCGAGGCCTCCACAGATCCAGACGATGTCCAGTGTACACGGGCCATGTTGAGAAAAGTGATCCAGAGTGCCCCAGCTACATATTCTAATATCCTGGCAATGGTGTATCATCCAGACATGGACATACCAACAGTGGAGAGGGTATCTTCTTGGTTACAGAACTATGAAGAGAGCCTCTGCACCTCCTCATCAGTGTGGGATGATGGCCTGATTGTTAGATCTGCCTCAAGAACTCAGTCATCCACTGTCCCGACCAGGGGAAAGGGAAGTCCCAGACGCAGGAGTACACCGCGAAATGAACTCTGGCTCTTTTTGCGTGGCCAAGGAGAGGATATGAGGAAGTGGGATGGTGAACCCACTTTTAAGCTAGAAGCGCGTGTACGTGAACTAAGGGGGAAGACAGCTGTTAGAAAAGGACCGCCCAGGAGAGCTGTCAGCAGAGTGGCTGCCAAACCAAAAGAGGACAATCAACAATCTCCAAGACATAGAAGAACTGCAACTACTTCCTTCGAAGCCAATGAGGAGACTTCAGGTCTGCAATTGCAAGGATCAGATAGCGAATACTCTGATGAAGAACAGAAATAGAGGGTCCCTGCCTCCAGCCAGGAGGAGGAAAGGGATGACCGAATCTACTGGACTGTGTGGGTTCGATGGCCTGGCACATCAAACCCACAAAGGTATAAAGCCTTAGTAGACACAGGGGCACAGTGTACATTGATGCCATCAAGGTATAGAGGCACAGATTCTGTCTGGATCTCTGGAGTGACAGGGGGATGTGAAGAATTATCTGTATTAGAGGCTGAAGTGAGCTTAACAGGGGACAAATGGAAAAAACACCCCATTGTGACTGGTCCAGAGGCCCCTTGTATTCTTGGCATAGACTACCTCAGGAGAGGGTACTTCAAAGACCCCAAGGGGTATCGATGGGCTTTTGGTATAGCCACTGTAGATACAGAGAAAATCAAACAACTCTCTAATTTACCTGGCCTCTCAGAAGACCCTTTTGTTGTGGGATTGCTGCAAGTTCAAGAGCAACAGGTACCAATTGCTACCAGGACAGTGCACCGGAGGCAATATCGCACGAACCGAGATTCCCTGGCTCCCATCCGTGAGTTGATTCATCAACTGGAGGCTCAAGGAGTAATTAGCAAAACTCATTCTCCATTTAATAGTCCCATATGGCCTGTGAAAAAATCTGATGGAGGGTGGAGGTTAACAGTAGACTATCGTGGCCTGAACGAAGTGACACCACCACTGAGTGCTGCTGTACCAGACATGTTAGAGCTCCAGTATGAACTGGAGTCAAAAGCAGCCAAGTGGTATGCTACGATTGACATCGCTAATGCATTCTTCTCAATTCCATTGGCAGCAGAGTGCAGGCCAAAATTTGCCTTCACATGGAGAGGTGTCCAATATACCTGGAATCGATTGCCCCAGGGGTGGAAACATAGTCCTACTATTTGCCATGGTCTAATCCAAACTGTGCTGGAAACGGGTGATGCCCCTGAACATTTACAGTACATTGATGACATAATTGTATGGGGCAACAAGGCAGAAGAAGTGTTTGAGAAAGGGAAAAGAATAATACAGATTCTCCTGAAAGCTGGTTTTGCTATAAAAAGAAACAAAGTAAAGGGACCTGCACAAGAGATACAGTTTTTGGGCATAAAATGGCAAGATGGGCGTCGGCATGTGCCTATGGATGTTGTGAATAAAATAGCTACTATGTCTCAACCGACTAATAAGAAAGAAACACAAGCTTTCCTGGGCCTTGTGGGATTCTGGAGGATGCATATCCCAGGTTATAGTCAGCTTGTGAGCCCTCTCTTTAGAGTAACCAGAAAAAAGAACTGTTTTGAGTGGGGCCTTGAGCAACAACAAGCTTTTCAACAAATTAAACAGGAAATAGCTCGTGCAGTCGCCCTTGGGCCCATCCGTACAGGAGCAGATGTGCAGAATATCCTCTACACTGCCGCTGGAGAGCATGGTCTCACCTGGAGCCTCTGGCAGAAAACATCTGGAGAAACCCGAGGTCGACCATTAGGGTTTTGGAGCCGAGGATATCGAGGATCGGAAGCCCACTACACCCCAACTGAAAAAGAAATACTAGCAGCATATGAGGGACTTCGAGCTGCTTCAGAAGTCATTGGCACAGAAGCTAATCTCCTCTTGGCACCACGTCTGCCTGTGTTACACTGGATGTTCAAAGGGAAAACCCCTTCTATACATCATGCAACCAGCGCTACATGGAGTAAGTGGATGGCGTTGATTACACAACGATCTCGGCTGGGGAAATCTAATCGCCCAGGAATCCTGGAAGAAATCATGGACTGGCCAGAAGGCAGAGATTTTGGAGCATTGCCTGAGGAAGTAGCTCGTGCCCAAGAGGCACCACCATATAATGAACTGTCAGAAGATGAGAGGCATTATGCTTTGTTTACTGATGGATCCTGCCGCGTGGTAGGAAATCATCGTAAGTGGAAAGCTGCTGTGTGGAGTCCCACACGACGAGTTGTTGAGGCCACTGAAGGAGAAGGTGAGTCAAGTCAGTTTGCTGAAGTGAAGGCTATCCAACTAGCTCTAAAGATTGCAGAACGAGAGAAGTGGCCAGTACTCTATCTTTACACTGACTCCTGGATGGTGGCTAATGCTCTATGGGGATGGCTACAGCAATGGAAGAAGACCAACTGGCAGCGCAAGGGTAAACCCATCTGGGCTGCTGCATTATGGCAAGACATTGCTGCTCGGGTGGAAAATATGACTCTGAAGGTACGTCATGTAGATGCTCATGTGCCAAAAAGCCGTGCCAATGAAGAACAATGGAATAACCAACAGGTAGATAAAGCTGCTAAAATTGAACTAGCTCAGGTAGATCTAGACTGGGAGCGTAAAGGTGAGCTATTTATAGCTCGATGGGCCCATGAAACATCAGGACATCTGGGAAGAGATGCAACATATAGATGGGCTCGTGATCGAGGGGTGGACTTGACCATGGAAGCCATCACACAGGTCACCCATGAATGTGAAACATGTGCCGCAATCAAGCGAGCCACACGAATCAAGTC
The DNA here is from genome assembly GCF_028858725.1 of Colius striatus. NCBI lineage: Eukaryota > Metazoa > Chordata > Aves > Coliiformes > Coliidae > Colius > Colius striatus. The sequence continues at coordinate 33,068,836 of NC_084789.1, forward strand.
TCCCTGGAACAGAGGCCGATGGCTGGGTTTTCAGTATGGTGAGGCCTGGCAAATTGACTATGTTGGACCACTACCACGAACACATCAAGGCAAGCGGTATATACTCACCATGGTGGAAGCAACTACTGGTTGGTTGGAAACATACTCTGTAAACCACGCCACTGCCCGAAATACTGTCTTGGGTCTTGAAAGGCAAGTTTTGTGGCGACACGGCACTCCAGAAAGAATTGAATCAGATAATGGAACTCATTTTCGAAATAATCTCATAAACTCCTGGGCAAAGAAACATGGCATTGAGTGGATATACCACATCCCCTATCACCCTCAAGCCTCTGGAAAGATTGAGAGATATAATGGGTTACTAAAGACCATGTTGAGAGCACTGGGCAATGGGGCATGGAAGCAGTGGGATAAAAATTTAGCAGAAGCCACTTGGCTGGTCAATAGCAGAGGTTCAACTAACCGTCCTGGTCCTGCCCAAACAAAACCACTACATACTGTGGGAGGAGATAAGGTCCCCGTAGTGCATCCAGGGAAATGGCTGGGGAAGGCAGTATGGGTTGCACCTCCCATGGGAAAAGGCAAACCCATTCGTGGGATTGTCTTTGCTCAAGGGCCTGGCTGTACTTGGTGGGTGATGAGAAAGGATGGGGAAACTCGATGTGTACCTCAAGGAGACTTAACCTTGGGGGAAAAATAACCTGTTATGTGAGTTATCTGTTGTAGATGAACTTTGCAAGAAAAACCGGACAAGTGGACAAACCAAGCCGGTGCTGGTGCCCAACACTGAACATACTGTTTCCCCTGGCCTGGATATTCATCTTGATGGATGAGACAGAAGTTATGGCCTGCTCCAGTGAACATCTACAGAGGATGAAAGATATAAGAATGTTGTTTGTTTGTTTGATGCAAGATGCAAGAGGGAATACAAGAATGATGTTTGTCTGTTGAAGAGTGGGGGTACTGGTTAATGAGAGTATATAAGAATGTATATGGATTGTTAAGATGGTTTGTCTGAGCATGACATAAATGGTATGGAATAAGGGGTGGAGACTGTAGTGGGTCTGGGACGGTAGTGATTTTCCACAGCAGGTCCTGCAGTGCTGTGCTTACTGTTGATATCAATATTATGACTACCGCTTGCACAACATCGGGGCTGTCCCTCCAGCATTCCTTCCCCCACCTTCACCAATAGCTGTGAGTGGGCATGATCTTGGGAGGGACTATGGCCAGGACAGCTGACCCAGGCTGACCAAGGAGATATTCCATACCATATGACGTCAGCTCAGTAATATAAACTGGGGGAAAGGAGCAGGAAGGGGAGGCGAGATTCATTTCTGGCCTTCCCAAAGCAACCGCTACGCGTACTGAAGCCCTGCTTCTCGGGAGGTGGCCGGACATCGCTGCTGATGGGAAGTAGAGAGTAACAGCTTATCTGCTTCTGCTTTGCTTCCCGCGCGCGCGGCTTTGCTGCTTATTTATTAAACTGCTTTTATCTCAACCCATGAGATTCCCATCTTATTTTCTCCCCTTCCCTGGCTTGCTTCTCGGGAGGTGGGGGATAAAGCGGTGTGGTGGGCACCTGGCGTCCAGCCAGGCTCAAACTACCACACGCAGGAACCCATATTGGACCTGTAGATGTAAGCACAGACATGTAACCCCTGCCTAAATACTGCACGTTAGCTGGGCCCTGCCATATACCTGTTCGTGGATCTCTGTAAGTTACCCACATTGCCGACGGTCTTTTGGATGTTTCCACCATTCCTTGATGTAGTCGAGCTGGAGGTTCTTTCTCCTCCCCAAAGATACATAAATGATTTATAGTAAACAATACCTTAGACAACCGTTCCTGTGGGTCCTGTATGTCAGACATTTTACTTAAATATGATTTTAACACTTGATGAGATCGTTCCACTATAGCCCATCCTGTCAGTGAGTGTGATACCCCTGTAATGTGTTTCACTCCCCAGGTTTGGAAAAACTGTCCCACCCAATGACTAACATATGCAGGGCCGTTATCAGTCTTAATGGTGCCTGGCACCCCCATAACAGCAAAACATGCAGTGACATGTCGGATTACATGCGTTACTCTTTCTCCTGCTTGAGCTGTTGCCCATATATACTTAATGTATCCACAGTTACATGAACATATTTAAGCCTTCCAAATTCAGAAATGTGAGTGACGTCCATCTGCCACAATTCTGATGGTCCCAGTCCCCTGGGGTTGACTCCCAGACCTAACCCTGGGCCGTAGTGGCTACACTGCGGGCAAGCCCTCAGTATTGCTCGAGCATCCTCTATTGAAAGGTCAAAACTTCTCTTTAGACCTCTGGCATTTTGATGAAAGGTGGCATGGGCCTCTCTTCCCTGATTGAATTTATTTACAGGCACTCCCAAAGCTACGAGCTTGTCCACTCTAGCATTTCCTGCTCCTAAACCAATGTTATACTTATGACTTCTGATATGTATTACACAATATGGAGATGTGCGCTGCCGGATAGCGGCCTGCATGGCTCTAAGTAGGTCAAAAAGGTGTCGATTGCGCACATCTTTAAATGAGAGCATCTTCTATTCGCTGGGCAATTCCTGTAACATAAAAAGAGTCAGTTACAATATTCAACGGTTTACACCACCACATTTCAAGGGCCCGAACAACCGCAAAAAGTTCTAAAGTCTGTAAAGAGTCCATTTCCGTGGCATGTTATAGCTGGTGTTTCCATTGTCCTGCCTCTTCCCAGACTATTACAGCCCGTTGAGATTTCTTTCCTGCGTCTGTATATGCTCTAACGGCATTTGACAAAGGTTTCTCACTTAGCTTAGGACGAATAATCCACTGTTGTTGTGTCATACACGCCAACACCTTAGATTTTAGGGACTGCATGTTTATTTTTTGGGCAGATAACAATAAACTAAGCTGTAGAGGCTCCGATGTTGCTATGATCCATTCCAGATCTCTTTTCGCTATAGGCACATATATCGTTCCTGGCTCTTGGCCGCTCACCTGTAAGATTCGAGTGCGTCCCTTTCTAATAAGCATTGCTAAGCCCACAGTTTTTTGTTCAATTGTCCATTTAGGCTGTAACGTGGTGAATAGCCATTCCAGGACGATTAGTCTCTCTTTTTGTTTTTTGCACTGTGTTAATGCACCAAGAAACCGTTCTTTGCCCTGCAAAATGGTCAAACCAATGGGGCAATCTGGATCACAACGATCGACTTGCTGAGTGGTAATAAAGTCAGAAATTTCAGCGATGGTTTGCAGTTGTTCTGCTGTCGTCTGTACTTTTGCCGATGGGTCTGTTCCCTTCAATAAGGGACGCAGCAGTTCTAGCATGTCATTGGTGATTCCTACAATAGGATGCAACCATTGCAAATCCCCCATTAATTTTTGTGCATCATTTACAATTTTTATCTTGGTATGAATATGAAGCTTTTGCGGCCTAATATGAGCCTCTGTAATACTCCAGCCCAAATACTTCCATGCTGGACGTCTTTGTACCTTTTCAGGAGCAAGAGTCAGTCCCTGTGCTTGTAATATGGTTTCTAGATCTCTCTCTTGATCTGCAGTAAATGCCTCCTCCTGAGCAATGAGGATATCATCCATATAATGATACACAAGTGCATGGGGCCACTTATGCCGAATAGGTCGCAGGGCATTATCTACATACAGCTGACAAGTTGTCGGACTATTTTTCATCCCTTGTGGCAGCACAGTCCACTCATATCTCTGTGCTGGACTCTCTCTATTCACTGCTGGTATCGTAAATGCAAACCGCTGATGATCATCTGGATGTAATGCAATCGAGAAAAAACAGTCCTTCAAATCTATTATTAAGATAGCCCAATTTTCAGGCAACATTGCCAGATTCAGCATGCCAGGTTGTAGGGCCCCCATGTCCTGCATCTGATCATTGATGGCTCGCAAATCATGCAACAAGCGAAATTTCCCTGATTTTTTAGGTATAACAAAATTAGGAGTATTCCAAGGGCTCGTAGATGGCTTAATATGACCCAATTGAAGTTGTTCCTGTACCGGGAGATTTGCCTGGTGTAGTCTTTCTCCTTTCAAGGGCCACTGCTCAATCCAGACGGGTGTGTTAGAATGCCACGTCAGCCGGATTGGGAAAGACCACAGTCCAGCAGTGCCCAAGGCTAAAAAGGTGTATGTTCTGTTGTTAGGACTGCTCGAATTTGGGTGAGATAATCTCGACCGATCAGAGCATCCACTCCTTGTGGTAATGGCATTACTGTGACAAATAGTCCTGCTGTTTGGTGGTCGAGGGTAATCAAAATTCTGTCAATACTACGCATAATCGGAGAGGGGCCGCCGACACCCTCTACCCCCCTAACAGATGGCTGTAACGGCCAGGATCGAGGCCATCTGTCTCGTGACACAACAGTAATGTCTGCGCCAGTGTCCAACAAAGCTCACAAGACAACTGAATCAGTCTGATAGCTAAAAGTTACCATAGTCATCGGGTGTCGATTCATTGGCAATGCTAACAGTGCAATCCCACCAGAGGACCCAAATCCTTGATTTCCTCTCCATGGTGCCTCTGCTGCAGCATCTGCTAAAAGGTGAGGCACAGGCACAAGCTGGGCAATACGGCTGCCTGCTGGAATGTGTACAGGAGGAAACAATGTATAAGCCACAATCTATATTACCCCAGTATAGTCTGCATCTATCACTCCGGGGACTATCAAGAGACCGTTAATAGCTGATGATGATCGTCCTAAAAGCAAAGCACCACAAGAGCTCCCGTTACATTGTAATGGTCCTGTCAGAGTAGATGATATCTTGACAGGTTCTCGTGTAATAAGAGTGGTATCTACTGCTGTAATCAGGTCGAATCCCAGGCTCCCCTTGGTTGCTGGGCTGCAGGCTGGAACGTTTGGTGAACATATTGTGCCAGAGCCGCTACTGTTGTCATTGCACGGCTGCCTGTCGCTCTCACTCGTCCGTTTCCCGACCGACACCCACCAGTTATATGAGAATTATTTTGACAGGTCTCACACCGTATTTTAGCTTTACAATTCCTTTTGTAGTGACCCTCTTTACCACAACAAAAACACTTAACCCGTTTTTCCTCCCCTTTACTTGCCCCACTATTGGATCTTAAGGGGGCTAATGCTGCTGCGAATGCACTTTCCTGAGCTGCGGCTAAATCTTTTCCCATATTCTCAATTTTTTCCCCCATGCAAGACAACACCTCTACCAACATAGCTTGATCCCCAGCAGGAACTCGTGACATTCGCTCCAGCATATCCTCTATCGAAGCCCCGATTGGCAAGGTAACCAGCACCCCTTTAGTTTGTATATTGCTATTTTCAAGGAGGCATTGTTTTAACAGCGGTCCTTTAAGGTAATCGGGGACCCCAGCTTTGTTTAGAGCCTCAGCCACTCTGTCTACAAACGGTCCAAAAGCAACGCTCCTCCCTTGTCGTATACTCATATAAGAAGGTACAGGAGCGGATTCACGTACATGATCTAAAGCAAGACGGGCAGTTCGCATACTTTCTCGATTGACCTCGGGTCCCATATATAGTTGCATTTCTACAGTGGCAAAAGGTTCTGTTCCCATTAATTGTGCTGAGATGACCCCAAAAAGAGGATCATTTTGTTGTCTGGGAATAGCCTGGCTGGCATCACATTGCTGTTGCCAATAAGCCTGCCATAATAATTGTTGAGACTGAGTACGTATTAATCTCATGATAGTTTTTATATCCTCCGGGAGTAATATCCCGGTGCTCCAAATATAGTTTAGCATTTGTTTGGCAGGTTCACTATGAATACCTCCTTCGTTAACTGTAGCTCGCAATTGGGTGAGCAATTTCCAATTTAAGGGGTGATAATCACCATTCACATTCCCCACTGCATCTCTCATATACAATGCTGGACATGTCAAAGTGACGGCGGCTTCATAATTCCCCTCTCCACTAGCCTGCTCAGCCACACATCGCCAGTCAACACCACAATAACGCACTTGAATAATCTTTTTGACCCCACTCTTCTCCTTTGAAGGAACACACGGAGCTGAAGATTCAGGCAATTCCTTTTTCTCAGCAGATTCTGTCTTTTCCCTTGCACCGTTTCCCACAGCTGTTAAGGGAGCGGATGAACTAGAGGGCAGATCGGGGGTGGTGCTTGGAGTACAACATGAATCAGGGACTGACTCAGACGTCGAGGCTGCCGAAACCGCAGCCGCAGTTGCTGTCCCACGAACTGCAACAGGTTCACCAGAAAAGGGAGGAGAGACATACCGATACCGAGCAGTCCAGCTGTCGGCTCGACTGCAGTCTCAGGCATATCAAGCCGCTGAGTCACAGCAGCAGCCAAATCCTTTTCCAACTTATACTTTTTCAAACAGTTAATTACTTCTCTCCACTGTTTCATCAGTTTCCGAGCAGTCTTATCTTCGTCTATAACCAAGTCCCAAAGACAAATCCCATATGCTCTCCACTCCTCCTCATCAAAATATTTCTCAGAGTCCTTAAAAAAGCCTTTACAATTACCATATACAAGTAGACCAGATAAATCGGTCACTTTTAAGTCCACCCCCCGCTTTTTCTAAAAGTGAGAGTCCTTTTCCATGTTGTCGGATCCTCGTCTCACTGCAACCTGTAGTCACTGCCCCGGGTACAGTAGCCTCCGCTTGGGATCCGGCAGACTTCCTCCTCCGACGACTGCCTCTGCCTCCGGATTTTCAAGTCTCAGCTCCCCGGAGGCAGGCTCTTTACCCGGTAACACCCAGTGATGGTCCCTGTTCGGGCGCCATATGCCTCGAAGTTTTCAGCTCTTGGCCTGAAAAATGAACCAGACTCGAAGACTGCAAACCAGGCTCGAAGCCTGAAACCAGACTCGAAGCCTGAAAAATGAACCAGACTCGAAGTCTGCAAACCAGACTCGAAGTCTGAAACCAGGCTCGAAGCCTGAAAATCCAGCTCCAACCCTACTTCATGCGGCGATCAACCCAGGGTCCGATTCTCAGCTGAGTGGGAAGAAATCAGTCCTACTCAATGTGAGTGACAGCAGAAATCTTCTCCTTTATTGAGAGCAGGCTCTAACTTTTATACATAGCAGCTTCAAAGCTAGCTCAGCAACAGCAGCTAATAGATTAAATTCTTATGTTCATCCTACTTGCGGTTTCTGCGATAAGCAAGCTCCCTCACATTTTCCCATCTTGTTTTTCTCCAAAGTTGTTTTCCACCTTGAGTTGTTAGCTCGTTAGCTGAAAACAGCCCAACCTTGAAGGAGCAGAATGCGGCCTGCTGTCTTCGCTGACTATGTGACAGCAACTACTTTAACCATGGCTCTGACTCTGGTCTTGATTGTGCATTAAATTCATACAAGTAGAGCTCAGATTGCCTTGTCCCATTAGGCCTAACATTATACCCTGGGATCCATGTCCATTCTCCCTTAACCATTCCTCCACAATTCCCATTGTTTTGTTTGTGCACAATCAAGACTGAGTGAGTCAGTCGTTGCACTGCCTTCATAATACAACTATATATTATTCTAAATATTACAAGCAAAAGTAAAATAACAAAAATCCATCTTAATCCTTCTTTGATTAACATAGTCAACCAAGGTGACAATCCCCTAAAAGTTGATTGAAGCCAATTATCAAAAGGGTTATAACCCACCGTAATATTCTTAGCGTGAGTCATTAAATATGCCAAATCTTAGTGAATAGATTCACTATGATCAGAAAGATTAAAACAACACATGCCTTCAAAGTCTTGGCATCCGTGCCGTTCCGCCAATAGCAAAAAAATCAATAGCTGCACGATCTTGCAAAAAAGCATGTCTAAGGCTTTTCTGGTTTGCCAACAATTTTTTCAATAACATCAGTAGTAACATTAGCTTACTGCTCCGACCAACAGACTAATTTTTCTAACTGCCGTAAGGCCTGGGCTCCCTTAACCATTTCTCCACACAACAGTGCTGGCTGATAGACTACATAGGGGCCTACATACTGCTGTAGGTGGGCTCTGCCTTCCTGCTTTTTTGTTGCTCCCATATGCAGTGCTATAACTTAACCGACAGCATATATTTTTTCAATAGGAGTGTAGCAGTCCAAGTGACTGGGATTGGAGATAGCTCCCACAGGAAAGCAGGTGCAAATGTGACACAGTGCTGGCTGATAGACTACATGGGGACCTATTTCCTACTATACGCTGGGTCTACTTTCCAGCTTTTTTGTGGCTCCCATACGCAGTGGTATAACTTAACAGCATATATTTTTTCAATTGGGACCTAAAGAGTACAAGTCAGTGTTATTGAAGATAGCTCCTAGAGGAAAGCAGCTGAAAATGTGACACAATTCTGGCTGATAGACTACATGGGGACCTACTTACTATTGTAGGGGAGGTCTAGCTTCCTGCTTTCTTGTAGATCCCATACGCAGTACTATAACTTAGAAAGTATGTATTTTTTCAATGGGAAATGAGCTGTCTTAGGGAGTGGGATTTGAGATAGCTCCCACAGGAAAGCAGATGGAAATGTCACAAAGTTCTGACTGATAGACTACCTATGGACCTACTTACTACTGTAGGTGGGGTTTGCCTTCCTGCTTTCTTGTAGCTCCCATACACAGTGGTGTACATTACCAGACAGAATATAATTTTTCAATGGAAGTTGAGCAGTCCAAGTGTCTGGGATTCGAGATAGCTCCCACAGGAAAGCAGGTGCAAATGTGACACTGCTGACTGATAGACTACATGTTTACCTACTTACTACTGTAGGTGGGGTCTGCCTTCCTGCTTTCTTGTAGATCCTATACACAGTACTATAACTTAACGGAAATCGTGTATTTTTTCAATGGGAGCTGAGCAGTCCAAGAGAGTGGGATTGGAGATAGCTCCCACAGGAAAGCCACTGAAAATGTAACACATTGCTGGCTGATAGACTACATGGGCACCTACTTACTAATGTACGTGGGGTATGCCTTCCTGCTTTCTTGTAGCTCCCATACGCAGTGGTATAACTTCCATTGACAGTCTTTATATTTTAAATAGCAGTTGAGCATTCAGAGTGAGTGGGATTGGAGATAGCTCCCATAGGAAAGCAGCTGCAAATGTGACACAGTGCTGGCTGATAGACTACATGAGGACCTACTTAGTACTGTAGATTGGGTTTGCCTTCCTACTTTCTTGTACCTCCTATACGCAGTGGTATAACTTCCTCCGATAGAATGTATTTTTAAATGGAGATGACGATTCTAAGAGCATGGGATTGGTGATAGCTCTCACAGGAAAGCAGGTGCAAAGGTGATACAGTGCTGGCTGATAGACTACATGGGGACCTACTTACTACTGTAGATGGGGTCTGCCTTCCTGCTTTCTTCTAGCTCCCATACACTTTGCTATAGATTAACTGCTAGTATATATTTTTTCAATGGGAGTGAGCAGTCCAAGGGACTGTTAGTGGAGACGGAATGCAGGTGCAAATGTTACACAGTGCTCGATTATAGATTACATGGAGACCTACTTACTACTGTAGCTGGGGTCTCCGTTACTGCTTTCTTGAAGCTCTGATAGACAGTGAGATAACTTAACCGACAGCATATATTTTTTCAATGGGAGTTGAGCAGTCCAAGTGAGTGGTATTGGAGATAGCTTTAACAGGAAAGCAGCTACAAATGTTACACAGTGCTGGCTGATAGACTACATGGGGGTCTACTTTGTAGTGTAGCTGGGATTTGCCTTCCAACTTTTTTGTAGCTCCCATACGCAGTGGTATAACTTAAGCGACAACATATATTTTTTCCATTGAGACCTGAGCGGTACAAGTGAGTTTTATTGAAGATAGCACCCAAAGGAAATGAGCTGAAAATGTAACACAGTTCTGGCTGATAGACTACATTGGGACCTACTTACTACTGTAGATTGGGTCTGCCTTCCTGCTGTCTTGTATATTCTATACGCAGTTCTATAACTTAACGGAAAACATGTATTTTTTCAATGCGAGCTGAGCAGTCCAAGTGAGTGGGATTGGAGATAGCTCCCACAGGAAAGCAGCTGCAAATGTGACACAGTGCTGGCGGATAGACTACATGGGGATCTACTTACTACTGTAGGTGGGGTCTGCCTTCCTGCTTTCTTGTAGCTCCCATATGCAGTGGTAGAACTTCTACCGACAGTCTGTATTTTTTCAATGGGAGTTGAGCAGTCCAAGTGAGTGGGAATGGAGATAGCTTTCACATAAAAGAAGCTGCAAATGTGACACAGTGCTGGCTGATAGCCTGCATGGGGGCCTACTTACTAATGTAGGTGGGGTCTGCCTTCCAGCTTCTTTGTAGCTCCCATATGCAGTGGTATAACTTAACCGAGAGCATATATTTTTTCAATTGGTACCTGAGCAGTACAAGTGAGTGTAATTAGAGATAGCTTTCATAAGAAAGCAGTTACAAATTTGACACAATGCTGGCTGATAGACTACATGGGGACCTACTTACTACTGTAGGTGGGATCTCCCTTCCTGATTTCTTGTATATTCCCTACGCAGTTCAATAACTTAACAGAAACCATGTATTTTTTCAATAAGAGCTGAGCAGTCCAAGTGAGTGGGATAGGAGATAGCTTTCAAAGGAAAACAGATGAAAATGTGACACAATGCTGGCTGATAGACTAGATGGGGACCTACTTACTAGTGTAGGTGGGGTCTGCCTTCCTGCTTTCTTGTTGCTTCCGTATCCAGTGATATAACTTCTACCGACAGTCTGTGGTTTTTTTTAAGTGGAAGTTTAGCAGTCTAAGTGAGTGGGATTTGATATAGCTCCCACAGGAAAGGAGGTGCAAATGTGACGCAGTGCTGACTGATACACTACATGGGGACCTCCTTACTACTGTAGGTGGGGTCTTCCTTCCTGCTTTATTGTAGCTCCCATACGTAATGGTATAACTTATACCGACAGTCTGTATTTTTTCAAAGGGAGTTGAGCAGTCCAAGTGAGTGTGATTGGAGATAGCATTCACAGGAAAGCAGCTGAAAATGTGACACAGTGATGGCTGATAGTCTACATGGGGGCCTACTTACCACTGTAGGTGGGGTCTCCCTTCCTGCTTTCTTTTAGCTCCCATAGGTGTGGGGAATTTTGTGGAGACTTAGCTAGAGGAAAGAGGACAGGATAGAATAAGCAGCCACAAGTATCTCGAGTATGTTGAAACAAGGGCAAGGTTTGCATCTAACTGGGAACCAATGATGAGCTTAGCTTTTGCAGTATGTATGAGCCTGATTATTGTATCTATAAAAGAGCTCTATCTTTGCAAATAAAGTTGAGACTTGTTGCACTACAGGGTGGGCTTGTCTCCTGTCGTCTTCAGTAAATGGTGACCCTGACGCGATACACAAAGGACTTGACTGGGAGCCACGGCGGAGCGACGAAGGGGTTCGGGTCTTATGCAGCAAGGACGGCAATAAGCATGAAAATTAGGAACACGCCGTGCCCTGGGTGACTGTATAGACGAGCCCAGCCGATACGTGCCGTCGGACCTTGAAGGGCTGCAACAGCGCGCTGACGATAATAGGTATGGAAATGCAAGCGGCATATGATTTATTTACTGGATTCTTGCAGAAGCAGCAGATAAAGAGTATAGATCTGGAAAGGGACCTAACAGAGTTTTTTGCTTATGGGTATGCTAAGGGAGTGTTTCAGAATCCACATACACTGCATGAATTGAGTGAATGGCGTAAATTTGGGGATTTGCTGTGGGAGGCTACCCTGGAGGACGATGAGATAGCTGAAATATTAGGGAAGCTTTGGAGGATAGTGCACAATGAGTTGTTGCAACAACAGGCAGAAAAGAAGGCTGCTGAGCATGCATCAGCAGCACAGAGTAAGAATAAAAACAATGAGCGTGACTGGTTCCAATCCACCCCGCTGGCTCCTACCGTCTCAAAAGGAATGCTCCCCCCACCACACATGTAGAAAGATCAGCGTCGGGAGAAGCGCCGGGAGAGGCACCGACAGTAGTGCCGAGAGTAGCGCTGGGAGAGGTGTCGGGAGCAGTGCCGAGAGAGGCGCTGAGAGCAGCGCCAGGAGCAGCACAGAGAGTAGTGCCGGGAGCGGCGCTGAGGCGGATGATGCCGAGAAAAGAGAAAAGTCAGCCACCCCACGATCCGCCAAAGTTGGCACCTGACGGAAATGGAGGCGGGACAAAGGGGAAAAGTCAGCCGCCTCGTTGGCCACCGAAGATAAGTGATCTACGTGGAGGAGTGGCAGAAATGAGAGCTAGAAGACGGAGTCTGGTGAGGAGACGGGGGGTGGTGCGGTAACAGAGTGTTAAGCAAAACGTTCTTCTCTGCACAAGAGTTTTTACAAAGTCAGAGAGGCGAAGGGGCTTCGGAGCAGAGCCCCCGCGGGAGAGCTGCTTCCCATTCGAGCCCAGCCAGCTGAGTTACCCCTGGGACGACTTGCAGGGGACTGGCAAGTGGGCGGAGTCGGGCGGGGGTGCAGGGCAGGATGATCAGAGGAGAGTGGGGGAGCGCGACCCCATGTTAGACTGGGCACCATCGGGCACGCGAGGGAAGAAAAAGAAAACATGGGAGGGATTAATACCGACTGCGCCACCGGGGATGGCACGGAGTGAGCCAGATCCCCCCCGCCCCCGGCTCTACCATCCGCAGCCGCCGCCGCGCAGCCGCTTCCCGCGCCCGGTCAGTGTCTCCGGAGTGCCCCCCACACACATACCGCGCGCCGACACTGCCAGTCCCAGCCGTCACGTACCGCTGGCCTCATCCTTTCCATCCTCAGTCTCTTGCCTCAAAGAGTGTAAAAACTGTTGGTCGTGATGTTATGCATTTTGCTTAAAATGTGATGATGAATAGTGGTTTTCTTACAGTGGAAACTTTCTAAGGTGGTTTAGGTGTCAGGAACGGAACTTGGAAGAACAGAACATTTTGACATTGAGAAGCTAAAAGGTGATTTATGTTTTAGACTCATTGGTGAAGGATTTTTTTTTTTTTGATTGGGAGTAAAAAAAAAAAAAACAACGGATTTTGTCATACTATTGATGCTTCAAATGTTTGGGGTAAATGGTTTTAGGCAATTTCAACAACCCAAGCAAAACATGTGGCTTACACTGTCCAAAGCAATCAATCAGTCTACCATATGTTTATCAATTGCCACTCCAGATCATCCTTTTTCTACCTGTTTGACGGGAGTTCCATCAGATGTGGCACAATGGCCTGTACCAAATGCATTAAAACCAAATCCCTTAGTTAAGGGTAATGGCAAAGTTGACAGCTGGGATTTGATCATTTCATGGTTGCCAATAATGACAACAGAGCCACAGGAGTTAGAATTATTGGGATCTATAAAGATGGATTTTTGTGTTATGTTTAATTTTACCAGCAATACCAAAACATTTGGGACAGAATGTGGATCCCATCCTGGACGTGTATAAGAACACAACGTCTTGGTGCAATTATACTTCACCAAAAAGATCCAGGTCTAGTCTTGTGCCGGTAGTTACCAAAGGGAATTTTTCTGATCTGCGGGGACCAGACATGGCCTGGAATACCCTCGAGATTACAAAGGGGACCATGCAGTTTGAGACAACTGACCATCTTGATGCCTAATCACACAATGATTTAGAAACATCAGGAGTATCTGCTTTATTAACTGAGCTATGCAAATTATGATACTGGCCTAGCAAACAAAGTAACCAAACCTCAATGACATTAGAAGACTTGATTAGTAATGTAAGTAGTATTAGCCATACAACTTTGCAACATAGACCTACTAGAGATTTTACTTTTAGCACAAGTATAATAACTTTGTTTGTCAGCTGTGTTTTTTTTCAGTGGATAAGAAGCAGCTTACCAGGCATGAGTTTCTAAACTAATGTGCAGATTGTCCTTGAGCTGCTCTCGACTGTGAGAAACGAAGAAGCAAAAATACCTACGAGATAACCACTTGGACCAAGGAGGAGGCTGGGGCAGCGTGTGAAACTGCAAGGCTTGTCACAGAAAACTACAGCTGGCTTTTGGAGAAAGGACCAATTAGAATTAATTTAAACACGCTAGCTTTGCTGCTGATTATGGAGTTCTGATTCTTGTTAGTACAATTTGAGTTATTAAAATCAGTGGAGCAGGCTGCCTGGAGGGGTCATGGACATACCAGCTATCTCCATGCATTGAGCCACGGTATCCCTCACACTAGCCAGGGACAGGCAGTCTTTAAATGCGTTCACACTACTTTAAAAGTACAGCTCAACCATCTTAGGGAGGGGGAAAGCATGGGGCGTAGAAGATATAACGGTCTACTGAGTCTCTCTTGCAGATTGACGTGTTTCTCGGAGTGCTCCCTGTGATGCAGATCAAGATGGAGTCACTCAACTATTGGCAGGATTGAATAGTGAAGTGGAACACGACCAGCACCTGATCATATGCCCGTGCCACAGGACACTGGAGTCATCTAGCATAGAGAGGGGTAGATGTGGTAGGCGTCCGGAAGATCTCAGGTTGTAATGTGAGAGGTGGAAGGTACAGAAGAGGTGGGCACGGGATGGAGTGAGAGGAGGTGCTGGTGGTAGCAGATATAAGCACATGGTATAAACAAGGGGCCGGCCTATACAAGTAGAAGCATAGAACAGTTTATGAGGCAATGGGGAGTTAAACATATAGCAGGGATTCCCCATTCCCCCACAGGACAGGCCATAATAGAAAGAGCTAATGGGACTCTCAAAAGATATCTTAGTGAATATGGGGATGTTCAAGACCCACATATGAAATTGTTAAAGGCCTTATTTGTTATGAACCACCTGTGTGTGTTTGGGGAACAGAAGCTACCACCTGTAATAATACATCATAATCCAAAGGCACAAAAGAACAGAAAGAAGGAAATATGGGTTAAATATTGTGACCCTAAACCAGGGATATGGCAGCCTCCAGCCAAAGTATTATACTGGGGATGTGGGTGTTTGTGTGTTGATTCTCCCAAAGGATCCGTTTGGGTGCCAGCCTGTCATGGTTTAGGCCCATCAGGGAACAAAGACCAGGATTAGCCTCAAGTACAGAAGAGGTTGAGAATTGCTCAAGGGCAGGGAGAGCTTAATTGCCCCTTAAGTTTCAGGACAAAACAGACCAGGCTACTGGGTTTAGGGAAGAAAACAGAAAAATTATTTAATGCAACATCAACTAAAATATACCCCCAAAAACCCAAAACATGACCAAAATGAAACAACACAGAGTAATACATCAATGAAGAGTCCAACCAGTCTTTTTAAGAACACCTTCTTGCCACACCTCCCCTCTTTCCAGGCTCAGAGCCCTGATCCCGGTGTTTTTACCCTGTCCCCCCCTGAATGGTTGGGTGGGGCAGGCAATGGGGGGTTCAGTTAGTCTGTTCCCGATAGCTTCTGCCGTTTGTCCCTCCTCAGGACGGGTGAACTCCACACCAGTCCTCCCTGCAAGTCCGTGGGGTAACTAACACACACGGCAGACCTGTACGGGTTGCTCCGACGCGCACTTATTCCAAAAGCTGCAGCTCCTCTTTGCCTCTTGTGTGGGGCTGCTCTGCGACGTGCAGGCTCTCCAACACGGCCTGGGCCATGACCATCTCTCCACACAGTCCCTCGCCCGTCCGGGCTCACTCACATTGAGCTGCTGGTAACTCTCGGTCCTGCCATGGATCTCCATAGGTTGCAGGGGCACAGCTTGCATTCTCGCCACGGCTTACAGAGGAGTCTCTGGTCTATTGCTTCTCCTTCCTGCCGCACTCTCTGGCTGAAGGATCCACGTGGTTGCCTCCATCTTGTATCACTCTTACACCTCTCCCCTCGCATTTCGAATTCCCGTCCCCTAAATAGTGATCACAGAGGAACCAGATTGGCCCAGCCGGGCCGGAGGTGGGTGTGAACACAGGAGCCGGGGGAGAGTACGCAAACTCTTTACCAGGTCTTCACTGAAACCCGGTTCCCCTGTTACTAAGCCAAAAGCTACTCCTTGCTAAACCAGAACACAGCCAGGTGGACAAGAGCTGTCCTTGAAGCTGCGGAGATCAGACCATCTGACAAAAAAGGACAAGAAGAAATTGAAGAATAAATACACCCTCGTCTTGCGGTCATTGGAGGACTGGCTAACAATCAAAAGACTGAAGGTTATATAACAAAAAGACAGTGAATTTAATGAATAATAATGAGGTGTTTTGTTATAACCATAGCTTTTAGAATAACTATAATTGCTAACAGCATGTTGCATTTTAATCAGCCTAGAGATAATATTTGGATAACCTTTGCTAATCCAACTGGTCAATCATCTCTTTGTCTTAGTTTGGGAGGGGTTACTAATCCTTTTAAAAGGTGTTTGATAGGATTGCCCGTATGGAATCCGGAGGAATTTTGTGGACTAGTAGACAATAACACCTTGTGATATAGGAGGGGACTGAACACAATTAGCGATGATCACGATCATTCAGATGGGAAATGTCAATGTGAGATAATTAAGTCCCTTAATATCACATTAGCCTCACCCCCTGAGGAAACAGACATGTTTGGAAGTCCCAATGCAAGCTTTGGCACTAATGTAACTGGGGGAAAATTGGATAAGTTTTATGTCATGGGATATCCATGACTTTAACAGAAACTGAAAATATTGGGCCACCTTAGACTCTTCTTTGAAGTCAGAAACGGTATTTAAGAAATTTTATTCCAGCTGTAATGTCTCTAGTATTACATCACCGAAGAAATTGCCCACGGGTATATTTTTAATCTGTGGAGAAAGGGCCTGGAACGGAATACCAGTAAATCCCCCGGGTGGACCCTGTTATTTGGGGAAACTCTCTTTATTCCACCCTAACTTAACCACGCTAATGCAGCTTGCTGACCATAATAACAGCTCCCGCAAAAAACGTAGTTCTTATGAGTTTGATTGTACTGATATTGGTCCCCCACGATTTTGGAGTGAACTGAAACAAGTCATAGTTGCCACCCTTTTGCCAGGAGGAGCAGCCAATAAGGCCATGAACTTGGCTAAACAGTTAGGATGTTGGACTAAAGACGAGTTAAATAAAACTTCAAAAATGATTGATATGTTAACAGCTGACGTTCAAAGTGTAAATCATGCGGTGTTACAAAATAGAGCTGCCATAGACTTTTTATTATTAGCCCACGGACATGGATGTGAAGAATATGAGGGCATGTGTTGTATGTACCTGTCAGACCATTCCACCTCGATACATGCCAAACTGAAAGAACTTCAACAAGCATTACATCAGTTGAAACAAGAAGAGGGATTAGGACTTGAAGGATGGCTTAAGGGATGGGGAATAAGCCCTATGTTGTGAAATGTTATAATGTATGGAATTGGCTTTATGGGTATTGTTTTATTTGTATTGTTAGTGTTTCCTTGTTTTATAAATTGTATTCAACAGACAACAGAAAGAACATTTGAGAGGAGGTGGCAGGCTAATATCATTTTCCAACGAGAAAACGGGGGAAATGTGGGGAATTTTTTGCAGACTTGGCTAGAGGAAAGAGGACATGATAGAATACATCTGGTTAGGCAGTAAGCATTAAGCGATAAGATATTGGACCCTTGCTCAAGGATGTGAGAGCAGAAGAGTTGTATGATAACTGGATGAGAAAGCAGGAGCTTAGTTTGGGTTAAGCAGCCACAAATATCTAGAGTTGAAACAAGGACAAGATTTGCATCTAACTGGGAACCAACGATGAGCTTAGCTTTTGCAATATGTATGAGCCTGATAATTGTATCTATAAAAGAGCTGTATCTTTGCAAATAAAGTTGAGACTTGTTCTACTACAGGGTGGGCTTCTCTCCTGTCGTCTTCAGCACATAGGCAGAGGTATGACTTCTACCGCCAGCATGTATTTTTTCAATGGGAGCTGAGCAGTCCAAGTGAGTGGGATTGGACATAGCTCCCAAAGGAAAGCAGGTGCAAATGTGACACAGTGCTGGCTGATAGACTACATGGAGATCTACTTAACACTGTAGTTGGGGTCTGCCTACTTGCTTTCTTGTAGCTCCCATACGCAGTGGTATAACTTAACTGACAGCATATATGTTTTCAATTGGTGTTGAGCAGTCCAAGGGAGTGAGATGGTAAATAGCTCCCACAGGAAAGCAGCTTCAAAGGTGACACAGTGCTAGCTGAGAATACATGGGGACCTACTTACAACTGTAGGTGGGGTCTGCCTTCCTGCTTTCTTGTACCTCCCATATGCAGTGGTATAGCTTAAGCGATAACATATATTTTTTCAATGGGACCTGAGCAGTACAAGTGCGTGTTATTGGAGATAGCTTCCACAGGAAAGCAGCTGAAAATGGGACACAGTGCTGGATGATAGACTACATGGGGATCTACTTAGTACTGTAGATCGTGTCTACATTCCTGCTTTCTTGTAGCTGCCATACTCAGTGGTATAACTTCTACCGACAGTCTGTATTTTTTCATTGGATGTTGAGCAGTCCAAGTGAGTGGTATTGCAGATAGCTCCCACAGAAAAGAAGCTGAAAATGTGACACAGTACTGACTGATAGACTACATGAGCACCTACTTACTACTATAGGTTGTGTCTGCCTTCCTTCTTTCTTGTTGCTCCCATACGCAGTGGTATGACTTCTACCAACAGAATATGTTTTTAAAGGGAGCTGACAAAACCAAGAGCGTGGGATTGGAGATAGCTCCCACAGGAAAGCAGCTTCAAAGGTGACACAAGGCTAGCTGAGAGACTACATGGGGGCCTACTTACTTCTTTCGGTAGTTTGAGTCTGACTGGATGCCAGGTGCCCACCATACCGCTCTATCTTCCACCTCCTCAGGAAGACAGGTAAGGGGACAAAATAAGATGGGAGTCTCATGGGTTGGGATAAAAGTTATTTAATAAAGAAGCAGCGAAGCCGGGCGCGCGGGAAGCAATGCAAAAGCAGATAAAGCTGTTAGCTGTTAGTCCCACTACAGTCTCCACTCCTTATTCCATACCATTTCTGTCATGCTCAGACAAACCATTTTAACAACCCATACACATTCTTATATACTCTCATTAACCAGTACCCTCACTCTTCAACAGACAAACATCATTCTAGTATTCCCTCTTGCATCTTGCATCAAAAAAACAAGCAACATTCTTATATCTTTCATCCTCTGTAGATGTTCACTGGAGCAGGCCAGAACTTCTGTGTAATCCATCAAGATGGATATCCAGGCCAGGGGAAACAGTATGTTCAGTGTTGGGCACCAGCACCGGCTTGGTTTGTCCACTTGTCCAGTTTTTCTTGCAAAGTTCATCTACAACAGATAACTCACATAACAGGTTATTTGTCCCCCAAGGTTAAGTCTCCTTGAGGTACACATCGAGTTTCCCCATCCTTTCTCATCACCCACCAAGTACACCCAGGCCCTTGAGCAAAGACAATCCCACGAATGGGTTTGCCCTTTCCCATGGGAGGCGCAACCCATACTGCCTTTCCCAGCCATTTCCCTGGGTGCACTACAGGGACCTTATCTCACCCCACAGTATGTAGTGGTTTTCTTTGGGCAGGACCAGGACTGTTAGTTGAACCTCTGCTGTTAACCAGCCAAGAGGCTGTAGTGGGTCTGGGAAGGTAGTGATTTTCCACAGCAGCTCCTGCAGTGCTGTGCTTACTGTTGATATCAATATTATGACTACCGCTTGCAAAACATCAGGGCTGTCCCTCCAGCATTCCTTCCCCCACCTTCACCAATAGCTGTGAGTGGGCATGATCTTGGGAGAGACTATGGCCAGGACAGCTGACCCAGGCTGACCAAGGAGATATTCCATACCATATGACGTCAGCTCAGTAATATAAACTGGGGGAGAGGAGCAGGAAGGGGAGGCGAGATTCATTTCTGGCATTCCCAAAGCAACCGCTACGCGTACTGAAGCCCTGCTTCTCGGGAGGTGGCTGGACATCGCTGCTGATGGGACGTGAGTAACAGTTTTATCTGCTTTTGCTTTGCTTCCCGCGCGTGCGGCTTTGCTGCTTATTTATTAAACTGCTTTTATCTCAACCCACGAGACTCCCATCTTATTTTCTTCCCTTCCCTGGCTTGCTGAGGAGGTGGGGGATAAAGCGGTGTGGTGGGCACCTGGCATCCAGCCAGGCTCAAACTACCACAGCGGCTTCTGCTAAATTTTTATCCCACTGCTTCCATGCCCCATTGCCTAGAGCTCTCAACATGGTCTTTAGCAATCCGTTATATCTCTCAATCTTTCCAGAGGCTTGTGGATGATAGGGGATGTGGTATATCCACTCAATGCCATGTTTCTTTGCCCAGGAGTTTATGAAATTATTTCGAAAATGAGTTCCATTATCTGACTCAATTCTTTCTGGAGTGCCGTGTCGCCACAAAACTTGCCTTTCAAGACCCAAGACAGTATTTCGACCTGTGGCATGGTTTACAGGGTATGTTTCCAACCAACTGATAGTTGCTTCCACCATGGTGAGTATAGAACGCTTGCCTTGATGTGTTCGTGGTAGCAGTCCAACATAGTCAACTTGCCAGGCCTCACCCTATTGAAAACCCAGCCATCGGCCTCCGTTCCAGGGAGACTTGATTCGTGTAGCTCGCTTGATTGCAGCACACATTTCACATCCGTGGGTGACCTGTGTAATGGCTTCCATGGTCAAGTCCACCCCTTGATCACGAGCCCATCTATATGTTGCATCTCTTCCCAGATGTCCTGATGTTTCATGGGCCCATCGAGCTATAAATAGCTCACCTTTACGCTCCCAGTCTAGTGTCAAGGAGTGGTTAAGGGAGAATGGACACGGATCCCAGGGTATAATGTTAGGCCTGATGGGGCAAGGCAATCTGAGTTCTAGTTATATGAATTTAATGCACAATCAAGACCAGAGTCAGAGCCATGGTTAAAGTAGTTGCTGTCACATAGTCAGCGAAGACAGCAGGCCGCTTTTTCCTCCTTCAAGGTCGGGCTGTTTTCAGCTAACGAGCTAACAGCTCAAGGTGGAAAACAACTTCGGAGAAAAACAAGATGGGAAAATGTGAGGGAGCTTGCTTATCGCAGAAACCGCAAGTAGGATGAACATAAGAATTTAATCTATTAGCTGCTGTTGCTGAGCTAGCTTTGAAGCTGCTGTGTATATAAGTTAGAGCCTGCTCTCAAGAAAGAAGAAGATTTCTGCTGTCACTCACATTGAGTAGGACTGATTTCTTCCCACACAGCTGAGAATCGGACCCTGGGTTGATCGTCGCATGAAGTAGGCTTCGAGCCTGGGTGTTTCAGGCTTTGAGCCTGGATGTTTCAGACTTAGAGTCTGGTTTCAGACTTAGAGTCTGGTTTCAGGCTTCAGGCCTGGGTTTCAGGCTTCAAGCCTGGGTTTCTCAGACTTAGAGCTGAAAACTTCACGGCAGTCTAGGTCTACCTGAGCTGCTTCAATTTTGACAGCTTTATCTACCTGTTGGTTGTTCCACTGTTCTTCATTGGCACGGCTTTTTGGCACGTGAGCATCTACATGACGAACCTTCAGAGTAATTTTTTCCACCCAAGCAGCAATGTCTTGCCATAATGCAGTAGCCCAGATGGGTTTACCCTTGCGCTGCCAGTTGGTCTTCTTCCATTGCTGTAGCCATCCCCATAGAGCATTAGCCACCATCCGGGAGTCAGTATAAAGATAGAGTACTGGCCACTTCTCTCGTTCTGCAATCTTTAGAGCTAGTTGGATGGCTTTCACTTCAGCAAACTGACTCGACTCACCTTCTCCTTCAGTGGCCTCAACAACTCGTCGTGTGGGACTCCACACAGCAGCTTTCCACTTACGATGATTTCCTACCACGCGGCAGAATCCATCACTAAACAAAGCATAATGCCTCTCATCTTCTGATAGTTCATTATATGGTGGTGCCTCTTGGGCACGAGCTACTTCCTCAGGCAATGCTCAAAAATCTCTGCCTTCTGGCCAGTCCATGATTTCTTCCAGGATTCCTGGGCGATTAGATTTCCCCAGCCGAGATCGTTGTGTAATCAACGCCATCCACTTACTCCATGTAGCGCTAATTGCATGATGTATAGAAGGGGTTTTCTCTTTGAACATCCAGTGTAACACAGGCAGACGTGGTGCCAAGAGGAGATGAGCTTCTGTGCCAATGACTTCTGAAGCAGCTTGAAGTCCCTCATATGCTGCTAGTATTTCTTTCTCAGTTGGGGTGTAGTGGGCTTCCAGTCCTCGATATCCTCGGCTCCAAAACCCTAATGGTCGACCTCGGGTTTCTCCAGATGTTTTCTGCCAGAGGCTCCAGGTGAGACCATGCTCTCCAGCAGCAGTGTAGAGGATATTCTGCACATCTGATCCTGTATGGATGGGCCAATGGCGACTGTACGAGCTATTTCCTGTTTAATTTGTTGAAAAGCTTGTTGTTGCTCAAGGCCCCACTCAAAACAGTTCTTCTTTCTGGTTACTCTAAAGAGAGGGCTCACAAGCTGACTATAACCTGGGATATGCATCCTCCAGAATCCCACAAGGCCCAGGAAAGCTTGTGTTTCTTTCTTATTAGTTGGTTGAGACATAGTCGCTATTTTGTTCACAACATCCATAGGCACATGCCGACGCCCATCTTGCTATTTTATGCCCAAAAACTGTATCTCTTGTGCAGGTCCCTTTACTTTGTTTCTTTTTACAGCAAAACCAGCTTTTAGGAGAATCTGTATTATTCTTTTCCCTTTCTCAAACACTTCTTCTGCCTTGTTGCCCCATACAATTATGTCATCAATGTACTGTAAATGTTCAGGGGCATCACCCATTTCCAGTACAGTTTGGATTAGACCATGACAAACAGTAGGACTATGTTTCCACCCCTGGGGCAATCGATTCCAGGTATATTGGACACCTCTCCACGTGAAGGCAAATTTTGGCCTGCACTCTGCTGCCAATGGAATTGAGAAAAATGCATTAGCGATGTCAATCGTCACATACCACTTGGCTGCTTTTGACTCCAGTTCATACTGGAGCTCTAACATGTCTGGTACAGCAGCACTCAGTGGTGGTGTCACTTCATTCAGGCCACGATAGTCTACTGTTAACCTCCACCCTCCATCAGAGTTCTTCACAGGGCATATGGGACTATTAAATGGGGAATGAGTTTTGCTAATTACTCCTTGAGCCTCCAGTTGATGAATCAACTCACGGATGGGAGTCAGGGAATCTTGGTTCATGCGATATTGCCTCCGGTGCACCGTCCTGGTAGCAATTGGTACCTGTTGCTCTTGAACTTGCAGCAATCCCACAACAAAAGGGTCTTCTGAGAGGCCAGGTAAATTAGAGAGTTGTTTGATTTTCTCTGTATCTACAGTGGCTATACCAAAAGCCCATCGATACCCCTTGGGGTCTTTGAAGTACCCTCTCCTGAGGTAATCTATGCCGAGAATACAAGGGGCCCCTGACCAGTCACAATGGGGTGTTTTTTCCATTTGTCCCCTGTTAAGCTCACTTCAGCCTCTAATACAGATAATTCTTCACATCCCCCTGTCACTCGAGATCCAGACAGAATCTGTGCCTCTATACCTTGATGGCATCAATGTACACTGTGCCCCTGTGTCTACTAAGGCTTTATACCTTTGTGGGTTTGATGTGCCAGGCCATCGAACCCACACAGTCCAGTAGATTCGGTCATCCCTTTCCTCCTCCTGGCTGGAGGCAGGGACCCTCTATTTCTGTTCTTCATCAGAATATTCGCTATCTGATCCTTGCAATTGTAGACCTGAAGTCTCCTCATTGGCATCGAAGGAAGTAGTTGCAGTTCTTCTATGTCTTGGAGATTGTTGATTGTCCTCTTTTGTTCTGGCAGCTACTATGCTGACAGCCCACTTGGGTGGTCCTTTTCTAACAGCTGTCTTCCCCCTTAGTTCACGTACACGCGCTTCCAGCTTAAAAGTGGGTTCACCATCCCACTTCCTCATATCCTCTCCTTGGCCACGCAAAAAGAGCAAGAGTTCATTTCGCGGTGTACTCCGGCGTCTGGGACTTCCTTTTCCCCTGGTCGGGACAGTGGATGACCAAATTCTTGAGACAGTTCTGACAGTCAGACCATCATCCCACACTGATGAGGAGGTGCAGAGGCTCTCTTCATAGTTCTGTAACCAAGAAGATACCCTCTCCACTGTTGGTATATCCATGTCTGGATGATACACCATTGCCAGGATATTAGAATATGTAGCTGGGGCACTCTGAATCACTTTTCTCAACATGGCCCGTGTACACTGGACATCGTCTGGATCTGTGGAGGCCTCGGCATTATCTAGATCACCATAGATGACTTCCAACACAGCTAATTCCCTTAGATATTGGATCCCTTCATCAGCTCTAGTCCACTTTCCTCAGGCATTTACAAGGTCTTCCTTGAATGGGTATCTTGCCCTTACACTTGAGAGGAGCCGTTTCCAGAGACTACAAAATTGAGGTCTTCTTTCCAATGCCTCTATCAATTCCCCGGTCCCTAGCAAGAGATCCTAGCTATTGGGCTTCTCTGCCTTCCAATTGCTGACTGTCAGCCCCGTTATCCCAACATCGGAGCAGCCAGGCACCAATCCGCTCACCTGACTGGCGACTGTAATCTTTTTGCATATCTCTAAGTTCTGTTGAGGTGAGGGACCGAGTAGTTTCCATTTCCTTTTCGATTTCTTTCACTCCTTCTCCTGATCTCCTTACCGAAGGACCAGTTTCTTCTTCTAGCCTTTCCTCTTCCTCCTCTTCTGCCCTTACTAATCGATGACATGGACTTGACCTCCTTATCCACTGCTTCTTTTTCACTACTGGGGCAACCACTGTTGTTGTTGTTTGATTCCCTGACTCAACCATGGTAGTCTCAGGTATAGTTTGAATTTCCACCTCGGCCATAGTTCTCTGAGAGGACTGGACTGCGACTGACTCAACCATGGTGGTCTCAGGTACCGTTTGAGTTTCCACTTCAATCATAGTTCTCTGAGAGGACTGGAATGCAGCTCGGTAGGCAGAGGCTAGGCCCCAGTATAGTGCTTGAATCTGATGGGCCTCATTAGGGTAGGTAAGACACCCTTCTATCAGGTAGCGTGCCAGTAAAGCAGGGTTTTTTATCTGTTCAGGTGTAAAATCCCAGGTTACAGGAGATGATAACCGTCCTAGGAATTTGCCCAAATTCATCCACACACCCTGCCACTCAGGGACTGGCCGCTTCAGGGGGCATTTTAACATGTTTCCATCGCAAATTTGTCCTTTCTGATACCCAGATGAGTCCAGATTCCACAAAATATGTCATATACCAACCATGTTAATTAGTAATATTAAAACTCTCATATAAGGGTGACTAAGGACCTGGGAAGTCTGTATAACAAAATTGTCTAGATCAGTCCGAGCTGAGGGGAAAGAGGTGCTCTGCCCCATGACCTCTACAAGATAGCTCCCACAGCACAGTAAATCCATCAGTAACAGAATGAGACTTGCTATTATTATTTGGGCCATTGTGTTCCCAGGCCCTTTCATCCTTTTCACAGAATCATATAGCCAGCTTAGCAAAGCTATTAAGGTTAAAGCACAGCACAGAGCCATGCATCATGTTCCCAAACATTAGAAAGTGTAAGATAAGCTGCATAACAGCAAGTCTCTGTGACCAGCACAGGAACTTTGCACTCATTGGCTTACTGTAATTGCAATGCAGTTAATGTAAAACTGCTAATATCTCGCCCCACGTTGGGCGCCAAAAGGGCTGTGGTAGTTTGAGTTTGGCTGGATGCCAGGTGCCCACCACACCACTCTATCTTCCACCTCCTCAGCAAGCCAGGGAAGGGGAGAAAATAAGATGGGAGTCTCGTGGGTTGAGATAAAAGCAGTTTAATAAATAAGCAGCAAAGCCGCACGCGCGGGAAGCAAAGCAAAAGCAGATAAAGCTGTTACTCTCTACTTCCCATCAGCAGCGATGTCCGGCCAGCTCCCGAAAAGCAGGGCTTCAGTACGCGTAGCGGTTGCTTTTGGAAGGCCAGAAATGAATCTCGCCTCCCCTTCCTGCTCTTCTCCCCCAGTTTATATTACTGAGCTGACGTCATATGGTATGGAATATCTCCTTGGACAGCCTGGGTCAGCTGTCCTGGCATGGTCCCTCCCAAGATCATGCCCACCCACAGCTATTGGTGAAGGTGGGGGAAGGAATGCTAGAGGGACAGCCCTGATGCTGTGCAAGCGGTACTCATAATATTGGTATCAACAGTAAGCACAGCACTGCAGGAGCTGCTGTGGAAAATCACTAACATCCCAGACCCAATACACTACTGTAGGTTGGGTCTGCCTTCCAGCTTTTTTGTAGCTCCCATAAGCAGTGGTATAACGTAACAGACAGCATATATTTTTTCAATGGGAGTTGAGCAGTCCAAGTGACTGGGATTGGAAATAGCGCCCACAGGAAAGCAGCTGCAAATGTGACACAGTGCTGGCTGATAGATTACATGGGGATCTACTTACTACTGTAGGTGGGGTCTGCCTTCCTACTTTCTTGTAGCTCCCATACTTGCTGAAGACGACGGGAGACAAACACATCCTGTAGTGCTGAGCAAGTCTCAACTTTATTTACAATGATACAACTCTTTTATAGATACAATAATCAGGCTCATACGTATTGCAAAAGCTAAGCTCATCGTTGCTTCCCAGTTAAATCCTGCCCCTGTTTCAACATAATTTGGATACTTGTAGCTGCTCAACCTAAACTAAGTTCCGGTTTTCTCATCCTGTTATCATATAATTCTCTTCCTTAAGAACACGACGTCCTTGAGCAAGGGTCCAATATCTTATCGCTTAATGCTTACTGCCTAACCAACTGTATTCTATCATGTCCTCTTTCCTCTAGCCAAGTCTCCACAATACTCTCTATACATCCCCCGTTTTCTTTTTGGACAATGATATTAGCCTGCGACATCCTCTCAAGTGTTCTTTCTATTGTCCGTTGAATACAATTTATAAAACAGTCAAACACTAACAATACAAATAAACCAATACCCATAAAGTCAATTCCATATATTATAACATTTCGCAACCAAGGGCCTATTCCCCACCCCTTAAGCCATCCTTCAAGTCCTAATTCCTCTTCTTGTTTCAACTGATGTAATCTCTGTTGAAGTTCTTTCAGTCTGGCATGTATCGAGGTGGAATGGTCCGACAGGATGATACAAAACATGCCCTCATATTCTTCCCATCCATGTCCGTGGGCTAATAATTAAAAGTCTATGGCAGCTCTATTTTGTAACACCGCGTGATTTACACTTTGAACGTCAGCTGTTTACATATCAATCATTTTTGAAGTTTTATTTAACTCGTCTTTAGTCCAACATCCTAACTGTTTAGCCAAGTTCATGGCTTTATTAGCTGCTCCTCCTGGCAAAAGGGTGGCAACTATGACTTGCTTCAGTTCACTCCAAAATCGTGGGGGACCATTATCAGTACAATCAAACTCATAATAACTACGTTTTTTTCGGGAGCTATTATTATGGTCAGTAAGCTGCATTAGCGTGGTTAAGTTAGGGTGGAATAAAGAGAGTTTTCCCCAAATAACAGGGTCCACCCGGGGGATGTACTGGTATTCCGTTCCAGGCCCTTTCTCCACAGATTAAAAATATACCCGTGGGCAATTTCTTCGGTGATGTAATACTAGAGACATTACAGCTGGGATACAATTGCTTAAATACCGTTTCTGACTTCAAAGAAGAGTCTAAGGTGGCCCAATATTTTCGATTTCTATTAAAGTCATGGATATCCCGTGACATAAACCTTATCCAATTTCCCCCAGTTCCATTAGTACCGAAGCTTGCATTGACACTTCCAAACAGGTCTATTTCCTCAGGGGGTGAGGCTAATGTGGTATTAAGGGACTTAATTATCTCACATTGACGTTTCCCATCTGAATGATCGTGATCATCGCTAATTGTGTTCAGCCCCGTCCTATTACACAATGTGTTATTGTTTACTAGTCCACAAAATTCCTCCGGATTCCACACGGGCAATCCTATCAAACACGTTTTAAAAGGATTAGTAACCCCTCCCAAACTAAGACAAAGAGATGATTGACCAGTTGGATTAGAAAAAGGTTATCCAAATATTATCTCTAGACTGATTAAAATGCGTTAAGCTATTAGCTATTATAGTTACACTAAAAGCTATGGTTATAACAAAACACCTCATTATTATTCATTAAATTCACTGTCTTTTCCTTATATAATCTTCAGTCTTTTGATTGTTAGCCAGTCCTCCAATGACCGCAAGACGAGGGTGTATTTATTCTCCAATCTCTTCCTGTCCTTTTTCGTCAGATGGTTTGATCTCCGCAGCTTCAAGGACAGCTCTTGTCCACCTGGCTGGCACCCAAATGAATCCTGTGGGAGAATCAACACACAAATACTCACGTCCACAGTATGATACTTTGGCCGGAGGCTGCCATATCCCTGTTTTAGGGTCACGATATTTAACCCATATTTCTTTCTTTCTCTCCTTTTGTGCCTTTAAATTGTGATGCATTATTACAGGTGGTAGCTTCTGTTCCCCAAACACACACAGGTGGTTCATAACATATGAGGCCTTTAACAATTTCATATATGGGTCCTTAATATCCCCATATTTACCAAGATATCTTTATAGAGTCCCATTGTTTCAAAACAACTATATAAATGAAGCTCCACGTGTATGGTCCTCTCCCCTGTCTGTGCCCAAATGAATTTGCTCCATGTGTCTATGGTTACATGCACATATTTTAGTCTTTCAAACTCTGCCACATGAGTGACATCCATCTGCCAAACTTCATTTGCAGATAATCCTCTAGGGTTCACCCCCATGCCTAAGCCAACACGTCCATTGTGATGGCTACAAATGGGACAAGCTCTAACAATAGTCTTTGCATCCTTTAGCGATAATTGAAACTCTCGGTGTAAGCCCCGTGTATTCTGATGAAACAGGGAGTGCGCTTCTCTGGCTAGTATCTGTTTAGACAGAGGCGTATTATGTGTGACTGTGACCAGCTTATCTGGCCTAGCATTACCTTCTCCCAGCCCAATGTCCCATTTATGGCTCCTGATATGTATAATGGCATAAACATGCTCCATAAGCTTTATTACCTTCTACAACTGTATTAATAATTCAAATAATTTGGGATTCTGCACTTCCTTAATGGAGGCGTCCTCGATTCTCTCTACGATATCCGCGACATATGTGGTCTGTAACCACATTCAGGGGCCCTTTCAGATTCATCATGGCCCATACTACTGCCAACAGTTCCAAGGTTTGTAATGTGTCTTCTCTTCGGCTTCTACTGCCCTTCCTCTTGCCAGGTTATTGCCACCGTTCTAGACTTTCTTCCTGCATCCGTGTATGCTGTCAACGCATCCGCGATGGGGGCCGGCTCTCGTTTGGGTCGTACTAGCCAATTGCATTTTCCTAGCCATTGTAATGGTGCTTTTATTATTTTGTCTGTTGCTACTATACTGCCGCCACCTAAGAGCGCCTCCTGAAGATCTTCTGTATTGTCTAAATACCATGGTAAAGAGTCATTTTTCATTGGTATCCTTATGGTATGCGGCTCAGCGCCAGCTACTTGTAATGCTCTTTCACGACCCTTTTTTATTAGTCCCGCCAACATCTCAATTTTTTGAAAAAGGGTTTTTGTTTGTTGTAAGGCTGGGGAAATCCATTCTAGAACCCATACCTCCCCCATTTTCTTTTGAGATTGTGTCAAGGCCCCAAGCAAATACTTTGTGCTATACCAGATGGTTAAGTCAATAGGCAAGTCAACATCGTGACGTCGGACCTGCCCTTGTATGACACCATCCATAATTTGTTGAAGTTCATCCTGAAGCTCTGGTGTTACCTGTATTTGACGCGTGGGATTGGTTCCTTTCAAAAGTGGTCGTAGTTTTTCTAACAACTCGTTGGGTATTCCCACTATTGGTTTTAACCATTGCAGATCTCCTAAAAGCTTCTGAGCATCATTCAGGGTCTTTATTTGTAGTTTGAGCTGTAGCTTCTGTGGTACTACGAGCTGTTCTGATAAAGACCATCCAAGATATTTCCATGGAGCTGTACGCTGAATCTTTTCTGGAGCTATCACAAGGCGGCATTGAGCCAGTGCCTGTCGAATCTCCTCCACCTGTTGTTCCGTAAATGGTGCAGGCTGAGAAAAGAGGATATCATCCATGTAATGGTAGATGATAACATTAGGCCATCGTCATCGAAAGGGTTGTCAAGCTGCGTCAACATACAGCTGACAGATAGTTGGGCATGCCTTGGGGCAAAACTGTCCATTCAAAACGATGGTCGGGACCTTCTCTATTTATTGCAGGCAAGGTAAAAGCAAACCGTTGTGTATCCTGCTGATGTAAGGCAATGGTAAAAAAGCAGTCCTTTAGATCTACGATTAACAGTGGCCAACCCTGCGGAATCATAGCCAGACTGGGTAGTCCTGGCTGCAATGCTCCCATAGGTTCCATTTGTTCATTTACTGCACGTAGGTCATGTAACAAACGATACTTGTCAGATCTCTTTTTAATAGCAAATATAGGAGTATTCCACAGGCTTGTAGATAACTTTAAATGTCCTTAGGCAAGTTGCTCTTGCACTAACTCATGAGCATGCTCAAGACATTCCCTTTTTAAAGGCCATTGCTTAACCCATACTGGCTCGGCTGTTTTCCAGGTAATAGGAAGTGGGAAAGTACATGCAACGGCCATTAAGCCAAAGGGTGTTCATTTGTTAGGACCATTCCTATCTGGGCTAGTATGTCTCGACCAATAAGACATTGCACAGTTGGAGGCAGTTGCACAACAGAAAAAGTAGCAGCTATGGTTTTCTCATCCACATGAACCAAGATGGGTGGAGAGCGACTAGCCAGAGTAAGTCCTCCTACCCCAGTCACAGTAGTTGCTGGCGGTTGCAGGGGCCAGTGTTGTGGCCAACATTTTGGGCTGATAATGCTGGAATCTGCCCCTGTGTCCAATAATCCCATCAAGGACCTTTATTGTCCTATAAATTCAAGGTCTATTTTGCATCTAGGCCTTTCACTGAGATCCATAGTCAATATTGTAAGTCCTCCCGTGGAGCCAAATCCCCTTCTCCTCTTAAGTCCTCTTTTATTGGTCTTATTCCTTTTGACATTTGTTCCAATGGTATTAATTGCGCAGTTCTCTGATTTTTCATAATTTGTATGGGTGGAAAGGGGGTGTGGGCCATGATCATAATTTCTCCCAAATAATCTGCATCAATAACTCCGGGGAGAACAAAGAGTCCAAGCATGGTAGTTGACGAGCATCCTAACAACAATGCGCCCACTGTTCGTCCCCCTATAGTGATTGCACCTCTCACTCCGGTGGGTATCTTCTGTGGGCTTGTTGACATAATGGTAACATCTACTGCTGCTGCCAGGTCCATTGCGAGGCTCCCACTTGTGGCTGGCTGGAGGCAGCTGCTGACATCTGTTGAGGTGCAGCGGCGACTTGTGTCTGAGCGCAGCCACTGCGGTTCGACGCGCTCGAATTGGAGTTTCCCGAACTGCGACGACACGCCCCGGTGTCGTGATTGTCCGTTTGGCATTTTTGACACCAGATTCCTGTAGCATTGCATTCACGACGGGAATGTCCCATTCCGCCACACCGGTAACACTTTATTCGTCCACTTGAAGAGCCCCTTTGAGTGGTCACAGAGGATGCTCCAAGGGGTGCAAGGGCGGCTAACACCTGATTCTGAGTTGCTTTCGCCTGTTCCTTTAATCCTAATCCCAATTCCTTAATAGCTTCCACAAGAAAAGCTTGTTGACCTGTCGGGACCTGGGCCATACGGTCTAAAGCATCTTCAATTGACCAATAGGCTCCTAACGTACTCAATACTGTCCTGGCAGCTGGATTACAGTTCATTAGGGTGCACTGTTTTAGCAAGGCGCCACGCATATATTCCGGAATTCCAGCCCTCTCTATGGCGGAGGCAACTTTATCAATAAAAGTCCCGAAGGTTTCATCCCGACCTTGTTTGATTCCCATATATATTGGCACTCCACCTGGGTCCTTTACCTTTTCCATAGCCTCCCTTACTAATCGCATTGCCTCTCTACACTTATCAGGCCCTATCAAAGCCTGAGCCTCCATACGGAGGAAGTGTCCCAAACCCAACAGCTCTTCCACTGCCACAACATAGAGAGGGTCGCCTTGTTGACGCTGAGTTGCGACACTTTCATTCACTAATGCCTGCCAGTGTGCATTAAATAACAGCTGCTGATGTTGTGTATAAATAAGTTTTACTATGCCTCGACAGCCAGCGGGCAGTAGCAACTGGGTTCCCCATACATAGTCAATCATTTGTTTCACTGGTTCACTATTTACTCCGAACTGGCTGACCATGGACCGCAACTGGGATAACAACTTCAAGTCCAGAGCAGAAATTGTTTCTTGCATACCTCCCCCCACAATGGGTTGGAATACCAGTGTGTCATAAATTGAGACCACAATGGATCATAAGCCAATTATAATTTTATTAATTGTAGCAAGTAGAATAAGAGCAAAGACAGCGCTGGACGACAGGGGAGTCTGCGCTCCGCCAACTGCCGTACTGATTAGTTTAAACAGTCCTTTTTTATACATTTTGCATCCGTGGCCGTAAAGTAGGAGAACTGCTCTGCGCATGCTTCAGTTACTGTGAGGGGGCTTTTTTCTGTCTTTCGGTGGTTGCTGAGTAAGAAGTTTTCCTTCTTTGTTTTATAATTGATCCCTCACTTAGATAGAGTTGTTTTTCTTCTCTTCGCCAGTCCCTTAGAACATCTTGTAGTCATCCTTGAGCAGTATCTCTCCTGTTTACACAAATGGTGTCTGGTATGTGAAGGCAATTGCAGTTATCTTATCTCACATGAGTGATGTCCTGCAGCTGTTCGCATAAGTACTTTCCTTTCTTTTGTCGCTTAACCTTTACATTGAGCTTAACATAAATTTTAATAAACAATACCCTAATTCATAGTTTCTTACAAATCCCCGCTTTTTCTTTTATCCTATTATTGTTTATTAGACGCTATTTTCATTTTCGACACTGCAGGCAAACTTTTTCCACAATCCCGACATGTATCATAACACTCACAAGATAATACCTTACAATTACAATCATAGTTTTCACGTGGCATATCGCATTCAGAACAGTCTTCGTCATCTTCATCTTCATTAGTAGGTATACTTTTATAATCTGTCTCAGCTCTCCGTAGTTAGAATGAGTAGTTTAGTTATGTCAAACCGCTCCTTAATAAAATGTAAAATATAGCGTAATATGCATGGTCCAAATATAAGCCCCAGAATCAACATAATAAGCGGTCCTGCTAAAGCAGACAACAAAGTGATTAGCCAGGGTGAAACGTTAAAACCAAATTTCATACCATGATCTGTCCACCTCACGATCCTTTTTACGTTGATCTAACCTTTTCCGAAGTTCAGACATGGTGTTATTCCGATGTCTGAACAAACCCATTTAGTTCCTGATGTCGGGATAGCCCATTTGTCATATCTGTGTTGTGGTTTCTTACATCCAGGAGGTCCCCAAGTGATGTCTATATATCTATCTCCTGTTGTTTTCCAATCTGAAGCTATTGTCTCACAACCCCAATAACCACAATAATAATGTCCCGGGTAATTACAATAACTTTTTCCAGGGTTTGAGGCTGGACATATGTACCATGCCTTGCATTGCGCTTGGGTGTAACCCAAATTTAAACAGTTTGTTGGATGACATCCCATTGCTTCAAAAGGTATTAGCGAAAATAAAGATACAGTAAAATTCCAATTTCCTTCTGAACTGCTTCGATTTTGTATAAGCTTACTTTCCTGTAAGTTATATAATTTCCAGAGCACTGGCTCATGGGGGTTCCCATTTGCTTGAGTTAGTATCAATAGCAAAACCACCAGTATACCAGGAAAAACGGTATTTGTCAATTTTACCAATTTAAGTATAATTTTACCAGTCCTAGGGAAGTTTGACCATGGTTGCTTTTGCGTCCCATTGTTTTGGTTCTTTTCTCCACAGTTTGTTCCTCCTCTGCCTCGCCCGTCGACTCGGTTGCTTCGAGCCACGGGGGTGTACCATCTTCTCGGCAGCAAGGGAATTCTTCAGGAGACAGCTGTTTCAGGGCCTTTTACCTATTTACACAGGCTTTAATGGGACAAAGCAAGACACAGTTAGCACTTTTCTTTATAGTCAGGATTTCAACTACAAAGGGGATTGGTTCGTTGGAGTGGTTTCCCAACACTGTATGCAAACTCCTATTGGAGAGTATCCACATTCACCATTTATCCTGGCATACCTTGCACCTAAAACAAGCAAATGGATACCAATTGCAATTTAAATCATTACACCTAATTCTTATATCTAGAGTATATATATATATATATATTATTTACATCAGTATATTTTCTATATTCAATATGATGTGGTTGTATGAGTTTAGCAATTCCCTTCAGCACACTTTGTACGCTTCCATATAATAGATAAACAAAGAAATAATTATTGCAAATATAAATGACAATACACTTTATACCAAAAGGTAACGCAGCAAAATAATCAAATAAAGTCTCTATCATTACGTTATCTTTTCAGGGTTATCTTGGTGTCACCTGGAGTACTGATTACTTTCCAGTGGGGTCTCGTTATTGGGCCTTTAATGCAATTGGCATGAGTCCATCCACGCTCAGCAGTCCAGACAGACGTTTCTGTTGTAAGCAAAACAAGATAAGATCCCTCCCAGCTGGGTCTTAGAGTTTCTTCCTTCCACACTTTAATCAATATCCAATCTCCAGGCTTGACATTATGAATTTTTTTTTAAGTCCAACAGGGGTCGTTGCACAATCAGTCCCTGCTCCCAAAGCTTGTTACGGTGTTCTGCTAATTGCGAAACATAGTCATTAATCACACAATCTCGAATTAAAACATTAATATGTTAAATGATCCACCATTACTAATAAATATTTGTAACGTCCAACCCTTAGGTAGTTCAGTAAAATCTACTTGTATGTGTGAGAAGGGTCTGTATGCTGGGGAACGTCCCCCAAGGGGTTTTTGTCTCATGTTATTTCGATTAACCTTTTGACAGGTCTCGCAGGCTGCTGTGTGCATAGTCAAAATCGTATTATAATTGCCTGCCACTCGTTTTGCTTCTGTATCGGCGGCATTATTTCCCCTGACTTGATAACTTGTACCTCGCTGGTGTCCCTTTATATGTACAACTGCTATTTTATTCGGCATTTTTAATGCCCCCAGAACTCGCCGAATCAATTCCGGGTGTATCAATTCTTTTCCCTGCGAGTTAACAAATCCTCTTTCCTCCCATATTTTTCCAAAAGTGTGTACTACTCCGAACGCATAGCGTGAGTCTGTATATATAGTTCCATCTTTTTCCTCCTTTTTACATTTCCCAGCGCTCTGTCTTCCCCGCTGCAGTGCGGCCGGGACGGCATTGCTGGGGGGTGGGGGGGAGAGTGGGCAGCAGCAACAATGATTTGTAAGCAGCTCGGCCAACCCCTGCTCACAGGGTCTAACAGCTTTGATAGGTATGCCACCGGTTTCTTTTGTCCGGCCCATTCCTGAGTTAATACTCCGAATGTCGTTCCTTCATGTATGTTAACAAATAAATGGAACGACCGCTTTAAGTCTGGTAAGCTTAAAACCAGTGCTTGACTTAGCTTTCTTTTTAGGCTGGCAAACTGCTCTTGATCCTGAGGGGTCCACTTGGGCGTTTTGTCTTCGGACAGCTGTTCATATAAGAATTTAACTTTAAAGCTATAATTCTCTATCCATTGCCTACAATATCCAAATAGTCCTAATGCCTGCCGAATTTGCCTCTTAGTGACAGGCATAGGTAATTCCAGAATTCCTTTAATGCGCTCTGGATCCAATATCTTTTTTTTTTTTGTTAAACAGATAATGTCCTAAATATTTCTCTTTTTCCTCTTAAATCATGTACGAGCCGATATTTCCCATTTGGTTTTTTTACAGGCAGAATGGGGGTGTTAAAGGGTGACATACAAGGCTCTAAGATTCCTTGTGCTAATAATCGATCAATTTCTGGTTTTAATCCTCTCCGTCCTTCTAGGGATATGGGATATTGCTTTACCCTCACAGGTATGTGGGGTTCAGAAATTTGGACTTTAATCGGTGGGATTTCCAGTCTACTAATTGTGTCCAGAGAGTACCAGACATCAGGGCTGATTTGTTTTTTATCCTCCACGGTCAAAGGATAAGCAGACACTGTTAGCTCTTGATTCTTTACTTTAATTTCTGATTGCAATTCAACAATTAAATCTCATCCTAGCAGATTAAATTCTGCTTCAGGGACGAGCAAGAGTTCACCCATTCCAAATTTATTTTCAGTTTCAAATAATACATTTTTGATTTTGTTTACTTTAAGTGGTTCTCCTTTTGCCCCAATCACTTGTACTTTTTCGGGGGAAATTTTACATCCCTCAGGTATTTGTTTAATAGTCGATTTTTCAGCCCCAGTGTCTACTAAAAAGGTAAACTCTTGTTTATGGGGACCTATTTTTATTTCTATCAAGGGCTCATGATGACTCCGGTCCCCTAAGATATAGAGCCCCTGACTCCCCTATTCCATTTTCAATATTTCCTCATCCCAGATCCTTTCTCTACAATTCTTCTTTATATGTCCCTTTTTTCCACAGTAAAAACAACATCTCTGTTCCTTCTTTACTACTACATTCTCTTGTTTCGTTCCAGCAGCAGTTTGTCTTTTACGATCCTCTCTGACCGCTGCTACCATCATTTTCACTTGCCGCTTGCTGCTCTCCTCCACTCGCCTTACATAGACTTTCCGGGCTTCCCTCAATAATTCATCCAACCCTCTCACTTGCCAGTCTTCTAACTTTTCAATCTTCTTTCTGATATCCCCCCATGATTTTGCTACAAACTGAGTTTTGAGGAGTGCTTGCCCTTCGTCAGGATTTACCCCGAGATACAGCTGAAGGGCTTTCCTCAGTCGTTCTAACCACTCAGTAGGGCTCTCATTTTTCTTTTGCATTTCATTAAATGCTTTATTGATATTCTGGCCACGGGGTACTGCTTTTCTAATTCCCTGAATTACTATAGTTTTCAGGTCCTGCATATGAGTTCTATGCACCGGATCATGATTATCCCAATTAGGTCTTTGGAGTGGCCATTTTAATATTTGCTTTAGGTCCCTGGGCATGTTGAGCATCCCACAATCTCATTCCTGCTCGTCTAATCATGTCTCTTTCCTCGGTAGTAAATAATTGACCAAGGAGAGATTGCATTTCATCCCAAGTATAAAGGTTTGGTCCCAAAAGGAGGAGGGGGAGACTTTCGTTCCAACTCCGGTGGGGGAGTGGGTGCTCTGGGGACCTCTGGAGAGGCTGTGGGAGCAGGAGGGGAAATGTAAGGGGGGGTTAGAAGGGTTTCGTCTAACTCTTCCTTCTTTTTCTTTTGTTTAGCTTTTATTTCACTCAGCGGGTAAAGTCTAGTTCCCGGTCTTTTTAGCCATACTTCCGCATACTGACTTTCTTCCGGGTTAAGGGGTTTTTTATTATTAACCCAGAAATTTAATTGTTGTCTTATCCAATCTTCTTCTGGCCCGCAGACTAGCCAAAAGACATTTTCAGAAATCTTCTTCCCTCCCCATATCTTAGTACAGTATTCTATTATTTTCTGCTTATCTTTCCCTAGGGTTTCAGGGAAATATCTCCAATTGTCTAAGATATATGCCAGAGGGGTATTCTTAGGTACAGCAGGTACCCTTCCCATGGGAGTCGAAGGCTTGCTGCCCTTCGCCCCCATCTTCTGGATTATCCACAAACACACACTCACTTGCTCCCCTTGTTCCTGGCCCAGTCCCTCGCGGGAGATGGGAAACGCAGTACTTAACGGTCCACACTCGCTTGGTTCAGTATATCGAACCTCTCATTTGTTATAATCCAGGATACCCAATCCCGCCCGAACGGATAACCCGCGAACCAGTTTTCGCAATATACTTACCCGTCCCTGCGTCTTCGTCCGGACTCCCGTGCACAGAATTTTTATGGGATTTTACCGGTTTCCCCTTTGCTCATTATTCTAGAATTTAGGTTCGTCGGTAAGGTTGAGGTAGGCTGTCAGTCACGGGGCCGCGGATTGCCGCGGGGCGCCTCCCCGGAGGACTGAAGCTCACCGTTCCTTATCCGAGTCACGGCACCAAGATTGTCATAAATTGAGACCACAATGGATCATAAGCCAATTATAATTTTATTAATTGTAGCAAGTAGAATAAGAGCAAAGACAGCGCTGGACGACAGGGGAGTCTGCGCTCCGCCAACTGCCGTACTGATTAGTTTAAACAGTCCTTTTTTATACATTTTGCATCCGTGGCCGTAAAGTAGGAGAACTGCTCTGCGCATGCTTCAGTTACTGTGAGGGGGCTTTTTTCTGTCTTTCGGTGGTTACTGAGTAAGAAGTTTTCCTTCTTTGTTTTATAATTGATCCCTCACTTAGATAGAGTTGTTTTTCTTCTCTTCGCCAGTCCCTTAGAACATCTTGTAGTCATCCTTGAGCAGTATCTCTCCTGTTTACACAAATGGTGTCTGGTATGTGAAGGCAATTGCAGTTATCTTATCTCACATGAGTGATGTCCTGCAGCTGTTCGCATAAGTACTTTCCTTTCTTTTGTCGCTTAACCTTTACATTGAGCTTAACATAAATTTTAATAAACAATACCCTAATTCATAGTTTCTTACAAGTGGCAACGCCAAAGTTCTGGCTGCTTCCAGTGCATCGCCATCCCCCTTTCCTAGACAATGTTTTGCGAGTGCAGCCCAAGCCTCCCTCCGCTCCCTTGCGATGGCCTCCATAAGTTCACTCTCTGCCCCATGGACCAAGTGCGGGGAGGGAGGCGTGGGCTCTTTAGGCCGGCACTCCTGTTCCTCAGGAGGGTCTGATGGCTCACATGGTTCTCTTACCCCGTCCGTGCCTCCAGGGCAATTTTCTACACGCAGGGGGGGAGCAGTACTTTTGAGACGGTAGGAGTCAGCGGGATGGATTGGAACCAGTCACGCTCATAGTTTTTATTCTTACTCTATGCTGCTGATGTGTGCTCAGCAGCCTTCTTTTCTGCCTAATGTTGCAGCAACTCATGGTGCACTATCCTCCAAAGCTTCCCTAACTTTTTAGCTGTCTTATCGTCCTCCAGGGTTGCTTCCCACAGCAAATCCCCAAATTTACGCCATTCGCTCAATTCATGCACTGTATGTGGATTCTGAAACACTCCCTTAGCATACCCATAAGCTAACAACCCTGGTAGGTCCTTTTGCAGATCTATACCGTTTATCTGCCGCTTCTGCAAGAATGCAGTAAATAAATCATATGCCGCTTGCCTTTCCATACCTATTATCGTCAGTGCACTGTTGCAGCCCTTCAAGGTCTGGCGGCACATATTGGCCGGGCTTGTCTATACGTTCACCCAGGGCATGACATATTCCCAATTTTCACGCTTATTTCTGTCCTTGTTGCGTAGGACCCGAACCCCTTTGTCGCTCCGCCGTGGCGCCAAGCCACTATTACGTCGGGGTCACCATTTGCTGAATATGATGGGAGAGAAGCCCACCCTGTAGTGCAACAAATCTCAACTTTATTTGCAACGATACAACTGTTTTATAGATACAGTAATCAGGCTCATTCATATTGCAAAAGCTAAGCTCATCAATGGTTCCCAGTTAGATGCAAACCTCGACCTTGTTTCAAGATACTCCAGATACTTGTGACTGCTTAACCTAAAATAAGCTCCTGCTTTCTCATCCTATTATCATAAAACTCTCTTGCTCTCACGTCCTTGAGCAGGAGTCCAATATCTTATCGCTTAATGCTTACTGCCTAACCAGCTGTATTCTATCATGTCATCTTTCGTCTAGCCAAGTCTCCACAAAACTCTCCACAAATACTCAGTGGTATAACTTCTATTGACAGCCTGTATTTTTTCAATGGGACCTGAGCAGTCCAAGTCAGTGGGATTGGAGACATCTCCCACCGGAAAGCAGCTGCTCATGTGACACAGTGCAAGTTGATAGACTCCAACGTGACCAACGTACCACTGTAGGTGGGGTCTGCATACCTGCTTTCTTGTACTGCCCAGACGCAGTGGCCTAAGTTCTAACGGCAGTATTCATTTTTTCAAAGGGAGCTGAGCATGCCAAGTGAGTGTTATTAGAGATAACTCCCATAGAAAAGTAGCTGCAAATATGACACAGTGCTGGCTAATAGACTACATGAGGACCTACTTACTACTTTTGGATTGGGTATGCCTTCTAGCTTTTTTGTAGCTTGAATACGCAGTGGTATAACTTAACCGACAGCATATATTTTTTCAATTGGAGTTGAGCAGTCCAAGTGAGTGGGATTGGAGATAAGATTCACAGGAAAGCATGTACAAATGTGACACAGTGCTGGCGGATAGACTACATGGGGATCTACTTACTACTGTAGGTGGGGTCTGCCTTCCTGCTTTCTTGTAGCTCCCATACGCAGTGGTATAACTTAACCTACAGCATATATTTTTTCAATGGCAGCTGCGCAATCCAAGTGAATGGATTGGAGGTAGCTCCCACAGGAAAGCAGGTGCAAATGTGACACAGTGCTGGCTGAATACATTTGGACCTACTTACTACTGTAGGTGGGGTCTTCCTTTGTGCTTTCTTGTAGCTCCCATACACAGTGGTATAACGTCTACCGACAGTCTGTATTTTTTTAATGAGATCTGGGCAGTACAAGTGAGTGTTATTGGAGATAGTTCCCGCAGGAAAGCAGCTGCAAATGTGACACAGTGCTGGCTGATAGACTACATGGGGACCTACTTACTTCTGTAGGTGGTGTCTGTCTTCCTGCTTTCTTGTAGCTACCATAAACAGTGGTATAACTTCTACCGAAAGAATGTATTTTTAAAGGGAGCTGACGAGGACAAGAGTGTGGGATTGGAGAAAGCTGCCTCAGGAAAAAACCTGCAAATGTGACACAGTGCTGGCTGATAGAATATGGGGACCAAATTACTACTATAGGTTGGGTCTGCCTTCCAACTTTTTTGTAGCTCCCATACGCAGTGGTATAACTTAAGCGACAGCATTTTTTTTTTTCAATGGGACCTGAGCAGTACAAGTGAGAGTTATTGGAGATAATTGTGGCTGCTTAACCCAAACTAAGCTCCTACTTTCTCATCCTATTATCATACAACTCTTCTGCTCTCACGTCCTTGAGCAGGAGTCCAATATCTTATCGCTTAATGCTCACTGCCTAACCAGCTGTATTCTATCATGTCCTCTTTCCTCTAGCCAAGTCTCCACAAAACTCCCCACATTTTCCCCATTTTCTTTTTTGGAAAATGATATTAGCCTGCCACATTCTCTCAAATGTTCTTTCTATTGTCCGTTAAATACAATTTATAAAACAGGAAAACACTAACAATATAGATAAAACAATACCCATAAAGCCAATTCCATACATTATAACATTTCGCAACCAAGGGCCTATTCCCCATCCCTTAAACAATCCTTCAAGTCCTAATCCCTCTTCTTGTTTCAACCGATGTAATCCCTGTTTGGCATGTATCAAGGTGGAATGGTCTGACAGATTCATACAACACATGCCCTCATATTCTTCACATCCATGTCCGTGGGCTAATAATAAAAAGTCTATGGCAGCTCTATTTTGTAACACCACATGATTTACACTTTGAACGTCAACTGTTAACATATCAATCATTTCTAAAGTTTTATTTAACTCGTCTTTAGTCCAACATCCTAACTGTTTAGCCAAGTTCATGGCCTTATTGGCTGCTCCTCCTGGCAGCAGGGTGGCAACTATGACTTGCTTCAGTTCACTCCAAAATCGTGGGGGACCAATATCAGTACAATCAAACTCATAAGAGCTACGTTTTTTTGCGGGAGCTGTTATTATGGTCAGCAAGCTGCATTAGCGTGGTTATGTTAGGGTGGAAGAAAGAGAGTTTCCCCAAATAACAGGGTCCACCCGGGGGATGTACTGGTATTCCGTTCCAGGCCCTTTCTCCACAGATTAAAAATATACCCGTGGGCAATTTCTTCGGAGACATTACAGCTGGAATACAATTGCTTAAATATCGTTTCTGACTTCAAAGAAGACTCTAAGGTGGCCCAATATTTTCGATTCCTCTATTAAAGTCATGGATGTCCCCCTGACATAAAACTTATCCAATTTTCCCCTAATTCCATTAGTACCAAAGCTTGCATTGGCACTTCCAAACATGTCTATTTCCTCAGGGGGTGAGGCTAATATGGTATTAAGGGACTTAATTATCTCACATTGATGTTTCCCATCCGAGTGATCGTGATCACCGGTAATTGTGTTCAGCCCTGTCCTGTTACACAAGGTGTTATTGTCTACAAGTCCACAAAATTCCTCCGGATTCCACACGGGCAATCCTATCAAACACGTTTTAAAAGGATTAGTAACCCCTCCCAAACTAAGACAAAGAGATGATTGACCAGTTGGATTAGCAAAGGTTATCCAAATATTATCTCTAGGCTGATTAAAATGCATCAAGCTGTTAGCTATTATAGTTACATTAAAAGCTATGGTTATAACAAAACATCTCATTATTATTAATTAAATTCACTGTCTTTTTGTTATATAATCTTCAGTCTTTTGATTGTTAGCCAGTCCTCCAATGACCTCAAGACGAGGGTGTATTCATTCTTCAATCTCTTCCTGTTCTTTTTACCGTCAGATGATTTGATCTCCGCAGCTTCAAGGACAGCTCTTGTCCACCTGGCTGGCACCCAAATGGATCCTGTGGGAGAATCAGCACACAAATACCCACCTCCCCAGTATGATACTTTGGCCGGAGGCTGCCATATCCCTGTTTTAGGGTCACGATATTTAACCCATATTTCTTTCTCTCTCTTCTTTTGTGCCTTTGGATTATGATGTATTATTACAGATGGTAGCTTCTGTTCCCCAAACACACACAGGTGGTTCATAACAAATAAAGCCTTTAACAATTTCCTATGTGGGTCTCTCACATCCCCATATTAACCAAGATATCTTTTGAGAGTCCCATTAGCTCTTTCTATTATGGCCTGTCCTGTGAGGGAATGGGAAATCCCTGTTACATGTTTAACTCCCCATTGCCTCATAAACTGTTCTATGCTTCTACTTATATAGGCCGGCCCATTGTCTGTCTTTATTTTCTGCGGAATTCCCATTGTTGCAAAACAACTATATCAATGACGCCCCACATGTATGGCCCTCTCCCCTGTCTGTGCTGTTGCACAAATGAATTTGCTCCATGTGTCTATGGTTACATGCACATATTTTAGTCTTCCAAACTCTGCCACATGAGTGACATCCATCTGCCAAACTTCAACCCCTTGTTTACACCATGTGCTCACATCTGCCACCACCAGCACCTCCTCTCACTCCATCCCGTGCCCACCTCTTCTGTACCTTCCACCTCTCACATTACAACCTGAGATCTTCCGGACGCCTACCACATCTCCCGCTCCCTATGCTCGATGACTCCAGTGTCTTGTGGCACGGGCATATGATCAGGTGCTGGTCGTGTTCCACTTCACTATTCAATCCTGCCAATAGTTGAGTGACTCCATCTTGATATGCATCACGGCGAGCACTCCAAGGAACACGTCAATCTGCAAGAGAGACTCAGTAGACCGTTACATCTTCTGCGCCCCATATTCTCCGCCTCCCTAAGACGGTTGAGCTATGAGTGCATTTAACGACCGCCTGTCCCTGGCTAGTTTGAGGGATACCGTGGCTCAATGCATGGAAATAGCTGGTATGTCCATGACCCCTCTGGGCAGCCTGCTCTACTGATTTTAAAAACTCAAATTTT
This sequence comes from Colius striatus, assembly GCF_028858725.1. NCBI lineage: Eukaryota > Metazoa > Chordata > Aves > Coliiformes > Coliidae > Colius > Colius striatus. The sequence continues at coordinate 33,112,674 of NC_084789.1, forward strand.
ACTAACAAGAATCGGATCTCCATAATCAGCAGCAAAGCTAGCGTGCTTATATTACTTCTAATTGGTCCTTTTTCTAAAAGTCAGCTGTAGTTTTCTGTGACAAGCCTTGCAGTTTCACACGCTGCCACAGCCTCCTCCCTTCCCGAAGCTGCTATCTCGTATGCATTTTTGCTTCTTCGTTTCTCACAGTCGAGAGCAGCTCAAGGACAATCTACACATTAGTATAGCCACTCATGCCTACTAAGCTTCTTATCCACTGAAAAAAAAAAAGCACAGCTGACAAACAAAGTTATTATACTCGTGCTAAAGGTAAAATCTCTAGCAGGTCTATGTTGCAAAGTTGTATGGCTAATACTACTTACATTACTAATCAAGTCTTCTAATGTCATTGAGGTTTGGTTACTTTGTTTGCTAGGCCAGTATCCTAATTTGCATAGCTGAGTTAATAAAGCAGATACTCCTACACCTGGAGCAAATATACTAGTTTCTATTATTGCTGAGGTATACCAAAGGTAACATAGTCATCACATTCGCCAGTAAATGCATGGACAAATTGTTTTGGACAATGATGTTTCTAAATCATTGTGTAATTAGGCATCAAGATCGTCAGTTGTCTTAGACCTCATGGTCCCCTTTGTAATCTCGAGGATATTCCAGGCCATGCCTTGTCCGCACAGATCAGAACAATTCCCTTTGGTAACTGTACAGGCACAAGACTAGACCTGGATCTTTTTGGTGAAGTATAATTGCACCAAGACTTTGTGTTCTTATACATGCCCAGGATGGGATCCACATTCTGTCCCAAATGTTTTGGTATTGCTGGTAAAATTAAACATAACACAACAGTCCATCTTTATAGATCCCAATAATTCTAACTCCTGTGACTCTGTTGTCATTACTGGCAACCATGAAATGATCAAATCCCAGCTGTCAACTTTGCCATTACCCTTAACTAAGGGATTTGGTTTTAATGCATTTGGTACAGGCCACTGTGACACATCTGATGGAACTCCCACCAAACAGGTAGAAAAAGGATTATCTGGAGTGGCCATTGAAAAACATATTGTAGACTGATTGTTTCCTTTGACCAGTGTAAGCCACATGTTTTGCTTGGGTTGTTGAAATTGCCTAAAACTGTTTACCACAATCATTTGAAGCATCAATAGTATGACAAAATCCTTTTTTTTTTTTTACTCCTGATTAAAAAAAAAACGATCCTTCACCAATGAGTCGAAAACACAGATCAGTTTTTATAAACCTTTTTAACCCTTTTTTCTTTCTTTTTTACCGTGTCACTGACTTAATGCCAAAATGAGTCAATGAGTCTAAAACACAAACCACCTTTTAGCTTCCAAATGTCAAAATGTTCTGTTCTTTTAAGTTCCATTCCTGACACCTAAACCACCTTAGAAAGTTTCCACTGTAAGAAAACCACTATTCATCATCACATTTACAGCAAAATGCATAACATCACGACCAAGAGTTTTTACACTCTTTGAGGAAAGGGACTGAGGATGGAAAGGATGAGCCCAGCGGTCCGTCAGGGCTGGAGTCAGCGGTGTCGGTGCGCGGTGTGTGTGGGGGGACACTGACCGGGCGCAGGAAGCGACTGCGTGGCGACGAATGGAAGAAGCAGGGAGGGGGGGGGTCTGACTCACTCCGTGCCGTCCCCGGCGCCGGCGGCGCAGTCGGTATTACTCTCTACCGTGTTTTCTTTTTCGTCCCTCGCGTGCCCGATGGTGCCCAGTGTAACATGGGGTCGCGCTCCCCCACTCTCCTCTGATCATCTTGCGCTGCACCCCCGCCCGACTCCGCCCGCTCGGCATTCCCCTCCAAGTCATCCCAGGGTAACTCGGCGGGCTGGACTCGAATGGGAAGCAGCTCTCCCCCGGGAGCTCTGCTCCGAAGCCCCTTCGCCTCTCTGACCGCACCACTCCCCGTCTCCTCACCAGACTCCATCTTCTAGCTCTCATTTCTGCCAAACCTCCACGTAGATCACTCATCTTCGGTGGCCAACGAGGCGGCTGACTTTTCCCCTTTGTTCCGCCTCCATTTCCATCAGGCGCCAACTTTGGCGGATCGTGGGCTGCTGACTTTTCTCTTTTCTCAGTATCATCCGCCTCAGCGCCGCTCCCGGCACTACTCTCGGTGCTGCTCCAGGCGCTGCTCTCGGCGCCTCTCCCGGCACTACTGTCGGTGCCTCTCCCGGCGCTGACCGCTCTACACGCGGGCGGGGGAGCATTAGTTTTGAAAAGGTAAGAGCCATCGGAGTGATTTGGAACCAGTCATGCTCATAGTTTTTATTCTTACTCTGTGCTGCTTATGTGTGCTCAGCAGTCTTCTTTTCTGCCAGATGTTACAACAACTCATTGTGCACTATCCTCCAAAGCTTCCCTAACTTTTCAGCTATCTTATCATCCTCCAGGGTAGCCTCCCACAGCAAATCCCCAAATTTACGCCATTCGCTCAATTCATGCACTGTATGTGGATTCTGAAACACTCCCTTAGCATACCCATAAGCTAACAACCGTGGTAGGTCTTTTTGCAGATCTATACCCTTTATCTGCCACTTCTGCAAGAATGCAGTAAATAAATCATATCCTGCTTGCCTTTGCATACCTATTTGTCAGCGCACTGTTGCAGCCCTTCAAGGTCCAGAGGCACGTATTGGCCGGGCTTGTCTATACGGTCACCCAGGGCACGTCGTGTTCCCAATTTTCACGCTTATTGCCATCCTTGCTGCATAGGACCCTTCGTCGCTCCGCCGTGGCGCCCAGTTGGTTTATCACGTACTCCGTGTATCGCGTCGGGGTCACCATTTGCTGAAGACGACGGCAGACAAGCCCACCCTGTAGTGCAACAAGTCTCAACTTTATTTGCAAAGATAGAACTGTTTTATAGATACAATAATCAGGCTCATATGTATTGCAAAAGCTAAGCTCATCATTGGTTCCCAGTTAAATGCAAACCTTGCCCTTGTTTCAACAAAGTCCAGATACTTGTGGCTGCTTAACCAAAACTAAGCTCCTGTTTTCTCATCCTGTTATCATACAACTCTCTTGCTCTCACGTCCTTGAGCAGGAGTCCAATATCTTATCGCTTAATGCTCACTGCCTAACCAGCTGTATTCTATCATGTCCTCATTCCTGTAGCCAAGTATCCACATAACTCCCCACAGTATAACTTAAACGACAGTGTATATTTTTTCAATGAGACCTGAGCAGTCCAAGTCAGTGGGATTGGAGATAGCTCCCACAGGAAAGCAGCTGCAAATGTGATACAGTGCTGGCTGATAGACTACATGTGGACCTACTTATTACTGTAGCTGGGGTCTGCCTTCCTGCTTTCTTGTAGCTCCCATACGCAGTGGTATAACTTAACGGAAAGCATGTAGTTTTTAATGGGAGCTGAGCAGTCCATGTGAATGGGATTGGAGATAGCTCCCACCGGAAAGCAGCTGCAAATTTAACACAGTGCTGGCTGATAGACCACATGGGGACTTATTTAGTACTATAGGTGGGATCTGCCTTCCTGCTTTCTTGTAGCAACCATACGCAGTAGTATAACTTCTACCGATAGTAAGTATTTTTCCAGAGGGATTTGAGCAGTCCAAGTGAGTGGGATTGGATATAGCTCCCACAGGAAAGCAGCTGCAAATGTGACACGGTGCTCGCTGATAGACTACATGGGGACCTACTTAAAACTCTAGCTGGGGTCTGTCTTCCTGTTTTCATGTACCTCCCATACTCAGTGGTATAATTTCTACCGAGCGTCTGTATTTTTTCAATGGGCGTTGAGCAGTCCAAGTGACTGGAATTGGAGACAACTCCCAGAGGAAAGAAGGGAGAAATGTGACACGATGCTGGCTGATAGACTACATGGGGACCTTCTTAACACTGTTATAAGCCTTCCTGCTTTCTTGTAATTCCCATTGGTATAACTTAACCGACATCATATATTTTTTAAATGGGAGATGAACAGTCCAAATGAGTGGGATTGGAGATAGCTCCTACAGGAAAGCAAGTGTAAATGTGACACAGTTCTGGCTGATAGACTACATAGGGACCTACTTACTACTGTAGGTGGGGGTCTGCCTTTCTGCTTTCTTGTAGCTCCCGTATAAAGTGATATAACTTCTACCAACAGTCTGTATTTTTTCAATGGGAATTGAGCAGTCCAAGTGAGTGGGATTGGAGATAGCTCCGAGAGTAAAGCAGCTGCAAATGTGATACAGTGCTGACTGATAGAATACATGGAGCCCTACTTACTACTGTAGGTGGGGTCTGCCTTCCTGCTTTCTTTTAGCTCCCATAGGCAGTGGTATAACTTCTACCGCCAGCATGTATTTTTTTCAATGGTATCAAAGCAGTCCAAGTGAGTGGGATTGGAGATAGCTCCCACAGGAAAGAGGCTGAAAAATTCAAAAAAAAACTGGCTGATAGACTAAATGGGGACCTACTTACTACTGTAGGTGGGGTCTTCCTTACTGCTTTCTTGTAGCTCCCATACACAGTGGTATAACTTCTACGCACAGTCTGTATTTTCAATCGGAGGTGAACAGGACAAGAGCGTGGGATTGTAGATAGCTCCCACAGGAAAGCAGCTGCAAATGTCACACAGTGCTAGCTGATAGACTACATGGGGACCTACTTAACACTGTTGTTTTGCTCTGCCTTCTTCCTTTCTTCTACCTCCCATAAGCAGTGTTATAACTTAACCGACACCATATGTTTTTTCAATGGGACCTGAGAAGTACAAGTGAGTGTTATTGGAGATAGCTCCTACAGATAAGGAAAGGAAAATGTGACACAGTGCTGGCTGATAGACTACATGGGGACTGACTTAACACTTTAGTTGCGGTCTGCCTTCCTGCTTTCTTGTAGCACCCATACGCAGTGGTATAACTTCTACCAACAGAATGTATTCTTAAAGAAAGTTGAAGAGGTCAAGAGCGTGGGATTACAGATAACTCCCACAGGAAAGCAGATGCAAATGTGAAACAGTGCTGGCTGATAGACTACATGGGGACCAACTTACTTCTGTAGGTGGGGTCTGCCTTCCTGATTACTTGTAGCTCCCATACGCAGTGGTATTACTTCTACCGACAGCATATATTTTTTCAATGGGAGTTGAGCAGTCCAAGTGACTGGGATTGGAGATATCGCCCACAGGAAAGCAGATGCAAATGTGACACGGTGCTGGCTGATAGTCTACATGGGGATCTACTTACTACTGTAGGTGGGGTCTGCCTTCCTACTTTCTATTAGCTCCCATAAGCAGTGATATAATTTAACCGAAAGTCTGTATTTTTTCAATGGGCATTGAGCAGTCCAAGTGAGTGGGATTGGAGATAGCTCCCAAAAGAAAGCAAGTGCAAATGTGACACAGTGCTGGCTGATAGTCTACATGGGGAACTAATTAACACTGTAGTTGGGATCTGCCTTCCTGTTTTTATGTACCTCCCATAGGTAGTGGTATAACTTCTACCGACAGTCTGTATTTTTAAAGGGAGCTGACGAGGCCAAGGGAGTAGGATTGGAGATAGCTTTCACAGGAAAGCAGCTGCAAATGTGACACAGTGCTCGCTGATAGTCTACATAGGGGCCTACTTTCTCCTCTAGGTGGGGTCTGCCTTCCAGTTTTCTTGGAGCTCCCATACGCAGTGGTATAAATTAAGCAACAGCATATATTTTTTCAATGGGACCTGAGCAGTACAAGTGAGTGGGATTGGAGATAGCTTTCACAGGAAAGCAGCTGCAGATGTGACACAGTGCTGGCTGATAGTCTACATGGGGATCTAATTAACACTGTAGTTGGGATCTGCCTTCCTGTTTTTATGTACCTCCCATAGGTAGTGGTATAACTTCTACCGACAGTCTGTATTTTTTTCAATAGGAGTTGAGCAGTCCAAGTGAGTGGGATTGGAGATAGCTCCCACAGGAAAGCAGATGAAAATGTGACACAGTGCTGGCTGATAGACTACATGGATACCTACTTACTACTGTAAGTTGGGTATGCCTTCCTGGTTTCTTGTACCTCCCATATGCAGTGGTATAACTTCTACCCACAGTCTGCATTTTTTCAGTGGGAATTGTGCAGTCCAAGTCAGTGGGATTGGAGACAGCTTTCACAGGAAAGCAGCTATGTGGCGAAGTTTTTTGTCTCTTTGCCTGAAAAAATCAGACTTAAAATGTGAAAACCAGACTCGAAGCCTGAAACCAGGCTCGAAGCCTGAAAAATGAACCAGACTCAAAATCTGAAAAACCCAGACTGAAAGCCTGAAACCAGGCTCGAAGCCTGAAAAACCTAAGCAGTCCAAGTAAGTGGGATTGGAGATAGCTCCCACAGGAAAGCAGCTGAAAATGTGACACAATGCTGGCTGATAGACCACATGGGGACTTATTTAGTACTATAGGTGGGGTCTGCCTTCCTGCTTTCTTGTAGCAACCATACGCAGTAGTATAACTTCTACCAATAGTAAGTATTTTTCCAGTGGGATTTGAGCAGTCCAAGTGAGTGGGATTTTATACAGTTCCCACAGGAAAGGAGCTGCAAATGTGACACAGTGCTGGCTGACAGACTACATGGAGACCTACTTACTACTTTAGGTGGGGTCTGCCTTCCTTCTTTCTTGTAGCTCCCATACGCAGTGGTAGAACTTCTACGGATAGTCATTATTTTTTCAGTGGGAGTTGAATAGTCCAAGTGAGTGGGATTGGATATAGCTCCCACAGGAAAGCAGCTGCAAATGTGACACGGTGCTCGCTGATAGACTACATGGGGACCTACTTAAAACTGTGCTGGGGTCTGTCTTCCTGTTTTCATGTACCTCCCATACTCAGTGGTATAACTAAAGTGACAGCATATATTTTTTTAAATAGGAGCTGAGCGGTCCGAGTGAGTGGGATTGGAGATAGCTCCCACAGGAAAGAAACTGTAAATGTCACACAGTGCTGGCTGATAGACTACATGGGGACCTCCTTACTACTGTAGGTTGGGTCTGCCTTCCTACTTTCTTGTAGCTCCCATATGCAGTGGTATAACTTAAGCAACAGCATATATATTTTCAATGGGACATGAGCAGTCCAAGTGAGTGGGATTGGCCTCTTCCTGGGCCAGGTCTGCGTGGAGGGTGGTCGGTGTCCCAGGGAGGTGAGGGCGTCACACACACAGGGAGGGGTTGGGCTACCTTGGCCAGGTGGGCCCGAAGCTTGTTCTTGGCATCTCGGCGATGCGATTGGTGAGGGCCACGTTCACCCTGTTGAACTGGCACCGCATCTCGGTGGCTGTCACCTCCATCAGGTTCTCAATGGAGTCCCGCAGCTGGGCGGAGGCCACCCGCTCTCTCTGCGACTGGAGGATGTTGTCGTCACTGAACTTGGCCCACGACTCGGGCACGGAGATGCTGGAGGGGGGAAAGGAGAGGCCCGCTGTCAGCCCGTGGTGGGAGGGCCAGGCCCTGCACAGACACAGCCTTCCCTGGTGGCCTTTCCTGTCGGGGAAAGGGAGCGGCACCGAGCATCCTGGGACGGCCGGGTGCCAGCGCTGCCAGGCGCGCACTCAGGTGGCATCTACCCGCTGCACCCCGTGGTAGTAGCTGATGCCGTCGGAGCAGTTCCTCAGCTGGTGGCACTTGTCGTTGATGCGGCGGGCTGCCTGCTTGTTGGCCAGGTCCTTCTCCAGCTCGTGCTGGGCCCCCCAGTTGGTCCTTAAACGCACAGGGACAGCTGTGGTGGCCACGTGTGGGTGGGACGGTCTCCTCCCCTTCCCATGGCCACGCAGCTCCCTTTCTCCCTTCCTCCCACCCCCCCCCTCCATCCCTCCCGGGCAGCTCTGTGCTCCCACCAACATCACTGCCCGCTCCCCAGGGAGATACGGGGCTCCTCCTTACATGAGCTGGGCTTTTGCCTTCTCCAGGAATAGCCGTATCCTCTCCTGGCAGGCCCTGATGCCATCCACTTCCTGGGCAGAGAGAGGCAAAGCACAAGCCATCAGAGGCCACGCTCCAGCGTCACGGCTGAAAGCTCTGCTGACCTCAACTGGAAGGTGGGATCTGCATCCAGACTTACTGTTAAAAGATCTTTCTCCACCTCGTCATGGACAAGGTCGATGCCCATCCTCTTCTCCCGCTGCAGGAGGCACTCCCGAGCAACCTGTTGGGGAGAGGCCGTTGGTGCCGGCTGCAGGGCTTCCCGCAGGGATGCTGCCCGGCTCAGGACAGGGCAGACAAGAAAGGGGAGGTGGACACAGAGACGAGGACAAGGGCAAGCAGCGCCCTGGGCAGCCGGTTTAAGCCACGACTAATGGGCGACAGAGCTCGTTTCATGCAGCAGCAGCATGAAAGCCCCAGGAGAGAGCACACGTGTCCCTGGTGCAGCGGCAGCAGTGGGCTACAGCTTGCGGCCCACGCACAGGGTGCTCACCTGGAGAGGGGCCTCTGTCTCGGCCAGAGCTCTCTCCAGCCGTGCCTTCATCTCTCTCAGGGCATCGCTCTCCTTGATGATCTCTGCCAGCTCATGGCAGAGCTCCGCCTTCCAAAACTCAATGTCCCTGACTCGCTGCCCCAGCTTCTTTGTGTTGTCTGCCTGGCTCTTGCTGGTCTGTTGGTATTTGTCCTGCACCAGGCGGGAGGTATCAGCCGTCGGCAGCTCCGCCTTGCGCCGGGACGTCTCCACCTCATGGTAGTTGCTCTGGTTGGAGCGGTACCGGGGCTGTAGCGGGTGAAAAGCGCCGTTCTGTTTGACACAGAAGGCAACATCTCGCTGGGGCTCAAGCCCTGGCAGGTGCCAGACAAGGGAGCCAGAGTGGGGTGGGTGGCAACGGCCTTATAGTAGGCTCTGGGCATCCAGGGGAGGCCGTAGCTCTGCAGCATGGCGTAGCGAGGAGCACGGTTCTTGTAGCTCGAAGCCATGGGGCTGATGGCAGGCAGAAAGCGGGCAGGAGTTGACTTGGGGTGAGCGGATGTGACGGTTAAGGGAGAGCCAAGCAGGTCCATTCTCTTCCGGGACGTGTCCTGCACAGAGGAGACGGGAGAAGACAACTTCCCTCAGTCAGCTCCTGCACTTGCCTGACAGCAACAGCTGAGAGCACAAACGGCGACGCACACGGCACCCACACGTGGCCTGTGCTAAAGCCCTTGAAAACAAATCCCTCCCCAAGCGTTTGCCTAAGTCAGGGTTGGACTCTGGGGCTGGGATCCAGCACCAGGTCGGAGGAGCAAACCACAGCTGCTGAGGAGAAGGGCTGACACCGGGCCTTCATCTTCCTTCAATCTGTCAGTCCAGGGCAAGTGCAATTGCCCTTCCTCCACTGCCCATCTCTTTCTTTTGGCTGGCGTATCTGCTGACCTCAGAGGCCTCCAGGGATCATTTTCACTTGAAAAGCTCCATTGCCAGCCCCGAGGGCTGTGAAGACACAGCCGCTCCCAGCTCAGCACCAGCTGTGGGCCAGGGACTCCATCCTCATCCTCTCTGTCTTCACAGCATGAAATGCTGGGCTGAGGACTCTGCAGGGGAGCTGAGCTTTGCAGGACGGGGCCCACAGGTGACCAACCCACCCCCTACTCCCCCAGAACAGCCATCTCTTGATCTCAAAGGAAGAAAACCGGTCTGTGGCTCACCTGACGCCAAGGGAACATGCTTGGAAGGGAGAGATCCCACAGCCTTGTCAGAGCGTCTTGTAAACAGCAGCCTTGCAGTAACCCTGGGAGGAAAGACCACACAGGAAGATTGAGCTCCTGAGAGCTGCCTATGGCACTCTGGGGGCTCTTTCTCTTTCCAGGTGGAGGTTCTCAGCCCCTTCTGAGCAGAGGGCCACCAAATGTACCCAACACACCCCAGCTGAGGGCAAATGGCCAGGAGGGTCTGCTGAGCTGGGCATGAAGCTCTTGTGTGGGTACAGGTGTCAGCCCCTGGCACAGAAAGTCCCTGCGGCAGTTGCAGGCAGCTGCCGTGTTGCAGGGACGTGTCCTTCCCCGAACCCGTCCCGTCCCTGCTGCTCCCAGCCTGGCTCAGCCTGGGGGGCTGGCGGTGCTCGGGAGCTGCTGCTCACCGTGTGCTGTCGGCTCAGTGGCCCCACGGCCAATGTGGCCCTGTCAGGGACACGGGGACACAGGCCCAGGGAGCGTTGCCAGGGGCGCAGGGGGCTCTGTGACCTCATTCTGCATGGGCCAGTCCCGGCAGCTGGGAGGGCGGCTGGATGCAGGAATGGGCAACCTGCTCCTGGCCTCTCCTCACTCTCCCCTTCTCAAGGAGAAGGAGTTGCTCTCTCTGTGAGGGAGCAATTAGACTGCATTGGGCACTGGAATTTCTCACCACGATGAACAAGGCCATCAAAATAGATTTTTACACTGCCTACAGACAGGTGGAGAATTCAGAGTAGGTTCCAGTCCAGTGGTTTTGTATAATGAATAAAGATAAGTCCCAGCAACTAATTCAGGATATCTCAAAAATCTCACAAATCAAAGTCCGCAAGCGCATCAGGGGCAGAGAAATTTTTGTGAGTTGGCGATTTATGAAAGTTGCTGGTCCTAGAATGGGAGTTACGTGCCCTGTACCTAGATCTCGCAGAGAAGTTGTGCTTCAGTAAATAATTGCTGGAATCGGGTAATTCCATGCCAACTTGGCTTTCTTTTGAACATCTTTCTTTCAAAATCTCAAGATCTTTCTTAGAACTGCTAGTTCAACTCTGGCTGCCCAGGTGATCAGTACCTGGGTGTCCACAGACAGCGTGAACAGCCTCTGCAGAATTCAGGATGCACTGAAACAGCAGGTGAGAAGCTGAATTCACGGCCAGGTGGGACTTCTGCCCATAGGCTCCCAACAACGCTGTTTCCGATTTCCCTGAAAGTCTAAGGAACAATTAATTCTGCAAAGTACCAACAGTGGTGGCCATTTCCAAATTAACTTACGTGTTCTGGGAGACAGCCCAGCTCAGTCATCAAGACAGGAACCTTTCAAAAATTATGACTCCAGGGTGACAAATTCTATGGGCAGTGGTGGAATAAAACCAAGTGCTATAGTCCATAGTTTTTTTCTGTTGTACCTGGTGACAGGACAAGGGGCAATGGGATGAAGCTGGAACACAAAAGATCCCATTTAAACACAAGAAAAACCTTGTGTTACAGTTGAAGTGAGGGAGCACTGGCACAGGCTGCCCAGGGAGGGTGTGGAGGCTCCTTCCCTGGGAGGACTTCCAAACCCGCCTGGACGCGTTCCTGTGACCTGATCTAGGTGGACGCGTTTTGGCAGGGGGGTTGGACTAGATGGTCTCGAGAGGTCCCTTCCAACCCCTACAGTTCTACGATTCTATGAGCGTACAGGCCCTCCTGCAAGCCCGTGGTGATGCAAAGTGTCCAGAGTGGCTCTCCCAAAACCATTGGGCTTCTTCCTAATAGATACTGGGTGAAAACCACCCCAGTGAACTCTTACTGTGTCCCCGTGTCCCTGACAATTCTTCCTCATCTCTGATCTAAACCTCCCCTGCTGCAACTTGATGCAACTTGCCCTGTCATTCCTTACTGGAGAGAAGAGATCGACCCCCACCTGGCTACAACCTCCTTTCGGCTGCTCTATGTCCCACCGTGAAAGAGCAGCGGCAGAAAGAGAAAAACCAAAGGCAAAAGAAAACCCGGGCAGACCATGTAACACACCAAACGATCATTTAATTCCCACTCAAGCCTTTCAGAAGGAAGCAGACTCTAACTGCGCCACAAAAAAGATCAAAGCAAAAGTGGGAGTGCGCTCGGGCCAAACTGGGAACAGCTCCAACAGGAGATGCAGTGAGGGACGCTGGGTCCAGCCTACACGTAGCTCAACAGCCGCACGGTGCTGGGGAAGGCCTTGCACAGCCCCAGGCACTTCTCCTGGTCCAGGAAGAGCGAATTGGCCTTGACAGAGAGGTCGTTCTCCAGCGTGGCCTTGGCATGAACCAGCCTCTGCAGGCTCCCAAAAGAAAGCAGGTGCAAATGTGACACAGTGCTGGCTGATAGACTACATGGGGACCTATTTACTACTGTAGATAGGGTCTGCCTTCAAGCTTTTTTCATAGCTCCCATACGCAGTACAATTACTTATCAGAAAGCATGTATTTTTTTAATGAGACCTGAGCAGTCCAAGTGCAGACGACTTCTGCAGACAGAATGTATTTTTAAAGAGAGCTGACGACGCCAAGAGCGTGGCATTGGAGATAGCTCTGACAGGAAAGCAGCTTCAAAGGTGTCACAGTGCTGGCTGACAGACTACATGTGGACCTACTTACTACTGTAGGTGGGGTCTGCCTTCCAGCTTTTTTGTAGCTCCCATACGCAGCGGTATAACTTAACAGAAAGCATGTATTTTTTCAATTGGAGCTGAGCACTCCAAGAGAGTGTTATTGAAAATAGCTACCAAAGGAAAGCAGCTGCAACTGTGACACAGTGCTGGCTGATCGACTACATGGGGATCTACTTACTACTGTAGGTGGGGTCTGCCTTTCTGCTTTCTTGTAGCTCCCGTATAAAGTGATATAACTTCTACCGACAGTCTGTATTTTTTCAATGGGAATTAAGCAGTCCAAGTGAGTGGGATTGGAGATAGCTTTCACAGGAAAGCAGCTGCAAATGTGATACAGTGCTGGCTGATAGAATACATGGAGCCCTACTTACTACTGTAGGTGGGGTCTGCCTTCCTGCTTTCTTTTAGCTCCCATAGGCAGTGGTATAACTTCTACCGCCAGCATGTATTTTTCCAATGGTATCAAAGCAGTCCAAGTGAGTGGGATTGGAGATAGCTCCCACAGGAAAGAAGCTGTAAAATTCAAAAAAAAACTGACTGATAGACTAAATGGGGACCTACTTACTACTGTAGGTGGGGTCTTCCTTACTGCTTTCTTGTAGCTCCCATACACAGTGGTATAACTTCTACGCACAGTCTGTATTTTCAATCGGAGGTGAACAGGACAAGAGCGTGGGATTGTAGATAGCTCCCACAGGAAAGCAGCTGCAAATGTGACACAGTGCTGGCTGATAGACTACATGGGGACCTACTTAACACTGTTGTTTTGCTCTGCCTTCTTGCTTTCTTCTACCTCCCATAAGCAGTGTTATAACTTAACCGACACCATATGTTTTTTCAATGGGACCTGCGAAGTACAAGTGAGTGTTATTGGAGATAGCTCCTACAGATAAGGAAAGGAAAATGTGACACAGTGCTGGCTGATAGACTACATAGGGACTGACTTAACACTTTAGTTGCGGTCTGCCTTCCTGCTTTCTTGTAGCACCCATACGCAGTGGTATAACTTCTACCAACAGAATGTATTTTTAAAGAAGGTTGAAGAGGTCAAGAGCGTGGGATTACAGATAACTCCCACAGGAAAGCAGATGCAAATGTGACACAGTGCTGGCTGATAGACTACATGGGTACCTACTTACTACTGTAAGTTGGGTATGCCTTCCTGCTTTCTTGTTGCTCCCAAACGCAGTGGTACAACTTAAGCGACAGCATATATTTTTTCAATGTTAGTTGAGCAGTCCAAGTGAGTGGGATTGGAGATAGCTCCCACAGGAAAGCAGCTGCAAATGTGACACAGTGTTGGATTATAGACTGCATGGGAACCTACTTAACACTGTAGTTTTTGTCTGCCTTCCTGTTTTCCTTTAATACCTATACGGAGTGGTATAATTTCTACCGACAGTCTGTATTTCTTCAATGGGAGTTGAGCAGTCCAAGTGAGTGGAATTGGACATAGGTCCCACAGGAAAGCAGCTGGAAATGTGACACAGTCCTGGCTGATAGACTACATTGGGACCTACTTACTACTGTAGGTGGGGTCTGCCTTCCAGCTTTTTTGTAGCTCCCATACACAGTGGTATAACTTAACGGAAAGCATGTATTTTTTCATTTGGAGCTGAGCACTCCAAGAGAGTGTTATTGAAAATAGCTCCCACAGGAAAGCAGCTGCAACTGTGACACAGTGCTGGCTGATCGACTACATGGGAATCTACTTACTACTGTAGGTGGGGTCTGCCTTCCTGCTTTCTTGTAGCTCCCATACGCAGTGGTAGAACTTAACCGACAGCCAATATCTTTTTTCAATGGACTATGAGCAGTCCAAGTGAGTGTTATTGGAGATACCGCCCACGGGAAAGCAACTGCAAATGACAGAGTGCTGGCTGAGAGACTACATCGGGGTCTACTTACTACTGTATGTGGGGTCTGCCTTACAGCATTTTTGTGACTTCCATACACAGTGGTATAACTTAACCGACAGCATATATTTTTTCAATGGGACCTGACAAGTACAAGTGAGTGTTATTGGAGATAGCTCCTACAGCAAAGCAGATGCAAACGTGACACAGTGCTGGCTGATAGATTACATGGGGACCTACTGACTACTGTAGGTGAGGTCTGCCTTCCTGCTTTCTTGTAGCTCCCATACGCAGCGATATTACTAAACCTACAGCATATATTTTTTCAATGTTAGTTTAGCAGTCCAAGTGAGTGGGATTGGAGATAGCTCCCACAGGAAAGAAGCTGCAAAAGTGACACAGTGCTGACTGATAGACTACATGGGGACCTACTTACTACTTTAAGTGGGGTCTGCCTTCCTGCTTTCTAGTAGTTCCCATCGGCAGTAACATAACTTCTATCGCCAGCATGTATTTTTTCAATGGGAGATGAGCAGCCAAAGTGAGTTGGATTGAACATAGCTCTGACAGGAAAGCAGCTGCAAACGTGACACAGTGCTGGCTGATAGACTACATGGGGACTACTTAAAACTGTAATTGGGATCAGCCTTCCTTCTTTCCTGTAGCTCCCATACGCAGTGATATAACTTAACCGACAGCATATATTTTTTCAATGGGAGTTGAGCAGTCCAAGTGAGTGCGATTGGAGATAGCTCCCACAGGAAAGAAGCTGCAAATGTGATACACTGCTGGCTGATAGACTACATGGGGACCTGCTTACTACTGTAGGTGGAGTCTGCCTTCCTTCTTTCTTGTAGCTCCCATCGGCAGTGATATAACTTCTACCGCCAGCATGTATTTTTTCAATGGGTGCTGAGCAGACACAGTGAGTGGGATTAGAGGTAGCGCCCACAGGCAAGCAGGTGCAAATGTGACACAGTGCTGGCTGATAGACTACATGAGGACCTACTTACTAGTGTAGGTGGGGTCTCCCTTCCTGCTTTCTTGTAGCTCCCATTCGCAGTGGTATAACCTCGAGTCTGTATTTTTTCAATGGGACCTGAGCAGTACAAGGGAGTGTTATTGGAGATAGCTCCCTGTAGTGGGTCTGGGATGGTAGTGATTTTCCACAGCAGGTCCTGCAGTGCTGTGCTTACTGTTGATATCAATATTATGACTACCGCTTGCACAGCATCAGGACTGTCCCTCCAGCATTCCTTCCCCCACCTTCACCAATAGCTTTGGGTGGGCATGATCTTGGGAGCAACTATGGCCAGGACAGCTGACCCAGGCTGACCAAGGAGATATTCCATACCATATGACGTCAGCTCAGTAATATAAACTGGGGGAGAGGAGCAGGAATGGGATGCGAGATTCATTTCTGGCCTTCCAAAAGCAACCGCTACGCGTACTGAAGCCCTGCTTCTCGGGAGGTGGCCGGACATCGCTGCTGATGGGAAGTAGAGAGTAACAGCTTATCTGCTTCTGCTTTGCTTCCCGCGCGCGCGGCTTTGCTGCTTATTTATTAAACTGCTTTTATCTCAACCCACGAGATTCCCATCTTATTTTCTCCCCTTCCCTGGCTTGCTGAGGAGGTGGGGGGGTAAAGCGGTGTGGTGGGCACCTGGCATCCAGCCAGGCTCAAACTACCACAGCCCTTTTGGCGCCCAACGTGGGGCGAGATAATAGCAGATTTACATTAACTGCATTGCAATTACAGTAAACCAATGAGAGCAAAGTTCCTGTGCTGGTCACGGAGCCTTGCTGTTATGCAGCTTATCTTACACTTTCTAATGTTTGGGAACACGATGCTCCTAACATTGACTCTGTGCTGTGCTTTGACCTTAATAGCTTTGCTAAGCTGGCTATATAATTTTGTGAAGAGGATGAAAGGGCCTGGGAACATGATGGCCCAAATAATAATAGCAAGTCTCATTCTGTTACTGATGAATTTAGTGTGCTGTGGGAGCTATCTTCTGGAGGCCATGGGGCAAAGCACCTCTTTCTCCTCAGCTCGGACTGATCTAGACAATTCTGTTACACAGACTTCCCAGGTCCTTAGTCACCCTTATACGAGAGTTTTAATATTACTAATTAACATGTTTGGTATATTATATATCTTGTGGAATCTGGAGTCATCTGGGTATCAGAGAGTACAAATTTGCGATGGAAACATGTTAAAATGCCCCCTGAAGCGGCCAGTCCCTGGGTGGCAGGGTATGTGGATGAATTTAGGCAAATTCCTAGGACGGTTATCACCTCCTGTAACCTGGGATTTTACATCTGAACAGATAAAAAACCCTGCTTTACTGACACGCTACCTGATAGAAGGGTGTCTTACCTACCCTAATGAGGCCCATCAGGTTCAGGCACTATACTGGGGCCTAGCCTCTGCCTACCGAGCTGCATTCCAGTCCTCTCAGAGAACTGTGATTGAAATGGAAACTCAAACGGTACCTGAGACCAACATAGTTGAGTCAGTCGCAGTCCAGCCCTCTCAGAGAACTGTGATTGAAATGGAAACTCAAACGGTACCTGAGACCAACATAGTTGAGTCAGTCGCAGTCCAGCCCTCTCAGAGAACTATGGCCGAGGTGGAAATTCAAACTATACCTGAGACTACCATGGTTGAGTCAGGGAACCAAACAACAACCACAGTGGTTGCCCCAGTAGTGAAAAAGAAGCAGTGGATAAGGAGGTCAAGTCCATATCATCGATTAGTAAGGGCAGACGAGGAGGAAGAGGAAAGGCTAGAAGAAGAAACTGGTCCTTCGGTAAGGAGATCAGGAGAAGTGAAAGAAATCGAAAAGGAAATGGAAACTACTCGGTCCCTCACCTCAACAGAACTTAGAGATATGCGAAAAGATTACAGTCGCCAGCCAGGTGAGCGGATTGGTGCCTGGCTGCTCCGATGCTGGGATAACGGGGCTGACAGTCAACAATTGGAAGGCAGAAAAGCCCAACAGGTAGGATCTCTTGCTAGGGACCGGGGAATTGATAAAGGCATTGGAAAGAAAACCTCAGTTTGTAGTCTCTGGAAACGACTCCTCTCAAGTGTACGGGCAAGATACCCATTCAAGGAAGACCTTGTAAATGCCCGAGGAAAGTGGACTAGAGCTGATGAAGGGATCCAATATCTAAGGGAATTAGCTGTGTTGGAAGTCATCTATGGTGATCTGGATAATGTCGAGGCCTCCACAGATCCAGACGATGTCCAGTGTACACGGGCCATGTTGAGAAAAGTGATCCAGAGTGCCCCAGCTACATATTCTAATATCCTGGCAATGGTGTATCATCCAGACATGGACATACCAACAGTGGAGAGGGTATCTTCTTGGTTACAGAACTATGAAGAGAGCCTCTGCACCTCCTCATCAGTGTGGGATGATGGCCTGATTGTTAGATCTGCCTCAAGAACTCAGTCATCCACTGTCCCGACCAGGGGAAAGGGAAGTCCCAGACGCAGGAGCACACCGCGAAATGAACTCTGGCTCTTTTTGCGTGGGCAAGGAGAGGATATGAGGAAGTGGGATGGTGAACCCACTTTTAAGCTAGAAGCGCGTGTACGTGAACTAAGGGGGAAGACAGCTGTTAGAAAAGGACCGCCCAGGAGAGCTGTCAACAGAGTGGCTGCCAAAACAAAAGAGGACAATCAACAATCTCCAAGACATAGAAGAACTGCAACTACTTCCTTCGAAGCCAATGAGGAGACTTCAGGTCTGCAATTACAAGGATCAGATAGCGAATACTCTGATGAAGAACAGAAATAGAGGGTCCCTGCCTCCAGCCAGGAGGAGGAAAGGGATGACCGAATCTACTGGACTGTGTGGGTTCGATGGCCTGGCACATCAAACCCACAAAGGTATAAAGCCTTAGTAGACACAGGGGCAGTGTACATTGATGCCATCAAGGTATAGAGGCACAGATTCTGTCTGGATCTCTGGAGTGACAGGGGGATGTGAAGAATTATCTGTATTAGAGGCTGAAGTGAGCTTAACAGGGGACAAATGGGAAAGACACCCCATTGTGACTGGTCCAGAGGCCCCTTGTATTCTTGGCATAGATTACCTCAGGAGAGGGTACTTCAAAGACCCCAAGGGGTATCGATGGGCTTTTGGTATAGCCACTGTAGATACAGAGAAAATCAAACAACTCTCTAATTTACCTGGCCTCTCAGAAGACCCTTTTGTTGTGGGATTGCTGCAAGTTCAAGAGCAACAGGTACCAATTGCTACCAGGACGGTGCACCGGAGGCAATATCGCATGAACCAAGATTCCCTGACTCCCATCCGTGAGTTGATTCATCAACTGGAGGCTCAAGGAGTAATTAGCAAAACTCATTCCCCATTTAATAGTCCCATATGGCCTGTGAAAAAATCTGATGGAGGGTGGAGGTTAACAGTAGACTATCGTGGCCTGAACGAAGTGACACCACCACTGAGTGCTGCTGTACCATGCATGTTAGAGCTCCAGTATGAATTGGAGTCAAAAGCAGCCAAGTGGTATGTGACGATTGACATCGCTAATGCATTTTTCTCAATTCCATTGGCAGCAGAGTGCAGGCCACAATTTGCCTTCACATGGAGAGGTGTCCAATATACCTGGAATCGATTGCCCCAGGGCTGGAAACATAGTCCTACTATTTGTCATGGTCTAATCCAAACTGTGCTGGAAATGGAGTAAGCCCCTGAATATTTACAGTACATTGATGACATAATTGTATGGGGCAACAAGGCAGAAGAAGTGTTTGAGAAAGGGAAAAGAATAATACAGATTCTCCTAAAAGCTGGTTTTGCTGTAAAAAGAAACAAAGTAAAGGGACCTGCACAAGAGATACAGTTTTTGGGCATAAAATGGCAAGATGGGCGTCGGCATGTGCCTGTGGATGTTGTGAACAAAATAGCTACTATGTCTCAACCAACTAATAAGAAAGAAACACAAGCTTTCCTGGGCCTTGTGGGATTCTGGAGGATGCATATCCCAGGTTATAGTCAGCTTGTGAGCCCTCTCTTTAGAGTAACCAGAAAGAAGAACTGTTTTGAGTGGGGCCTTGAGCAACAAAAAGCTTTTCAACAAATTAAACAGGAAATAGCTCGTGCAGTCGCCCTTGGGCCCATCCGTACAGGACTAGATGTGCAGAATATCCTCTACACGGCCGCTGGAGAGCATGGTCTCACCTGGAGCCTCTGGCAGAAAACATCTGGAGAAACCCGAGGTCGACCATTAGGGTTTTGGAGCCGAGGATATCGAGGATCGGAAGCCCACTACACCCCAACTGAAAAAGAAATACTAGCAGCATATGAGGGACTTCGAGCTGCTTCAGAAGTCATTGTCACAGAAGCTCATCTCCTCTTGGCACCACGTCTGCCTGTGTTACACTGGATGTTCAAAGGGAAAACCCCTTCTATACATCATGCAACCAGCGCTACTTGGAGTAAGTGGATGGCGTTGATTACACAACGATCTCGGCTGGGGAAATCTAATCGCCCAGGAATCCTGGAAGAAATCATGGACTGGCCAGAAGGCAGAGATTTTGGAGCATTGCCTGAGGAAGTAGCTCGCGCCCAAGAGGCACCACCATATAATGAACTGTCAGAAGATGAGAGGCATTATGCTTTGTTTACTGATGGATCCTGCCGTGTGGTAGGAAATCATCATAAGTGGAAAGCTGCTGTGTGGAGTCCCACACGACGAGTTGTTGAGACCACTGAAGGAGAAGGTGAGTCAAGTCAGTTTGCTGAAGTGAAGGCTATCCAACTAGCTCTAAAGATCGCAGAACGAGAGAAGTGGCCAGTACTCTATCTTTACACTGACTCCTGGATGTTGGCTAATGCTCTATGGGGATGGCTACAGCAACGGAAGAAGACCAACTGGCAGCGCAAGGGTAAACCCATCTGGGCTGCTGCATTATGGCAAGACATTGCTGCTCGGGTGGAAAATATGACTCTGAAAGTACGCCATGTAGATGCTCACGTGCCAAAAAGCCGTGCCAATGAAGAACAATGGAATAACCAACAGGTAGATAAAGCTGCTAAAATTGAACTAGCTCAGGTAGATCTAGACTGGGAGCGTAAAGGTGAGCTATTTATAGCTCGATGGGCCCATGAAACATCAGGACATCTGGGAAGAGATGCAACATATAGATGGGCTCATGATCGAGGGGTAGACTTGACCATGGAAGCCATTACACAGGTCACCCATGAATGTGAAACATGTGCCGCAATCAAGCGAGCCACACGAATCAAGTCTCCCTGGAACAGAGGCCGATGGCTGGGTTTTCAGTATGGTGAGGCTTAGCAAATTGACTATGTTGGACCACTACCACGAACACATCAAGGCAAGCGGTATATACTCACCATGGTGGAAGCAACTACTGGTTGGTTGGAAACATACTCTGTAAACCACGCCACTGCCTGAAATACTGTCTTGGGTCTTGAAAGGCAAGTTTTGTGGCGACACGGCACTCCAGAAAGAATTGAATCAGATAATGGAACTCATTTTCGAAATAATCTCATAAACTCCTGGGCAAAGAAACATGGCATTGAGTGGATATACCACATCCCCTATCACCCTCAAGCCTCTGGAAAGATTGAGAGATATAATGGGTTACTAAAGACCATGTTGAGAGCACTGGGCAATGGGGCATGGAAGCAGTGGGATAAAAATTTAGCAGAAGCCACTTGGCTGGTCAATAGCAGAGGTTCAACTAACCGTCCTGGTCCTGCCCAAACAAAACCACTACATACTGTGGGAGGAGATAAGGTCCCCGTAGTGCACCCAGGGAAATGGCTGGGGAAGGCAGTATGGGTTGCACCTCCCATGGGAAAAGGCAAACCCATTCGTGGGATTGTCTTTGCTCAAGGGCCTGGCTGTACTTGGTCGGTGATGAGAAAGGATGGGGAAACTCGATGTGTACCTCAAGGAGACTTAACCTTGGGGGAAAAATAACCTGTTATGTGAGTTATCTGTTGTAGATGAACTTTGCAAGAAAAACCGGACAAGTGGACAAACCAAGCCGGATCTGGTGCCCAACACTGAACATACTGTTTCCCCTGGCCTGGATATTCATCTTGATGGATGAGACAGAAGTTATGACCTGCTCCAGTGAACATCTACAGAGGATGAAAGATATAAGAATGTTGTTTGTTTGTTTGATGCAAGATGCAAGAGGGAATACAAGAATGATGTTTGTCTGTTGAAGAGTGGGGGTACTGGTTAATGAGAGTATATAAGAATGTATATGGATTGTTAAGATGGTTTGTCTGAGCATGACATAAATGGTATGGAATAAGGGGTGGAGACTGTAGTGGGTCTGGGACGGTAGTGATTTTCCACAGCAGGTCCTGCAGTGCTGTGCTTACTGTTGATATCAATATTATGACTACCGCTTGCACAACATCGGGGCTGTCCCTCCAGCATTCCTTCCCCCACCTTCACCCATAGCTGTGAGTGGGCATGATCTTGGGAGGGACTATGGCCAGGACAGCTGACCCAGGCTGACCAAGGAGATATTCCATACCATATGACGTCAGCTCAGTAATATAAACTGGGGGAAAGGAGCAGGAAGGGGAGGCGAGATTCATTTCTGGCCTTCCCAAAGCAACCGCTACGCGTACTGAAGCCCTGCTTCTCGGGAGGTGGCCGGACATCGCTGCTGATGGGAAGTAGAGAGTAACAGCTTATCTGCTTCTGCTTTGCTTCCCGCGCGCGCGGCTTTGCTGCTTATTTATTAAACTGCTTTTATCTCAACCCACGAGATTCCCATCTTATTTTCTCCCCTTCCCTGGCTTGCTGAGGAGGTGGGGGGGTAAAGCGGTGTGGTGGGCACCTGGCATCCAGCCAGGCTCAAACTACCACACCACTCCAGATAATCCTTTTTCTACCTGTTTGGTGGGAGTTCCATCAGATGTGGCACAATGACCTGTACCAAATGCATTAAAAACAAATCCCTTAGTTAAGGGTAATGGCAAAGTTGACAGCTGCGATTTGATAATTTCATGGTTGCCAATAATGACAACAGAGCCACAGGAGTTAGAATTATTGGGATCTATAAAGATGGATTTTTGTGTTATGTTTAATTTTACCAGCAGTATCAAAACATTTGAGACAGAATGTGTATCCCATCCTGGGCGTGTATAAGAACCTAACATCTTGGTGCAATTATACTTCACCAAAAAGATCCAGGTCTAGTCTTGTGCCTATGCAGTTACCAAAGGGAATTATTCTGATCTGTGGGGACCAGGCATGGCCTGGAATACCCTCAAAATAACACCAGCTATTACATGCCACGGAAATGGACTCTTTACAGACTTTAGAACTTTTTGTGGTTGTTC
Source organism: Colius striatus (assembly GCF_028858725.1). NCBI lineage: Eukaryota > Metazoa > Chordata > Aves > Coliiformes > Coliidae > Colius > Colius striatus. Next base: position 33,135,174 of record NC_084789.1, read on the forward strand.
GGGCCTTTGAAATGTGGTGGTGTAAACCGTTGAATATTGTAACTGACTCTTTTTATGTTGCAGGAATTTCTCAGGGAATAGAAGATGCTCACATTAAAGATGTGCGCAATCGACGCCTTTTTGACCTACTTAAAGCCATGCAGGCCGCTATCCGTCAGCGCACATCTCCATATTGTGTAATACACATCGGAAGTCATAAGTATGACATTGGTTTAGGAGCAGGAAATGCTAGAGTGGACAAGCTGGTAGCTTTGGGGGTGCCTGTAAATAAATTCAGTCAGGCAAGAGAGGCCCATGCCACCTTTCATCAAAATGCCAGAGGCTTAAAGAGAAGTTTTGACCTCTCAATAGAGGATGCTTGAGCGATAGTGAGGGCTTGCCCGCAGTGTAGCCACTACGGCACAGGGTTAGGTCTGGGAGTCAACCCCAGGGGTCTGGGACCATTAGAATTGTGGCAGATGGACGTCACTCACATTTCTGAATTTGGAAGGCTTAAATATGTTCACGTAACTGTGGATACATTCAGTAAGTATATATGGGCAATGGCTCAAGCAGGAGAAAGGGTAACGCATATAATCCGACATGCCACTGCATGTTTTGCTGTTCTGGGGGTGCAAGGCACCATTAAGACTGATAACGGCCCTGCATATGTTAGTCAACGGGTGGAACAGTTTTTCCAAACCTGGGGAGTGAAACACATTACAGGGGTACCACATTCACTGACAGGACAGGCTATAGTGAACGAGCTCATCAAGTGTTAAAATCACATTTAAGTAAGATGTCCGACATACAGGATCCTCAGGAACGGTTGTCTAAGGTATTGTTTACTATAAATCATTTATGTATATTTGGGGAGGAGAAAGAACCTCCAGCTCGACTACATCAAGGAATGGTGGAAACATCCAAAAGACCGCCAGCAATGTGGGTAACTTACAGAGATCCACGAACAGGTATATGGCAGGGCCCAGCTAAAGTGCAGTATTTAGGCAGGGGTTATATGTCTGTGCTTACACCTACAGGTCCAATATGGGTTCCTGCGAAATGGACTAGAGTGGCTGTTACTCCTAATAATCCTGATGGTGACAGTTCACACATCGCCATTGAATCAAGTGAATCCATGTCAGAACATGTGGGTCACCTGGACGAATCAGACAGGCCAAGTTGACTTTTGTCTGACTCTTCAGTCGGTGAGTGATACTCACCGATAATCTGTATTTTTTCAATGGGAGATGAGGAATAAGTTTGAGTAGGATTGGAGATAATTTCACAGAAATGCAGCTGCAAATGTGACACAGTGCTGCCTGATAGACTACATGGGGGCCTACTTACTTCTGTAGGTGGGGTCTGCCTTCCAGCTTTCTTGTATTACCCATACGCAGTGCTATGACTTCTACCGCCAGCATGTATTTTTTCAATGGGAGCTAAGCAGTCCAAGTGAGTGGGATTGGAGATAGCTCCCATAGGAAAGCAGGTGCCAATGTGACAAAGTGCTGGCTGATAGAATACATGGGAACCTACTTATTACTGTAGGTGGGGACTTCCTTCCTTCTTGTAGATGCCATGCACACTGCTATAACTTAATGGAAAGCATGTATTATTAAATGGAGCTGAGCAGTCCAAGTGAGTGGGATTGAACATAGCTCCCACAGGAAAGCAGCTGCAAATGTGAAACCGTGCTGGGTGATAGATTACATGGGGACCTACTTACTGCTTTAGGTTGGGTCTGCCTTCCTGCTTTCTTGTAGCTCCCATATGTAGTGGTATAATTTCTACGGTCAGCATGTATTTTTTCAGTGGGAGTTGAGCAGTCCAAGTGAGTGGGATTGGAGATAGCTCCCACAGGAAAGAAGCTACAAATTTGACACAGTGCTGGCTGAGAGACTACCTGAGGACGTACTTACTACTGTAGGTGGGGTCTCCCTTCCTGCTTTCTTGTTGCTCCCATAAGCAGTGGTATAACTTAAGCGACAGCATATATTTTTTCCAACGGGACCTGAGCAGTACAAGTATTATTGGAGATAGTTCCCACAGAAAAGCACCCTAAAATGCGCCTTCCGGCTTTCTTGTAGCTCCCATACACAGTGCTATAACTTATACCGACAGAATATATATTTTTTTGGAAGTGTTGACGAGGCGAAGAGGTTGGTATGGGAGATAACTCCCACAGAACAGCAGCTGCAAATGTGACACAATGCTGGCAGATAGACTACATGGAGACCTACTTACTACTGTAGGTGGGGTCTGCCTTCCTGCTTTCTTGTAGCTCCCATACGCAGTGCTATAACTTTACCTACAGTCTGTATTTTTTCAATGGGATTAGAGCAGTCCAAGTGCGTGGGATTGGAGATAGCTCCCACAGGAAAGGAGCTCCAAATGTGACACAGTGATGACTGATAGACTACATGGGGATCTACTTACTACTCTAGGTGGGGTCTGCCTTTCTGCTTTCTTGTAGCTCCCTTACGCAGTGGTATAACTTCTACCGCCAGCATGTATTTTTTCAATGGGATCTGAGCAATACAAGTGAGTGTTTTTTAAGATAGCTCCCACAGGAAAGCAGCTGCAAATGTGACAGCGTACTTGCTGATAGACTATATGCGGGCCTACTTACTACTTTTGGTAGTTTGAGCCTGGCTGGATGCCAGGTGCCCACCATTCCGCTCTATCTTCCACCTCCTCAGGAAGCCAGGGAAGGGGAGAAAATAAGATGGGAGTCTTGTGGGTTGAGATAAAAGCAGTTTAATAAAGAAGCAGCAAAGCCGCACGCGAGGGAAGCAAAGTAAAAGTAGATAAAGCTGTTACTCTCAACTTCCCATCAGCAGCGATGTCCGGTCACCTAGAGGGACAGCCCTGATGCTGTGCGAGCCGTAGTCATAATATTGATATCAACAGTAAGCACAGCACTGCAGGAGCTGCTGTGGAAAATCACTACCATCCCAGACCCACTACAGTCTCCACCCCTTATTCCATACCATTTCTGTCATGCTCACACAAACCATCTTAAGAACCCATATACATTCTTATACACTCTCATTAACCAGTACCCCCACTCTTCAACAGACATACATCATTCTTGTATTCCCTCTTGCATCTAGCATCACACAAACAAACAACATTCTTATATCTTTCATCCTCTGTAGATGTTCACTGGAGCAGGCCATAACTTCTGTCTCATCCATCAAGATGGATATCCAGGCCAGAGGAAACAGTGTGTTCAGTGTTGGGCACCAGATCCGGCTTGGTTTGTCCACTTGTCCGGTTTTTCTTGCAAAGTTCATCTACAACAGATAACTCACATAACAGGTTATTTTTCCCCCAAGGTTAAGTCTCCTTGAGGTACACATTGAGTTTCCCCATCCTTTCTCATCACCCACCAAGTACATCCAGGCCCTTGAGCAAAGACCATCCCATGAATGGGTTTGCCTTTTCCCATGGGAGGTGCAACCCATACTGCCTTCCCCAGCCATTTCCCTGGGTGCACTACGGGGACCTTATCTCCTCCCACAGTATGTAGTGGTTTTGTTTGGGCAGGACCAGGACGGTTAGTTGAACCTCTGCTGTTAACCAGCCAAGTGGCTTCTGCTAAATTTTTATCCCACTGCTTCCATGCCCCTCTGCCCAGTGATCTAAGTAATCCGTTATATCTCTCAATCTTTCCAGAGATTTCTGGGTGATAGAGGATGTGGTATATCCACTCAGTGCCATGTTTCTTTGCCCAGGAGTTTATGAGATTATTTCGAAAATGAGTTCCATTATTTGACTCAATTCTTTCTTGCCTTTCAAGACCCAAGACAGTATTTCGGGCAGTGGCGTGGTTTACAGGGTATGTTTCCAACCAACCGGTAGTTGCTTCCACCATGGTGAGTATATAACGCTTGCCTTGATGTGTTCGTGGTAGTGGTCCAACATAGTCAATTTGCCAGGCCTCACCATACTGAAAACCCAGCCATCGGCCTCTGTTCCAGGGAGACTTGATTCGTGTGGCTCGCTTGATTGCAGCACATGTTTCACATTCATGGGTGACCTGTGTAATGGCTTCCATGGTCAAGTCCACCCCTCGATCACGAGCCCATCTATATGTTGCATCTCTTCCCAGATGTCCTGATGTTTCATGGGCCCATCGAGCTATAAATAGCATCTACATGACGTACTTTCAGAGTCATATTTTCCACCCGAGCAGCTATGTCTTGCCATAATGCAGCAGCCCAGATGAGTTTACCCTTGCGTTGCCAGTTGGTCTTCTTCCATTGCTGTAGCCATCCCCATAGAGCATTAGTCACCATCCAGGAGTCAGTATAAAGATAGAGTACTGGCCACTTCTCTCATTCTGCAATCTTTAGAGCTAGTTGGATAGCCTTCACTTCAGCAAACTGACTTGACTCACCTTCTCCTTCAGTGGTCTCAACAACTCGTCGTGTGGGACTCCACACAGCAGCTTTCCACTTATGATTTCCAACCACGCGGCAGTATCCATCAGTAAACAAAGCATAATGCCTCTCATCTTCTGATAGTTCATTATATGGTGGTGCCTCTTGGGCACGAGCTACTTCCTCAGGCAATGCTCCAAAATCTCCATGATTTCTTCCAGGATTCCTGGGCGATTAGATTTCCCCAGCCGAGATCGTTGTGTAATCAACGCCATCCACTTACTCCAAGTAGCGCTGGTTGCATGATGTATAGAAGGGGTTTTCCCTTTGAACATCCAGTGTAACACAGGCAGACGTGGTGCCAAGAGGAGATGAGCTTCTGTGACAATGACTTCTGAAGCAGCTCGAAGTCCCTCATATGCTGCTAGTATTTCTTTTTCAGTTGGGGTGTAGTGGGCTTCCGATCCTCGATATCCTCGGCTCCAAAACCCTAATGCATCCTCCAGAATCGCACAAGGCCCAGGAAAGCTTGTGTTTCTTTCTTATTTGTCGGTTGAGACATAGTCGCTATTTTGTTCACAACATCCACAGGCACATGCCGACGCCCATCTTGCCATTTTATGCCCAAAACCTGTATCTCTTGTGCAGGTCCCTTTACTTTGTTTCTTTTTACAGCAAAACCAGCTTTTAGGAGAATCTTTATTATTCTTTTCCCTTTCTCAAACACTTCTTCTGCCTTGTTGCCCCATACAATTATGTCATCAATGTACTGTAAATATTCAGGGGCATCACCCATTTCCAGCACAGTTTGGATTAGACCATGACAAATAGTAGGACTATGTTTCCAGCCCTGGACAATCGATTCCAGGTATATTGGACACCTCTCAATGTGAAGGCAAATTGTGGCCTGCACTCTGCTACCAATGGAATTGAGAAAAATGCATTAGCAATGTCAGTCGTAGCATACCACTTGACTGCTTTTTACTCTAGTTCATACTGGAGCTCTAACATGTCTGGTACAGCAGCACTCAGTGGTGGTGTCACTTCGTTCAGGCCACGATAGTCTACTGTTAACCTCCATCCTCCATCAGATTTTTTCACAGGCCATATGGGACTGTTAAATGGGGAGTGAGTTTTGCTAATTACTCCTTGAGCCTCCAGTTGATGAATCAACTCACGGATGGGAGTCAGGGAATCTCGGTTTGTGCGATATTGCCTCCGGTGCACCGTCCTGGTAGCAATTGGTACCTGTTGCTCTTGAACTTGCAGCAATCCCACAACAAAAGGGTCTTCTGAGAGGCCAGGTAAATTAGAGAGTTGTTTGATTTTCTCTGTATCTACAGTGGCTATACCAAAAGCCCATCGATACCCCTTGGGGTCTTTGAAGTACCCTCTCCTGAGGTAATCTATGCCAAGAATACAAGGGGCCTCTGGACCAGTCACAATGGGGTGTCTTTCCCATTTGTCCCCTGTTAAGCTCACTTCAGCCTCTAATACAGATAATTCTTCACATCCCCCTGTCACTGCAGAGATCCAGACAGAATCTGTGCCTCTATACCTTGATGGCATCAATGTACACTGTGCCCCTGTGTCTACTAAGGCTTTATACCTTTGTGGGTTTGATGTGCCAGGCCATCGAACCCACACAGTCCAGTAGATTTGGTCATCCCTTTCCTCCTCCTGGCTGGAGGCAGGGATCCTCTGTTTCTGTTCTCCATCAGAGTATTCGCTATCTGATCCTTGCAATTTTAGACCTGAAGTCTCCTCATTGGCATCGAAGGAAGTAGTTGCAGTTCTTCTATGTCTTGGAGATTGTTGATTGTCCTCTTTTGTTTTGGCAGCCACTATGCTGACAGCCCTCTTGGGTGGTCCTTTTCTAACAGCTGTCTTCCCCCTTAGTTCACGTACACGCGCTTCCAGCTTAAAAGTGGGTTCACCATCCCACTTCCTCATATCCTCTCCTTGGCCACGCAAAAAGAGCAAGAGTTCATTTCGCGGTGTGCTCCGGCGTCTGGGACTTCCTTTTCCCCTGGTCGGGACAGTGGATGACTGAATTCTTGAGGCAGTTCTGACAGTCAGGCAATCATCCCACACTGATGAGGAGGTGCAGAGACTCTCTTCATAGTTCTGTAACCAAGAAGATACCCTCTCCACTGTTGGTATATCCATGTCTGGATGATTCACCATTGCCAGGATATTCGAATATGTAGCTGGGGCACTCTGAATCACTTTTCTCAACATGGCACGTGTACACTGGACATCGTCTGGATCTGTGGAGGCCTTGACATTATCTATATCACCATAGATGACTTCCAACACAGCTAATTCCCTTAGATATTGGATCCCTTCATCAGCTCTAGTCCACTTTCCTCAGGCATTTACAAGGTCTTCCTTGAATGGGTATCTTGCCCTTAGACTTGAGAGGAGCCGTTTCCAGAGACTACAAATTGAGGTCTTCTTTCCAATGCCTCTATCAATTCCCCGGTCCCTAGCAAGAGATCCTAGCTGTTGGGCTTCTCTGCCTTCCAATTGCTGACTGTCAGCCCCGTTATCCCAACATCGGAGCAGCCAGGCACCAATCCGCTCACCTGGCTGGCGACTGTAATCTTTTCGCATATCTCTAAGTTCTGTTGAGGTGAGGGACCGAGTAGTTTCCATTTCCTTTTCGATTTCTTTCACTCCTTCTCCTGATCTCCTTACCGAAGGACCAGTTTCTTCTTCTAGCCTTTCCTCTTCCTCCTCTTCTGCCCTTACTAATCGATGATATGGACTTGACCTCCTTATCCACTGCTTCTTTTTCACTAGTGGGGCAACCACTGTGGTTGTTGTTTGATTCCCTGACTCAACCATGGAAGTCTCAGGTATAGTTTGAATTTCCACCTCGGCCATAGTTCTCTGAGAGGACTGGACTGCGACTGACTCAACCATGATGGTCTCAGGTACCGTTTGAGTTTCCACTTCAATCATAGTTCTCTGAGAGGACTGGAATGCAGCTCGGTAGGCAGAGGCTAGGCCCCAGTATAGTGCCTGAACCTGATGGGCCTCATTAGGGTAGGTAAGACACCCTTCTATCAGGTAGCGTGTCAGTAAAGCAGGGTTTTTTATCTGTTCAGGTGTAAAATCCCAGGTTACAGGAGGTGATAACCATCCTAGGAATTTGCCCAAATTCATCCACACACCCTGCCACTCAGGGACTGGCCGCTTCAGGGGGCATTTTAACATGTTTCCATCGCAAATTTGTCCTTTCTGATACCCAGATGAGTCCAGATTCCACAAAATATGTCATATACCAACCATGTTAATTAGTAATATTAAAACTCATATAAGGGTGACTAAGGACCTGGGAAGTCTGTATAACAAAATTCTCTAGATCAGTCCGAGCTGAGGAGAAAGAGATGCTTTGCCCCATGGTCTCAACAAGATAGCTCCCATAGCACAGTAAATCCATCAGTAACAGAATGAAACTTGCTATTATTATTTGGGCCATCATATTCCCAGGCCCTTTCATCCTTTTAAATAAAATCATATAGCCAGCTTAGCAAAGCTATTAAGGTTAAAGCTACACTTTTTTTATATAATCTTCAGTCTTTTGATTGTTAGCCAGTCCTCCAATGACCGCAAGACGAGGGTGTATTTATTTTGCAATCTCTTTCTGTCCTTTTTAATGAGATGGTTTGATCTCCGCAGCTTCAAGGACAGCTCTTGTCCACCTGGCTGGCACCAAAGTGGATCCTATGGGAGAATCAACACAAAAATAACCACATCCCCAGTATAATACTTTGGCCGGAGGCTGCCATATCCCTCTTTTTAGGGTCACGATATTTAACCCATATTTCTTTCTTCCCCTTGTTTTGTGCCTTTGGATTATAATGCATTATTACAGGTGGTTGCTTCTTTTCCCCAAACACACACGGGTGGTTCATAAGAAATAAAGCCTTCAACAATTTCATATATGGGTCTTTAACATCCCCATATTTATCAAGATATCTTTTTAGAGTCCCATTAACTCTTTTTATTATGGCTTGTCCTGTTGGGGAATGGGGAATCCCTGTTACATATTCAACTCCTCATTGACTCGTGAACTGTTCTATGCTTCTACTTATATAGGCCGGCCCATTCTCTGTCTTTATTTTCCGAGGAATTCCCATTACCGCAAAACAACTATATAAATGACGCTCCACATGTATGGTCCTCTCCCCCGTCTGTGCTGTTGCCCAAACGAATTTGCTCCATGTGTCTATGGTTACATGCACATATTTTAGTCTTCCAAACTCTGCCACATGAGTGACATCCATCTGCCAAATTTCATTTGCAGATAATCCTCTAGGGTTCACCACCAAGCCTAAGCCAACACCTCCATTTTGATGGCTACAAATGGGACAAGCTCTAACAATAGCCTTTGCATCCTTTAGCGATAATTGAAACTCTCGATGTAAGCCCTGTGCATTCTGATGAAATAGGGAGTGTGCTTCTCTGGCTAGTATCTGTTTGGACAGAGGCATGTTATGTGTCACTGTGACCAGCTTACCTGCCCTAGCATTACCTTCTCCCAGCCCAATGTCCCATTTATGGCTCCTGATATGTATAATGGCATAAACATGCTCCCTAAGCTTTATTGCCTTCTGCAGCTGTATTAATAATTCAAATAGTCTGGGATTCTGCACTTCCTTAATGGAGGCGTCCTCGATTCTCTCTACGATACCCGCGGCATATAACGAGTCTGTAACCACATTCAGGGGCCCTTTCAGGTTCATTATGGTCCATACTACTGTCAACAGTTCCAAGGTTTGTAATGTGTCTTTCTCTTCTGCTTTTATTAGTTGGTGCTTCCACTGCCCTTCCTCTTGCCAGGTTATTGCCGCCGTTCTAGACTTTCTTCCTGCATCCGTGTATGCTATCAACGCATCCGTGATGGGGGCCGGCTCTCGTTTGGGTCGTACTAACCAATTCCATTTTCCTAGCCATTGTAATGGTGCTTTTATTATTTTGTCTGTTGCTACTATACTGCCGCCACCTAAGAGCGCCTCCTGAAGATCTTCTTTATTGTCTAAATACCATTGTAAAGACTCCTTTTTCATTGGTATCCTTATTGTATGCGGCTCAGCACAAGTTACTTGTAATGCTCTTTCACAACCCTTTTTTATTAGTCCAGGCAACATCTCAATTTTTTGAAAAAGGGTTTTTGTTTGTTGTAAGGCTGGGGAAATCCATTCTAGAACCCATACCTCCCCCATTTTCTTTTGAGATTGTGTCAAGGCCCGAAGCAAATACTTTGTGCTATACCAGATGGTTAAGTCAATAGGTAAGTCAACATCGTGACGTCGGACCTGCCCTTGTATGACACCGTCCATAATTTGTTGAAGTTCATCCTGAAGCTCTGGTGTTACCTTTATTTGACGCGTGGGGTTGGTTCCTTTCAAAAGTGGTCATAGTTTTTCTAACAACTCATTGGGTATTCCTAATATTGGTTTTAGCCATTGCAGATCCCCTAAAATCTTCTGAGCATCATTCGGGGTCTTTATTTGTATTTGGAGCTGTAGCTTCTGTGGTACTACGAGCTCTTCTGATAAAGACCATCGGAGATATTTCCATGGAGCTGTAAGCTGAAACTTTTCTGGAGCTATCACAAGGTGGCATTGAGCCAGTGCCTGTCAAATCTCCTCCACCTGTTGTTCCGTAAATGGTGCAGACTGAGAAAAGAGGATATCATCCATGTAATGGTAGATGATAACGTTAGGCCATGGTCATCGAAAGGGTTGTCAAGCTGCGTCAACATACAGCTGACAGATAGTTGGGCTGTTACGCATGCCTTGGGGCAAAACTGTCCATAAAAAACGATGGTCGGGACCTTCTCTATTTATTGCAGGCAAGGTAAAAGCAAACCGTTGTGTATCCTGCTGATGTAAGGCAATGGTAAAAAAGCAGTCCTTTAGATCTACGATTAACAGTGGCCAACCCTGTGGAATCATAGCCGGACTGGGTAGTCCTGGCTGTAATGCTCCCATAGGTTCCATTTGTTCATTTACTGCACGTAGGTCATGTAACAAACGATACTTGCCAGATCTCTTTTTAATAACAAATATAGGAGTGTTCCACGGGCTTGTAGGTAACTTTAAATGTCCTTGGGCAAGTTGCTCTTGCACTAACTCATGAGCATGCTCAAGACTTTCCCTTTTTAAAGGCCATTGCTTAACCCATACTGGCTCGGCTGTTTTCCAGGTAATAGGAAGTGGGAAAGTACATGCAACGGCCATTATGCCAAAGGGTGCTCATTTGTTAGGACCATTCCTATCTGGGCTAGTATGTCTCGACCAATAAGACATTGCACGGTTGGAGGCAGCTGCACAACAGAAAAAGTAGCAGCTATGGTTTTCTCATCCACATGAACCAAGATGGGTGGAGAGCAACTAGCCAGAGTAAGTCCTCCTACCCCAGTCACAGTAGTTGCTGCAGGTTGCAGGGGCCAGTGTTGTGGCCAACATCTTGGGCTGATAATGCTGGAATCTGCCCCCGTGTCCAATAATCCCATCAAGGATCTTTTTTCTCCTTGAAATTCAAGGTCTATTTTGCGTCTAGGCCTTTCACTGAGATCCATAGTCAACAGTGTAAGTCCTCCCGTGGAGCCAAATCCCCCTTCTCCTCTTAAGTCCTCTTTTATTGCACTTATTCCTTTTGACATTTGTTCCAATGGTATTAATTGCGCAGTTCTCTGATTTTTCATAATTTGTATTGGTGGAAAGGGGGTGTGGGCCATGATCATAATTTCTCCCAAATAATCTGCATCAATAACTCCGGGGAGAACAAAGAGTCCAAGCATGGTAGTTGACGAGCGTCCTAACAACAATGCGCCCACTGTTTGTCCCCCTATAGTGATTGGACCTTTCACTCTGGTGGGTATCTTCTGTGGGCTTGTTGTCATAATGGTAACATCTACTGCTGCTGCCAGGTCCATTCCGAGGCTCCCACTTGTAGCTGGCTGGAGGCAGCTGCTGACATCTGTTGAGGTGCAGCGGCGACATCTATCTGTGCCCGACGCGCTTGAATTGGAGTTTCCCGACCTGCGACGACACGCCCCGGTGTCGTGATTGTCCGTTTGGCATTTTTGACACCAGATTCCTGTAGCATTGCATTCACGATGGGAATGTCCCATTCCGCCACACCGGTAACTCTTTATTCGTCCACTGGAAGAGCCCCTTTGAGTGGTCACAGCGGATGCTTGAAGGGGTGCAAGGGTGGCTAACACCTGATTCTGAGTTGCTTTCGTCTGTTCCTTTAATCCCAATCCCAATTCCTTAATAGCTTCCACGAGAAAAGCTTGTTGACCTGTCGGGACCTGGGCCATACGCTTCCAATTGGCTGCTAATGTACTCAATACTGTCCTGGTAGTTGGTTTACAATTCTGTAGGGCGCATGGTTTTAGCAAGGCGCCATGCATATATTCCAGAACTCCAGCCCTCTCTATGGCGGACGCAACTTTATCAATAAAGGTCCCGAACATTTCATACCGACCTTGCCCATATATATTGGCACTCCACCTGGATCCTTTACCTTTTCCATAGCCTCCCTTACTAATCGCATTGCCTCTCTACACTTATCAGGCCCTATCAAAGCCTGAGCCTCTTACGGAGGAAGGGTCCCAAACCCATCAGCTCTTCCACCGTCACACCATAGAGAGGGTCGCCTTGCTGACGCTGAGTTGTGACACTTTCATTCACTAATGCCTGTCAATGTGCATTAAATAACAGCTGCTGATGTTGTGTATAAATAAGTTTTACTATGCCTCGACAGTCAGCGGGCAGTAGCAACTGGGTTCCCCATACATAGTCAATCATTTATTTCACTGGTTCACTATTTACCCCGAACTGGTTGACTGTGGACCGCAACTGGGATAACAACTTCCAATCCAGAGCAGAAATTGTTGCTTGCATACCTCCCCCCGCAATGGGTTGGAATACCAGTGGCAACGCAAAAGTTCTGGCTGCATCTAGTGCATCGCCATCCCCTTTTTCCCAGACAATCCTTTGCGAGTGCAGCCCAAGCCTCCCTCCGCTCCATTGCGATGGCCTCCGCCAGTTCACTCTCTGCCCTAGGGACAGGCACACCAAGTGGGGGGGGCAGAGGCGGGGGCTCTTTAGACTGGCACTCTCGTTCCCCAGGAGGGGCTGATGGCTCATATGGTTCCCGTACTCCGTCCCTGCCGCCATGGTCATTTTCTACATGCCGTTGGGGGGGGAGCATTACTTTTGAGACTGTAGGAGACAGCGGGGTGGATTGGAACCAGTCACGCTCATCGTTTTTATTCTTACTCTATGCTGCTGATGCGTGCTTAGAAGTCTTCTTTTCTGCCTAATGTTGCAACAACTCATTGTGCACTATCCTCCAAAGCTTCCTTAACTTTTCAGCTATCTCATCGTCCTCCAGGGTAGCTTCCCACAGCAAATCCCCAAATTGACGCCATTCGCTCAATTCATGCACTGTATGTGGATTCTGAAACACTCCCTTAGCATACCCATAAGCTAACAACCCTGGTAGGTCCTTTTGCAGATCTATACCCTTTATCTGCCACTTCTGCAAGAATGCAGTAAATAAATCATATGCCGCTTGCCTTTCCATATCTATTATCGTCAGTGCGCTGTTGCAGTCCTTCAAGGTCCGGCGGCACGTATCGGCCGGGCTTGTCTATAGGGTCACCCAGGGCACGGCGTGTTCCTTATTTTCACACTTATTGCCATCCTTGCTGCATAGGACCTGAACCCCTTCGTTGCTCTGCCGTGACGCCAAGTCTCTATCACATCGGGGTCACCATTTGCTGAAGACGACGGGAGACAGTCACACCCTGTAGTGCTGAGCAAGTCTCAACTTTACAATAATCAGGCTCACACATATTGCAAAAGCTAAACTCATCATTGGTTCCCAGTTAAATGTCAATCCTGCCCCTGTTTCAACATACTTCGGATGCTTGTGGCTTCTCAACCAAAACTAAGTTCCTGTTTTCTCATCCTGTTATCATACAACTCGCTTACTCAAGGACACCACGTCCAATATCTTATCGCTTAATGCTTACTGCCTAACCAGCTTTATTCTATCATGTCCTCTTTCCTCTAGCCAAGTCTCCAAAAAACTCTCTAAACATACTCAGTGGTATAACTTCTACTGACAGCCCGTATTTTTTCAAAGGCAACTGAGCAGCCCAAGTGCGTGGGATTGGAGATAGCGCCCACAGGAAAACAACTGCAATGGTTGCACAGTGTAGCTGATGGACTCCAATGTGACCTACATACCACTGTAGGTGGGGTCTGCGTACTTGCTTTCTTGTACTGCCCAGATGCAGTGGCGTAAGTTCTAACGGCAGCATTCATTTTTTAAAAGGGAGCTGAGCAGGCCAAGTGCTTGGGATTGGAGATAGCTCCCACAGAAAAGTAGCTGCAAAGATGACACAGTGCTGGCTGATAGACTACACGGGGATCTACGTATCCCTGTAGATGGGGTCTGCGTACCTCCTTTATTAAAGGTCCCAGAGGCCTTTCAATGGGAGCAGAGCAAGCGAAGCTCCACGGTTTGGAGGTAGGTGTAACGGGAGAGCAGCTGTAAAGGTTACACAGTGCTAGCTGAGAGGTTTCATGGGGATCTACGTACCACTGTAGTTGGGTTCTGCCTTCATGCTTTCTTGAAGTGACCATAGGCAGTGGTATAACTTAGACCGACAGAATGTATTTTTGAAGGAAGGTGACGAGGCAAAGAGCGTGGGATTGTAGATAACTCCCACAGTAAAGCAGCTCCAAATGTGACATATTGCTGACTGAGAGACTACATGGGGAACTACTAAGTACTGTAGATGGGGTCTGCCTGCTGCTTTCTTGTAGCTCCCATACTCAGTGGTATAACATAACGGAAAGCATGTATTTTTTTCAATGGGAGCTGAGCAGTTGAAGTGAGTGGGAATGGAGATAGCTCCCACAGGAAAGCGGGTGCACATGTGAAACAGTTCTGGCTGATAGACTACATGGGGAACTACTTACTACTGTAGATCAGTCTGCGTATCTCCTTTTTTGTAGCTCCAATACGCAGTGGTATAACTTAACCGACAGCATATACTTTTTCAATGGGACCTGAGCAGTACAAGTAAGTTTTATTAAAGATAGCTCCCACAGGAAATCAGCTGCAAATGTGACACAGTGCTGGCTGATAGACTACATGGGGGCATACTTACTACTGTAGGTGGGGTCTGCCTTCCTGCTTTCTTGTAGCTCCCGCACGCAGTGCTATAACTTAACAGAAACCAGGTATTTTTTCATTGGACACTGAGCAGTCCAAGTGAGTGGGATTGGAGATAGCTGCCACAGGAAAGCAACGGCAAATGTGACACAGTGCTCACTGATAGACTACATGGAGACCTACTTACTACTGTAGATGGGGTCTGCCTTCCTGCTTTCTTGCAGCTCGCATACACAATGACTTAACTTCTACCGACAGCCTGTATTTTCTCAGTGAGACCTGAGCAGTCCAAGTGAGTGGGATAGGAGATAGCTTTCACAGGAAAGCAGCTGCAAAGGTGAGACAGTGTTGCCTGATAGACTACATGGGAACCTACTTACTACTGTAGGTGGGGTCTGCCTTCTAGCTTTCTTGTAGCTTCCATACGCAGTGGTATATGTTCTACCGACAGTCTATATTTTTCAATGGGAGCTGAACAGTCCAAGTGAGTTGGATAGGAGATAGCTCCCACAGGAAAGCAGCTGCAAATGTTACACAGTGCTGGCTAATAGACTACATGGGGACCTACTTAACACTGTAGTTGGGGTCTGCCTTCCTTCTTTCTTCTATCTCCCATATGCAGTGATATAACTTCTACCAACAGTTTGTATTTTTTCAATGGGAGTTGAGCAGTCCAAGAGAGTGGGATTAAAGATAGCTCCCAAAGGAAAGCAGCTGCAAACGTGACACAGTGCTTGCTGATAAACTCCATGGGGACCTACTTACTACTATAGGTGGGATCTGCTTTCCTGCTTTCTTGTAGCTACCACACGCAGTGGTATAACTTCTACCAACATTCTTTATTTTTAATTTAGCTGATGAGGCCAAGTGCATTGAATTGGAGATAGCTCCCACAGGAAAGAAGCTGCAAATATAACAGTGGTGGCTGATAGACAAAATGGGGACCTTCTTACTACTGTAGGTGAGGTCTGCCTTCCTGCTTTCTTGTAAGTCCCATACGCAGTGGTATAACTTCTACCTGCAGTCTGTATTTTTTCAACGGGTGTTGAGCGGTCCAAGATGTATTGCAGATAGGTCCCACAGGAAAGCAGCTGAAAATGTGACACAGTCCTTGCTGATACACTACATCGGGACCTACTTACTACTGTAGGTGGGTATCTTCCTTCCTGCTTTCTTGTAGCTCCCATACGCAGTGGTATAACTTCTACCGAAAGAGTGTATTTTTTCAATGGGAGCTGAGCAGTCCAAGTGAGTGGGTTATGAGATAGCTCCCAAAGGAAAGCACCTGCAAATGTGACACAGTGCTGGCTGATAGACTACATGGGGACCTACTTACTTCTGTAGGTGGGGTCTGCCTTCTTGCTTTCTTGTAGCTCCCATACGCAGTACTATAATTTAAAGGAAAGTATGTATTTTTTCAATGGGAGCTGACAAGGCCAAGAGCATGGGATTGGAGATAGCTCCAACAGGAAAGCAATTTCAAAGGTTACACATTGCTGGCTGAGAGACTACATGGGGACCTACTTACTACTGTAGGTGGGGTCTGCCTTCTTATTTTCTTGTAGCTCCGATACGCAGTGGTATAACTTCTACCGACAGTCTGTATTTTTTTAAATGGGAGGTGAGACTTCCAAGTGAGTGGGATTGGAGATAGCGCCCACAGGAAAGCAGCTCCAAAGGTGACACAGTGCTGACTGAGAGAATACATGGGGGCCTACTTACTACTGTAGATGGAGTCTTGCTTCCTGCTTTTTTGCAGCTCCCAGAAGCAGTACTATAACTTCTACCACCAGCATGTATTTTTTCAAAGGGAGCTGAGCAGTCCAAGTGAGATTTATTGGAGATAGCTCCCAAAGTAAAGAAGCTGAAAATGTGAAAAAGTGCTGGCTAATAGACTACATGGGGACCTACTTACTACTGTAGGTGGGGTCTGCCTTTCTGCTTTCTTGTACCTCCCATACGCAGCGGTATAACTAATACCGACAGTCTGCATTTTTAAAGAGAGTTGACGAGGCCAAGAGCGTGGAATTGGAGATAGCTCCCCCAGGAAAGCATCTTCAAAAGTGACACAGTGCTGGCTTATAGACTACATGGGGACCTACGTAGTACTATAGGTGGGTTCTGCCTTCCTGCTTTCTTGCAGATCCCATAAGTAGTGGTTTAACTTAATGGAAAGCATGTATTTTTTCAATGGGTGCTGAGCAATCCAAGTGAGTGGTATTGGAGATAGCAACCACAGGAAAGCAGCTGAAAATGAGACACAGTTCTGGCTGATAGACTACATGGGGACCTACTTACTTCTGTAGGTGGGGTCTGCCTTCCTGCTTTCTTGTAGCTCCCATACGCAATGGTATAACTTCTACAAACAGAATGTATTTTTAAAGGGAGCTGACGAGGTCAAGAGCGTGGGATTGGAGATAGCTCCCACAGGAAAGCAGTTGCAAATGTCACACAGTGCTGGCTGATAGACTACATCGGGACCTACTTACTACTGTAGGTGTGGTCTGCCTTCCTACTTTCTTAGATCTCCAATACACAGTGGTATAACTTCTACTGCCAGTATGTATTTTTTCAGAGAAATCAAAGCAGTCCAAGTGAGTGGGATTAGAGATAGCTTCCAAAGGAAATCAGATTCAAAGGTGACACAGTTCTGGCTCAGAGACTACAGGCGGACCTACTTACTACTATAGGTAGGGCCTCCTTTCCTGCTTTCTAGTAGCTCCCATAGGCAGTGGTATAACTTCTACCGGCAGCAGGTATTTTTTCAATGGGAGTTGAGCAGTCCAAGTGAGTGGGATTGGAGATAGCGCCCTCTGGAAAGCAGCTGCAAATGTGAAACAGTGCTGGCTGGTAGACTACAAGGGGCTTCCTTACTACTGTAGATTGGATCTACCTTCCAGCTTTCTTAAATTTCTAAGAGGCAGTGGTCTAACTTCTCCCGGCACCCTGTATTTCTTCAATGAGAGGTGACGAAGCCAAGACCGTGGGATTGGAGATAACTACCACAGGAAAGCAATTGCAAAGATGGCACAGTGTCTGGTGGTAAACTACATGGGGACCTACTTACTACTGTAGGTGGGATCTGTCTTCCTGCTTTCCTGTAGATCCCATACGCAGTGGTATAACTTCTACCGATAGTCTATAGTTTTTGAATGGGAGTTGAGCAGTCCAAATGAGTGGGATTGGTAATAGCTCCCACAGGAAAGCAGCTGAAAATGTGACACAGTGCTGGCTGATAGACTACATGGGGACCTACTTACTAGTGTAGGTTAGGTGTGTCTTTCAGCATTTTTGTAGCTCCCATACCGAGTGGTATAACTTAACCGACAGCATATATTTTTTCAATTGAGACCTGAGTAGTACAAGTGAGTTTTATTGGAGAAAGCTCCGGCAGGAAAGCAGCTGAAAATGTGACACAATGCTGGCTGATAGACTACATGGAGATCTACTTACTACTGTAGGTTGGGGTCTGCCTTACTGCTTTCTTGCAACTCACACACGCAGTGGTATAACTTCTACCGGCAGTCTGTATTTTTTCAATGGGAATTGGACAGTCCAAGTGAGTAGGATTGGATATAGCTCCCACAGGAAAGGAGCTGCAAATGTGACAGAGTGTTGGCTGATAGACTACTTGGGGTCCTACTAATACAGTAGTAATACAGTAGGTGGGGTCTGCCTTCCTGCTTTCTTGTAGGTCCCATTCGCAATGATATAAGTTAACAGACAGTCTATTTTTTCAATGGGAGCTGAGCAATCCAAGTGAGTGGGATTGGAGATAGCTCCCACCGGAAAGCAGCTGCAAATGTGACACAGTGCTAGATGATAGACTACATGGAAACCTACTTACTACTGCAGATTGGATCTGCTTTCCAGCGTTTTTTTAGCTCCCATACCCAGTGGTATAAATTATCTGACAGCATATATGTTTTCAATGGGAGCTGAGCAGTCAAAGTGAGTGGGATTGGAGATAGCGCCCACAGGAAAGCAGCTGCAAATGTGACATAATGCTGGCTTAGAGACTACATGGGATCCTACTTACTACTGTAAGAGGAGTCTGCCTTCCTGCTTTCTTTTAGATCCCATATGAATTGGTATAACTTCTACCGACACTATGTATTTTTTCAATGGGAGATGAGCAGTCCAGGTGAGTGGGATTCGAGACAGCGTCAACAGGAAAGCAGATGCAAATGTGACACAGTGCTGGCTGGTACACTACATGGTGGCCTACTTACTAAAGTAGATTGGATCTGCCTTCCACCTTTTTTGTAGCTCCCATACGCAGTGGTATAACTTAACTGACAGCATATTTTTTCATTGGGACCTGAGTAGTACAAGTGAGTGTTATTGGAGACAGCTTTCAAAAGAAAGCAGCTGCAAATGTGACACAGTGCTGGCTAATAGACTACATGGGGTCCTAGTTACTACTGTAGGAGGGGCCTTCCTTCCTGCTTTATTGTAGCTTGTATACCCAGTGGTATAACTTAACGGAAAACATGTAGTTTTTAATAGGAACTGAGTAGGCCATGTGAGTGGGATTGGAGATAGCTTTCACAGTAAAGCAGCTGCAAATGTGACACAGTGCTGGCTCATAGACTACATGAGGACCTACTTAACACTGTAGTTGGGATCTTCCTTCCTGCTTTCTTTTAGCTCCCTGACACAGTGGTATAACTTCTACTGACAAAATGTATATTTTCAATGGGAGCTGAGCAGTCAAAGAGAGTAGGATTGAAGATAGCTCCCACAGGAAAGCAGGTGCTAATGTGACACAGTGCTGGGACTAGACTACATGGAGACCTATTTACTACTGTAGGTGGGGTCTTTCTTTCATCTTTTTTATACCTCCCATACGCAGTGCTATAACTTAAACGACAGCATATATTCTGTCAAAGGGAGTTGAACAGTCCAACTGAGTGGGATTGGAGATAGCTCACACAGGAAAGTAGCTGCAAATGTCACACAGTGCTGGCTTATGCACTAAATGGGGACCTACTTAATACTGTAGGTGTGGTCTGCCTTCCTGCTTTCTTGTAGCTCCCATACAAAGTGGTATAACTTCACAGAAACCATGTATTTTTTCAATGGGAGTTGAGCAGAACAAGTGAGTGGGATTGGAGATAGCTCCCAAGGGAAAGCAGTGGCAAATGTGATACAGTGCTGGCTGATAGACTACATGGTTACCAAATTAGTACTGTAGATGGGGTCTTCCTTTCTGCTTTCTTGTAGCTCCCATACTCAGTGGTAAAAATTAACAGACAGCAAATATTTTTTCAAAGAGCGTTGAGCAGTCCAAGTGACTGGGATTGGATATAGTTCCCACAGGAAAGCAGCTGCAAATGTGACACAATGCTGACTGATAGACTACATGGGGATCTACTGAACACTGTAGTTGAGGTCTGCCTTCCTGCTTTCTTGTAGCTCCTAAGCCAATACTAAAACTTAACTGACAGTTTTTATTTTTTCATTGCTAGTTGAGCGGTACAAGTGAGTGTTATTGAAGATAGCTCCCACAGGAAAGGAGCTGCAATTGTGACACAGTGCTGGCTGATAGACTACATTGGGACCCACTTTCTACTGTCGGTTTGGTCTGCCTTCCTGCTTTCTTGTACCTCCCATACGTAGTGGTATAACTTAGACCGACAGAATGTGTTTTTAAAAAGAGGTGACGAGGCCAAGAGCATGGTATTGGAGATAACTCCCACAGGAAAGCAACTGCACATGTGACACAGTGCTGGTATTCCAATGATTATAGACAAACTCTTCAGGGTGATTATAAAATGCATGGAACAACGGTTACCTGAATACAATATTCACTGCTGGCATTAAATAGCTTTAAAGAGGCATGGGGTTACACTGGTTATCGAACAAACCCACTTTGAGCTGTTCACAGGTCTGATTGGTTCAGTCCGATTGCCTCATAAAATGGGGGGTTCATCCTATAACATAGCCAGCAGCAGAATAGTTAAACACTCCATCAGCCAGATAACAACATACCATCCCCGGATAATGGGCGGGGCCTTTATCAAATAAAATGGTACTTTCCTTTTTAGTTTTTCACCCCACATTCTTTTAGGTGCAACGCTTTTGCCCTTCTTAGAGGTAGGCTTGGGATCTTAGGATTCCCAGTTTGAGGCTTTGAGAGACTCTGTACCCCACTCGCAGTACGCCTCTGCCTCCTTCACCTACTCTGTTGCTTAGAGCAGTGAGGTTTATGATCTTCTTGGCAGCAGTCGTAATCTTCAGGGGTATTCTCTGTCTCCTTTTAGGCCTCTTTCCTCTTGCCTTTTCCTCCAGCACCCACGGGATGCCTGAAACCCTGGCTTTCACATCCAGGTCTCGGTTCTCCGGGCCTTCTAAGTATAAAGCACCCTTTTATAAACTTAAATTACAGTCCCCACTCGACTCAGATTGTTCTATACTTCTACGGTATTTCTATTTCACATTCTGTTACTGTAAAATAGATATTACAGCCCCACCGATTATCTCACACCTTTCTGACGATCAAAATGTAAACATTAAACTCTAATGAAATCCCTACACTCCACTCCTCAGTTAACGTGTCACTTTTTATGCAGCTGAAGTTTCAGTTCTCCTGGGACCTCTGCAGCTTCCCACTGATCCTGGGAAATTGGTCCTTAAATAAGACAAGAAAAGGAACCTCCTATCGGGGAGTTTAAAGATGGTTCTTTCTAAAATAACTAAAATAGCATCTCTGCCTAACTCATAATTTCTCAAGATCTGTTCTAGTGCTTGTCCAAAAAGACTGGGGGACTCTGTAAATCCCTTCTGGTAATACAGTCCATCTCAACTGTTGTTTTTTATGGGTGTCAGGATCTTCACATTCAAAAGCAGAATAATCCCTGCACTCCTCTTTCAGGGAACATGCCCAAAAAGGCATCCTTAAGGTCTATCACACTATACCACTGGTACTCTGGACTCAATTGACTCAATAAGGTGTGCGGGTTAGCTACCACAGGGAACCTAGTAATAGTTCTCTTGTTTATCTCCCGGAGGTTATGTACTAAACTATAAGTCCCATCAGATTTCATTACTGGCAATATGGGAGTATTGTAAGGGGAAATACAGCGCTCAAGTAGTCCCTTAGATATTAGTCTTTCTATTTCTGATTAATCCTCGTCTACCTTCTTGTGACAAGGGGCACTGCTTTACCCTTACCGTCAGCCCAGGGTTTTTCGTAAGTCTATAATTACGTCTCTCCCTAATAAATTATGATCAGCCTCCGGAACTAACAAAAACGATCCTACAGCATATTTTTGCTGCTTCAGATTCTATCAGTACCTCCTTCACAAGAGGTACTTTAAATGTTTCCCCTTTTGCCCCTACTACTTGTCTTACACCCCTGCGATCGTAGATCTCTCAGCCCGATCGTACACCCCTGCGATCGTAGATCTCTCAGCCCGAGTCCACTAAAAATTCAACTTCCTGACGCTGAGGACCTAACTTCAGTTTTATCAAGGGCTCGATTACTCTTGTGGTCCTCAGCAAACAGAGCCCCTGGCTCCCCCTATTCTTCCTTAAAAACATTCCATCGCCCTTTGATTCCCTTTTTTTTTTTTTTTCCTGTTGAATGCACCTGTCTCCCAGGGTTTTGTTTCCCTTTCTAGCCCTTTTTCTTCCCGGTCTTCTAATTTTTCTAGTTACTTTCAGATATCTACCCATGATTTTGCCACAAACTGGGTCTTTAATAATGCCTGTCCCACTGGAGCTGCTGGATCTACTCCAGAGTACAGTTGAAGGCTTTTACATAATCTCTCAAGCCAATCAGTCGGGGTTTTGTCTTTTCTCTGTCTCTCATTAAATGCTTTGTTAATATTCTGTCCTCGGGGAACAGACTCTCTGATTCCCTGGACAATGATGACTCGGAGGTCTGCCATATGGGCTCTGTGCTCCGCCATCCGATTATTCCAATTGGGCCTTTGCAAGGGCCATTTCACATGTGCGTCTGGTCCTGCCTGGTGCTGTTGATCCCAGATTCTCATTCCTGCTCTTCGAATCATTTCCCTTTCCTCCATTGTGAATAATATAGTTCATCCCAGGTATAGAGATTCGGCCCTAAGAACTGATCTAATCTCTCAGACACACCCAGAGGATCGTCTACCAAATCTCCTCTTCGGGTGGGCACTTAGCTTTCTTTTCCTTAAGAGCGAACTAGGATACCTTTTCAGAAGGGTTGGGTATCCAGAGACTCGCATATTCAATTTCCTCTTGGGTAACGGTCTTCTTATCATTTACCCACAAATTGAGGTCTACTCATAACCAGTCCTCAAAAGACCCAAATATGGGCCAAATAATATGGGAATTTCCTAATGACTCTTCCCCCCCATCCAAAACATTCATAGAGTAATGTACCATCTTTTCCTTACTCTTTTGTCTTCTACAGGGGGGAATCATTCCAAAATTTAATCATCATCCCCAGAGGACTTTCTGGGGGAATATCTGGTAGCCTATCGTTATGCCACCCATGGGATCAGAGGGCTTGCTCTTCCTCCGAACGGAATCACGCAAATACCCAATCCAGGGTCTTCGTTCGGATCTTCGTGGACAAAAATTATGGGGTACTGCAGGTTTATTTGCTTATTTGCCAAATTTAGAAGGGGTTCGGAATACAGAGTTTGGCGAGGGAATTTCCCACACCAGGGCCATCCGCACATGGGACGCCCCCCTACTCTGGGAATCCAATGCCAAATTTACCTGTATCCGAGTTATGGCACCAAATTATTATAAGTTGCTGTGATAAAGTTAACTACCCAATTTAAATGACTCACAGATCAAATTTATTAAGCAAGCAGCAAATAAGCAAAACAGCACTGGGCGGCCGGGAGACCCTGCTCCACCAACGGCGTGCGACACCGCCCCCTCCCCATCAGAGTCATTTTATACAGTCCTTATCGGTCGGGTGCATCGCTCCCTGGTGTACTCTGCGCATGTGCCCGTCTTGTTACTAGGGGGTCTCCTTCTGCCTCCTGGTGGTCGTACAGTGGTGACTGGGATGAAGTCTTCCTCTAGTGACCCGCTCATGAACTCATCTCTTGGAACCTGTGCACATTGTAGAGACTTTACAGTTAAGGTTTTAAAAGACTTTTACAATTACTTTAAATGGTTCCTTGAAGAACTATTCTTTCATGATTTGATTAGAAAACATGACCTATTCCATTACAGACTGGAGATAGCGCTCATAGGAAAGCAGCTGCAAATGTGACACAGTGCTGGCTGATAGATTACATGGGGACCTACTTAACACTGTAGTTGACGTGTGCCTTCCAACTTTTTTGTAGCTCCCATACGCAGTGGTATAACTTAATCAACAGCATGTATTTTTTCAGTGGGACCTGAGCAGTACGAGTGAGTGTTATTGGAGATAGCTCCCACGAGAGAAGGGACTGGCGAAGATAAGAAAAACAACTCTATCTAAGTGAGGGATCAATTATAAAACAAAGAAGGAAAACTTCTTACTCAGCAAGCACCGAAAGACAGAAAAAAAGACCCCTCACAGTAACTGAAGCATGCGCAGAGCAGTTCTCCTACTTTACGGCCACGGATGTAAAATGTATAAAAAAGGACTATTTAAACTCATCAGTACGGCAGTTGGTGGAGCGCAGACTCCCCTGCCGTCCAGCGCTGTCTTTGCTCTTATTCTACTTGCTACAATTAATAAAATTATAATTGGCTTATGATCCATTGTGGTCTCAATTTATGACACACAGTTACGTGAACATATTTAAGCCTTCCAAATTCAAAAATGTGAGTGTCGTCCATCTGCCACAATTCTAATGGTCCCAGACCCCTGGGGTTGACTCCCAGACCTAACCCTGGGCCATAGTGGCTACACTGCGGGCAAGCCCTCACTATCGCTCAAGCATCCTCTATTGAGAGGTCAAAACTTCTCTTTAAGCCTCTGGCATTTTGATGAAAGGTGGCATGGGCCTCTCTTGCCTGATTGAATTTATTTACAGGCACTCCCAAAGCTACCAACTTGTCCACTCTAGCATTTCCTGCTCTTAAACCTATGTCATACTTATGACTTCCGATGTGTATTACACAATATGGAGATGTGTGCTGCCGGATAGCGGCCTGCATGGCTCTAAGTAGGTCAAAAAGGCGTCGATTGCGCACATCTTTAATGCGAGCATCTTCTATTCACTGAGCAATTCCTGCAACATAAAAAGAGTCAGTTACAATATTCAACGGTTTACACCACCACATTTCAAGGGCCCGAACAACCGCAAAAAGTTCTAAAGTCTGTAAAGAGTCCATTTCCGTGGCATGTAATAGCTGGTGTTTCCATTGTCCTGCCTCTTCCCAGACTATTACAGCCTGCTGAGATTTCTTTCCTATGTCTGTATATGCTCTAACGGCATTTGACAAAGGTTGCTCACTTAGCTTAGGACGAATAATCAACAGTTGTTGTGTCATACACGCCAACACCTTAGATTTTAGGGACTATATGTTTATTTTTTGGGCAGATGACAATAAACTAAGCTGTAGAGGCTCAGATGTTGCTATGATCCATTCCAGATCTCTTTTCGCTATAGGCACATATATTGTTCCTGGCTCTTGGCCGTTCACCTGTAAAATTCGAATGCGTCCCTTTCTAATAAGCATTGCTAAGCCCACAGTTTTTTGTTCAATTGTCCATTTAGGCTGTAACGTGGTGAATAGCCATTCCAGGACGATTAGCCTCTCTTTGTTTTTTACACTGTGTTAATGCACCAAGAAACTGTTCTTTGCCCTGCAAAATGGTCAAATCAATGGGGCAATCTGGATCACGACGATCGACTTGCTGAGTGGTAATAAAGTCAGAAATTTCAGCAATGGTTTGCAGTTGTTCTGCTGTCAGCTGTACTTTTGCCGATGGGTCTGTTCCCTTCAATAAGGGGCGCAGCGGTTCTGGCATGTCATTAGTGATTCCAACAATAGGGTGCAACCATTGCAAATCCCCCATTAATTTTTGTGCATCATTTACAGTTTTTATCTTGGTATGAATATGGAGCTTTTGCGGCCTAATATGAGCCTCCGTAATACTCCAGCCCAAATACTGCCATGCTGGACGTCTTTGTACCTTTTCAGGAGAAAGAGTCAGTCCCTGTGCTTGTAATACGGTTTCTAGATCTCTCTCTTGATCTACAGTAAATGCCTCCTCCTGAGCAATGAGGATATCATGCATACAATGATACACAAGTGCATGTCTAATACTACTTACATCACTAATCAAGCCTTCATTGAGGTTTGGTTACTTTGTTTGCTAAGCCAGCATCCTAATTTGCATAGCTGAGTTAATAAAGCAGATACTCTTACACCTGGAGCAAATATACTAGTTGCTATTATTGCTGAGGGAGACCAAAGGTAACATGGTCACCACATTCACCAGTAAATGCATGCACAAATTGTTTTGAACAATGATGTTTCTAAATCATTGTGTGATTAGGCATCAAGATCGTCAGTTGTCCCAAACTGAGTGGTCCCCTTTGTAATCTCGAGGGTATTCCAGGCCATGCCTGGTCCCCACAGACCAGAAAAATTCCCTTTGGTAACTGTACAGGCACAAGACTAGACCTGGATCTTTTTGGTGAAGTATAATTGCACCAAGATTTTGTGTTCTTATACATGCCCAGGATGGGATTCACATTCTGTCCCAAATGTTTTGATATTGCTGGTAAAATTAAACATAACACAAAAATTCGTCTTTATAGATCCCAATAATTCTAACTCCTATGGCTCTGTTGTCATTATTGGAAACCATGAAATGATCAAATCCATACAAAATCCATCCATGACAAAATCCATTTGTTTACTACTAATTAAAAAAAAAATCCTTCACCAATGAGTCTAAAACACAAACCACCTTTTAGCTTCTCAATGTCAAAATGTTCTGTTCTTCCAAGTTCCGTTCCTGACACCTAAAACACCTTAGAAAGTTTCCACTGTAAGAAAACCACTGTTCATCATCACATTTACAGCAAAGTGCATAACATCACGACCAACAGTTTTTACACTCTTTGAGGCTAGGAATTGAGGATCTAAAGGATGAACCCAGCGGTCCGTCAGGGCTGCGGCCGGCCGTGTCGGCACGCAGTGTGTGTGTGGGGGACTCCAGAGACACTGACCGGGCGTGGGAAGCGGCTGCACGGCGGAGGTTGCAGATGGAAGGGGCAGGGGGGATCTGGCTCACTCCGTGCCGTCCCCGGCGCCGGCGGCGCAGCCGGTATTAGTCTCTCCTGTGTTTTCTTTTTCTTCCCTCGCATGCCCGATGGTGCCCAGTCTAACAAGGGGTCGTGCTCCCCCACTCCTCTGATCGTCCTGCACTGCACCCGCGTCCGACTCTGCCCACTTGGCAATCCCCTGCAAGTCGTCACAGGAGTAATTCGGCGGGCTGGGCTTGAATAGGAAGCAGCTCTCCCGTGGGGGCTCTGCTCCGAAGCCCCTTCGCCTCTCTGACTTTGTAAAAACTCTTGTTTAGAGAAGAACTCTTTTTTTTTTTTTTTTTCCTCGCAGCACGCCCCGCTCAGCGCCGGGCCGCACACCGGGATGGCTTTCAGTGGCGACAGGCTGTGTTTCGATGGTCTCTTGTCGCTCCAGTTTCTTTAATACTTCCTGCAGGAACCTGTCCATTCCCTTGTCTGTCTCCTTCAGCCTCGGTGCAAACGTCAACGCCTGGGCTGCAGGCATTTCTTTTAAAGTATTTATCATGTCTCTCTAAACGAGACCTACATCTTTACTGATCTTACTATTGTCCTTATCACTAATATTTGCTTCCCAGAGAAGGTTTCCAATTTCTCGCCACTCACCATAAAAGGGAGGTGAGGCATAATTAGTCCTGATACCAAACAGTCCAGCTGTTTGCTCGACTACAGTCTCAGTCATATCAAGCCGCTGAGTTACAGCAGCGGCCAAATCCTTTTCAAACTCATACTTTTTCAAACAGTTAATTGCTTCTCTCCACTGTTTCATCAGTTTCTGAGCAGTCTTATCTTCATCTATAATCAAGTCCCAAAGACAAGTCCCATATGCTCTCCACTCCTCCTCATCAAAATATTTCTCAAAGTCCTTAAAAAAGCCTTTAGTATTACCATATACAAGTAGACCAGACAAATCGGTCAATTTAAAGTCCACCCCCCGCTTTTCTAAAAAGCAATGTAAAAGTGAGAGTGCTACCTCGTTATCCATGTTGCCGGCCCCTCATATCATCGCAAACTGTAGTCACTCCCCCGGGTACAGCAACCTCTGCTTGGGATCCGGCAGGCTTCCACTTCCGACGACTGCCTCTGCCTCCGGATTTTCAAGTCTCAGCTCCCCGCAGGCAGGCTGTTTACCCAGTAACACACCGTGAGGGTTCCTGTTCGGGCGCCATTTGCGGCGAAGTTTTCTGCTCTTGGCCTAAAAACCAGACTCGAAGTCTGCAAACCAGGCTCGAAGCCTGAAACCAGGCTCAAAGCCTGAAAAATGAACCAGACTCGAAGTTAGAAAAAAACAGGCTCAAAGCCTGAAAAACCAGCTCTAAGCCTACTTCATGCGGCGATCAACCCAGGGTCCGATTCTCAGCTGGGTGGGAAGAAATCAGTCCTACTCAGTGTGAGTGATAGCAGAAATCTTCTTTTTTTTGAGAGCAAGATCTAACTTATATACACAGCAGCTTCAAAGCTAGCTCAGCAATAGCAGCGAATAGATTACATTTTCTTGTTCATCCTACTTGCGGTTTCTGCCATAAGCAAGCTCCCTCACATATTCCCATCTTGTTTTTCCCCAAAGTTGTTTACCACTTTTAGCCGAAAACAGTCTGACCTTGAGGGAACAGAAAGTGGCCTGCTGTCTGCGTGACAGCAACTGCTTTAACCATGGCTCTGACTCTGGTCTTGATTGTGCATTAAATTCATATAACTAGAGCTCAGGCTGCCTTGCCCCAACAGGTCGAACATTATATCTTAGGATCCCTGTCCATGCTCCAGCATTTTTTCTCCACAGACCTACAGTAGTAAGTAGGTCGCCATGTAGTCTATCAGCCAGGGCTGTGTCACATTTTCAGCTGCTTTCCTGTGGCAGCTATCTCCAATAACACTCACTTGTACTACCCAGATCACTTCGAAAAAATATATACTGTCGCTTAAGTTATACCACTGCATATGGGAGGTACAAGAAAGCAGGAAGGCAGACCTCACCTACAGTATCAAGTAGGTCCACATGTAGTCTGTCAGCCAGCACTGTGTCACATGTGCAGCTGTTTTCCTGTGAAAGCCATCTCCAATCCCACTCACTTGGACTGCTCAGGTCTCACTGAGAAAATACAGGCTGTCGGTAGAAGTTAAGTCATTGTGTATGCGAGCTGCAAGAAAGCAGGAAGGCAGACCCCATCTACAGTAGTAAGTAGGTCTCCATGTAGTCTATCAGTGAGCACTGTGTCACATTTGCCGTTGCTTTCCTGTGGGAGCTATCTCCAATCCCACTCACTTGGACTGCTCAGTGTCCAATGAAGTTATACCAATGCGTATGGGAGCTACAAGACATCAGGAAGGCATACCCCACCTAAAGTAGTAAGTAGGTCCCCATGTAGTCTATCAGCCAGAACTGTGTCACATTTGCAGCTGCTTTACTGTGGGAACTATCTCCAATCCCAGTCACTTGGACTGCTCAACTTCCATTGAAAAAATATATGCATTCGGTAGAAGTTATAGCACTGCGTATGGGAGCTACAAGAAAGCAGGAAGGCTGACCCCATCTACAGTAGTAAGGAGGTCCCCATGTAGTCTATCAGCCAGCACTGTGTCACATTTTCAGCGACTTTCCTGTGCGAGCTATCTCCAATAACACTCACTTGTACTGCTCATGTCCCATTGAAAAAAAAATATGCTGTCACTTAAGTGATACCACTGCATATGGGAGGTACAAGAAAGCAGGAAGGCAGACCCTACCTAACGTAGTAAGTAGGCCCCCGTGCAGGCTATCAGCCAGCACTGTTTCACATTTGCAGCAGCTTTCCTCTGGGAATTATCTCCAATCCCACGCTCTAGTGTTTGTCAGCTCCGTTTAATAAAACATTATTTCGGTATAAGTTATATTACTGCGGATGAGAGCTACAAAAAAGCAGGAAGGCAGACCCCACCTACAGTACTAAGTAGATCTCCATGTAGTCTCAGGTCCCCCGTGCAGTCTATCAGCCAGCACTGTGTCACCTTTGAAGCTTCTTTCCTGTGGACGCTATCTCCAATCCCACTCACTTGGACTGCTTAGCTCCCATTGGAAAAATACAGACTGTCGGTAGAAGTTATACCACTGCTTAGGGGAGCTACAAGAAAGCAGGAACGTAGACCCTAACTACAGAAGTAAGAAGGTCCAAATATAGTCTATCAGCTACATGGATGATATGAATGAATGAAATGAATTCAAAAAATTGAGATGTTGGCGGGACTAATAAAAAAGAATCGTGAAAGAGCATTACAAGTAACTGGTGCTGAGCCGCATACGATAAGGATACCAATGAAAAAGGACTCTTTACCATGGTATTTAGACAATACAGAAGATCTTCAGGAGTCGCTCTTAGGTGGCGGCAGTATAGTAGCAACAGACAAAATAATAAAAGCACCATTACAATGGCTAGGAAAATGGAATTGGCTAGTACGACCCAAACGAGAGCCGGCCCCCATCGCGGATGCGTTGAGAGCATACACGGATGCAGGAAGAAAGTCTAGAACGGCGGCAATAACCTGACAAGAGGAAGGGCAGTGGAAGCACCAACTAATAAAAGCAGAAGAGAAAGACACATTACAAACCTTGGAACTGTTTGCAGTAGTATGGGCCATGATGAACCTGGAAGGGCCCCTGAATGTGGTTACAGACTCGTTCTATGTCACGGGTATCGTAGAAAGAATCGAGGACGCCTCCATTAAGGAAGTGCAGAATCCCAGACTATTTGAATTATTAATACTGCTGCAGAAGGCAATAAAGCTTAGGGAGCATGTTTATGCCATTATACATATCAGGAGCCATAAATGGGACATTGGACTGGGAGAAGGTAATGCTAGGGCAGATAAGCTGGTCACAGTGACACATAACACGCCTCTGTCCAAATAGATACTAGCCAGAGAAACGCACTCCCTGTTTCATCAGAATGCACGGGGCTTACACCGAGAGTTTCAATTATCGCTAAAGGATACAAAGGCTATTGTTAGAGCTTGTCCCATTTGTAGCCATCACAGTGGAGGTGTTGGCTTAGGCTTGGTGGTGAACCCTAGAGGATTATCTGCAAATGAAATTTGGCAGATGGATTTCACTCATGTGGCAGAGTTTGAAAGACTAAAATATGTGCATGTAACCATAGACACATGGAGCAAATTCGTTTGGGCAAAAGCACAGACAGGGGAGAGGGCCATACATGTGGAGCATCATTTACATAGTAGTTTTGCGGTAATGGGAATTCCTCAGAAAATAATGACAGACAATGGGCCGGCCTATATAAGTAGAAGTAGAACAGTTCACGAGTCAATAGGGAGTTGAATATGTAGCAGGGATTCCCCATTCCCCCACAGGACAGGCCATAATAGAAAGAGCTAATGGGACTCTAAAAAGATATCTTGGTTTAATATGGGGATGTTAAAGACCCACATATGAAATTGTTAAAGGCTTTATTTGTTATGAACCACCTGTGTGTGTTTGGGGAACAGAAGCTACCACCTGTAATAATACATCATAATCATACATCAAAGGCACAAAATGAGGGGAAGAAAGAAATATGGGTTAAATATCGTGACCCTAAAAAGAGGGATATGGCAGCCTCCGGCCAAAGTATTATACTGGGGACGTGGGTATTTGTGTGTTGATTCTCCCACAGGATCCATTTGGGTGCCAGCCAGGTGGACAAGAGCTGTCCTTGAAGCTGCGGAGATCAAACCATCTGACAAAAAAGGACAAGAGGAGATTAAAGAATAAATACACCCTCATCTTGCGGTCATTAGAGGACTGGCTAACAATCAAAAGACTGAAGATTATATAACAAAAAGACTGTTTAATGAATAATAAAGAGGTATTTTGTTATAACCATAGCTTTTAGTGTAACTATAATTGCTAACAGCTTGACGCATTTTAATCAGCCTAGAGATAATATTTGGATAACCTTTGCTAATCAAACTGGTCAATCATCTCTTTGTCTTAGTTTGGGAGGGGTTACTAATCCTTTTAAAACGTGTTTGATAGGATTGCCCGTGTGGAATCCGGAGGAATTTTGTGGACTAGTAGACAATAACACCTTGTGTAATAGGACGGGTCTGAACACAATTAGCGATGATCACGATCATTCGGACGGGAAATGTCAATGTGAGATAATTAAGTCCCTTAATGCCACATTAGCCTCACCCCCTGAGGAAACAGACTTGTTTGGAAGGGCCAATGCAAGCTTCGGTACTAATGGAACTGGGGGAAAATTGGATAAGTTTTATGTCACGGGATATCCATGACTTTAATAGAAATTGAAAATATTGGGCCACCTTAGACTCTTCTTTGAAGTCAGAAACAATATTTAAGCAATTGTATTCCAGCTGTAATGTCTCTAGTATTACAGCACCCAAGAAACTGCCCACAGGTATATTTTTAATCTGTGGAGAAAGGGCCTGGAACGGAATACCAGTAAATCCCCCGGGTGGACCCTGTTATTTGGGGAAACTCTTTATTCCACCCTAACTTAACCACGCTAATGCAGCTTGCTGACCATAATAATAGCTCCCGCAAAAAATGTAGTTATTATGAGTTTGATTGTACTGGTATTGGTCCCCCACGATTTTGGAGTGAAGTGAAGCAAGTCATAGTTGCCACCCTTTCACGATAGGCCCTTGATTGTCCAAAAAGAAAACAGGGGAAATGCGGGGAGTTTTGTGGAGACTCGGCTAGAGGAAAGAGGACATGATAGAATCCAGCTGGTCAGACCCCAATTACAGTTTTAAGTAGGTTCCCATGTAGTCTATCAGCCAGCACTGTATCACATTTGCACCTGCTTTCCTGTGGGAGCTTTTTCAAATCCCACTCACTTGTACTGCTCAGGTCCCATTGAAAAAATACAGACTCTAGGTAGAAGTTATACTACTGCGTATGGGAGCTAATAGAAAGCAGGATGGCAGACCCCACCTACAGAATTATGTAGGCACCCATGTAGTCTCTCAGCCAGCACTGTGTCACATTTGCAGCTGCTTTCTTGTGGGAGCTATCTCCAATCCCACTCACTTGTACTGCTCAGCTCCCATTGAAAAAATGTATGCTGTCGGTTAAGTTATACCACTGTGTATGAGATCTACAAAAAAGCAGGAAGGCAGATCCCACCTACAGTAGTAAGTGGACCCCTGTTATAAGTTGCTGTGATAAAGTTAACTACCCAATTTAAATGACTCACAGTTCAAATTTATTAAGCAAGCGGCAAATAAGCAAAATGGCGCTGGGCGGCCGGGAGACTCTGCTCCATCAAGGACGCACGACCCTCCCCCCCTCCTTATCACAGTCCTTTTATACAGTCCTTATCAGTCGGGTGCATCGCTCCCTGGTGTACTCTGCGCATGTGCCCGTCTTGTTACTAGGGGGTCGTCTTCTTCCTCCTGGTGGTCGTAGGGTGGTTACTGGGATGAAGTCAGTAGTCTTCTTCTAGTGACCCGCTCATGAACTCTTCTCTTGGCTCTTATCAGCTCATGAATAACCTTTTATACCTGCTATAAGCACCTTAGCCAACTGAAGCTGTGCACATTTTAAAGACTTTACGGTTAACGTTTTACAAGACTTTTACAATGACTTTAAATGGTTCCTTGCACAACTATTCTTTCATGATTTGATTAACGAACATGTCCTCTTCCATTACAATCCTACCTTTTGTTTTCCTCATGTCGTTCATCAAATCTAAGAACATCTTTAGCCATTTCTAAAATAGGTGTTTCACTTATCCTCTCCATTGGCTGCTTGTATTGCTTCCTAACCAGCATTAAGTGGGCTGCTTCTAGCCTGCTTTTTACAATCTCCATTACCTTATTGAATACACAAGGCCCAGTCATCAGCACTAATACCAGTAGAATGACGGGCCCAGCTATAGCTGACAATAAAGTCTTGTGAGCCAAGGGGAATAGTTGAACCATGACTTATACCAAACTTATTGCTGTTCCCTTTCTTGTTTTCGTTTCTCCAAGCCCTCTCGTAATTTTGTCATTGTGGAGGAATGGTTAAGGGAGAATGGACATGGATCCCAGGGTATAATGTTAGGCCTGTTGGGGCAAGGCAATCTGAGTTCTAGTTATATGAATTTAATGCACAATCAAGACCAGAGTCAGAGACATGGTTAAAGCAGTTGCTGTCACGTAGTCAACATAGACAGCAGGCCGCTTTCTGCTCCTTCAAGGTCGGACTGTTCTCAGATAATGAGCTAACAGCTCAAGGTGGAAAACAACTTCAGAGAAAAACAAGATTGGAAAATGTGAGGGAGCTTGCTTATCGCAGAAACTGCAAGTAGGATGAAAATAAGAATGTAATCTATTAGCTGCTGTTGCTGAGTTAGCTTTGAAGCTGCTGTGTATATAAGTTAGAGCCTGCTCTCAATAAAGAAGATTTCTGCTATCACTCACATTGAGTAGGACTGATTTCTTCCCACCCAGCTGAGAATCGGACCCTGGGTTGATTGCCGCATGAAGTAGGCTTAGAGCTGGTTTTTCAGGCTTCGAGCCTGGGTTTTTTCAGGCTTCAAGCCTGCTTTCAGGCTTCAAGCCTTGGTTTCTCAGACTTAGAGTCTGGTTCATTTTTCAGGCTTTGAGCCTGGTTTCAGGCTTCGAGCCTGGGTTTTTCAGGCTTTGAGCCTGGGTTTTTCAGACTTAGAGTCTGGTTTCAGGCTTCGAGACTGGTTTGCAGACTTCGAGTCTGTTTTTTTCAGGCCAAGAGCCGAAAACTTCGCGGCATGTCATCATGTGTTTCACTATACCGGTATGATCTGCATAAAAACAGCATTCTTCCCCTAGGGCTCCACACAGTCCCCCTTGTTGTAAAAACAGCAGATTCAATTCCCGGCAATTTTTTAAAATTACTTCTGAAAGCTTGGAATTTCTGGTTCTGCTGCACTAGAGATGTAATCCCTGTCCCTGCTCCCGCTGCCCTAATTGTCATCAAGGTAGCTATAGTTACGGCTGTGAAAGGCTCCGGTTTGTGCCGGAGCACCCTGATATTCCAATAATTATAGACAAACTCTTCAGGGTGATTATAAAATGCATGGAACAACGGTTACCTGAATACAATATTCACTGCTGGCATTAAATACCTTTAAAGAGGCATGGGGTTACACTGGTTTTCGAACAAACCCACTTTGAGCTGTTCACAGGTCTGATTGGTTCAGTCCGATTGCCTCATAAAATGGGGGGTTCATGCTATAACACAGCCAGCAGCAGGATAGTTAACCACTCCATCAGCCAGATAACAACATACCGTCCCCATATAATGGGTGGGGCCTTTATCAAATAAAATGGTACTTTCCTTTTTAGTTTTTCACCCCACATTCTTTTAGGTGCAACGCTTTTGCCCTTCTTAGAGGTAGGCTTGGGATCTTAGGATTCCCAGTTTGAGGCTTTTAGAGACTCTGTACCCCACTCCCAGTACACCCCTGCCTTCTTCACCTACTCTGTTGCTTAGAGCAGTGAGGTTTATGATCTTCTCAGCAGCAGTCGTAATCTTCAGGGGTATTCTCTGTCTCCTTATAGGCCTCTTTCCTCTTGCCTTTTCCTCCAGCACCCACGGGGTGCCTGAAACACTGGCTTTCACATCCAGGTCTCGGTTCTCCGGGCCTTCTACGTATAAAGTACCCTTTTACAAACTTAAATTACGGTCCCCACTGGACTCAGATTGTTGTATACTTCTAAGGTATTTCTATTCCACAATCTGTTACTTCAAAATAGGTATTACAGCCCTACTGATTATCTCACACCTTTCTGACGATCACAATTTAAACATTAAACTCTAATATTTTACAAAAAAGAAATCCCTACACTCCACTCCTCAGTTAACATGTCACTTTTTATGCAGCTGAAGTTTCAGTTCTCCTGGGACCTCTGCAGCTTCCCACTGATCCTGGGAAATTGGTCCTTAAATAAGACAAGAAAAGGAACCTCCCATCGGGGGGGTTAAAGATGATTCTTTCCAGGTTTTTATCAAGACTTTGTCCCCAGGATTAACCGTGTGGATAGCAATATCTAAGGGTGGTCTCTGTACCACCATTCCCTTTCTACAACATTTCACACAGAGAAGTCCCCGTGTCTGTAACAAAGCTAAGGGTAAACATTTAATCCAGGACATTTCTGTTTCCAACATTAATTTCATTATCTGTTTCTTAATTTCTCCATTGATTCTGTCCACTCTTCCGGAACTTTGGGGATACCATGGGGTATTGGCTCCTAATACTGGTGGTTTCTATTTCTAATTTCGGAGAGTGGATTAATATACCTTCATATTTTAAGAGCCTAGCATCAGTTATCCATTTTTCCGCCTTTTGTTGTAGTACCTCCCCCGAATGTTGTGGGGAGAAAACACCTTTAACTCCCCTCCAAAGGTAACAAATAAAAGGTTTTCTAACATCAGGCAGGCTAGGCAGAGGAGCATTAATCAAATCCACTTTTAAATTCTCAAAGTCTCTGTCATCTTCTTTGGGCCATTTAACTAATCCATCTCGAGTTAATTTCTGGTACAAAAATTTTACCTTCTTAATAAAATTTTCAATCCATTGTCTGCAATATCGAACAGATCTAAAAGCTGTCTAACTTGTCTCTTACTCTTTGGAGCTTGTAGGGACAGTATCCCATTTACTCAATCTGGATCAAGTTTCTTACTTCCCTTTATAAACCAGTGTCCCAAATATTTTACCTTTTCTTCAGGAAACAGTAATTTAGATTTAGACACTTTCAACCCTTGTAAACTCAGGAAATTAAGCAATTTAATACTTTCCTGTCTAACAGCTTCTTCATCTCTCCCTGCTAATAAATCATCCACATATTGAACTAAAATAGCTTCTTTGCCTAACTCATAATTTCTCAAGATCTGTTCTAGTGCTTGTCCAAAAAGATTGGGAGACTCTGTAAATCCCTGATGTAATAGAGTCCATCTCAACTGTTGTTTTTTATGGGTGTCAGGATCTTCACATTCAAAAGCAGAATAATCCCTGCACTCCTTTCAGGGAACATGCCCAAAAGGCATCCTTAAGGTCTATCACACTATACCACTGGTACTCTGGACTCAACTGACTCAATAAGGTGTGCGGGTTATCTACCACAGGGAACCTAGTAATAGTTCTCTTGTTTATCTCCCGGAGGTCATGTAGTAATATATAAGTCCCATCAGATTTCTTTACTGGCAATATGGGAGTATTGTAAGGGGACATACAGGGCTCAAGTAGTCCCTTAGATATTAGTCTTTCTATTTCTGATTAATCCTCGTCTACCTTCTTGTGACAAGGGTCACTGCTTTACCCTTACCGGCAGCCCAGGGTTTTTCCTAAGTCTATAATTAAGTCTCTCCCTAATAAATTATGATCAGCCTCCGGAACTAACAAAAACGATCCTACAGCATATTTTTACTGCTTCAGATTCTATCAGTACCTCCTTCACAAGAGGTACTTTAAATGGTTCCCCTTTTGCCCCTACTACTTGCGCCTTCTCTGAAGATATTTTACAGCCCTGGGGCAATCACTGGATTGTAGATCTCTCAGCCCCAGAGTCCACTAAAAATTCTACTTCCTGACGCTGAGGACCTAACTTCAGTTTTATCAAGGGCTTGATTACTCTTGTGGTCCTCAGCAAATAGAGCCCCTGACTCTCCCTATTCTTCCTTTAAAACATTCCATTGTCCTTTGATTCTTTTTTTTTTTTTTTTTTCTGATGAATGCACCTGTCTCCCAGGCTTTTGTTTCCCTTTCTAGCCCTTTTTCTTGCTAATCTTCTAATTTTTAATGCTTTGTTAATATTATGTCCTCAGGGAACAGACTCTCTGATTCCCTGCACAATGATGGCTCGTAGGTCTGCCATATGGGCTCTGTGCTCCGCCATCTGATTATTCCAATTGGGCCTTTGCAAGGGCCGTTTCACATGTGCGTCTGGTCCTGCCTGGTGCTGTTGATCCCAGATTCTCATTCCTGCTCTTCGAATCATTTCCCTTTCCTCCTTTGTGAATAATATAGTTCAATCCAGGTATAGAGATTCAGCTCTAAGAACTGATCTAATCTCTCAGACACACCCAGAGGATCCTCTACCAAATCTCCTCTTCGGGTGGGCTCTTAGCTTTCTTTTCCTTAAGAGCGAACAAGGATACCACTCAGAAGGTTGGGGCATCCAGAGACTTGCATATTCAATTTCCTCTTGGGTAACGGTCTTATCATTTACCCACAAATTGAGGTGCGCTCATAACCAGTCCTCAAAAGACCCAAATATGGGCCAAATAATATGGGAATTTCCTAATGACTCTTCCCCCCCAAACTTCCATACAGTAATGTACCATGTTTTGCTTACTCTTTTGTCTTCTACAGGAGGAATCATTCCAAAATTTTATCATCATCCCCAGAGGACTTTCTAGGGGAATACCTGGCAGCCTATCCTTATGGCCACCCATGGGATCAGAGGGCTTGATCTTCCTCTATCCCATCTTCAAGAGTGCCCTTGACTCGTTCTCACAATCCTTCCCCTCGGTCGTGACCCACGCCCTCGCGGGCAATGGGAACTGCACTACTGGAGGGTCCGCACTCACTTGGTCTCCTTGAGACCTCTCAGTCACTCACACTCCAGGATACCCACTGTGACTGAATGGAATCACGCAAATACTTACCCAATCCAGGGACGTTGTTCGGGTCTTCGTGGACAAAAATTATGGGGTACTGCAGGTTTATTTGCTTATTTGCCAAATTTAGAAGGGGTTCGGAATAGAGAGCTTGGCAAGGGAATTTCCCACACCAGGGCCATCCGCAGATGGGGTGCCGCCCTAGTCCGGGAATCCAATACCAAATTTACCTGTATCCGAGTCACGGCACAAAATTGTTATAAGTAGCTGTGATAAAGTTCACTAGTCAATTTAAATGACTCACGGATCAAATTTATTAAGCAAGCGGGAAATAAGCAAAACAGCGCTGGGCGGCCATGAGATTCTGCTCCCCCCCATCCCCCCCCCCCGTATCACAGTCTGTTATACAGTCCTTATCGGTCGGGTGCATCGCTCCCTGGTGTACTCTGCGCATGTGTCCGTCTTGTTACTAGAGGGTCTTCCTGTGCCTCCTGTTGCTCGTAGGGTGGTCGCTGGGATGAAGTCAGAAGTCTTCCTCTAGTGGCCCGCTCATGAACTCTTCTCTTGGCTCTTATCAGCTCATGCACAACCTATTGTACCTGCTCTAAGCATCTTAGCCAATTACACCTTTTCACATTTACGGTTAAACTTTTACAAGACTTTTACAATGACTTTAAATGGTTCCGTGCACAACTATTCTTTCATGATTTGATCAACGAACATGACCTCTTCCAATACACCCCCATGTAGTCTATCAGCCAGTACTGTGTCACATTTGCAGCTGCTTTCCTGTGGGAGCTATCTCCAATCCCACTCACTTGAACTGCTCAGC
Source organism: Colius striatus (assembly GCF_028858725.1). NCBI lineage: Eukaryota > Metazoa > Chordata > Aves > Coliiformes > Coliidae > Colius > Colius striatus. Next base: position 33,174,363 of record NC_084789.1, read on the forward strand.
GCCCAGGGAAAAAATACATGCAGGCGGTAGAAGTTATACCACTACCTATGGGAGCTAAAACAAAGTAGGAAGGGAGATCCCATCTACAGTACTAAGTAGGTCCCCAAGTAGTCTATCAGCCATAGCTCTGTTGTCATTATTGGCAATCATGAAATGATCAAATCCCAGCTGTCAACTTTGCCATTACCCTTAAATAAGGGATTTGGTTTTAATGCATTTAGTACAGGCCATTGTGCCACATCTAATGGAACTCCCACCAAACAGGTAGAAAAAGGATTATCTGGAGTGGCCATTGATAAACATATTGTAGACTCATTGATTGCTTTGGCCAGTGTAAGCCACATGTTTTGCTTGGGTTGTTGAAATTGCCTAAAACCATTTACCACAATCATTTGAAGCATCAATAGTATGACAAAATCCATTTGTTTTCACTCCTGATCAAAACAAAAAAAATTCCTTCACCAATGAGTCTAAAACACAAACCACCTTTTAGCTTCTCCATGTCAAAATGTTCTGTTCTTCCAAGTTCCATTCCTGACACCTAAAACACCTTAGAAAGTTTCCACTGTATGAAAACCACTATTCATCATCACATTTACAGCAAAATGCATAACATCACGACCAACAGTTTTAACACTCTTTGAGGCAATGGATTCAGGATGGAAAGGATGAGCGCAGCGGTCCACGAGGGCTGGGGCCCGTGGTGTCAACACGTGGTGTGTGTGGGAGGGCACGCCGGAGACACTGACCGGGCGCGGGAAGCGGCTGCGCGGCGGCGGCTGAGGATGGAAAGGCCGGTGGGGTCTGTCTCACTCCGTGCCGTCCCCGGCGCCGGCGGCGCAGTCGGTATTACTCTCTTCCGTGTTTTCTTTTTCTTCCCTCTCGTGCCCGATGGTGCCCAGTCTAACATGGGGTCACGCTCCCCCACTCTCCTCTGATCATCCTGCGCTGCACCCCCACCTGAATCCGCCCACTTCGCATTCCCCTGCAAGTCGTCCCAGGGGTAACTCGGCGGACTGGGCTCGAATGGGAAGCAGCTCTCCCGCGGGGGCTCTGCTCCGAAGCCCCTTCGCCTCTCTGACTTTGTAAAAACTCTTGTGTAGAGAAGAAGTTTTTTCTTCACTCCGCGTAGCCGCACCACCCCCCGTCTCCTCACCAGACTCCGTCTTCTAGCTCTCATTTCTGCCACTCCTTCACGTAGATCGCTCATCTTCAGTGGCCAACAAGGCGGCTGACTTTTCCCCTTTTTCCCTCCTCCATTTCCGTCAGGCGCCAACTTTGTCGGAACGTAGGCTGGCTGATTTTTCTCTTTACTCAGTATCATCCGCCTCAGCGCCGCTCCCGACACTACTCTCGGTGCGGCTCCCGGTGCTACTCTCCGCGCGTCTCCCGGCACTGCTCCCGACACCTCTCCAGACACCTCTCTCAGCACTACTGTCGGTGCCTTTCCCGACGCTTCTACACGCGGGCGGGGGGAGCATTACTTTTGAGACGGTAGGAGCCAGTGGGGTGGATTGGAACCAGTCACGCTCATCATTTTTATTCTTATTCTGTGGTGCTGATGCGTGCTCAGCAGCCTTCTTTTCTGCCTAATGTTGCAGCAACTCATTGTGCACTATCCTCCAAAGCTTCCCTAAGTTTTTAGCTATCTTATCATCCTCCAGGGTAGTCTCCCACAGCAAATCCCCAAATTTACGCCATTCGCTCAATTCATGCACTGTATGTGGATTCTGAAACACTCCTTTAGCATACCCATAAGCTCACAAACCTAGTAGGTCTTTTTGCAGATCTATACCCTTTATCTGCCACTTCTGCAAGAATGCAGTAAATAAATTATATGCCGCTTGCCTTTCCATACCTATTTGTCAGCGTGCTGTTGCAACCGTTAAAGGTCCGGTGGCACGTATCAGCCGTGCTCCTCTATACGGTCACCCAGGGCGCGGCGTGTTCTCAATTTTCACGCTTATTTCCATCCTCGCTGCATAGGACCCTTCGTCGCTCCACCGTGGCGCCCAGTCAGTATATCACATTCTTTGCGTATCGCGTCGGGGTCACCATTTCCTGAAGATGACAGGAGACAAGCCCACTCTGTAGTGCAAAAAGTCTCAACTTTATTTGCAAAGATACATCTCTTTTATAGATACAATAATCAGGCTCATACATGTTGCAAAAGCTAAGTTCATCATTGGTTCCCAGTTAGGTGCAAACCTCACCCTTGCTTCAAAATACTCCATTAACTTGTGGCTGCTTAACCCAAACTAAGCTCCTGCTTTCTCATCCAGTTATCATACAACTCTCTTGCCCTCACGTTCTTGAGCAAGAGTCCAATATCTTATCGGTTAATGCTTACTGCCTCTATTCTATCATGTCCTCATTCCTCTAGTCAAGTGTCCAAAAAACTCCCCAATTCGGTAGAAGTTATACCACGGCGTATGGGAGCTACAAGAAAGCAGGAAGGCAGACCTCACCTACAGTAGTAAGTAGGTTCCCATGTAGTCTATGAGCCAGCACTGTGTCACATTTCCAGCTGCTTTCCTGTGGGAGTTATCTCCAATCTTACGCTCTCGGCCTCGTCAGCTCCCTATAAAAATACATTCTGTCGGTATAAGTTATACCACTGCGTATGGAAGGTACAAGAAAACAGGAAAGTAGACCCAAAATACAGTGTTAAGTAGGTTTCGATCCCACTCCAATCCCACTCACTTAGACTGCTCAACTCCCATTAAAAATACAGACTGTAGGTAGAAGTTATACCACTCTGTATGGGAGCTACAAGAAAGCAGGAAGGAAGACCCCACCCACAGTAATAACTAGGTCCCCATGTAGTCGATCAACCAGCACTATGTCACATTCCCAGCTGCTTTCCTGTTGGGCATAACGTTAATCCCACGCTCTTGGCCTCGTCAACTCTCTTTAAAAATACATTCTGTTGGTTAAGTTATATCACTGTGTATGAGAGTTACAAGAAAGCAGGAAGGCAGATCCCACCTAAAGAAGTAAGTAGCTCCCCATGTAGTCTATCAGCCAGCACTGTGTCACATTTGCAGCTGCTTTCTTGTGGGACTTATCTCCAATAACAAGCGTTTGGACTCGTCAGCTCCCTTTAAAGATACATTCTGTCCGTATAAGTTATACCACTGCGTATGGGAGCTACAAGAAAGAAGATAGGCACACCGCACTTACAGTAGTAAGTAGGTCCCCATGTAGTCTGTCAGTCAGCACTGTGTCACATTTGCAGCTGCTTTCTTGTGGGAGTTATCTCCAATCCCACTCACTTGGACTGCTCAATGCCCATTGAAAAAATATTTGTAGACGGTTAAGTTATATATACCACTGCATATGGGAGCTACAAGAAAGCAAGAAGGCAAACCTAACCTACAGTTTTAAGTAGGTCCCCATGTAGTCTATCAGCCAGCACTGTGTCACATTTTCAGCTGCTTTCCTGTGGGAGTTACCTCCAATCCTACGCTCTTGGCTTCGTCAGCTCCCTTTAAATATACATTTTGTCTGTATAAGTTATACCACTGCATATGGGAGCTAAAAGAAAGCCTGAAGGCAGACACCAATTACAGTGTTAAGTAGGTGCCAAAGTAGTCTGTCAGCCAGCACTGTGTCACATTTGCAGCTTCTTTCCTGTGGGAGCTATCTCCAATCTCACTCAATAGGACTGCTCAACTCCCATTGAAAAAATACAGACTGTCTGTAGAAGTTATATCACTGCATATGGGAGCTACAAGAAAGCAGGAATGCAGACCCCATCTACAGTAGTAAGTAGGTCCCCATGTAATCTATCAGCCAGCACTGTGTCACATTTGCAGATGCTTTCCTGGTGGAGCTATCTCCATTTTCACGCTCTTGGTCTCGTCAGCTGCCTTTAAAAATACATTCTGTCGGTTATATTATACCACTGCGTATATGAACTATAAGAAAGAGGGAAGGAAGACCCCATCTACAGTACTAAGTAGGTCCCCATGTAATCTGTCAGCCAGCACTGTGTCACATTTGCACCTTCTTTCTTGTGGGAACTATCTGCAATCTCACTCACTTGGACTGCTTTGATCCAATTGGAAAAATACATGCTGGCGGTAGAATTTACACCACTGCTTATGGGAGTAACAAAAAAACTGGAAGGCAGACCCCAACTACAGTGTGAAGTAGGTCCCCATGTAGTTTATCAGCCAGCAGGGTGTCACATTTTCACCTGCTTTCCTGTGGGAGCTATCTCCAATCCCAATCACTTGGACTGCTCAACTCCCTTTGAAAAAAATATATGCTGTCACTTAAGTTATACCACTGCGTATGGCAGCTACGTAAAAGCTGGAAGGCAGACCCTACCTACAGAAGTAAGTAGGTCCCCATGTAGTCTATTAGTCAGCACTGTGTCACATTTGCAGTTTTTTTCCTGTGTGAGCTATTTCTAATCCCACTTACTTGGACTACTCAACTCCCATTGAAAAAATACACCGTCAGTAGCTTTAGGTATACCACTTCGTATGGGAGCTACAAAAAAACAGGAAGGCAGACCCAACGTACAGTTCCAAGTAGGTCCTCATGTAGTCTATCAGCCAGTACTGTGTCACATTTTCAGTTGCTTTCTAGTGGGCGGTATCTCCAATCCAACTCACTTGGACTGCCCAACTGCCATTGGAAAAATATGTGCTGTCGGTTAAGTTATACCACTGCATATGGGAGGTACAAGAAAGCAGGAAGGCATACCCCAACTACAGTATGAAGTAGGCCTCCATGTAGTCTCTCAGCCAGCACTGTGCCATTCTTGAAGCTGCTTTCCTGTGGGAGCTATCTGCAATAACACTCACTCTTACTGCTCAGTTCCCATTGAAAAAATATATGCTGTCGGTAGAAGTTATAGCACTGCGTATAGGAGCTGCAAAAAAGCTGGAAGGCAGACCCCAACTACAGTGTTAAGTAGGTCCCCATGTAGTCTATCAACCAGCACTGTGTCACATTTGCATCTGCTTTCCTGTGAGCACTTTGTCAAGTCTGTAGTGGAATAGGTCATGTTCGTTAATCAAATCATGAAAGAATAGTTGTGCAACTAACCATTTAAAGTCATTGTAAAAGTCTTTTAAAATTTTTACCGTAACGTCTCTACAATTTGCACAGGTGCAGTTGGCTAAGGTGCTTATAGCAGATACAATAGGTTGCGCATGAGCTGATAAGAGCCAAGAGATGAGTTCATGAGCGGGTCACTAGAGGAAGACTACTGACTTCATCCCAGTCACCACCCTATGACCACCAGGAGGAAGAAGAAGACCCCATGGTAACAAGACGGGCACATGCGCAGAGTACACCAGGGAGCGATGCACTTGACCGATAAGGACTGTATAAAACGATTCTGACACGGGAGGGGGGCAGGATTGCGCGCCGTTGGTGGAGCAGGGTCTCCCGGCCGCCCAGCGCTGCTTTGCTTATTTGCCACTTGCGTAATAAATTTGATCTGTGAGTCATTTAAATTGGCCTGTGAACTTTTTCACATTTGCACCGGCTTTCCTGTGATAGCTATCTCCAATAACACTCGTACCACTCAAGTAGCAATGAAAAAATAAAAACTGCCGGTTAAGTTATAGTACTGCATATGGGAGCTACAAGAAAGCAAGAAGGTAGACCCCAACTACAGTGTTAAGGAGGTCCCCATACAGTCGATCATCCAGCACTGTGTCACATTTGCACGTGCTTTCCTTTGGGAGCTATCTCCAATCCTAGTCTCTTGGACTGTTCAATTCTCTTTGAAAAAATACATGCTTTCCGTTAAGTTATTGCACTGCGTATGGGAGCTACAATAACGCAGGAAGGCGCAGCCCACCTATGCCGCGAAGTTTTCGGCTCTTGGCATAAAAAACAGACTCGAAGTCTGAAACCCAGGCTTGAAGCCGGAAAAACCAGCTCTAAGCCTACTTCATGCGGCGATCAACCCAGGGTCCAGTTCTAAGCTGGGTGGAAAGAAATCTGTCCCACTCAATGTCAGTGATAGCAGAAATCTTCTTCTTTATTGAGAGCAGGCTCTAACATATACACACAGCAGCTTCAAAGCTAGCTCAGCAACAGCAGCTAATAGATTACATTTTCTTGTTCATCCTATTTCGATTTGTGCCATAAGCAAGCTCCCTCACTTTTTCCAATCTTGTTTTTCCCCAAAGTTATTTACCACTTTTAGCCAAAAACAGTCCGACCTTGAGGGAACAGAAAGCGGCCTGCTGTCTACATGACAGCAACTGCTTTAAACATGACTCTAACACTGGTCTTCATTGTTCATTAAACGCATATAACTAGAGCTCAGGCTGCCTTGCCCCAACATGCCTAACATTATATCCCGGGAACCATGTCCATGCTCCCTCATTTTTTTCTCCACACAAGTACAGTAGTAAGGAGGTCCCCATGTAGTCTATCAGCCAGCACTGTGTCACATTTCTACCTGCTTTCTTTTGGGAGCTATCTCCAATCCCACTCACTTGGACTGCTCACCTCCCATTGAAAAAATACATGCTTTCCGTTAAGATATACCACTGCATATGGGAGCTAAAAGAAAGCAGGAAGGCAGACCCAACCTACAGTAGTAAGTAGGTCCCCATGTAGTCTATCAGCCAGCACTGTGTCACATTTGCACCTGCTTTCATGTGGACGTTATCTCCAATCCCAGTCACATGGATTGCTCAACTCCAATTGAAAAAATATTTGCTGTCAGTTAAGTTATATCACTGTATATGGGAGCTACAAGAAAGCAGGAAGGCAGATCTCACCTACAGTAGTAAATAGGTCCCCATGTAGTCTATCAGCCACCAGTGTGTAAAATTTGAAGCTGCTTTCCTGTGAAAGGTATCTCCAATCCCCCTCATTCGTACTGCTCAGGTTCCATTGAAAAAATATATGCTGTCGGTTAAGTTACACCACTGCGTATGAGAGCTAAAAGAAAGCAAGAAGGCAGACCCCAACTACAGTGTTAAGGAGATTCCCACATAGTCTGTCATCCAGCACTGTGTCACATTTGCACGTGCTTTCCTTTGGGAGCTATCTCTAATCTCACTCACTTGGTATGCACAGTTTCCATTCAAAAAATACATGCTGTAGGTAGAAGTTATACCACTGCCTATAGGAGCTACAAGAAAGCATGAAGGCAGACCCCACATACAGTAGTAAGTAGGGCCCCATGTAGTCTATCAGCCAGCACTGTATCACATTTGAACCTCCTTTCCTGTGGGAGCTATGTCCAATCCCACTCACCTGGACTGCTCAACTCCCATTGAAAAAATACACACTCTCGGTAGAAGTTATACCACTGCGTATGGGAACTACAAGAAAGCAGGAAGGCAGATCGCACCTAAAGTAGTAAGTAGAACCCCATGTAATCTATCAGCCAGCACTGTGACATGTGCAGCTGCTTTCCTGTGAGAGCTATCTCCAATAACACTCACTTGTACTGCTCAGATCCCATTGAGAAAATATATGCTGTCGCTTAAGTTATACCACTGCGTATGGGACCGACAAAAAAGCTGGAAGGAAGATCCCACCTACAGTAGTAAGTAGACCTCCATTTAGTCTATCAGTCAACACTGTTTCACATTAGCAGCTGTTTTCCTGTGGGACCTATCTCCAATCCCACGCTCTTGGCCTCGCCAGCTCCATTTAAAAATACATTCTATCAGTCGAAATTATGCCACTGTGTATGGGAGGTACAAGAAAACAGGAAGGCAGACCCCAACTACAGTGTTAAGTAGGCTTCCCCGTTAGTCTTTCAGGCAGCACTGTGTCACATTTGAAACTGCTTTTTTGTGGGAGCTATCTCCAATCCCACTCACTTGGACTGTTCAACTCCCATTGACAAAAAATATATGCTGTCGCTTAATTTATACCACTGAATGGGAGGTAAAAAAAAGCTGGAAGGCAGGACCCACCTACAGTAGTAAGTAGGTCCCCATGTAGTCTATCAGCCAGCACTGTGTCACATTTGCAGCTGCTTTCCTTTGGGAGCTGTCTGAAATCCCACTCACTTGTACTTCTCAACGCCCATTGAAAAAATACAGACTGTCGGTAGAAGTTATACCACTGCGTATAGGAGCTACAAAAAAGCTGGAAGGCAGACCCAACCTGAGGTAGTAAGTAGGCCCCCATGTATTCTATCAGCCAGCACTGTGTCACATTTGCAGCTGCTTTCCTCTGGGAGTGTGGTAGTTTGAGCCTGGTTTGATGCCAGGTACCCACCACACAGCTTTATCCCCCACCTCCTCAGCAAGCCAGGGAAGGGGAGGAAATAAGATGGGAGTCTTGTGGGTTGAGATAAAAGCAGTTTAATAAAGAAGCAGTAAAGCCACGCGTGCAGGAAGCAAAGCAAAAGCAGATAAAATTGTTACTCTCTACTTCCCATCAGCAGTGATGTTCGGCCACCTCCTGAGAAGCAGGGCTTCAGGACGGGTAGCGGTTGCTTTTGGAAGGCCAGAAATGAATCTCGCCTCCCCTTCCTGCTCCTCTCCCCCAGTTTATATTACTGAGCTGACGTCATATGGTATGGAATATCTCCTTGGTCAGCCTGGGTCAGCTGTCCTGGCCATAGTCCCTCCCAAGATCATGCCCATCCACAGCTATTGGTGAAGGTGGGGGAAGGAATGCTGGAGGGACAGCCCTGATGCTGTGCAAGCGGTAGTCATAATATTGATATCAACAGTAAGCACAGCACTGCAGGAGCTGCTGTGGAAAATCACTACCATCCTAGACCCACTACAGTCTCCACCCCTTATTCCATACCATTTCTGTCATGCTCAGACAAACCATTTTAACAACCCATATACATTCTTATATACTCTCATTAACCAGTACCCTCACTCTTCAACAGACATACATCATTCTTGTATTCTCTCTTGCATCTTGCATCAAACAAACAAACAACATTCTTATATCTTTCATTCTCTGTAGATGTTCACTGGAGCAGGCCATAACTTCTGTCTCATCCATCAAGATGGATATCCAGGTCAGGGGAAACAGTATGTTCAGTGTTGGGCATCAGCACCGGCTTGGTTTGTCCACTTTTTCGGTTTTTTTTGCAAAGTTTATCTACAACAGATAACTCACATAACAGGTTATTTTTCCCCCAAGGTTAAGTCTCCTTGAGGTACACATCGAGTTTCCCCATCCTTTCTCATCACCCACCATGTACACCCAGGCCCCTGAGCAAAGACCATCCCACGAATGGGTTTGCCTTTTCCCATGGGAGGTGCAACCCATACTGCCTTCCCCAGCCATTTCCCTGGGTGCACTACAGGGACCTTATCTCCTCCCACAGTATATGGTGGTTTTCTTTAGGCAGGACCAGGACTGTTAGTTGAACCTCTGCTGTTAACCAGCCAAGTGGCTTCTGCTAAATTTTTATCCCACTGCTTCCATGCCCCATTGCCCAGTGCTCTCAACATGGTCTTTAGCAGTCCGTTATATCTCTCAATCTTTCCAGAGGCTTGTGGGTGATAGGGGATGTGGTATATCCACTCAATGCCATGTTTCTTTGCCCAGGAGTTTATGAGATTATTTTGAAAATGAGTTCCATTATCTGATTCAATTCTTTCTGGAGTGCCGTGTAGCCACCAAACTTGCCTTTCAAGACCCAAGACAGTATTTCGGGCCGTGGCATGGTTTACAGGGTATGTTTCCAACCAACTGGTAGTTGCTTCCACCATGGTGAGTATAGAACGCTTCCCTTGATGTGTTTGTGGTAGCGGTCCAACATAGTCAATTTGCCAGGCCTCACCATATTGAAAACCCAACCATCGGCCTCCGTTCCAGGGAGACTTGATTCGTGTGGCTCGCTTGATTGCGGCACACGTTTCACATTCGTGGGTGACCTGTGTAATGGCTTCCATGGTCAAGTCCACTTCTCGATCACGAGCCCGTCTATATGTTGCATCTCTTCCCAGATGTCCTGATGTTTCATGGGCCCATCGAGCTATAAATAGCTCACCTTTACGCTCCCAGTCTAGGTCTACCTGAGCTACTTCAATTTTGGCAGCTTTATCTACCTGTTGGTTGTTCCACTGTTCTTCATTGGCACGGCTTTTTGGCACGTGAGCATCTACATGACGTACCTTCAGAGTCATATTTTCCACCCGAGCAGCAATGTCTTGCCATAATGCAGCAGCCCAGATGGGTTTACCCTTGCGCTGCCAGTTGGTCTTCTTCCATTGCTGTAGCCATCCCCATAGAGCATTAGCTACCATCCGGGAGTCAGTATAAAGATAGAGTACTGGCCACTTCTCTCGTTCTGCAATCTTTAGAGCTAGTTGGATGGCTTTCACTTCAGCAAACTGACTCGACTCACCTTCTCCTTCAGTGGCCTCAACAACTCGTCGTGTGGGACTCCACACAGCAGCTTTCCACTTATGATGATTTCCTACCACGCGGCAGGATCCATCAGTAAACAAAGCATAATGCCTCTCATCTTCTGATAGTTCATTATATGGTGGTGCCTCTTGGGCACCAGCTACTTCCTCAGGCAATGCTCCAAAATCTCTGCCTTCTGGCCAGTCCATGATTTCTTCCAGGATTCCTGGATGATTAGATTTCCCTAGCCGAGATTGTTGTGTAATCAACGCCATCCACTTACTCCATGTAGCGCTGATTGCATGATGTATAGAAGGGGTTTTCCCTTTGAACATCCAGTGTAACACAGGCAGACGTGGTGCCAAGAGGAGATGAGCTTCTGTGCCAATGACTTCTGAAGCAACCTGAAGTCCCTCATATGCTTCTAGTATTTCTTTTTCAGTTGGGGTGTAGTGGGCTTCCGATCCTCGATATCCTCGGCTCCAAAATCCTAATGGTCGACCTCGGGTTTCTCCAGATGTTTTCTGCCAGAGGCTCCAGGTGAGACCATGCTCTCCAGCGGCAGTGTAGAGGATATTCTGCACATCTGATCCTGTACGGATGGGCCCAAGGGTGACTGCACGAGCTATTTCCTGTTTAATTTGTTGAAAAGCTTGTTGTTGCTCAAGGCCCCACTCAAAACAGTTCTTCTTTCTGGTTACACTAAAGAGAGGGCTCACAAGCTGACTATAACCTGGGATATGCATCCTCCAGAATCCCACAAGGCCCAGGAAAGCTTGTGTTTGTTTCTTATTAGTTGGTTGAGACATAGTCGCTATTTTGTTCACAACATCCACAGGCACATGCCGACGCCCATCTTGCCATTTTATGCCCAAAAAATGTATCTCTTGTGCAGGTCCCTTTACTTTCTTTCTTTTTACAGCAAAACCAGCTTTTAGGAGAATCTGTATTATTCTTTTCCCTTTCTCAAACACTTCTTCTGCCTTGTTGCCCCATACAATTATGTCATCAATGTACTGTAAATGTTCAGGGGCTTCATCCATTTCCAGCACAGTTTGGATTAGACCATGACAAATAGTAGGACTATGTTTCCACCCCTGGGGCAATCGATTCCAGGTATATTGGACACCTCTCCATGTGAAGGCAAATTGTGGCCTGCACTCTGCTGCCAATGGAATTGAGAAAAATGCATTAGCGATGTCAATCGTAGCATACCACTTGGCTGCTTTTGCCTCCAATTCATACTGGAGCTCTAATATGTCTGGTACAGCAGCACTCAGTGGTGGTGTCACTTCGTTCAGGCCACGATAGTCTACTGTTAACCTCCACCCTCCATCAGATTTTTTCACAGGCCATATGGGACTATTAAATGGGGAATGAGTTTTGCTAATTACTCCTTGAGCCTCCAGTTGATGAATCAACTCACGGATGGGAGTCAGGGAATCTCGGTTTGTGCGATATTGCCTCCGGTGCACCGTCCTGGTAGCAATTGGTACCTGTTGCTCTTGAACTTGCAGCAATCCCACAACAAAAGGGTCTTCTGAGAGGCCAGGTAAATTAGAGAGTTGTTTGATTTTCTCTGCATCTACAGTGGCTATACCAAAAGCCCATCGATACCCCTTGGGGTCTTTGAAGTACCCTCTCCTGAGGTAATCTATGCCAAGAATACAAGGGGCCTCTGGACCAGTCACAATGGGGTGTCTTTCCCATTTGTCCCCTGTTAAGCTCACTTCAGCCTCTAATACAGATAATTCTTCACATCCCCCTGTCACTCCAGAGATCCAGACAGAATCTGTGCCTCTATACCTTGATGGCATCAATGTACACTGTGCCCCTGTGTCTACTAAGGCTTTATACTTTTGTGGGTTTGATGTGCCAGGCCATCGAACCCACACAGTCCAGTAGATTCGGTCATCCCTTTCCTCCTCCTGGCTGGAGGCTGGGACCCTCTATTTCTGTTCTTCATCAGAGTATTCGCTATCTGATCCTTGCAATTTTAGACCTGAAGTCTCCTCATTCGCATCGAAGGAATTAGTTTCAGTTCTTCTATGTCTTGGAGATTGTTAATTGTCCTCTTTTGTTTTGTCAGTTACTATGCTGACAGCCCTCTTGGGTGGTCCTTTTCTAACAGCTGTCTTCCCCCTTAGTTCACGTACATGCGCTTCCAGCTTAAAAGTGGGTTCACCATCCCACTTCCTCATATCCTCTCCTTGGCCACGTAAAAAGAGCCAGAGTTCATTTCGAGGTGTACTCCTGCATCTGGGACTTCCTTTTCCCCTGGTCGGGACAGTGGATGACCGAATTCTTGAGGCAGTTCTGACAGTCAGACCATCATCCCACACTGATGAGGAGGTGCAGAGGCTCTCTTCATAGTTCTGTAACCAAGAAGATACCCTCTCCACTGTTGGTATATCCATGTCTGGATGATACACCATTGCCAAGATATTCGAATATGTAGCTGGGGCACTCTGAATCACTTTTCTCAACATGGCACGTGTACACTGGACATCGTCTGGATCTGTGGAGGCCTCGGCATTATCTAGATCACCATAGATGACTTCCAACACAGCTAATTCCCTTAGATATTGGATGCCTTCATCAGCTCTAGTCCACTTTCCTCGGACACTTACAAGGTCTTCCTTGAATGGGTATCTTGCCCTTACACTTGAGAGGAGCCGTTTCCAGAGACTACAAATTGAGGTCTTCTTTCCAATGCCTCTATCAATTCCCCGGTCCCTAGCAAGAGATCCTAGCTGTTGGGCTTTTCTGCCTTCCAATTGCTGACTGTCACCCCCAGCAACATCGGAGCAGCCAGGCACCAATCCACTCACCTGGCTGGCGACTGTAATCTTTTCGCATATCTCTAAGTTCTATTGAGGTGAGGGACCGAGTAGTTTCCATTTCCTTTTCGATTTCTTTCACTCCTTCTCCTGATCTCCTTACCGAAGGACCAATTTCTTCTTCTAGCCTTTCCTCTTCCTCCTCTTCTGCCCTTACTAATCGATGATATGGACTTGACCTCCTTATCCACTGCTTCTTTTTCACTACTGGGGCAACCACTGTGGTTGTTGTTTGATTCCCTGACTCAACCATGATAGTCTCAGGTATAGTTTGAATTTCCACCTCGGTCATAGTTCTCTGACAGGACTGGACCGCGACTGACTCAACCATGTTGGTCTCAGGTACCGTTTGAGTTTCCACTTCAATCATAGTTCTCTGAGAGGACTGGAATGCAGCTCGGTAGGCAGAGGCTAGGCCCCAGTATAGTGCCTGAACCTGATGGGCCTCATTAGGGTAGGTAAGACACCCTTCTATCAGGTGACGTGACAGTAAAGCAGGATTTTTTATCTGTTCAGATGTAAAATCCCAGGTTACAGGAGGTGATAACCGTCCTAAGAATTTGCCCAAATTCATCCACACACCCTGCCAGCCAGGGACTGGCCGCTTCAGGGGACATTTTAACATGTTTCCATCCCAAATTTGTCCTCTCTGATACCCAGATGATTCCAGAATCCACAAAATATGTCATATACCAACCATGTTAATTAGTAATATTAAAACTCTCATATAAGGGTGACTAAGGACCTGGGAAGTCTGTATAACAAAATTGTCTAGATCAGTCCGAGCTGAGGGGAAAGAGGTGCTTTGCCCCATGGCTTCCACAAGATAGCTCCCACAGCACAGTAAATCCATCAGTAACAGAATGAGACTTGCTATTATTATTTGGGCCATCATGTTCCCAGGCCCTTTCATCCTTTTCACAAAATCATATAGGCAGCTTAGAAAAGCTATTAAGGTTAAAGCACAGCACAGAGCCAATGTTAGTAGCATCATGTTCCCAAACATTAGAAAGTGTAAGATAAGCTGCATAACAGCAAGTCTCTGTGACCAGCACAGGAACTTTGCACTCATTGGCTTACTGTAATTGCAATGCAGTTAATGTAAAACTGCTATTATCTCGCCCCACGTTGGGCGCCAAAAGGGCTGTGGTAGTTTGAGCCTGGCTGGATGCCAGGTGCCCACCACACCACTCTATCTTCCACCTCCTCAGAAAGCCAGGGAAGGGAAGAAAATAAGATGGGAGTCTCATGGGTTGAGATAAAAGCAGTTTAACAAATAAGCAGCAAAGCCGCACGCACGGGAAGCAAAGCAAAAGCATATAAAACTGTTACTCTCTACTTCCCATCAGCAGCGATTTCCGACCACCTCCCGAGAAGCAGGACTCCAGCATCCGTAGCGGTTGCTTTTGGAAGGCCAGAAATGAATCTCTCCTCCCCTTCCTGCTCCTCTCCCCCAGTTTATATTACCGAGCTGACGTCATATGGTATGGAATATCTCCTTGGTCAACCTGGGTCAGCTGTCCTGGCCATAGTCCCTCCCAAGATCATGCCCATCCACAGCTCTTGGTGAAGGTGGGAGAAGGAATGCTGGAGGGACAGCCCTGATGCTGTGCAAGCGGTAGTCATAATATTGATATCAACAGTAAGCACAGCACTGCAGGAGCTGCTGTGGAAAATCACTACCATCCCAGACCCACTACAGGGAGCTATCTCCAATAACACTCACTTGTACTGCTCAGGTCCCATTGAAAAAATACAGACTCAGTAGAGGTTATAACACTGCGAATGGGAGCTACAAGAAAGCAAAAAGGGAGACCCCACCTACACTAGCAAGTAGGTCCTCATGTAGTCTATCAGCCAGCACTGTGTGTCATTTGCAGCTGCTTTCCTGTGGGCGTTATCTCCAATAACACTCACTTGGACTGCTCAACTCCCATTGAAAAAAGATATTTGCTGTCGGTTAAGTTCTACCACTGCGTATGGGAGCTACAAGAAAGTAGGAAGGCAGACCCCACATACAGTAGTAAGTAGACCCCCATGTAGTCTATCAGCCAACACTGTGTCACATTTGCAGCTGCTCTCCTGTGAGAGCTATCTCCGATCCCACTCACTTAGACTGCTCAACTCCCATTGAAAAAATATATGCTGTCGGTAGAAGTTATATCACTGCGTATGGGAGCTACAAGAAAGCAGGAAGGCAGACCTCACCTACAGTAATCAGTAGGTCCCCATGTAGTCTATCAGCCAGCACTGTGTTACGTTTGCATCTGCTTTGCTGTAGGAGCTATCTCCAATAACACTCACTTGTACTTGTCAGGTCCCATTGAAAAAATATATGCTGTCGGTTAAATTATACCACTGTGCATGGAAGTCACAAAAATGCTGTAAGGCAGACCCCATGTACAGTAGTAAGTAGACTCCGATGCAGTCTATCAGCCAGCACTCTGTGTCATTTGCAGCTGCTTTCCTGTGGGCGTTATCTCCAATAACACTCACTTGGACTGCTCAACTCCCATTGAAAAAAGATATTTGCTGCCGGTTAAGTTCTACCACTGCGTATGGGAGCTACAAGAAAGTAGGAAGGCAGACCCCACATACAGTAGTAAGTAGACCCCCATGTAGTCTATCAGCCAACACTGTGTCACATTTGCAGCTGCTTTCCTCTGAGAGCTATCTCCGATCCCACTCACTTGGACTGCTCAACTCCCATTGAAAAAATACAGACTGTTGGTAGAAGTTATACCACTGCGTATGGGAGCTAGAAGAAAGCAGGAAGGCACACCCCACCTACAGTAGTAAGTAGATCCCCATGTAGTCGATCAGCCAGCACTGTGTCACAGTTGCAGCTACTTTCCTGTCAGAGCTATCTCCAATAACACTCACTTGGAGTGCTCAGCTACCATTGAAAAAAAATATGTTGTCAGTTAAGTTATACCACTGCGTATGGGAGCTACAAGAAAGCAAGAGGGCAGACCCCACCTACAGTAGTAAGTAGGTCCCCATGTAAGTTATCAGCCAGCAAAGTGTAACATTCCCTGGAATAAGCTCTTTTAGGGGGTGCGGACCCTCGGTCACCGGTCCGGAGTGGTCGCTCACGTCGGGTCCCGGGTGGTGAGCAACTGTATCACTCATCAGTTTTCTTTCTAATATCCCCTTGTCTTTATTATAGTTGTTACTCTTCAATTTTCCCCAGTAAACTGTACTTATTTCAACTTACGCGGGCTCTTTTACTTTTGTTTTTCTCCCTCTCCAATCCCCTCCGCATTCTGTCGAGAGGAGGAGGGGGAGGAGTCGGGGTTTCCTTCCCCTTTGCTCTGGCTGGGCAAAACCACGACAGGGAGCTCTTTCCACTCACACTCACTTGGACTGCAAAACTCCCATTGAAAAAATACAGACTGTCAGTAGAAGTTATAACAGTGCGTATGGGAACTATAAGAAAGCAGGAAGGCAGATCGCAACTACAGTGTTAAGTAGGTCCCCATGTAGTCTATCAGGCAGCAGTGTCACATTTGGAGCTGCTTTCCTGTGGGAGCTATATCCAATCCCACTTACTTGGACTGCTCAACTTCCATTGAAAAAATATAGACTGTCGATAGAAGTTATACCACTGTGCATGCGAGCTGCAAGAAAGCAGGATGGCAGACCCCACCTACACTAGTAAGTAGATCCCCATGTAGTGTATCAGCCAGCACTGTGTCACATTTTCAGCTGCTTTCCTGTGAAAGCTATCTCCAATCCCACTCACTTCGACTGCTCAGCTCCCATTGAAAAAAATACAGACTGTCAGTAGAAGTTATACCACTGTGTATGGGAGCTACAAGAAAGAAGTAAGGCAGACCCAACCTACAGTAGTAAGAAGGTCCCCATGTAGTCTATCAGCCAGCACTGTGTCACATCTACAGCTGCTTTCCTGTGGGCGATTTCTCCAATCCCAGTCACTTGGACTGCTCAACTCCCATTGAAAAAAATATATGCTGTCGGTAGAAGTTATACCACTGCTTATGGGAGCTACAGGTAATGAGGAAGGCAGACCCCACCTACAGTAGTAAGTAGGTCCCCATGTAGTCTATCGGGCAGCACTGTTTCACATTTGCATCTGCTTTCCTGTGGGAGCTATCTACAATCCCACGCTCTTGTCCTGTTCACATCCGAATGAAAATACAGACTGTCCGTACAAGTTATACCACTGCGTATGGGAGCTACAAGAAAGCAGTAAGGAAGACCCCACCTACAGAAGTAAGTAGGTCCCAATTTAGTCTATCAGCCTTTTTTTTTTTGACATTTTCAGCTTCTTTCCTGTGGAAGCTATCTCCAATCCCACTCATTTGGACTGCTTTGATCCCATTGGAAAAATACATGCTGGCGGTAGAAGTTATACTACTGCCTATGGGAGCTAAAAGAAAGCAGGAAGGTAGACCCCACCTACAGTAGTAAGTAGGTCCCAGTGTAGTATATCAGCCAGCACTGTGTCACATTTTCAGCTGCTTTCTTCTGGGAGCTATCTCCAATTGCACGCTCTTGGCCTGGTCAGCTCCCTTTGAAAACAGAGACTGTCGGTAGAAGTTATACCACTGCGTAAGATGGCTACAAGAAAGCAGGAAGGCAGACGTCACCTACACTGTTAAGTAGGTCCCCATGTAGTATCTAAGTCGTCACCATGGCACCTTTGCATCTGCTTTCCTTTGGGAGCTATCTCCAATCCCACTCATTTGAATTGCTCAGCTCCCATTGAAAAAATATTTGCTGTCAGTTACTTTATACCACTGCGTATGGGAGCTACAATAAAGCTGGAAGGCAGACCCCATTTACAGTAGTAAGTAGGGCTCCATGTAGTCTATCAGCCAGCACTGTGTTACATTTGCAGCTGCTTTACTCTCGGAGCTATCTCCAATCCCACTCACTTGGACTGCTCAGCTCCCATTTAAAAAATATATGATGTCGGTTAAGTTATACCAATGCTTATGAGAATTACAAGAAAGCAGGAAGGCAGAACCTAATAACAGTGTTAAGAAGGTCCCCATGTAGTCTATTAGCCATCATCGTGTCACATTTCCACCTTCTTTCCTTTGGGAGCTGTCTCCAATCCCAGTCACTTGGACTGCTCAACGCCCATTGAAAAAATACAGACTCTTGGTAGAAGTTATACCATTGAGTATGGGAGGTACAGGAAAACAGGAAGACAGACCCCAGCTACAGTTTTAAGTAGGTCCCCATGTAGTCTATCAGCGAGCACCGTGTCACATTTGTAGCTGCTTTCCTGTGGGAGCTATCTCCAATCCCACTCACTCGGACTGCTCAGCTCCTATTGAAAAAAATATATCCTGTCACTTTAGTTATACCACTGCGTGTGGGAGCTACAAGAAAGCAGGAAGGCAGACCCCACCTAAAGTAGTAAGTAGGTCCCCATGTAGTCTATTAGCCAGTACTGTGTCACATTTGCAGCTGCTTTCCTGTACGAGCTATATAAAATCCCACTCACTCGGACTGCTCAAATACCACTGAAAAAATACTGACTATCGGTAGAAGTTATACTACTGCGTATGGGAGCTACAAGAAAGCAGGAAGACAGACCCCACCTACAGTAGTACATAAGTCCCCACGTAGTCTATCAGCCAGCACTGTGTTAAATTTGCAGCTGCTTTACGGCGGGAGATGTCTCCAATCCCACTGACTTGGACTGCTCAGGTCCCATTGAAAAAATATACGCTGTCGTTTAAGTTATACTGTGAGGAGTTATGTGGAGACTTGGCTAGAGGAATGAGGACATGATAGAATACAGCTGGTTAGGCAGTGAGCATTAAGCGATAAGATATTGGACTCCTGCTCAAGGACATGAGAGCAAGAGAATTGTAGGATAACAGGATGAGAAAACAGGAGCTTAATTTGGGTTAAGCAGCCACAAGTATCTGGAGTATGTTGAAACAAGGGCGAGGTTTGCATCTAACTGGGAACCAATGATGAGCTTAGCTTTTGCAATATGTATGAGCCTGATTATTGTATATATAAAAGAATTGTATCTTTGCAAATAAAGTTGAGACTTTTTGCACTACAGGGTGGGCTTGTCTGTCGTCGTCTTCAGCAAATGGTGACCCCGACGTGATACACGGAGAACGTGATATACCGACTGGGTGCCACGGCGGAGTGACGAAGGGTCCTATGCAGCGAGGATGGCAATAAGCGTGAAAATTGGGAACATGCCGTGCCCTGGGTGACCGTACAGACGAGCCCGGCCAATACGTGCCACCGGACCTTGCAGGGCTGCAACAGCGCGCTGACAAATAGGTATGGAATGGCAAGCAGCATATGATTTTTTTACTGCATCCTTGCAGAAGCAGCAGATAAAGGGTATAGATCTGCAAAAATACCTACCAGGGTTGTTAGCTTATGGGTATGCTAAGGGAGTGTTTCAGAATCCACATACAGTGCCTGAATTGAGCGAATGGCGTAAATTTGGGGATTTGCTGTGGGAGGCTACCCCACAGGTAGGAGGATGATAAGATAGCTAAAAAGTTAGGGAAGCTTTGGAGGATAGTGCACAATGAGTTGTTGCAACATCAGGCAGAAAAGAAGGCTGTTGAGCACGCATCAGCAGCACAGAGTAAGAATAAAAACTATGAGCATGACTGGTTCCAAACCACTCCGCTGGCTCCTACCATCTCAAAAGTAATGCTCCCCCCGCCCGCGTGTAGAGCGGTCAGCGCCGGGAGAGACACCGACAGTAGTGCCGGGAGAGGCGCCAAGAGCAGCGCCTGGAGCAGCACCGAGAGTAGTGCCGGGAGCGGCGCTGAGGTGGATGATACCGAGAAAAGAGAAAAGTCAGCCAGCCCACGCTCCGCCAAAGTTGGCGCCTGACGGAAATGGAGGCAGGACAAAGGGAAAAAGTCAGCCGCCTCGTTGGCCACGGAAGATGAGTGATCTACGTGGAGGAGTGGCAGAAATGAGAGCTAGAAGACGGAGTCTGGTGAGGAGACGGGGGGTGGTGCGGGTACGCGGAGTGATGAAAAAACTTCTCTACACAAGAGTTTTTACAAAGTCAGAGAGGCGAAGGGGCTTCGGAGCAGAGCCCCCGTGGGAGAGCTGCTTCCCATTCGAGCCCAGTCCGCCGAGTTACCCCTAAGATGACTTGCAGGGGAATGCCGAGTGGGCGGAGTCGGGCGGGGGTGCAGGGCAGGATGATCAGAGGAGAGTGGGGGAGCGCGACCCCATGTTAGACTGGGCACCATCGGGAACGAGAGGGAAGAAAAAGAAAACACGGGAGAGAGTAATACCGACGGTGTCGCCGGCACCGGGGACGGCACGGAGTGAGCCAGACCCCGCCCTACACGCCCTTTCCATCCGCCGCCGCGCAGCCGCTTCCCGTGCCCGGTCAGTGTCTCCGGAGTGCACCCCCACACACACCGCGCACCGACACCGCCGGCCCCAGCCCTCACGGACCGCTGCGCTCATCCTTTCCATCCTCAATCCCTTGCCTCAAAGAGTGTAAAAACTCTTGGTCGTGATGTTATGCATTTTGCTGTAAATGTGATGATGAATAGTGGTTTTCTTACAGTGGAAACTTTCTAAGGTGGTTTAGGTGTCAGGAATGGAACTTGGAAGAACAGAACATTTTGACATTGAGAAGCTAAAAGGTGGTTTGTGTTTTAGACTCATAGACTCATTTTGGCATTGAGAAGTCAGTGACACAGTAAAAAAGAAAGAAAAAAGGGTTAAAAAGGTTTATAAAAACTGATCTGTGTTTTAGACTCATTGGTGAAGGATCGGGTTTTTTTTTATCAGAAGTAAAAAAAAAAAAAAATTTTGTCATACTATTGATGCTTCAAATGATTGTGGTAAACGGTTTTAGGTAATTTCAACAACCCAAGCAAAACGTGTGGCTTACACTGGCCAAAGGAATCAATCAGTCTACAATATGTTTATCAATGGCCACTCCAGATAATCCTTTTTCTACCTGTTTGGTGGAAGTTCCATCAGATGTGGCACAGTGACCTGTACCAAATGCATTAAAAACAAATCCCTTAGTTAAGGGTAATGGCAAAGATGACAGCTGGTATTTGATCATTTCATGGTTGCCAATAATGACAATAGAGCCACAGGAGTTAGAATTATTGGGATCTATAAAGATGGATTTTTGTGTTATGTTTAATTTTACCAGCAATACCAAAACATTTGGGACAGAATGTGGATCCCATCCTGGGCATGTATAAGAACACAAAGTCTTGGTGCAATTATACTTCACCAAAAAGACCCAGGTCTAGTCTTGTGCCTGTACAGCTACCAAAGAGAATTTTTCTGATCTGTGGGGACCAGGCATGGCCTGGAATACCCTCGAGATTACAAAGGGGACCATGCAGTTTGAGACAACTGACGATCTTGATGCCTAATCACACAATGATTTAGAAACATCATTGTCCAAAACAGTTTGTGCATGCATTTACTGGCGAATGTGATGACTATGTTACCTTTGGTCTCCCTCAGCAATAATAGCAACTAGTATACTTGCTCCAGGTGTAGGAGTATCTGCTTTATTAACTCAGCTATGCGGATTGGGATGCTGGCCTAGCAAACAAAGTAACCAAACCTCAATGACATTAGAAGACTTGATTAGTAACGTAAGTAGTATTAGTCATACAACTTTGCAACATAGACCTGCTAGGGATTTTACCTTTAGCACAAGTATAATAACTTTGTTTGTCAGCTGTGCTTTTTTTTTTCAGTAGATAAGAAGAAGCTTACCAGGCATGAGTTGCTAAACTAATGTGCAGGTTGTCCTTGAGCTGCTCTCGACTGTGAGAAACGAAGAAGCAAAATGCATACAAGATAGCAGCTTCGGGCAGGGAGGAGGCTGCGGCAGCGTGTGAAACTGCAAGGCTTGTCACAGAAAACTACAGCTGGCTTTTAGAGAAAGGACCAATTAGAAGTACTATAAACACGCTAGCTTTGCTGCTGATTATAAAAGACTTATGCTTGTTAGTAAAATTTGAGTTATTAAAATCAGTGGAGAAGACTGCCCGGAGGGGTCATGGACATACCAGCTATCTCCAAGCATTGAGCCACGGTATCCCTCACACTAGCCAAGGACAGGCGGTCGTTAAATGCACTCATAGCTCAACCGTCTTAGGGAGGGGGAGAGCATGGGGCGCAGAAGATATAACGGTCTACTGAGTCTCTCTTGCAGATTGACGTGTTTCTCGGAGTGCTCGCCGTGATGCATATCAAGATGGAGTCACTCAACTATTGGCAGTATTTAATAGTGAAGTGGAACACGACCAGCACCACATCATATCTTCCTGCAATTGGCTCAGCTAGCATATGTGCTGGGCAGACACATAATGTATCAGCCCGTGCCACAGGACACTGGACTCACCGAGCATAGGGAGCGGGAGATGTGGTAGGCGCCCGGAAAATCTCGGGTTGTAACGTGAGAGGTGGAAGGTACAGAAGAGGGGGGCACGGGATGGAGTGAGAGGAGGTTCTGGTCGTGGCAGATTTGAGCACATGGTGTAAACAAGGGGCTGAAGTTTGGCAGATGGATGTCACTCGTGGCAGAGTTTGGAAGACTAAAATATGTGCATGTAACCATAGACACATGGAGCAAATTCATTTGTGCAACAGCACAGACAGGGGACAGGGCCATACATGTGGGGCGTCATTGATATAGTTGTTTTGCAACAATGGGAATTCCGCAGAAAATAAAGACACACAATGGGCCGGCCTATATAAGTAGAAGTATAGAACAGTTTATGAGGCAATGGGGAGTTAAACATGTAGCAGGGATTCCCCATTCCCCCACAGGACAGGCCATCATAGAAAGAGCTAATGGGACTCTAAAAAGATATCTTGGTAAATATGGAGATGTGAAAGACCCAGATATGAAATTGTTAAAGGCCTTATTTGTTATGAACCACCTGTGTGTGTTTGGGGAACAGAAGCTACCACCTGTAATAATACATCATAATCCAAAGGCACAAAAGAAGAGAGAGAAGGAAATATGGGTTAAATATCGTGACCCTAAAACAGGCATATGGCAGCCTCTGGCCAAAGTATCATACTGGGGACGTGGGTATTTGTGTGTTGATTCTCCCACAGGATCCATTTGGGTGCCAGCCAGGTGGACAAGAGCTGTCCTTGAAGCTGCGGAGATCAAATCATCTGACGAAAAAGGACAGGAAGAGATTGAAGAATAAATACACCCTCATCTTGAGGTCATTGGACGACTGGCTAACAATCAAAAGACTGAAGGTTATATAACAAAATCACAGTGAATTTAATGAATAATAATGAGGTGTTTTGTTATAACCATAGCTTTTAGTGTAACTATAATAGCTAACAGCTTGATGCATTTTAATCAGCCTAGAGATAATATTTGGATAACCTTTGCTAATCAAACTGGTCAATCATCTCTTTGTCTTAGTTTGGGAGGGGTTACTAATCCTTTTAAAACGTGTTTGATAGGATTGCCCGTGTGGAATCCGGAGGAATTTTGTGGACTAGTAGACAATAACACCTTGTGTAATAGGACGGGGCTGAACACAATTAGCGGTGATCACGATCACTCGGATGGGAAACGTCAATGTGAGATAATTAAGTCCCTTAATACCACATTAGCCTCACTCCCTGAGGAAATAGACATGTTTGGAAGTGCCAATGCAAGCTTCGGTACTAATGGAACTGGGGGAAAATTGGATAAGTTTTATGTCACGGGATATCCATGACTCTAATAGAAATTGAAAATATTGGGCCACCTTAGACTCTTCCTTGAAGTCAGAAACGGTATTTAAGCAATTGTATTCCAGCTGTAATGTCTCCGAAGAAATTGCCCACCGGTATATTTTTAATCTGTGGAGAAAGAACCTGGAACGGAATAGCAGTAAATCCTCCGGGTGGACCCTGTTATTTGGGGAAACTCTTTTTATTCCACCCTAACTTAACTACGCTAATGCAGTTTGCTGACCATAATAACAGCTCCCGAAAAAAAAGTAGTTATTATGAGTTTGATTGTACTGATCTTGGTCCCCCACGATTTTGGAGTGAACTGAAGCAAGTCATAGTTGCCACCCTTTTGCCAGGAGAAGCAGCCAATAAGGCCATGAACTTGGCTAAACAGTTAGGATGTTGGACTAAAGACAAGTTAAATAAAACTTTAGAAATGATTGATATGTTAACAGTTGACGTTCAAAGTGTAAATCATGCGGTGTAACAAAATAGAACTGCCATAGACTTTTTATTATTAGCCCATGGACATGGATGTGAAGAATTTGAGGGCATGTGTTGTATGAACCTGTCGGACCATTCCACCTCGATACATGCCAAACAGGGATTACATCAGTTGAAAGAAGAAGAGGGATTAGGACTTGAAGGATGGCTTAAGGGATGGGGAATAGGCCCTTGGTTGCGAAATGTTATAATGTATGGAATTGGCTTTATGGGTATTGTTTTATTTATATTGTTAGTGTTTCCCTGTTTTATAAATTGTATTCAACGGACAATAGAAAGAACATTTGAAAGGATGTGGCAGACTAATATCATTTTCAAAAAAGAAAACGGGGGAAATGTGGGGAGTTTTGTGCAGACTTGGCTAGAGGAAAGAGGACATGACAGAATACAGCTGGGTAGGCCGTGAGCATTAAGCGATAAGATATTGGACCCCTTCTCAAGGACGTGAGAGCAAGAGACTTGTATGACAACAGGATGAGAAAGCAGGAGCTTAGTTTGGGTTAAGCAGCCACAAGTATCTGTAGTATTTTGAAACGAGGGCAAGGTTTGCATCTAAGTGGGAACCAATGACGATCTTAGCTTTTGCAATATGTATGAGCCTGATTATTATATCTATAAAAGAGCTGTATCTTTGCAAATAAAGTTGAGACTTGTTGCACTACATGGTGGGCTTGTCTCCTGTCGTCTTCAGCATTATACCACTGCGTAGGGGAGGTTCAAGAAAGCAGGAAGGCAGACCCCAACTACAGTAGTAAATTAGGTCCCCATGTAGTCTAACAGCAGCAATGTGTCACATTTGCAGCTGCTTTCCTGTGGGCGCTATCTCCAATCCCAATCACATAAACTGCTCAACGCCCATTGAAAAAATATATGATGTCGGTTAAGATACACCACTGCGTATGAGAATTAGAAAAAAACAGGTACGCAGACCCCACCGACTGTAGTAATTAGGTCCCAAAGTACTCTCTCAGTAAGCACTATGTCACATTTTCAGCTGCTTTCCTGTGGGAGCTATCAGCAATCTCAAGCTCTTGGCATTGTCAGCTCCCTTTAAAAATACAGACTGCCCTACTTACTACAGCAGTTGAGCTATCTCCAATCCAACTCACTTGGAGTGCCCAACTGCCATTTAAAAAATATAGTGTCGGTAGAAGTTATACCACTGCGTATTGGAGCTACAAAAAGCAGCAAGGCAGACCCCATCTACAGTACTAGGTTGGTCCCCATGTAGTCTTTCAGCCAGCACTTGGTAACATTTGGAGCTGCTTTCCTGTGGGAGCTATCTCCAATCCCATGCACTTGGACTGCTCAACTGCCATCGAAAAAATTTATGCTGTCGGTTAAGTTATACCAGTGCGTATAGGAGCTACAAAAAAGCTGGAAGGCAGACCCCACCTAAAGTAGTAAGTAGGCCCCAATGTAGTCTGTCAGCCAGCACTGTGTCACATGTGCAGCTGCATTCCTATAGTAGCTTTTTCCAATCCACTCATTGGAATGCTCAACTCCCATTGAAAAAATATATGCTCTTGGTTAAGTTATACCACTGCGTATGGGAGCTACAAGAAAGCAGGAAGACAGACCCCAACTATAGTGTTAAGTAGGTCCCCATGTAGTCTATCAGGCAGCACTGTGTCACATTTGCAGCTGCTTTCCTGTGGGAGTTATCTCCAATCCCACTCACTTGGACTGATCAACTCCCATTGAAAAAATACATGCTGGTAGTAGAAGTTATACCACTGCCTGTGGGAGGTACAAGGAAGCAGGAAGGCAGACGTCAACTACAGTGTTAAGAAGGTCCCAATGCAGTCTATCAGCAAGCGCTGTATCACATTTGCATCTGCTTTCCTGTGGGCGCTATCTCCAATCCGACGCTCTTGGTCTCATCATCTCCCTTGGAAAAAATACAGTCCGTCGGTATAAGTTGTAGCAATGCATATGGGAGTTACAAGAAAGCAGGAAGACAGTCCCCATTTACACTAGTAAGTAGGTCCAGATATACTCTATCAGCCAGCACTGTGTCACATTTGCTGCTGCTTTCCTGTGGGAGCTATCTCCAATCCCACTCACTTGGACTGTTCAACTGCTATTGAAAAAATACATGCTTTTTGTAATGTTATAGCACTGTGTATGGGAGCTACAAGAAAGCAGGAAGGCAGACCCCACCTACAGTAGTAAGTAGGTCCCCATGTAGTCTATCAGCCAGAACTGTTTCACATTTGCAGCTGCTTTCCTGTGGGAACTATCTGCAATCCCACTCCCGTGGACTGTTCAACGCCCATTGAAAAAATACAGACTGTCGGTAGAGGTTATACCACTGCTTATGGGAGCTTCAAGATAGCAAGAAGGCAGACCTCAATTACAGTTTTAAGTAGGTCACCATGTAGTCTATCAGCCAGCGCTGTGCAAACTTTGCAGCTGCTTTCCTGTGGCACTTCCATCCAATCCCGGGTTGTGGCTTGCTCAGGTCTCATTTAAAAGGTTGGTATTTAAAGTTACACCACTGCCTGTGGGACATTTAATAAAACAGGTACGCAGACCCCATCTACAGTGGTACGTAGGTCCCATTGTAGTCTATCAGACAGCAGTGTGTCATATTTGCAGCTACTTTCCTTTGGGAGTTATCTCCAGTCCCACGCACTTGGCCTGCTCAGCTCCCTTTGAAAAAATACACGTTGCCGGTAGAACTTACGCAACTGCATCTGGGCACTACAAGAAAACAGGTACGCAGACCCCATCTACAGTGGTACGTAGGTCCCATTCTATCAGCCAGCACTGTGCCACATGTTTAGATTCTTTCCTCTGGGAGCTATATCCAATCCCACTCACTTTAACTGCTCAGCTCCAATTGAAAAAATATAGGCTGTAGGTAGAAGTTATACCACTGCGTATGGGAGCTACAAGAAAGCAGGAAGGCAGACACCACCTACAGAAGTAAGTAGGTCCCCATGTAGTCTATCAGACAGAACTGTGTCACATTTCCAGCTGTTTTCCTATGGGCGCTATCTCCAATCCCAATCACTTGGACTGCTAAACTTTCATTGAAAAAATATATGCTGTCCGTTAAGTTGTACCACTGCGTATGAGAATTACAAAAAAACAGGTACGCAGACCCCACCTACTGTAGTAAGTAGGTCCCCATGTAGTCTATCAGCCAGACTCTGTCACATTTTCAGCTGCTTTCCTGTTGGAGCTATCTCCAATAACTCTCACTTGTACTGCTCAGGTCCAATTGAAAAAAAAATGCTGTCGCTTCAGTTATACTACTGCGTAGGGGAGCTACAAAAAAGCTGGAAGGCAGATCCAACCTACAGTAGTAATTTGGTCCCCATATTCTATCAGCCACCAGTGTGTCACATTTGCAGGTGTTTTCCTGTGGCAGCTTTCTCCAATCCCACACTCTTGTCCTCGTCAGCTCCCTTTAAAAATACATTCTTTCGGTAGAAGTTATACCACTGTGTATGGTAGCTACAAGAAAGCAGGAAGACAGATCTCACCAACAGTAATAAGTAGGTACCCATGTAGTCTATCAGCCAGCATTTTGTCACATTTGCACCTTCTTTCTTGCGGGAGCTATCTCTAATAACACTCACTTGTACTGCTCAGATCCCATTGAAAAAATACAGACCGTCGGTAGACGTTATAGCACTGTGTATGGGAGCTACAAGAAAGCAGGAAGGAAGACCCCACCTACAGTAGAAAGTAGGTCCAAATGTATTCTGTCAGCCAGCACTGTGTCACATTTGCACCTGCTTTCCTGTGGGAGCTACCTCCAATCCCACTCACTTGGATTGCTCAGCTCCCATTGAAAAAATATATGCTGTAGGTTAAGTTATACCACAGCGTATGGGAGCCACAAGAAAGGAGGAAGGCAGACCCCACCTACCGTACAAAGTAGGTCCCCATGTAGTCCCTCAGTCAGCACTGTGTCACATTTTCAGCTGCTTTCCTATGGGCGCTATCTCCAATCCCACTAACTTGTACTTCTCAACTCGCATTAAAAAAATACAGATTATCGATAGAAGTTATACCACTGCATATCGGGGCTACAAGAAAGCAGGAAGGCAGACCCCAGCTACATTATTAACTAGGTCCACATGTAGTCTATCAGCCAGCAGTGTCACATTTGCAGCTGCTTTCCTTTGGGTGCTATCTGCAGTCCCAGTCACTTGGACTGCTCAATTGCCATTGGAAAAATATATGCTGTCGCTTAAGTTATACCACTGCTTATGGGAGCTACCAAAAAGTTGGAAGGCAGATCCCAAAAAAAGTGTTAAGTAGATCCCCATGTAGTCTATCAGCCAGCACTGTGTCACATTTGCAGCTGCTTTCCTGTGAGCGCTATCTCCAGTCTGTAATGAAATAGGTCATGTTCGTTAATTAAATCATGAAAGAATAGTTGTGCAAGGAACCATTTAAAGTCATTGCAAAAGTTGTTTAAAACTTTAACCGTAAAGTCTCCGCAATGTGCTCAGGTGCAGTTGGCAAAGATGCTTTTAGCAGGTACAATAGCTTGCGCATGAGCTGATAAGAGCCAAGAGATGAGTTCATGAGCGGGCCACTAGAGGAAGACTACTTACTTCATCCCAGTAACCACCCTATGACCACCAGGAGGCAGAAGAAGACCCCCTAGTAACAAGACAGGCACATGCGCAGAGTACACCAGGGAGTGATGCACTCGACCTATAAGGACTGTATAAAAGGACTCTGATACGGGGTGGGGGGGGGCGGGAGGGGTGGCGCGCCGTTGGTGGAGCAGGGTCTGCTGGCCGCCCAGCTCTGCTTTGCTCTGCTTTTCTTATTTACCTGTATCCGTGACTCCAATACAGGTAAATTTGTTATTGGATTCCCAGACTAGGGGGGCGCCCCATTTGCAGATGGCCCTGGTGTGGGAAATTCCTCTGCCAAACTCTGTATTCCGAACCCCTTCTAAATTTGGCAAATAAGCAAATAAATCTGCAGTACGCCATAATTTTTGTGCACGAAGATCCGAACGAAGACTCTGGATTGAGTAAGTATTTGCGTGGTTCCGTTCGTTCGGGGATGTTTTCCTAGAGTGCGAGTGACTGAGAGGTCTCAAGGAAGTGAGTGTGGACCCTCCAGTAGTGCAGTTCCCATTGCCCGCGAGGGCGTGGGTCAAGACCGAGGAGAACGATTGTGAGAACGAGTCAAGGGCACTCTAGAAGTTGGGACAGAGGAAGAGCAAGCCCTCTGATCCCATGGGTGGCATAAGGATAGGCTGCCAGATATTCCCCCAGAAAGTCCTCTGGGGATGATGATTAAATTTTGGAATGATTCCCCCCTGTAGAAGACAAAAGAGTAAGGAAAAGATGGTACATTACTCTATGAATGTTTGGGGTGGGGGGGAAGAGTCATTAGGAAATCCCCATATTATTTGGCCCATATTTGGGTCTTTTGAGGACTGGTTATGAGTAGACCTCAATTTGTGGGTAAATGATAAGAAGACCGTTACCCAAGAGGAAATTGAATATGCGAGTCTCTGGATACCCCAACCTTCTGATAAGGTATCCTAGTTCGCTCTTAAGGAAAAGAAAGCTAAGTGCCCACCCGAAGAGGAGATTTGGTAGATAATCCTCTGGGTGTGTCTGAGAGATTCGATCAGTTTTAAGGGCCGAATCTCTATACCTGGGATGAACTATATTATTCACAATGGAGGAAAGGGAAATGATTCGAAGAGCAGGAATGAGAATCTGGGATCAACAGCACCAGGCAGGACCAGACGCACATGTGAAATGGCCCTTGCAAAGGCCCAATTGGAATAATCAGATGGCGGAGCACAGAGTCCATATGGCAGACCTCCGAGCCATCATTGTCCAGGGAATCAGAGAGTCTGTTCCCCGAGGACAGAATATTAACAAAGCATTAAAAATTAGAAGATTAGCAAGAAAAAGGGGTAGAAAGGGAAACAAAAGCCTGGGAGACAGCTGCATTCATCAGGAAAAAAAAAAAAAAGAATCAAAGGACAGTGGAATGTTTTAAAGGAAGAAGAGGGGGAGTCAGGGGCTCTATTTGCTGAGGACCACAAGAGTAATCGAGTCCTTGATAAAACTGAAGTTAGATCCTCACCGTCAGGAAGTAGAATTTTTAGTGGACTCAGGCTGAGAGATCTACGATCCAGTGATTGCCCCAAGGGTGTAAGACAAGTAGTAGGGGCAAAAGGGGAAACATTTAAAGTACCTCTTGTGAAGGAGGTACTGATAGAATCTGAAGCAGCAAAATATGCTGTAGGATCGTTTTTGTTAGTTCCGGAGGCTGATCATAATTTATTAGGGAGAGACGTAATTATAGACTTAGGAAAAACCCTGGGCTGCCGGTAAGGGTAAAGCAGTGACCCTTGTCACAAGAAGGTAGACGAGGATTAACCAGAAATAGAAAGACTAATATCTAAGGGACTACTTGAGCCCTGTATGTCCCCTTACAATACTCCAATATTGCCAGTAAAGAAATCTGATGGCACTTACAGATTAGTACATAACCTCCGGGAGATAAACAAGAGAACTATTACTAGGTTCCCCGTGGTAGCTAACCCGCACACCTTATTGAGTCAGTTGAGTCCAGAGTACCAGTGGTATAGTGTGATAGACCTTAAGGATGCCTTTTGGGCATGTTCCCTGAAAGAGGAGTGCAGGGATTATTCTGCTTTTGAACGTGAAGATCCTGACACCCATAAAAAACAACAGTTGAGATGGACTCTATTACCACAGGGATTTACAGAGTCTCCCAATCTTTTTGGACAAGCACTAGAACAGATCTTGAGAAATTATGAGTTAGGCAAAGAAGCTATTTTAGTTCAATATGTGGACGATTTATTATTAGCAGGGAGAGATGAAGAAACTGTTAGACAGGAAAGTATTAAATTGCTTAATTTCCTGAGTTTACAAGGGTTGAAAGTGTCTAAATCTAAATTACTGTTTCCTGAAGAAAAGGTAAAATATTTGGGACACTGGTTTATAAAGGGAAGTAAGAAACTTGATCCAGATTGAGTAAATGGGATACTGTCCCTACAAGCTCCAAAGAGTAAGAGACAAGTTAGATAGCTTTTAGGTCTGTTGGATATTGAAGACAATGGATTGAAAATTTTATTAAGAAGGTAAAATTTTTGTACCAGAAATTAACTCGAGATGGATTAGTTAAATGGCCCAAAGAAGATGACAGAGACTTTGAGAATTTAAAAGTGGATTTGATTAACGCTCCTCTGCCTAGCCTGCCTGATGTTAGAAAACCTTTTATTTGTTACCTTTGGAGGGGAGTTAAAGGTGTTTTCTCCCCACAACATTCGGGGGAGGTATTACAACAAAAGGCAGAAAAATGGATAACTGATGCTAGGCTCTTAAAATATGAAGGTATATTAATCCACTCTCTGAAATTAGAAATAGAAACCAGCAGTATTAGGAGCCAATACCCCATGGTATCCCCAAAGTTCCGGAAGAGTGGACAGAATGAATGGAGAAATTAAGAAACAGATAATGAAATTAATGTTGGAAACAGAAATGTCCTGGATTAAATGTTTACCCTTAGCTTTGTTACAGACACGGGGACTTCTCTGTGTGAAATGTTGTAGAAAGGGAATGGTGGTACAGAGACCACCCTTAGATATTGCTATCCACACGGTTAATCCTGGGGACAAAGTCTTGACAAAAACCTGGAAAGAATCATCTTTAACCCCCCCGATGGGAGGTTCCTTTTCTTGTCTTATTTAAGGACCAATTTCCCAGGATCAGTGGGAAGCTGCAGGGGTTCCAGGAGAACTGAAACTTCAGCTGCATAAAAAGTGACATGTTAACTGAGGAGTGGAGTGTAGGGATTTCTTTTTTGTAAAATATTAGAGTTTAATGTTTAAATTGTGATCGTCAGAAAGGTGTGAGATAATCAGTAGGGCTGTAATACCTATTTTAAAGTAACAGAATGTGAAATAGAAATACCTTAGAAGTATACAACAATCTGAGTCCAGTGGGGACTGTAATTTAAGTTTGTAAAAGGGTACTTTATACGTAGAAGGCCCGGAGAACCGAGACCTGGATGTGAAAGCCAGTGTTTCAGGCACCCCGTGGGTGCTGGAGGAAAAGGCAAGAGGAAAGAGGCCTATAAGGCCCCTGAAGATTACGACTGCTGCTGAGAAGATCATAAACCTCACTGCTCTAAGCAACAGAGTAGGTGAAGAAGGCAGGGGTGTACTTGGAGTGGGGTACAGAGTCTCTAAAAGCCTCAAACTGGGAATCCTAAGATCCCAAGCCTACCTCTAAGAAGGGCAAAAGCGTTGCACGTTAAAGTATGTGGGGTGAAAAACTAAAAAGGAAAGTAGCATTTTATTTGATAAAGGCCCTACCCATTATCTGGGGATGGTATGTTGTTATCAGGCTGATGGAGTGTTTAACTATCCTGCTGCTGTCTATGTTATAGCATGAACCCCCCATTTTATGAGGCAATCAGACTGAACCAATCAGACCTGTGAACAGCTCAAAATGGGTTTGTTCGAAAACCAGTGTAACCCCATGCCTCTTTAAAAGTATTTAATGCCAGCAGTGAATATTGTATTCAGGTAACCGTTGTTCCATGCATTTTATAATCACCCTGAAGAGTTTGTCTATAATCATTGGAATACCAGCACTGTGTCACATTTGCAGCTGCTTTGTTGTGAAAGCTGCCTCTAATCCCACTCACTTGGACCGCTCAACTCTATTAAAAAAATTATATGCTGTAGGTTAAGTTATACCACTTTGTATGGGAGCTCCACGAAAGCAGGAAGGCAGACCCCATCTACAGTAGTAAGTAGACCGCCATGTAGTCTATCAGCCAGCACTGTGTCACTTTTGCAGCTGTTTTCCTATGGAAGCTATCTCCAATCCTACTCACTTGAACTGCTCAGCTCCCATTGAAAATATATAGACTGGCGGTAGAAGTTATACCACTTCATATGGGAGGTACAAGAAAACAGAAAGGCAGACCCCACCTACAGTAGTAAATAGGTCCCCACGTAGTCTATCAGCCATAAGTGTTTCACATTTGCAACTGCTTTCTTGTAGGAGGTATCTCCAATCCCACTCACTTTGACTGCTCATCTCCCATTCAAATATACATGCTATCTGTAGAAGATATACCACTGCATAAGGGAGCTACAAGAAAGCAGGAAGGCAGACCCCACCTACAGTAGTAAGTAGGTCCCCGTGTAGTCTATCAGCCACCACTGTGTCATATTTTCAGCTGCTTTCCTGTGGACGCTCTCTCCAATTACACTCACTTGGACTGCTCAGCTCCCATTGAAAAAATACATGCTGGTGGTAGAAGTAATACCACTACGTATGGGAGCTACAAGAAAGCAGGAAGGCAGACCCCACCTACACTAAAACGTTGGTCCCCATGTAGTCTATCAGCCAGCACTCTGTCACATTTGCATCTGCTTTCCTGTGAGAACTATCTCCAATAACACTCAGTTGTACTGCTCAGGTCCCATTGAAAAAATATATGCTGTCATGTAAGTTATAACACTGCGTATGGGAGCTACAAAAAAGCTGGAAGGCACACCCCACCTACAGTAGTTAGTAGGTCCTTATGTATTCTATCAGCCAGCACTTTGCAGCCTTTGCAACTGCTTGCCTGTGGCACCTACATACAATCCCGGGAGCTTGGCTTGCTAAGTTCCCATTGATAATACAGATTCGTGTTTAAATTTACTCCACTGCCTCTGGGACCTTTAATAAAACAGGAACGCAGACCCCATCTACAGAGATACGTAGTTCCCCTTGTAGTCTATCAGCCAGCACTGTGTCACCTTTGAAGCTTCTTTCCTGTGGGAGCTATATCCAATCCCACCCTCTTGACATCGTGAGATCCCTTTAAAAATACGTTCTGTCAGAGGAACTTATACCCCTGCCTATAGGGGGTACAAGAAAGCAGGAAGGCAAACCTCAACTACAGTGTTAAGTAGGTCCTCATGTAGTCTACCAGTCAGCACTTTGTCACATTTTCAACTGCTTTCCTGTTGGAGCTATCTCCAATAACACTCACTTGTACTGCTCAGGTCCCATTGAAAAAATATGTGCTGTCGGTTAATTTATACCACTGCGTATGGGAGCTATAAAAAATCTGAATGGCAGACCCCACCTACAGTAGTAAGTAGGCCCCCATGTAGCCTATCAGCAAGCACTGTGTCACATTTGCACCTATTTTCCTGTGGGAGCTATCTGCAATCCCACGCTTTTGGCCTCGTCAGTTCTTTTTAAAAATACATTCTGTCGGTTGAAGTTATACCACTGCCAATGGGAGCTACAAGAAAGCAGGAAGGCAGACCCCATCTACAGTACTAAGTTGGTCCTCATGTAGTCTATCAGCCAGCACTGTGTCATATTTGCACCTGCATTCCTATGGGTGTGGAGAAAAAATGAGGGAACATGGATATGGATTCCAGGGTATAATGTTAGGCCTGTTGGGGCAAGGCAGCCTGAGCTCTAGTTATATGAATTTAATGCACAATCAAGACAAGAGTCAGAGCCATGGTTAAAGTAGTTACTGTCATGTAGACAGCAGGCCGCTTTCTGTTCCCTCAAGGTCGGACTGTTTTCGGCTAAAAGTGGTAAACAACTTTGGGGAAAAACAAGATGGGAAAATGTGAGGGAGCTTGCTTATCGCAGAAATCGCAAGTAGGATGAACAAGAAAATGAAATTTATTAGCTGCTGTTGCTGAGCTAGCTTTGAAGCTGTTGTGTATATAAGTTAGAGCCTGCTCTCAATAAAGAAGAAGATTTCTGCTATCACTCACATTGAGTAGGACTGATTTCTTCTCACCCAACTGAGAATCGGACCCTGGGTTGATCGCCGCATGAAGTAGGCTTAGAGCTGATTTTTCAGGCTTCAAGCCTGGGTTTTTCAGTCTTCGAGTCTGGTTCATCTTTCAGGCTTCGAGCCTGGTTTCAGGTTTTGAGCCTGGCTTGCAGACTTTGAGTCTGGTTTTTAGGCCAAGAGCCAATAACTTCACGGCATATGGCACCCGAACAGGACCATCATTGGGTGTTACCGGATAAAGAGCCTCCCTGTTGGGAGCTGAGACTTTAAAATCCGGAGACAGAGGCAGTCGTCGGAGGAGGAAACCTGCCGGATCCCAAGCAGAGGTTACTGTACCCGGGGAGTGACTAAAGGCTGCGGTGAGACGAGGAGTCGGCAACATGGATAAGGAGGTAGCACTCTCACTTTTACATCGCTTTTTAGAAAAACAGGGGGTGCACTTTAAATTGACCGATTTGTCTGGTCTACTTTTATATGGTAAGTGCAAAGGCTTTTTTAAGGATTCTGAGAAATATTTTGATAAGGAGGAGTGGAGAGCATATGGGACTTGTCTTTGGGACTTGGTTATAGACAAAGATAAGACTGCTAAGAAACTGATGAAACAGTGGAGAGAGGTCATTAACCGTCTGAAGAGATATAAGATGGAAAAGGATTTCTCCGCTGCTGTGACTCAGGGGCTTGATATGCCTGAGACTGCAGCCCAGTCCAGGACACTGGAGTCATCGAGCATAGGGAGCGGGAGATGTGGTAGGCGTCCGAAAGATTTCGGGTTGTAACGTGAGAGGTGAAAGGTAGAAAAGAGGTGGGCACGGGGTGGAGTGAGAGGAGGTGCTGGTGGTGGCAGGTGTGAGCACGTGGTGTAAACAACGGATTGAAGTTTGGCAGATGGATGTCACTCGTGGCAGAGTTTGGAAGACTAAAATATGTGCATTTAACCATAGAAACATGGAGCAAATTCGTTTGGGCAACAGCACAGACAGGGGAGAGGGCCATACATGTGGGGCGTCATTTATACAGTTGTTTTGCAACAATGGGAATTCCTCAGAAAATAAAGGCAAACAAGGGGCCAGCCTATATAAGTAAAAGCATAGAACAGTTTATGAGGCAATGGGGAGTTAAACATGTAGCAGGGATTCCCCATTCCCCCACAAGACAGGCCATAATAGAAAGAGCTAATGGGCAACCTCTGGCCAAAGTATTATACTGGGGACGTGGGTATTTGTGTCTTGATTCTCCCACAGGATCCATTTGGGTGCCAGCCAGGTGGACAAGAGCTTTCGTTGAAGCTGCGGAGATCAAATCATCTGACAAAAAAGGACAGGAAGAGATTGAAGAATAAATACACCCTCGTCTTGCGGTCATTGGAGGACTGGCTAACAATCAAAAGACTGAAGGTTATATAACAAAAAGACAGTGAATTTAATGAATAATAATGAGGTGTTTTGTTATAACCATAGCTTTTAGTGTAACTACAATAGCTAACAGCTTGAAGCAAGTCGTAGTTGCCACACTTTTGCCAGGAGGAGCAGCCAATAAGGCCATGAACTTGGCTAAACAGTTAGGATGTTGGACTAAAGACGAGTTAAATAAAATTTCAGAAACGATTGATATGTTAACAGCTGACGTTCAAAGTGTAAATCACGCGGTGTTACAAAACAGAGCTGCCATAGACTTTTTATTATTAGCCCACGGACATGGATGTGAAGAATTTGAGGGCATGTGTTGTATCAACCTGTCAGACCATTCCATCTCGATACATGTCAAACTGAAAGAACTTCAACAGGGATTCCATCAGTTGAAACAAGAAGAGGGATTAGGACTTGAAGAATGGCTTAAGGGATGGGGAATAGGCCCTTGGTTGCGAAATGTTATAATGTATGGAATTGGCTTTATGGGTATTGTTTTATTTGTATTGTTAATGTTTCACTGTTTTATAAATTGTATTCAACGGACAATAGAAAAAACACTTGAGAGGATGTGGCAGGCTAATATCATTGTCCAAAAAGAAAACGGGGGAAGTGTAGAGAGTATTGTGGAGACTTGGCTAGAGGAAAGAGGACATGATAGAATACATCTGGTTAGGCAGTAAGTATTAAGCGATAAGATGTTGGACCCTTGCTCAAGGACGTGGTGTTCTTGAGCAAGAGAGTTGTATGATAACAGGATGAGAAAACAGGAACTTAGTTTGGGTTGAGCAGCCACAAGTATCCAAAGTATGTTGAAACAGGGGCAGGATTTAACTGGGAACCAACAATGAGCTTAGCTTTTGCAATAACTATAAAAGAGTTGTATCTTTGCAAATAAAGTTGAGACTTGCTCAGCACTACAGGGTGTGATTGTCTCCCATCGTCTTCAGCAAGTCTGGGAGCTACAAGAAAGCAGGAAGGCAGACCCCACCTACAGCAGTACGTAGATCCCCATGTAGTTTATCAGCCAGCACTGTGTCACATTTGCAGCTGCTTTCCTGTGGGCGCTATTTCCAATCCCAGTCACTTGGACTGCTCAGCTCCCATTGAAAAAATATATGCTGTCTGTTACGTTATACCACTGCTTATGGGAGCTACAAAAAAGCTGGAAGGCAGACCCAACCTACAGTAGTGTATTGGGTCTGGGATGGTAGTGATTTTCCACAGCAGCTCCTGCAGTGCTGTGCTTACTGTTGATATCAATATTATGACTACCGCTCGCACAGCATCAGGGTTTTCCCTCCAGCATTCCTTTCCCCACCTTCACCAATAGCTGTGGGTGGGCATGATCTTGGCTGACCCAGTCTGTCCAAGGAGATATTCCATACCATATGATGTCAGCTCAGTAATATAAACGGGCGGAGAGGAGCTGGAAGGGGAGGCGAGATTCATTTCTGGCCTTCCAAAAGCAACCGCTACGCGTACTGAAGCCCTGCTTCTCGGGAGGTGGCCGGACATCGTTTCTCATGGGAAGTAGAGAGTAACAGCTTTATCTTCTTTTGCTTTGCTTCCCATGTGCGCGGCTTTGCTGCTTATTTATTAAACTGCTTTTATCTCAACCCACGAGACTCCCATCTTATTTTCTCCCCTTCTCTGGCTTCCTGAGGAGGTGGAAGATAGAGTGGTGTGGTGGGCACCTGGCATCCAGCCAGACTCAAACTACCACAGCCCTTTTGGCGCCCAACGTGGGGCGAGATAATAGCAGTTTTACATTAACTGCATTGCAATTACAGTAAGCCAATGAGTGCAAAGTTCCTGTGCTGGTCACAGAGACTTGCTGTTATGCAGCTTATCTTACACTTTCTAATGTTTGGGAACACGATGCTACTAACATTGACTCTGTGCTGTGCTTTAACCTTAATAGCTTTTCTAAGCTGGCTATATGATTTTGTGAAAAGGATGAAAGGGCCTAGGAACATGATGGCCCAAATAATAATAGCAAGTCTCATTCTGTTACTGATGGATTTACTGTGCTGTGGGAGCTATCTCGTAGAGGTCATGGGGCAAAGCACCTCTTTCCCCTCAGCTCGGACTGATCTAGACAATTTTTTTATACAGACTTCCCAGGTCCTTAGTCACCCTTATATGAGAGTTTTAATATTACTAATTAACATGGTTGGTATATGACATATTTTGTGGAATCTGGACTCATCTGGGTATCAGAGAGGACAAATTTGCGATGGAAGCATGTTAAAATGCCCCCTGAAGCGGCCAGTCCCTGGGTGGCAGGGTGTGTGGATGAATTTGGGCAAATTCCTAGGACGGTTATCACCTCCTGTAACCTGGGATTTTACACCTGAACAGAGAAAAAACCCTGCTTTACTGGCACGCCACCTGATAGAAGGGTGTCTTACCTACCCTAATGAGGCCCATCAGGTTCAGGCACTATACTGGGGCCTAGCCTCTGCCTACCGAGCTGCATTCTAGTCCTCTCAGAGAACTATGATTGAAGTGGGAACTCAAACGGTACCTGAGACCACCATGGTTGAGTCAGTCGCAGTCCAGTCCTGTCAGAGAACTATGAAAGAGGTGGAAATTCAAACTATACCTGAGACTACCATGGTTGAGTCAGGGAATCAAACAACAACCACAGTGGTTGCCCCAGTAGTGAAAAAGAAGCAGTGGATAAGGAGGTCAAGTCCATATCATCGATTAGTAAGGGCAGAAGAGGAGGAAGAGGAAAGGCTAGAAGAAGAAACTGGTCCTTCGGTAAGGAGATCAGGAGAAGGAGTGAAAGAAATCGAAAAGGAAATGGAAACTACTCAGTCCCTCACCTCAACAGAACTTAGAGATATGCGAAAAGATTACAGTCACCAGCCAGGTGAGCGGATTGGTGCCTGGCTGCTCCGATGTTGCTGGGGCTGACAGTCAGCAATTGGAAGGTAGAGAAGCCCAACAGCTAGGATCTCTTGCTAGGGACCGGGGAATTGATAGAGGCATTGGAAAGAAGACCTCAATTTGTAGTCTCTGGAAACGGCTCCTCTCAAGTGTAAGGGCAAGATACCCATTCAAGGAAGACCTTGTAAATGCCCGAGGAAAGTGGACTAGAGCTGATGAAGGCATCCAATATCTAAGGGAATTAGCTGTGTTGGAAGTCATCTATGGTGATCTAGATAATGTCGAGGCCTCCACAGATCCAGACGATGTCCAGTGTACACAGGCCATGTTGAGAAAAGTGATTCAGAGTGCCCCAGCTACATATTCGAATATCCTGGCAATGGTGTATCACCCAGACATGGATATACCAACAGTGGAGAGGGTATCTTCTTGGTTACAGAACTATGAAGAGAGCCTCTGCACCTCCTCATCAGTGTGGGATGATGGTCTGACTGTCAGAACTGCCTCAAGAATTCGGTCATCCACTGTCCCGACCAGGGGAAAAGGAAGTCCCAGATGCAGGAGTACACCGCGAAATGAACTCTGACTCTTTTTGCGTGGCCAAGGAGACGATATGAGGAAATGGGATGGTGAACCCACTTTTAAGCTGGAAGCGCGTGTATGTGAACTAAGGGGGAAGACAGCTGTTAGAAAAGGACCACCCAAGAGGGCTATCAGCATAGTAGCTGCCAGAACAAAAGAGGACAATCAACAATCTCCAAGACATAGAAGAACTGCAACTACTTCCTTCAATGCCAATGAGGAGACTTCAGGTCTAAAACTGAAAGGATCAGATAGCGAATATTCTGATGAAGAAGAGAAACAGAGGGCCCCTGTTTCCAGCCAGGAGGAGGAAAGGGATGACTGAATATACTGGACTGTGTGGGTTCGATGTCCTGGCACATCAAACCCACAAAGGTATAAAGCCTTAGTAGACACAGGGGCACAGTGTACATTGATGCCATCAAGGTATAGAGGCACAGATTCTGTCTGGATCTCTGGAGTGACAGTGGGATGTGAAGAATTATCTGTATTAGAGGCTGAAGTGAGCTTAACAGGGGACAAATGGGAAAAACACCCCATTGTGACTGGTCCAGAGGCCCCTTGTATTCTTGACATAGATTACTCAGGAGAGGGTACTTCAAAGACCCCAAGGGGTATCAATGGGCTTTTGGTATAGCCACTGTAGGTACAGAGAAAATCAAACAACTCTCTAATTTACCTGGCCTCTCAGAAGACCCTTTTGTTGTGGGATTGCTGCAAGTTCAAGAGCAACAGGTACCAATTGCTACCAGGACGGTGCACCGGAGGCAATATCGCACGAACCGAGATTCCCTGACTCCCATCCGTGAGTTGATTCATCAACTGGAGGCTCAAGGAGTAATTAGCAAAACTCATTCCCCATTTAATAGTCCCATATGACCTGTGAAGAAATCTGATGGAGGGGAGTGGAGGTTAACAGTAGACTATCGTGGCCTGAACGAAGTGACACCACCACTGAGTGCTGCTGTACCAGACATGTTAGAGCTCCAGTATGAACTAGAGTAAAAAGCAGCCAAGTGGTATGTGACGATTGACATCACTAATGCATTCTTCTAAATTCCATTGGCAGCAGAGTGCAGGCCAAAATTTGCCTTCACATGGAGAGGTGTCCAATATACCTGGAATCGATTGCCCCAGGGGTGGAAACATAGTTCTACTATTTGCCATGGTCTAATCCAAACTGTGCTGGAAATGGGTGATGCCCCTGAACATTTAGAGTACATTGATGACATAATTGTATGGGGAAACAAGGCAGAAGAAGTGTTTGAGAAAGGGAAAAGAATAATACAGATTCTCCTAAAAGCAGGTTTTGCTATAAAAAGAAACAAAGTAAAGGGACCTGCACAAGAGATACACTTTTTGGGCATAAAATGGCAAGATGGGCGTCGGCATGTGCCTGTGGATGTTGTGAACAAAATAGCGACTATGTCTCAACCAACTAATAAGAAACAAACACAAGCTTTCCTGGGCCTTGTGGGATTCTGGAGGATGCATATCCCAGGTTATAGTCAGCTTGTGAGCCCTCTCTTTAGAGTAACCAGAAAGAAGAACTGTTTTGAGTGGAGCTTTGAGCAACAACAAGCTTTTCAACAAATTAAACAGGAAATAGCTTGTGCAGTCGCCCTTGGGCCCATCCGTACAGGATCAGATGTGCAGAATATCCTCTACACTGCCGCTGGAGAGCATGGTCTCACCTGGAGCCTCTGGCAGAAAACATCTGGAGAAACCCGAGGTCGACCATTAGGATTTTGGAGCCGAGGATATCGAGGATCGGAAGCCCACTACACCCCAACTGAAAAAGAAATACTAGCAGCATATGAGGGACTTCGAGCTGCTTCAGAAGTCATTGGCACAGAAGCTCATCTCCTCTTGGCACCACGTCTGCCTGTGTTACATTGGATGTTCAAAGGGAAAACCCCTTCTATACATCATGCAACCAGCGCTACATGGAGTAAGTGGATGGCGTTGATTACACAACAATCTCGGCTGGGGAAATCTAATCGCCCAGGAATCCTGGAAGAAATCATGGACTGGCCAGAAGGCAGAGATTTTGGAGCATTGCCTGAGGAAGTAGCTAATGCCCAAGAGGCACCACCATATAATGAACTATCAGAAGATGAGAGGCATTATGTTTTGTTTACTGATGGATCCTGCCACGTGGTAGGAAATCATCGTAAGTGGAAAGCTACTGTGTGGAGTCCCACACGACGAGTTGTTGAGGCCACTGAAGGAGAAGGTGAGTCGAGTCAGTTTGCTGAAGTGAAAGCCATCCAACTAGCTCTAAAGATTGCAGAATGAGAGAAGTGGCCAGTACTCTATCTTTATACTGACTCCTGGATGGTGGCTAATGCTCTATGGGGATGGCTACAGCAATGGAAGAAGACCAACTGGCAGCGCAAGGGTAAACCCATCTGGGCTGCTGCATTATGGCAAGACATATCTGCTCAGGTGGAAAATATGACTCTGAAAGTACGTCATGTAGATGCTCACGTGCCAAAAAGCCGTGCCAATGAAGAACAATGGAACAACCAACAGGTAGATAAAGCTGCCAAAATTGAAGTAGCTCAGGTAGACCTAGACTGGGAGCGTAAAGGTGAGCTATTTATAGCTCAATGGGCCCATGAAACATCAGGACATCTGGGAAGAGATGCAACATATAGATGGGCTCGTGATCGAGGGGTGGACTTGACCATGGAAGCCATTAGACAGGTCACCCATGAATGTGAAACGTGTGCCGCAATCAAGCGAGCCACACGAATCAAGTCTCCCTGGAACGGAGGCCGATGGCTGGCTTTTCAATATGGTGAGGCCTGGAAATTGACTATGTTGGACCGCTACCACGAACACACCAAGGCAAGCGTTATATACTCACCATGGTGGAAGCAACTACCAGTTGGTTGGAAACATATCCTGTAAACCATGCCACTGCCCGAAATACTGTCTTGGGTCTTGAAAGGCAAGAAAGAATTGAGTCAAATAATGGAACTCATTTTCGAAATAATCTCATAAACTCCTGGGCAAAGAAACATGGCACTGAGTGGATATACCACATCCCCTATCACCCACAAGTCTCTGGAAAGATTAAGAGATATAATGGGTTACTAAAGACCCTGTTGAGAGCACTGGGCAGTGGGGCATGGAAGCAGTGGGATAAAAATTTAGCTGAAGCCACTTGACTGGTTAACAGCAGAGGTTCAACTAACCATCCTGGTCCTGCCCAAACAAAACCACTACATACTGTGGGAGGAGATAAGGTCCCTGTAGTGCACCCAGGGAAATGGCTGGTGAAGGCAGTATGGGTTGCACCTCCCATGGGAAAGGGCAAACCCATTCGTGGGATGGTCTTTGCTCAAGGGCCTGGGTGTACTTGGTGGGTGATGAGAAAGGATGGGGAAACTCGATGTGTACCTCAAGGAGACTTAACCTTGGGGGAAAAATAACCTGTTATGTGAGTTATCTGTTTTAGATGAACTTTGCAAGAAAAACCGGACAAGTGGACAAATCAAGCCGGTTCTGGTGCCCAACACTGAACACACTGTTTCCCCTGACCTGGATATCCACCTTGATGGATGAGACAGAAGTTATGGCCTGCTCCAGTGAACATCTACAGTGGATGAAAGATATAAGAATGTTGTTTGTTTGTTTGATGCAAGATGCAAGAGGGAATACAAGAATGATGTATGTCTGTTGAAGAGTGGGGGTACTGGTTAATGAGAGTATATAAGAATGTATATGGGTTGTTAAGATGGTTTGTGTGAGCATGACAGAAATGGTATGGAATAAGGGGTGGAGACTATAGTGGGTCTGGGATGGTAGTCATTTTCCACAGCAGCTCCTGCAGTGCTGTGCTTACTGTTGATATCAATATTATGACTACCGCTCGCACAGCATCAGGGCTGTCCCTCCAGCATTCCTTCCCCCACCTTCACCAATAGCTGTGGGTGGGCATGATCTTGGGAGGGACTATGGCCAGGACAGCTGACCCAGGCGGACCAAGGAGATACTCCATACCATATGACGTCAGCTCAGTAATATAAACTGGGGGAGAGGAGCTGGAAGGGAAGGCGAGATTCATTTCTGGCCTTCCAAAAGCAACCGCTACGCGTACTAAAGCCCTGCTTCTCGAGAGGTGACCGGACATCGCTGCTGATGGGAAGTAGAGAGTAACAGCTTTATCTACTTTTGATTTGCTTCCCGTGCGTGCGGCTTTGCTGCTTCTTTATTAAACTGCTTTTATCTCAACCCACAAGACTCCCATGTTATTTTCTCCCCTTCCCTGGCTTCCTGAGGAGGTGGAAGATAGAGCGCAATGGTGGGCACCTGGCATCCAGCCAGGCTCAAACTACCAAAAGTAGTAAATAGGCCCGCATATAGTCTATCAGCAAGCACGGTGTCACATTTGCAGTTGCTTTCCTGTGGGAGCTATCTTAAAAAACACTCACTTGTACTGCTCAGATCCCATTGAAAAACTACATGCTGGCGGTAGAAGTTATACCACTGCGTATGGGAGCTACAAGAAAGCAGGAAGGCAGACCCCACCTACAGTAG
Organism: Colius striatus; assembly: GCF_028858725.1. Taxonomy (NCBI): domain Eukaryota; kingdom Metazoa; phylum Chordata; class Aves; order Coliiformes; family Coliidae; genus Colius; species Colius striatus. The sequence goes on from NC_084789.1 coordinate 33,218,968, forward strand.
TGAGTAGGTCCCCATGTAGTCTATCTGTTAGCATTGTGTCACATTTGCAGCTGCTGTTCTGTGGAAATTATCTCCAATATCAACCTCTTGGCCTCGTCAACACTTTCTAAAACTATATTTTGTCGGTATAAGTTATAGCACTGCGTATGGGAGTTACAAGAAAGCCGGAATGCACATTTAAGGGTCCTTTTCTGTGGGAGCTATCTCCAATAATACTCACTTGTACTGCTCAGGTCCCGTTGTAAAAAATATATGCTGTCGCTTAAGTTATACCACTGCTTATGGGAGCAACAAGAAAGCAGGAAGGGAGACCCCACCTACAGTAGTAAGTACGTCCTCAGGTAGTCTCTCAGCCAGCACTGTGTCAAATTTGCAGCTTCTTTCCTGTGGGAGCTATCTCCAATCCCACTCACTTGGACTGCTCAACTCCCATTGAAAAAATACATGCTGGCGGTAGAAATTTTACCACTACATATGGGAGGTACAAGAAAGCAGGAAGGCAGACCAAACCTACAGTAGTACGTAGGTCCCCATTTTGTTTCTCAGGTAGCACTGTGCCACCTCTGAAGCTGCGTTCCTGTGGGAGCTTTCTCCAGTCCCACGCTCTTGGCCTCGTCAGATCCCTTTAAAAATACATTCTGTTGGTATAAGTTATACCACTCCGTATGGGAGCTACAAGAAAACAGGAAGGCAGATCCAACCTGAAGCAGTAAGTAGGTTCCCATGTACTCTATCAGCCAGCACTGTGTCACATTTGCAGCTGCTTTTCTGTGGGAGATATCTCCAATCCCACTCACTTGGACTGCTCAGCTCCATTTAATAATACATGCTTTCCTTTAAGTTATAGCAGTGCGCATGGCATCTACAAGAAAGCAGGAAGTCCCCACTTACAGTAATAAGTAGGTTCCCATGTAGTCTATCAGCCAGCACTTTGTCACATTGGCAGCTGCTTTCCTGTGGGAGCTATCTCTAATCCCACTCACATGGGCTGCTTAGCTCCCACTGAAAAAATACATGCTGGCGGTAGAAGTTATAGCAGTGCGTATGGGTAATAGAAGAAAGCAGGAAGGGAGACTCCCACCTACAGTACTAAGTTGGTCTCCATGTAGTCTCTCAGCCAGCACTGTGTCAACTTTGCAGCTGCTTTCCTGTTGGAGTTATCTCCAGTCCCACACTCTTGGCCTTGTCAGGTCCCTTTAAAAATACATTTTGTCGGTAGAAGTTATACGTATGAAAGCTAAAGAAAAGCAGGTACGCAGACCCCACCTACAGTAGTAAGTAGGCCTACATATAGTCTATCAGCCAGCACTATGTCACATTTGCACCTGCTTTCCTGTGGTAGCTATCTCCAATAACACTCACTTGTACTGCTCAGTTCCTATTGAAAAAATATATGTTGTCGCTTAAGTTATACCACTGCGTATGGGAGCTACAAAAAAGCTGGAAGGCAGACTCCACCTACAGTAGGAGGTAGGCCCCCATGTAGTCTATCAGCCACCACTGTGTCACATTTGCAGCTGGTTTCTTGTGAAAGCTGTCTCAAATAACACTGACGAGGACTGCTCAACTCCCATTGAAAAAATACATGCTGTTGGTTAAGTTATACCACTTCGTATGGGAGCTACTAAAAAGCAGGGAGACAGATCCAACATACAGTAGTAAGTAGACCCCCATGTAGTCTATTAGAAAGCACTGTGTTAAATTTGCAGCTGCTTTCCTGTGAAAGCTATCTCCAATCCGACTCACTTTGACTGCTCAACTCCCATTGAAAAAATATAGGCTGTCGGTAGAAGTTATACCACTGCGTATGGGAGCTACAAGAAAGCAGGAAGGCAGACCCCACCTATAGTAGTAAGTAGGTCCCCATGTAGTCTATCAGCCAGCACTGTGTGACATTTTCAACTGCTTTCCTGTGGGACCTATTTCCAATAACACTCAATTGTACTGCTCAGGTCCCATTGAAAAATACAGACTGTCAGTAGAAGTTATACCACTGCGTATGGGAGCTACAAGAAAGCAGGAAGGCAGACCCCACCTACAGTAGTAAGTAGGTCCCCATGTAGTCTATCAGCCAGCACTGTGTCACATGTTCACCTGTTTTCCTGTGAAAGCTATCTCCAATCCCACTCACTTGGACTGCTCAGGTCCCATTGAAAAAATACATGCTTTCCGTTAAGTTATGCCACTGCGTATGGGAGCTACAAGAAAGCAGGAAGGCACATCGCACCTACAGTAGTAAGTAGGTCCTTATTTTGTCTATCAGCCAGCACTGTGTCACCTTTGCAGCTTCTTTCCTGTTGGCGCTATCTCCAATCCCAGTGATTTGGACTGCTCAACGCCCATTGAAAAAATTTTTCCTGTCAGTTAAGTTATACCACTGCACATGGGAGCTACAAGAAAACAGGAAGGCAGACCCCACCTACAGTAGTAAGTAGTTCCCCATGTAGTCTATCAGCCAGCACCGTGTCACATTTGCACCTGCTTTCTTTTGGGAGCTATCTCCAATCCCACTCACTTGGACTGCTCAGCTCCCATTGAAAAATACATGCTTTCCGTTAAGTTATTGCACTGCGTATGGCAGCTACAAGAACGCAGGAAGGCAGACCGCACCTATGCCGCGACGTTTTCAGCTCTTGGCCTAAACACCAGACTCGAAGCCTGAAAAACCAGCTCTAAGCCTACTTCTTGCGGCGATCAACCCAGGGTCCGATTCTCAGTTGGGTGGGAAGAAATCAGTCCTACTCAATATGAGTTATAGCAGAAATCTTCTTCTTTATTTAGAGCAGGCTCTAACTTAAACACACAGCAGCTTCAAAGCTAGCTCAGCAATAGCAGCTAATAGATCACATTTTCTTGTTCATCCTACTTGCGGTTTCTGCCATAAGGAAGCTCCCTCATATTTTCCTATCTTGTTTTTCCCCAAAGTTTTTTACCACTTTTAGTCGAAAACAGTCTGACCCTGAGGGAACAGAAAGCGGCCTGCTGTCTTCATGACAGCAACTGCTTTAACCATGGCTCTGACTCTGGTCTTGATTGTGCATTAAATTCATATAACTAGAGCTCAGGCTGCCTTGCCCTAACAGGTCTAACATTATATCCCAGGATCCATGTCCATGCTCCCTCATTTTTTCTCCACAATTCCCCCGTTTTGTTTTTGCACAATCAAGACTGAGTCAGTCAATTTATGCACTGCCTTCATAATACAACTATATATTATTCTAAACAATACAAGCAAAAGCAAAATAACCAATATACATCTTAACCCTTCTTCGATTAACATAGTCAACCAAGGTGAACCCCCCAATAGCTGATTGAAGCCAATTATCAAAAGGGTTATAACCCATCGTAATATTCTTAGCGTGAGCCTTTAAATATGCCAAAGCTTTGTGAATAGATTCGCTATGATCAGAAAGATGAAAACAACACATGTCTTCAAAGTCTTGGCATCCGTGCCCTTCCGCCAATAGCAAAAGATCAATAGCTGCACGATCTTGCAATAAGGCATGTCTAAGGCTTTTCTGGTCTGCCAACAATTTTTCAATAACATCAGTAGTAACATTAGCTTGCTGCTCCGACCAGCACACTAATTTTTCTAACTGCCGTAAAGCCTGGGCTGCAGCCGACCCAGGTACGAATGCTGAAGCAAATACATTCGCTGTAATGGACCACAATTGTACTTTACCATCACAATCTCCTTTTAAGTTGTGGGTATCTCTTGTTTTCCTTAAGTTGGTAATTTTTAACCAGTCCTGCTGTCGAGGAGCAAACAAACTTAGTTTCCCTAAATAACATGGCTCCCCATTTGGGTTAGCTGGGATTCCCTGCCACACTCGATCCCCACATATTAAGAAGATGTTATTGGGTAGAGCTTTAGCAGACCCATTGCTCCACAGAGTAGGCCCCTGAGGGGTCCTGCGTTCCCAACCAGCGTTACTTCCCCCATATATCAACCCAGATAAATTGGCCATCCATGTCCCACCAAATTGTCCTATGGTCAGTCCACAATATCCTCCTTTTGGATCTACAAATCTACTATATGCACCTTCGGGGGAAACTGCTTAACCATATTTTTATATTGTTCCATTCCTCTTAGTCCTTGATATTTAGTCCCAAAGCTAAAACAAGTACGAGTCCAACTCCCATTCGTTATGTTTCCGATTGCTTGACTTCCCAGCAACTCCAACTCTTGTGGGTCCCAGGGAAGAGGGACTTTGAGCTGACTTAACAAGTCTGCGGCACAGTCCAATGTCACTTTGCTGGAACAGGAGGCATTCCCGCTGACATATTTCTGGAAATCACTAGGATCAAAATCTGGTATCCCAACCAGGCAGGTGCGGAATGTATCACTCACCGACTGAAGACTCAGACAAAAGTCAACTTGGCCTGTCTGATTCGCCCAGGTGGCCCACATGTTCTGACGTGGATTCACTTGATTCAATGGCGATGTGTGAACTGTCACCATCAGGATTATTAGGAGTAACAGCCACTCTAGTCCATTTCACAGGAACCCATATTGGACCTGTAGATGTAAGTACAGACATATAACCCCTGCCTAAATACTGCACTTTAGCTGGGCCCTGCCATATACCTGTTCGTGGATCTCTGTAAGTTACCCACATTGCCGGCGGTCTTTTGGATGTTTCCACCATTCCTTGATGTAGTCGAGCTGGAGGTTCTTTCTCCTCCCCAAAGATACATAAATGATTTATAGTAAACAATACCTTAGACAACCGTTCCTGTGGGTCCTGTATGTCAGACATTTTACATTACTGTCTCACCCGATGACTAACATACGCAGGGCCATTATCAGTCTTAATGGTGTCTGGCACCCCCATAACAGCAAAACATGCAGTGGTATGTCGGATTACATGCGTTACCCTTTCTCCTGCTTGAGCTGTTGCCCATATATACTTACTGAATGTATCCACAGTTACATGAACATATTTAAGGCTTCCAAATTCAGAAATGTGAGTGACGTCCATCTGCCACAATTCTAATGGTCCCACACCCCTGGGGTTGATTCCCAGACATAACCCTGGGCCGTAGTGGCTACACTGCGGGCAAGCCCTCACTATCGCTCAAGCATCCTCTATTGAGAGGTCAAAACTTCTCTTTAAGCCTCTGGCATTTTGATGAAAGGTGGCATGGCCCTCTCTTGCCTGATTGAATTTATTTACAGGCACTCCCAAAGCTACCAGCTTGTCCACTCTAGCATTTCCTGCTCCTAAACCAATGTCATACTTATGACTTCCGATGTGTATTACACAATATGGAGATGTGTGCTGCCGGATAGCGGCCTGCATGGCTCTAAGTAGATCAAAAAGGCTTCGATTGCGCACATCTTTAATGTGAGCATCTTCTATTCGCTGAGCAATTCCTGCAACATAAAAAGAGTCAGTTACAATATTCAACGGTTTACACCACCACATTTCAAGGGCCCGAACAACCGCACAAAGTTCTAAAGTCTGTAAAGAGTCCATTTCCGTGGAATGTAATAGCTAGTGTTTCCATCGTCCTGCCTCTTCCCAGACTATTACAGCCCGCTGAGATTTCTTTCCTGAGTCTGTATATGCTGTAATGGCATTTAACAAAGGTTGCTCACTTAGCTTAGGACGAATAATCCACTGTTGTTGTGTCATACACGCCAACACCTTAGATTTTAGGGACTGTATGTTTATTTTTTGGGCAGATAACAATAAACTAAGCTGTAGAGGCTCTAATGTCACTATGATCCATTCCAGATCTCTTTTCGCTATAGGCACATATATTGTTCCTGGCTCTTGGCCGTTCACCTGTAAAATTCGAGTGCATCCCTTTCTAAAAAGCATTGCTAAGCCCACAGTTTTTTGTTCAATTGTCCATTTAGGCTGTAATGTGGTGAATAGCCATTCCAGGACGATTAGCCTCTCTTTTTGTTTTTTGCACTGTGTTAATGCACCAAGAAACTGTTCTTTGCCCTGCAAAATGGTCAAATCAATGGGGCAATCTGGATCACGACGATCGACTTGCTGAGTGGTAATGAAGTCAGAAATTTCAGTGATAGTTTGCAGTTGTTCTGCTGTCGGCTGTACTTTTGCCGATGGGTCTGTTCCCTTCAATAAGGGACGCAGCGGTTGTGGCATGTCATTAGTGATTCCAACAATAGGGCGCAACCATTGCAAATCCCCCATTAATTTTTGTGCATCATTTACAATTTTTATCTTGGTATGAATATGAAGCTTTTGCGGCCTAATATGAGCCTCTGTAATACTCCAGCCCAAATACTGCCATGCTGGACGTCTTTGTACCTTTTCAGGAGCAAGAGTCAGTCCCTGTGCTTGTAATATGGTTTCTAGATCTCTTGACCTACAGTAAATGCCTCCTCCTGAGCAATGAGGATATCATGCATACAATGATACACAAGTGCATGTCTAATACTACTTACATCACTAATCAAGCCTTCATTGAGGTTTGGTTACTTTCTTTGCTAAGCCAGCATCCTAATTTGCATAGCTGAGTTAATAAAGCAGATACTCCTACACCTGGAGCAAATATACTAGTTGCTATTATTGCTGAGGGAGACCAAAGGAGACCATAATCATGACATTCACCAGTAAATGCATGCACAAACTGTTTTGGACAATGATGTTTCTAAATCATTGTGTGATTAGGCATCAAGATCGTCAGTTGTCTCAAACTGCATGGTCCCCTTTGTAATCCTGAGGGTATTCCAGGCCATGCCTGGTCCCCACAGATCAGAAAAATTCCCTTTGGTAACTGCATAGGCACAAGACTAGACCTGGATCTTTTTGAAGTGTAATTGCACCAAGATGTTGTGTTCTTATGCATGACCAGGATGGGATCCACATTCTTTCCCAAATGTTTTGGTATTGCTGGTAAAATTAAACATAAAAATCCATCTTTATAGATCCCAATAATTCTAACTCCTGTGGATCTGTTGTCATTATTGGCAACCATGAAAAGATCAAATCCCAGCTGTCAACTTTGCCACTGCCCTTAACTAAGGGATTTGGTTTTAATGCATTTGGTACAGGTCATTGTGCCACATCTGATGGAACTCCCACCAAACAGGTAGAAAAAGGATTATCTGGAGTGGCTATTGATAAACATATTTTAGACTGTTTGATTGCTTTGGCCAGTGTAAGCCACATGTTTTGCTTGGGTTGTTGAAATTGCCTATAACCATTTACCACAATCATTTGAAGCATCAACAGTATGACAAAATCCTTTTTTTTTTTTTTTTTACTCCTGATCAAAAAAAAATCCTTCACCAATGAGTCTAAAACATGAACCACCTTTTAGCTTCTCAATGTCAAAATGTTCTGTTCTTCTAAGTTCCATTCCTGACACCTAAACCACCTTAGAAATTTTCCACTGTAAGAAAACCACTATTCATCATCACATTTACAGCAAAATGCATAACATCAAGACCAACAGTTTTTACACTCTTTAAGGCAAGGGATTGAGGATGGAAAGGATAAGCCCAGCGGTCCGCGAGGGCTGTGGTCGGCCGTGTCGGCGCAAGGTGTGTGTGGGGAGGCACTCCGGAGACACTGACTGGGCGCGGGAAGCGGCTGCGCGGCGGCGGTGGCTGTGGAATACCAGCTGTATTCTCTAGCCAAGTCTCCACAAAACTCCCCACAAAAGAGGACATGATAGAATACAGCTGGTTAGGCAGTCAGCATTAAGCGATAAGATATTGGACTCCTGCTCAAGGCCATGAGAGCAAGAGAGCTGTATGATAACAGGATGAGAAAGTAGGAGCTTAGTTTGGGTTAAGCAGCCACAAGTATCTGGAGTATGTTGAAACAAGGGCGAGGTTTGCATCTAACTGGGAACCAATGATGAGCTTAACTTTTGCAATATGTATGAGCCTGATTATTGTATCTATAAAAGAGTTGTATCTTTGCAAATAAATTTGAGACTTTATGCTCTACAGGGCGGGCTTGTCTCCTGTCGTCTTCAGGTGGCAAATGGTGGCCCCGATGCGATACACGAAGGACATGATATACCGACTGGGCGCCACAGCGGAGTAAGAATAAAAACTATGAGCGTGACTGGTTCCAATCCACCCCGCTGGCTCCTACCGTCTCAAAAGTAATGTTCCCCCCTTGTGTGTAGAAAATGGCCCTGGAGACACGGACAAGGTACGAGAACCATGTGAGCCATCAGCCCCTCCTGAGGAACAGGAGTGCTGGCCTAAAGAGCCCCCGCCTCCGCCCTCCCCACTTGGCGAGCCTGTCCCTGGGGCAGAGAGTGAACTGGCGGAGGCCATCGCAAGGGAGCGGAGGGAGACTTGGGCTGCACTCGCAAAGGATTGTCTGGGAAAAGGGGATGGCGATGCACTGGATGCAGCCAGAACTTTGGCGTTGCCACTGCTATTCCAACCCATTGTGGGGGGAGGTATGCAAGCAACAATTTCTGCTCTGGATTGGAAGTTGTTATCCCAGTTGCGGTCCACGGTCAGCCAGTTCGGGGTAAATAGTGAACCAGTGAAACAAATGATTGACTATGTATGGGGAACGCAGTTGCTACTGCCCGCTGACTGTCGAGGCATAGTAAAACTTATTTATACACAACATCAGCAGCTGTTATTTAATGCACATTGGCAGGCATTAGTGAATGAAAGTGTCGCAACTCAGCGTCAGCAAGGCGGCCCTCTCTATGGTGTGACGGTGGAAGAGCTGATGGGTTTGGGACCCTTCCTCCGTACGGAGGCTCAGGCTTTGATAGGGCCTGATAAGTGTAGAGAGGCAACGCGATTAGTAAGGGAGGCTATGGAAAACGTAAAGGACCCAGGTGGAGTGCCAATATATATGGGAATCAAACAAGGTCTGGATGAAACGTTTGGGACCTTTATTGATAAAGTTGCCTCCGCCATAGAGAGGGCTGGAGTTCCGGAATATATGCGTGGCGCCTTGTTAAAACAGTGCGCCCTACAGAATTGTAATCCAGCTACCAGGACAGTATTGAGTATGTTAGGAGCCAATTGGTCAATTGAAGACGCTTTAGAGCGTATGTCCCAGGTCCCGACAGGTCAACAAGCTTTTCTCGTGTAAGCTATTAAGGAATTGGGATTGGGATTCAAGCAACAGGCGAAAGCAACTCAGAATCAGGTGTTAGCCGCCCTTGCACCCCTTCGAGCATCCGCTGTGACCACTCAAAGGGGCTCTTCAAGTGGACGAATAAAGTGTTACCGGTGTGGCAAAATGGGACATTTCCGTCATGAATGCAATGCTACAGGAATCTGGTGTCAAAAATGCCAAACGGACAATCACAACACCGGGGCGTGTCGTCGCAGGTCGGAAAACTCCAATTCGAGCGGGTCGAATGGCAGTGGCAGCGCTCAGACACAAGTCGCCGCTGCAGCTCAACAGATGTCAGCAGCTGCCTCCAGCCAGCCACAAGTGGGAGCCTCAGAATGGACCTGGCAGCAGCAGTAGATGTTACCATTATGACAACAAGCCCAAAGAGGATACCCACCGGAGTGAAAGGTCCAATCACTATAGGGGGACGAACAGTGGGCGCATTGTTGTTAGGACGCTCGTCAACTACCATGCTTGGACTCTTTGTTCTCCCCGGAGTTATCGATGCAGATTATTTGGGAGAAATTATGATCATGGCCCACACCCCCTTTCCACCAATACAAATTATGAAAAATCAGAGAACTGCGCAATTAATACCATTGGAACAAATGTCAAAAGGAATAAGTGCAATAAAAGAGGACTTAAGAGGAGAAGGGGGATTTAGCTCCACGGGAGGACTTACACTGTTGACTATGGATCTCAGTGAAAGGCCTAGACGCAAAATAGACCTTGAATTTCAAGGACAAAAAAGGTCCTTGATGGGATTATTGGACACGGGGGCAGATTCCAGCATTATCAGCCCAAGATGTTGGCCACAACACTGGCCCCTGCAACCGGCAGCAACTACTGTGACTGCGGTAGGAGGACTTACTCTGGCTAGTCACTCTCCACCCATCTTGGTTCATGTGGATGAGAAAACCATAACTGCTAGTTTTTCTGTTGTGCAGCTGCCTCCAACCGTGCAATGTCTTATTGGTCGAGACATACTAGCCCAGATAGGAATGGTCCTAACAAATGAGCACCCTTTGGCATAATGGCCGTTGCATGGACTTTCCCACTTCCTATTACCTGGAAAACAGCCGAGCCACTATGGGTTAAGCAATGGCCTTTAAAAGGGGAAAGTCTTGAGCATGCTCATGAGTTAGTGCTAGAGCAACTTGCCCAAGGACATTTAAAGTTATCTACAAGCCCGTGGAATACTCCTATATTTGCTATTAAAAAGAGATCTGGCAAGTATCGTTTGTTACATGACCTACATGCAGTAAATGAACAAATGGAACCTATGGGAACATTGCAGCCAGGACTACCCAGTCCGGCTATGATTCCGCAGGGTTGGCCACTGTTAATCGTAGATCTAAAGGACTGCTTTTTTACCATTGCCTTACATCAGCAGGATACACAACGGTTTGCTTTTACCTTGCCTGCAATAAATAGAGAAGGTCCCGACCATCGTTTTGAATGGACAGTTTTGCCCCAAGGCATGCGTAACAGCCCAACTATCTGTCAGCTGTATCTTGACGCAGCTTGACAACCCCTTCGATGACGATGGCCTAACGTTACCATCTACCATTACATGGATGATATCCTATTTTCTCAGCCTGCACCATTTACGGAACAACAGGTGGAGGAGATTCGACAGGCACTGGCTCAATGCCGCCTTGTGATAGCTCCAGAAAAGGTTCAGCATACAGCTCCATGGAAATATCTTGGATGGTCTTTATCAGAACAGCTCGTAGCACCACAGAAGCTACAGCTCCAACTACAAATAAAGACCCCGAATGATGCTCAGAAGCTTTTAGGGGATCTGCAATCGTTAAAACCAATAGTGGGAATACCCAACGAGTTGTTAGAAAAACTACGACCACTTTTGAAAGGAAGCAACCCCACGCGTCAAATACAGGTAACACCAGAGCTTCAGGATGCGCTTCAACAAATTATGGACTGTGTCATACAAGGGCAGGTCCGACGTCACGATGTTGACTTACCTATTGACTTAACCATCTGGTATAGCACAAAGTATTTGCTTCGGGCCTTGAAACAATCTCAAAACAAAACGGGGGAGGTATGGGTTCTAGAATGGATTTCCCCAGCCTTACAACAAACAAAAACCCTTTTTCAAAAAATTGAGATGTTGGCGGGACTAATAAAAAAGGGTCGTGAAAGAGCATTACAAGTAACTGGTGCTGAGCCACATACGATAAGGATACCAATGAAAAAGGACTCTTTGCAATGGTATATAGACAATACAGAAGATCTTCAGGAGGCGCTCTTAGGTGACGGCAGTATAGTAGCAACAGACAAAATAATAAAAGCACCATTACAATGGCTAGGAAAATGCAATTGGCTAGTACTACCCAAACGAGAGCCGGCCCCCATCGCGGATGCGTTGACAGCATACACGGATGCAGGAAGAAAGTCTAGAACGGCGGCAATAACCTGGCAAGAGGAAGGGCATTGGAAGCACCAACTAATAAAAGCAGAAGAGAAAGACACATTACAAACCTTGGAATTGTTGGCAGTAGTATGGGCCATGATGAACCTGAAAGGGCCCCTGAATGTGGTTACAGACTCGTTCTATGTCGCGGGTATCCTTGTTGTAGTAGTGCAGGCAATATTCACTTGAAGACGTAGAGAGTCTAAGTAATGCACGTGCAGAGACGTACAGGGACAACGTAGTACAACCACCAGAGTTGATTCGAAGCCACCCTTCCTTTGCTAGCTACCTCCTTATATGCTGCTTCTGCCCATGAGATCACCCAGGGCCCAATTGATTAACTTGCAGCACCTGTTTCTGAAGTAGCATGCCAGCTGCATTAACTTATCCCTA